>NC_135501.1:93407148-94007148 GCF_052857255.1 Amblyomma americanum
AGGGCCAAAAAAAAGCGAGCCATGAAAAGAAAAATTATAGGTGTAACGTTAAGAGATTTCAAGCGGGCATTGTGGGTGAGGGAACAAACGTGGGTTAATGACATCCTAGTCGAAATCAAGAGGAAGAAATGGGCTTAGGCAGGGCATGTACTGCGAAGGCAAGATAACCGCTGCTCCTTAGGGTAACGGAGTGGATTCTAAGAGAAGGCAAGAATAGCAGGGGACGTGAGAAAGTTAGGGGGGCGAATGAGATAAAGAAGTGAGCGGGCATACGGTGGACGCAGCTGGCAACGAAGGACAAGATTAATTGGAGAGACATAGGAGAGGCTTTTGGCCTGGAGTGGGTGTGGTCAGGTTGATGATGATGATGATTCCTTGCCAGTACTTGTTGCAAAATGCTTGAAAATGTAATATTCATCAACCTTGACATCTTCATTCAATCGAACTCATTTGTTACGTCAGCGCAACATGGTTTTCAGAAATTTTACTCTTGAGAAAAGCCGTTAATATCGTTTAAAGATCCATTGCATCGTATAGACCTATCGTCACTAGCTGACTATATTTCGAGATTTTTAAAATGCTTTCGACAAGGTATGTCACAAACTTCTACTTCACAAACTAAAACAACTGAATATGAAGGTAACTTATTGAAATGGATTTATTGTTTTGTACTTTATTGCGCAAAACTTGCTTTTGCTAACGGTTAAAACTCAAGTTTTATCGAGGTGCCTTCCGGGCTTCCACAAGGTTCAGTTTCTGGACCCGTACTGTTTCCAATTTACATTAATGATCTCCAATCACTATGTAACCTACATAACCTTTTATATATTAAGTGCAGTAGACTAAGTCTTTGATTTAAAGTATAGATAGAAACAAGATCAAGCAATCAGGAGGCAAGAACACCTGATCAATTGTGCTTTCAAATAACTTTCATTATGTATGTTTTAGTAAAACAGCACCAGCAACGCGGCATAGGTTGACAAGAATATTCTCAGCCACTGCGTAAGGGAAGAACACCTTCTCCACCTATTGCAATGCGCTCTAACAGTTCCACACTGCAAAATAGCACCAGCTACGCGGCATAGGTTGACAAGAAGATTCTCAGCCACTGCGTAAGGGAAGAACACCTTCTCTATCTATTGCAATGCGCTCTAACAGTTCCACACTGCACTGACAACGTCATTCATAGAACAGGGCCCAACCTCTTTGGGAAAGCGTCCATTCTACTAGCATATTTGCGCAATAATAGGATTGCCCAAGAATAAAATATCGAAATCTCTTGCAACACTGTGACTTGCGCTGTAAAAGAGTTTGCCCTACAAAAGGCGTTCAGGATTAGGCAAAAATGCGCGTTTGCTTTCGCACTAAAGCATCGCCGGTCGCTTAACTTTTGTCGGCATTGTCCACGCAATATAATACATAAGTAGCCGCCCTACACTTAGCCTCTTAGGTTTTCTCCTCAATATTTAGCCTCCGCTGATCAATCCAAAAAAGTATACATGTGGTGCCTTTCGCAACACTTTAGAGCAATTTCGCTCTTGCAGCTCATTATCCTTCGCCCGCATAAGATGATATTTTCAGAAGAGCTCGGAATATAAGTTTGCTTCACCATGAGACCAACGTGCATTAATCCTGCTACGTAACTTGACTTTCCGCACTTCCCGAGAATGCCTCCCTTGAACCTGATCATGAATATCGCAACCGCAAACAAAGACACGGGATAAGTATCATGTTTGCGTAAACGCCAGTTACTTAGAGCTCGACTTACCGGTGCTCGGTCATCGTCCGCGCAATCTGTCGCGACCACTAATGGCAGAGCCATGTACTCTAGAACAAGCAGAACTTTTCACCATTTTCGCCTCATCGCATCGTAAATGAGCAAGTGTTTACTAAAAGGTGCGCGGACGCGCCGAACTTCACATTTTCGGCCGAGGGTCATATGTGTTCAAATGTTGTCTTGCCCTTTACTTCAAGACTGTTAGTTACGTTGAAAAGTAATATCAAAACCACCTCCGTCAAGGCTGAGGGGAATAAGTTTCCCGAAAGCAGGGCTAATCATTTTCTTCAATCTGCTGCAGTGTAATACTCATGAAAGGATTAACAAGGCCCGGGCAATAATACCGACGCGAGAGCACGTGGGCCAATCTCATCTAACCGAACTATAGTCAGAACCAGAGAGATTTTATGAGCAAGGCTGTATACAAAATTCTCTCCTCCTTGAAGCGCCGAGGTCTTCTAAATTATATAGGTGTGGAGAGAAACAAATCTGTCAATTGCTCATACAAATACTTAGAGAAGTTCATTCGGTAATCGTTATAAATGCGGAATTTACAGGAAGCTGCGTAAATAGCGCAACGTTTGACGCCTTACCGCCTGACTGTGGCTGGCATGGCTGTGAAAGAAAATGCACAAGCCGTCTCACTGTTGGCACTAGCGTCATGAAAAAGCCGTTTATATATTTTAATATATTTATTGTAGCGGTACGATTATGCTGGTTGTTTGCGCGCAATATATGAGATCAATGCCTAGCCATTATAACTTGACAGAATGATCAATTTCTAATGAAACGACAAGTTTCTGTCTTCTCTTGATCCCAAACGCCAGTTCAATGTAAATATGTGCACAATCTTATGGCGCTCCGAGTTGAGCCTCGCCGTAACACTCATTATAAAAAAATTATTTATTGGAAAGCGCGCATACCACTCATGGTCTTGTGTCCATTGTGTTTTCACCTTCTTCTACGATTCTCCGCTCGCACAGTGTCTTTAAATTCAAGTGGTAAAAGAGAGTCTACATCGCCAAGCTGTTTTTTAAAAGTCACCAGCTATACTGAAACCCTTCTCTGTGAGCACAATATGAAGCAATCGCGGTGGCTGAGTGGATATGGCGCTCAGCTGCTGGCCCCAAAAACGCTGGTTTGGTCCCGGCCGCGGTGGTCGATTTCAATGGAGGACAAATTCTAAGTGCCCGTTTACTGCGCGTTGGTCCCGGCCGCGGTGGTCGATTTCAATGGAGGACAAATTCTAAGTGTCCGTGTACTGCGCGATGTCAGTGCACATTAAAGAACCCCAGGTTGCCAAAATGTTCGGAGCCCTTCACTGCGGGGTCTCTCATAGCCTGGGTCGTTTTGGGACGTTAAACCCTCATAAACCAACCCTTAAAGCATGCAAAACGAGTGAAGGTAGGCTCTTCACCTGTGCGTACAGGCTTCGGTCTCCGCGAACGGCTTTGAGGAGGCCTATGCCGTACTTGATTCAGAAGTGCGCTCGAGTGAGCTGTATCAATAAACGTATGCTGACAGGTACGGATTCCGGGACGTCGCCTACTCATCAGTGGCCACCAGTACTGATCTGTAGTAGGAAACGAAGCTCGCAGAAGGATACGCCCGCTGACATGCTTTTTGACAGTGGTGTTAGCTCTGGCAGAGCGAGGAATGTCAGCCAAAGACTGGCGTTATGAAAGATAAAAAAGCGCTCTCAAGTCCCGAGACAAGGTTTTCATCAAGCATCCCAGTAATGTCACGCTCCCCCTCCGGAATCAAGCTTGTTCTTGCATTAAGAGGAGCCACGCATTTCAAGAGAACGTAGTTGTCATAAGCAGGCTGTGGTGGTCGCCTTTACCGCACATTTAGTTCGAAAACACTACTTCAAGAAGTCTAACTGGTTCGCTGGTTTCGTGTCTAGGTCGAAGTTGAAGGTGACCATTGTGAGACCATATATAAATGCATAAAATAAATATTGCCGCGACTGGTATTCAAACCCGCGGTGGCGCCAACACCCATTCACGCCTCCTGCTAAATTGCAAGACTATCGTGCTGTGCATTGCAGATTGTTGTCTTTATAAAAGGATACTACTATCGAACTTATATCGCCGCCAGACTTACCAACGACCCACCAAAGCAAAACCGTGACCCAACCAGACTAAATACATTTTTCTCATGTCTACACGGTTTGCCTGCTTAAGACCCTGCTACTTTTTGAAATACGTAAGTCCATGTTCCCTCATTACACTTTATTTATAAATGGGACATGTTTGTCGGGCTTTTTTGCTCTCCTTTTATTACCTTTGGCAATGCTACTAACGCCGGTATACTTTCTGTTGTCTATAATACCACTACATGTTCAATGCTACACAATAGTGTGTCTCAGTGTAATTACTGCATTTTTCATTTTAATGCAACTGCTATATAGTCAATCAGGCATATTTTTTTACCTTTGCCTTCGCCTTTGTTAATGTTACATGTGGGGAAAACCCGACCATGCATTTATTCCTGGGAATGCACTTTAATTAAAAGAAAAGTGTTATTGGGTGATTGCCAATTCTTCCAAGCATGAGGAAGAAAGTGCGAGCGATGATAAGAGAAGAGGTCTGAAAAAATATACTCAGAATTCTCAAACTACAAGGGTCCCTAATAATGAATTTATTAGAGAACCTTTGGGCTGGCTAATTATTGAGGGCTTGGGGGGGCAGCCTCTTTTCTCGGGTTCCCGCGTGATCTGGAGGCAAGTGAGTTCAATATCTCTCAAGAGACGATATTCTCTTATTTCTTTCAAGATTTATGCGGCGCGAACGGAGACCCTAAAGTAGCGAAGTTGCTGATCGCCAAATTCAAGTCGCTTACTATGGTTTTAGTGTCATTAAAGGCAATGGCCGCGGCGATGGCGGCCTCCTGGGCGCCTAGCGTTCTAGAGGTGGAAACCATCTCCGCCATAGCCAATCATGCTGGGTGATTGCCAAGATATGTAACAGCGCGTATAGAGTACATGTTATATTTCTCCTCCTCTTCCTCAGCGTCGACGTGGAAGACGTCCTGCAGCCGGCTCAGGGTCTTGTGAAGGCTCTTAGCTCTTGCTTATCTTCGACCTTCATGCGCTTGAGGGCTCATATTTTGGGGGAGAGGTTTGATGGTGATATTCTTTCTAACGTCACGTGGGACAGCTTGGAAGGCATCTTGTGGGGGTTCATCCTCAATACGCCGCCTGTCGAGTGTCCTGTTACCAACGAGATAGCAAGACAGGCACATTAATTTGGCAGTTTGTTGTGCTTCCTTCAGCTCCTCGTAGATATTGTGGACTCCGAGCTTGAGTAGCTCCTCATTACGAGTAGAGCGAAGGAGGCCCATGGCTGTTTTGTAAGCCATTCTATTGATGGCGTCGACATTTTCCACATCATCTCTTCTGAGTTTTCGGTAGGGCAGGGATTATGTAATCCTTCTTTTGATGAAAGCGTATGTGGGCTTGAAGAGATCGTTCTTTTTCATTCCTCTTTTTCTATTGGTAATTTTGTGCATTAGTCTGCCTGTTTTGTGGGCGGCCCTTTTGATTTTGTTTATCGTGAGCGCATTCCTCGAGTTCGTTAGCATCCTCCTGCCCAGGATCCTAACCTCCTGAACTTCTGCGACTTCGACGCTCCGTTTATTTATTGTCGCCAAGGGAGCGTTCAGTTTGTGTTTGTGGAATACCATAAAAGCTGGCATTTCAGGGTGGTCAGTCACGTTCTGCGGTCTCTATTAGATTGGCCTCAATTTCGCCCTGAGAACCCTTTGTTGCCCACATCACAATATCATCCGCATATAGGCTGTACTCCTGAAATGCTGTCCAGTCTAACCGGGATATCTGTTCAGACGTGGAAACTAGCAGTATGGTTACATAGTTTATTTAACTGTTAACTTTTACCTGTTATTGATAGGTTTCTTAATCATTGAGAGGCGTGTAGCCCGCCATAATTATTATTCATATGAGTTATTAGAATTTCGAAACTACGGTCACCCTCGGCACTGCATCCGAACAAATTTTCACTTTTTCAACGAGCTACGTACACTGGAGAAGTTGCTTTGTCTGCAAGCTGATCGAAAATCCGTGCATTTTGACGCGATGTAGCTACAATTTGTTCAGCCACAGCACTGAAGGTAACGGCGCTTATGGTTACTAGTTACGGTTACCCACAGGTCTCAGTATAAAAAACAGTATTAGTAAAAAGTTAACTATTCAATAATATGTAACCTTCATTCTAGTTAGGGTGTCTTAGCTGTAGTCTGATGTGCTACACTGCTGACCCTGTCGTGCCAAAAAAATCGCCCTTCTAGCTTCAAAAGGTTATTTAAAATTTTGTAAATCCAAAGCTGAAATACCCTCTATTTAATATTTATTGTGATTTTAGTTTCGGAAGCATTCGCGCCTAAATAGAGTACGAGCGCCTAATGCCGCTTACCAAACACGCTGTCAAGATTTATGTGCGTCATCAGAGAGTTACCGGTGTGAAACATATTTCAAATTTCTTCTTGTCTATCAGCACAAACGCTTGAAGCAGGTCGTTGAGAAGCTGTACTTGGACAATGAACCAAGCAGCAGGAGAAAGCAGCAGAGCCTTCAATCATTTAATGAGAGCCATAATCATACCTGACCTTAGTTGGAACCAGCACATAGACTATATTAAAAATAAAGCAATGCAGCGACTGGGATATCTAAGAAGAAGCCTCGGAAAGCCCCTCCTGAAATAAAACTCTTAGCATACAATAAGACTGATTTTGATGTACGCAGCCACCGTATGGGACTCCTTGAAAACAACAAACATAGCGAAACTAGAAAACATTCAGCACAAATCCGCGAGGTTTATTTACAACTGCTTTAGTCGGAGCATGTCCCCCACCTGTCTGTTACAGAATGCTAACTTATAAGCACTGGAATCACGCCGGTACCACAAAAGATCAAATTTTTATTACATATTGTACAACTACAAAACACAAATATACAAAACCAGTACATTCAAAACAGAAATGCACGTACTAACCGATTATACATAGCTTAAAGGTTAAAGATTTCAAGCGTAAAACCAACCTGTTCAAGGACTCTTTTTTCTTCCCATGTCGACAAGTAACTGGGATGCACTGGTATCCAAACTGTTGAATGATCCACCCTTGATGCGTTCGCAGACGCACTCTTGAGTAAAAAACAAAAATGTATCGCTTCTTGCGCCCCGTATTTCAATTTTACAACCTTGACACATTTATCCCGCTCACAAATTGACCTCTCCAAAAACAACCGTGTGAATTTCGAACCTGACGACCATCTGTTACCTTGAAGTGCGCTTTCTTGTCATATGTGTATATTCTGTACGGTCACGGCCGCGCACTCCTGCCACAGACCTCGCATTAGGTTGGCGATGCCTGTAAAATAAATAAATAAACAAACATTAGTATACTTCTTCTTATGTTTACTCAACAGAAGTATGCGACGCTTTCTAGGTGTGCTTGGTTATAACTGCCACTTCATCGCGCAGTTCTCGTTGATGTTTTGGGCAGTGGTGACTCCATTTAGGTAGTCAATTTCCGTTATGTATTGATTCAGGCAGTATATCGTGAGCAACTGGGCCTTTTATGGACGCAAGATTTGCAGTGACGCTTTATTTCAGAGTGGGGCAGTCCTTGCACCGACAATAATATACAGAAGTACTTGCTGTTGGGATAGTTGATTCATCATAAAGTTGAATGGCGCAAGGGAACGAGCACAGAAAGACACAGAGACAGAAAGAGCGCCTGCTACCAACTGAGTTTATTGCGGAAAATACCACCTTTATATGCCAGACATTATCACCACTAGTGCGTTATCATAGCCAGGACAAGCTAACCAGAAAAATTATATGTACAGAAAAAGATTACATTTATACATAAAAGCCAGAGAATTGCAAATCACAGAAAAAGGCATGAAAAATTTACGAACATGATAGCAAAGATTAAATGATAATACCTACACATGGCCATCTAAGAAATCCAGTTCCTGCCTACTGAGTTTGACCGACTAAGTGCTTATGCACGTGGACCCACCTTTCTGTATGTGAAATGCTTCTATGACTTCCCTTTAAACTCGCTCTCTGCCTCTGCCGATAAACTTTGCCTCTTCCAGCACCGGTCCGCAATCTTGGCAATCATTGTAGTGATCAGGAAGGTTTCGCCTTTCATTGTTTTTATTGTCCATTTATGCTCAATCGCTCTCTCATTGAAAGAACGACCGGTCTGCACAATGTAGACCCGCCCAAACTTGAGCGGTATCTCATAGATGGCTTTTGACCTGCAATCCGTATAACGCTGCCTATGCTTGAGAGTGCACCTCGGGGGTCGTTTGTCCGTCATGGAGCATATTTTCCCAAGCTCACATGGTGCTGAAAACACCACATTTACACCATAACGACTCCCTATCTTCTTGGTGTTGTGCGCCATTTTGTGCAAATACAGAATCACCGCCACAGGCCTCTTATCTCGCTGCTTGCTTGATAGAGCACCGCTCAAAGAGAGCTTAGTCTTCTGCAGCATGGCTTCACAAACAGCGGTATGACAAGGCAGGGATAACCAGAGTTCTTTATTCTGAAGTTTCTTGTGAAAGCCAGCCTGAACACAGTGATCACCAGATTTAGAGAGAGCGGCGTGTAAGCACGTCATGGCAATACTTCGTTTCATCAGTTTAGAATGGGCACTGCGGAACGGCATGAGGTTTTTCTTGTAGCGGGGGTTAAACACCCAACACACATGATCTACGCCACGAAAATCAAACTGAACGTCAAGAATCTGGATCTTGCCACCTTGCGGCAGTTCCAAAGTGAAGGTGAGGCCTTGGGAATTGTCTATAAAAATGATAAGAACATCAGCAACAGCTTCATCGAAGTTAAAAGGGGTAGGCGGGTCAAAAAGAATAAAATAGTTGTCAACAAATCGGAACTCCCGTCTGACAGGTGTCCTGTTTAACTGCGCGAAAATACGTTGGTCAATAAAAGCTAAAAAGATGTCAGTTTACATGTGGGCTATAGATGAGCCAATGCAAACTACATTTCATTGCAGATAAAAGTTCTGGTTAAAATCAATGACAGTTGATTGCAGATAAAATTCAAGCAAAGATATAAAATGGTCACTGGTAATTCCAATAGAATTCTGGGACCTTAGTTCATCAAAATCACTCATGATCGCACGAATGGCTGTTAAGAGTCCATCGTGGGGAACAGAGTATTACCAGTTTTCGACATCTATAGAGAATTCACATGATGTATTGTCTAATCCAGACCTCAATTCAGTTAAACCTGAATCAGAGGTCTTAATAAGAAAAGGATCGTCCACAGAAAGTTGTTTCAAGGACTATTGCAGAAATTTAGACACATGGGATTGCCATATCCCTTTTACCGATAATATAAACCGTAAGGGAAACTCAGGTTTGTGTGTTTTGCAGAGGAAAAAACGTTAAAACTCCTTTTTTCGCCGAGTTTACTAGCTTTCGCACAGATTCCAAATTCAGATCCTCTAGTAATTTTAAAGCGACCTGCATCTGCTTGTCGGGACGAAATTTGATTGCTTTAAAATTCTTTTGCATACCTTGATCTGATTTTGTTCGCATAAGGACGTTGGGAATAACAACAAAGCCTTCTTCTTTATCAGCCTCAATGACAGAAAGATCGGCTTCAATTAAAGTTTTTGCAACGCGCTTCAATGGCGGATTGCTACAAGGTCTTTCACTCACACAGCGGATAACGGCGTCCACTCCGTTTAATAATGCTCTCTCCCGGTGCTGTACACTGGCTGGTGTGGCGACATTCCGTACCATCCCAAGGAGTTGAGGTCTGGAGGCTGCTGACTGGAAGCTGTACTTTGGGCCTACCTGCAAAGTGTCCAGTACATTGGAGGGAAGTCCAACGTTGCCCACCTTGGTGAACTGACATGGAGAAGTACTTTCCTTTGGTCTCTTGGGAAGGTGATGTCTTGCCTGCTGCCAGATGAACTCCGTTAAGACGGCAGTTTTGTTTTATGAAAACCTGTATCTTTTCCTCGGTGCTTTGAGGGTCCCGGGCGTCATGCACTAGGACAAGCAACCAGTCTTGTAACAGACGGACTTTTCTCCACTTTTCTGACTTGAATATCTTGTAGATTTTTCGGGCGTGGCCCCATGAAGGTTGCACATCACCCAGGAAGCCTTGAACCTCAGGTAAATGATCCAATTCTTAATGCAGTAGGTAAAGATCCTGGCACGGCAAGTTGAAACTGCGATCTTATTCGTGCAAGAGATCACAGGCGTATGTAAGAGAGGTGAACACAGAAAAGAACCCAGAGTAGAAGAAATGCGTTGCAGAAGTACTTGCTGTTGGGCTAGTTGGTTCATCATAAAGTTGAATGGCGCAATGGAATGATCCCAGGAAGACACAGACAGAAAGAGCGCCTACTACCAACTAAGTTTATTTCGGAAAACACCAGCTTTAAACGCCAGACATTATCACCACCAGTGCGTTATCATAGCCAGGACAATCTAACAAAAAAATATGTGTACAGAAAAAAATTACATTATTGCATAAAAGCCAGAGAATTGCTACTCACAGAACAAGGCATGAAAAATTTACGAACATGATAGCAACATAAATGACAAGATCTGCCCATGACCATTTAAAAAATCCAGTTCCTGCCCGTTGAGGTTGACCGACGAAGTGCTTATGCACGTGGGCCCACCTTTCTGTATGTGAAATGCTGCTATAACTTCCCTTTCAACTCGCTTATGCCTCTGCCGATAAACTTTGCCTCTTCAAGCACCGGTCCGCAATCTTGGCAATCTCTGCAGTGATCAGGAAGGTTTTCCCTTTCATTGTTCTTTATTGTTCGTTTGTGCTCCATCGCTCCCTCTTTGAAACAACGACTGGTATGGACAATGTAGACCAGTCCGCACTTGAGCGGTATCTCATAATGTCTTTTGACCAGCAATCCGTATAACGCTGTGTATGCTTTATAGCGCACCTCGTGGGTCATTTGTCCATCATGGGGCATATTTTTTCAAGCTTACATGGTGCTGAAAACACCACATTGACACCAAGACGACCCCCTATATTCTTGATGTTGTGTGCTATTTTGTGCAAATACGGAACCACCGCCACAGGCCTCTTATCTCGCTGCTTGCTTGATAGAGCAACGCTTAAAAAGACCTTAGTCTTCTGCAGCAAAGGTTCACAAACAGCGGTTATGACAATGCAGGGATAACCAGCGTTCTTTAATCTCTGAAATTGCTTGTCAAAGCCAGCCTGCACACAGTGATAACATGATTTAGAGAGAGGTGTGTGAGTGTGGTATGAATGTGGTGTTTCTGTGAATGTGGTGCGAATGATTTTAATGTGGCGTTTTCAGCACTATGTATGCTTGGCAAAATATGCTCCATGATAGACAAACGACCCCCGAGGTGCGCTGTCAAGCATGGGCAGCGTTATATGGATTGTAGATGAAAAGTCATCTATGAGATACCGCTCAAGTGTGGGCGGGTCTACAATGGGCAGACCGGCCGTTGTTTCAATGAGAGAGCGATTGAGCATAAACGGACAATAAAGAAAAATGAAGGGGGGAACTTCCTGTTTACTACAATGATTGCCAAGATTGCGGACCGGTGCTGGAAGAGGCAAAGTTTATCGGCAGAGGCAGAGAGCGAGTTTAAAGGGAAGTCATAGAAGCATTTCACATACAGAAAGGTGGGTCCACGTGCATAAGCACTTAGTCGGTCAAACTCAGTAGGCAGGAACTGGATTTCTTAGATGGCCATGTGTAGGTATTATCATTTAATCTTGCTATCATGTTCGCAAATTTTTTATGCCTTGTTCTGTGAGTAACAATCCTCTGGCTTTTATGCAAAATGTATTTTTTTTTCTGTACTTATATTTTCTTGTTAGCTTGTCGTGGCTATGATAACGCACTGGTGGTGATAATGTCTGGCGTATAAAGCTGGTGTTTTCCGAAACAAACTCAGTTGGTAGTAGGCGCTCTTTCTGTCTCTGTGTCTTCCTGGGATCATTCCATTGCGCCATTCAACTTTATGATGAACCAACAAGCCCAACATCAAGTACCTCTTCGACGCATTTCTTCTACTCTGGGCTCTTTTCTGTGTTCACCTCTCTTACACTCGCCTGTGATCTCTTGCACGAATCTGATCGCAGTTTCAACTTGCCATGCCAGGATCTTTACCTACTGCATTAAGAATCGGATCATTTCACCTGAGCTTCAAGGCATTTTGGGTGGTGTGCAACATTCATGGGGCCACGCCCGAAGGATCTACAAGATCTTCAAGTAAAAAAAGTGGAGACAAGTCCGTCTGTTATAAGACTGGTTGCTTATCCTAGTGCTTAACGCCCAGAACCCTCAAAGCACCGAGGAAAAGATACAGGCTTTCAAAAAACAAACCGCCGTCTTAACGGAGTTCATCTGGCAGCAGGCAAGACATCACCTTCCCAAGAGATCAAAGGAAAGTACTTCTCCATGTCAGTTCACCAAGGTGGGCAACGTTGGACTTCCCTCCAATGTACTGGACACTGCAGCTAGGCCCAAAGTACAGCTTCCAGTCAGCAGCCTCCAGACCTCAACTCCTTGGGAAGGTACGGAATGTCGCCACACCAGCCAGTCTACAGCACCGGGACAGAGCATTAGGAAACGGAGTTGACGCCGTTATCCGCTGTGTGAGTGAAAGACCTTTTAGTAATCCGCCGTTGACGCGCGGTGTAAAAACTTTAAGAGAAGCTGATCTTTCTGTCATTGAGGGTGATAAAGAAGGAGGTTTCGTTGTTATTTGCAACGCTGTATGCGAACAAGATCAGAGTAAGGTATTTAAAATAATTGTAAACCAATCAAATTTCGTCCCAACAGGCAGAAGCAGGTTGCTTTAAAATTACCAGAGGATCTGAATGTAGAATCTGTCCGGAAGCTGGTAAACTCGGCGAAAAAAGGAATTTTATAAGTTTTTCCACTTGCAAAACACACAAGCCTAAGTTTCCGTCACGGGTTATTGTATCGCAAAAAGGGACATGGCAATCCCTTGAGTCTAAATTTCTGCAACATTCATTGAAAGACCTTTGTGCGGATGACCCTTTTCTTATTAAGAACTCCGATTCAGTTTTAACTGAAATGAGGTCTTGATTACACAAAACATCATGTGCGTTCTCTATAGATGTCGAAAACTTGTACTACTCTGTCACCCACGATGTCCTCTTTACAGCCATTCGTGCTAGCATAAATGATTTTGATGAACTAATGTTGCAGAATGCTAATAGAATTACCTGTGGCCATTTTACATCTTTGCTTTATTTTATCTGCAATCAAGAGTAATTGATTTTAACCAGAAGTTTTATCTGCAAAGAACATCAATTTGCATTAGCTCATCTATAGCCCTAATTTTAACTGAGATCTTTTTAGCTTTCATTGACCAGCGCATTTTGGCGCATTTAAACCGGACACCTGTCAGACGGATGTTCCGCTTTGTTGACGATTATTTTATTCTTTTTGACCTGCCTACCTCTTTTAACTTTGATGAAGCTGCCGCTGATGTTCCTAACATTTTTAGAGACAATTCCCAAAACTTCACCTTCTCTTGTGAACTGCCGCAAGTTGGCAAGACCCAATTTCTGGACGTTCAGTTTGATTTTAGTGGTCTAGATCATGTGTGTTGGGTGTATAACCCCCGCTCCAAGAAAAGCCTCATGCCGTTCAGCAGTGCCCATTCTAAACTGGCGAAACGTAGTATTGCCATGACGTGCTTACATGCCGCTCTCTCAATCATGTGATCACTGTGTGCAGGCTGGCTTTGACAAGCAACTTCAGAGATTAAACAACGCTGGTTATCCCTGCCTTGTCATAACCGATGTTTGTGAATCCTTGCTGCAGAAGACTAAGCTCTCTTTGAGTGGTGCTCTATCAAGCAAGCAGCGACATAGGAGGCCGGTGACGGCGACTCCGTATTCGCAAAAAATATTGCACAACATCAAGACAATAGGTGGTCGTTAAGGTGTGAATGTGGTGTTTTCAGCACCATGTAAGCTTAGAAATATATGCTCCATAATGGACAAACGTCCCCCGAGGTGCGCTATCAAGCATACTCAGCGTTATACGGATTGCAGGTCAAAAGACATTATGAGATACCGCTCAAGTGTGGGCGGGTCTATATTGGGCAGACCGGCCGTTATTTTAATGAGAGAGCGATTGACATAAAATGACAATAAAGAACAATGAAAGAGGAAACCTTCCTGATCACTGCAAAGATTTCCAAGATTGCGGACCGGTGCTGGAGGAGGCAGTTTATCGGCAAAGGCAGAGAGCGAGCTGAAAGGGAAGTTATAGAAGCATTTCACATACAGAAAGGTGGGGCCACGTGCATAAGCACTTCGTCGGTCAAACTCAGCGGGCAGGAACTGGATTGTTTAGATGGTCATGTGTAGATCTTGCCATTTAATCTTGCTATCATGTTCGTAAATTTTTCATGCCTTGTTCTGTGAGTAGCAATTATCTGCTTTTATGCATAAATGTAATCTTTTTCTGTATATATATTTTTTCTTGTCAGCTTGTCCTCGCTATGATAACGCACTGGTGGTGATAATGTCTGGTGTATAAAGGTGGTGTTTTCCGCAATAAACTCAGTTGGTAGTAGGCGCTCTTTCTGTCTCTGTGTGTTCCTTTGTTCGTTTCCTTGCGCCATTCAACTTTACAATATACAGCACCTGTGGATGGAATGAAATGCATTAAATAAAATGCAGTCAAAAATAAGGAAGTGAAAAATTTGTTCTCATGGAGGCTGGAGACAGGCAAAGTAACAGCGACGGCGTTTACGTAAAGTAGCAGACATTTTTATCATGCTGAAAATGTACTAACGGAGGCGTATACCGGTTTACCGGAGCCCTCTTCAGCACGCGCAGTAGCAATGTCTGGGTCAGGCAATGCCACTGCGCGTGTGCAGCTGGTGTCCGGTAAACCGGTATTCGCCTCCGTTAGTACGTTTCCCGTATGATAAAAACGTCTAGCGTAGGCTATTAATTTGGCGCGCCATATTCAGGAAAATATTCTCAGTGGACATTCGAAGGGCTCGTCACAAATGTATAGCATGGTGAGCATTACGACTTCCAAGGTCTCCCAAATGCTGTTACTCTCTTGATCCGTGATGTACTGCGCATAGTCCGGGCAATATTTTACATATTGTCCATTCATGGTAGAAGAACAGGATAACAAAAGCGGGACAAAGACAAGACAGGCTCTGTCTAACCAACGAGTTTATTGAAGAGCGAAAAGTGGTAATATACCGTTGTTAGCGCTTGTTATGAATTTTTGTCCCGACCTTGTTGCACTGTTCTTCCACTATTATTGTTTACCAACTCCCCAATCTCAGCTTTACTTAATATACTGCCGCCAGTGCCATTCCACAAATATGCAGTCACTAGATCATCAGAAGCCGCATTCTGGCCTTTGCCTTTGTAGACTGTCAGTGTTTTCTCCTTCATTGCCAAATGGACATTCAATTCTTCCGCCCCACTGGCTTCATCTTTAGTATGCTGATTTTTTCGGCAACAGATAATGTCGGTATTAAAACCTCGGCTAATTCCAGACCTCGTCATCCTGTTGTCGCTTCATCTGAGTTTGCGCACCACCTGCATAGCCTGCACTATGTTTGTATGCGCGCACAATTTTAAGTCTATTTCATTTTTCAGCGGCAGCTGATAACCGCCCGTTCCTAGGTTTCGTGTTGGTGGAGTAGTTGTAGCACTACTTGGGGATACCGGTGTGAGCTTGTTGCTATGAGAACCAATGGAAGGTGGGTAACCGGCAAGGCCGAGGTACTGCAAATGCAATAGAATTACCTTGCGGAGCATGGTTGCCGTGAAAAGAGGAGGGCATTTGGAGAGCGTAAGAGGCGCATCCGGAGTAAAAGCTAGCTTGGAAGCAGGAGGACGGTTCCGTCGAAGGAGAAGTTAAGGCTGAAGCGTTGGAATATGTAACCAGAGCCTAGTTACCACTCGAACAATCCGAAGGGTGATGTTGGTAACAGCGCTAATATAGGACGGAGCGAGAGCACAACATGATCATAAACCAACAAGCCCAACTCTCCACTCTCACTTCCGAATGGTGGCTACCAAGGAAATAGAAGGCTATGGCGAGAGCGCGGGAATTCACAAGTGTAGGAAGGTCATCGATGAAAGAGTAGTGTATTTCGAGAGCGGAAGAATACCTAAGCCAATAGGGGTTGCCGAGGGAACATACCTGAAATTTGCTTAGCGTGGAAGGAGGAGGTTACGCCATGAGTGTAAGAGGCAACCAGAATGTGCATGCCGCGGGAACCATCCCGACGGCAGGTACCCTAGAAGGAGAAGGAAAAAAGTTACCTTCTAAGGATGAAGGACAACGCGCCGAGGGTTTTGAGAAGGTGTCACGATCCAAATGCGGCGGATATTGTGAAAACCATCTCCCGAGGCGAGAGCCAATACTGATGGTGCCAGGCACCTAGACCTACGGACTTAGTGTTCAACATCTGCATCCGCCTAGTTTGCAGGCCGCCGAGTATCAGAGGAAAACTAAAATATCGATCTATAATTATGTAGAAAATGCTTTTATAGCTGTCTCTGAAATTCGCTTTACACATCGGCATCTTAGTCTTTTCGTTCGGGTTACTCAAGTCCGCTTCCAGTTTTCTCGTGTTTTGTATAAGGTAGTCATGCTGCGCAAAATAATACAATCTGCAATTTGTACCAGAGACTCCTTCCAGCAGTTTCTACAACCGACTTCATAGTCCCTCAATGCCTGGTCATCTGCCTAATTGTTCCTTACTTTGGTATTGAAGTCGCCCATCAGGACAGCGTATTGTGTTTTTATTCTGCCCATTATCGATTGCAAACATTCGTAGAACTGTTGGGCATTCTTCTCTCTATGACTGGATGCAGGTTTGTAGATCTACAAACATTCAGTGTGTACCTCGTAGTGAACTTTATAAAGTTGCTGAATTTTCTAATGTTGACCGCTTTATTTTATTTCATCCGGAACCTAGACCTAGATCTTGGCGATCCATTAAACCATACTTGCACAGTACACAGCCGCCATTTAAACGGTATTTGCTTCATCTACCCTTCTTATGCCACACAGCCTTGTGGCATCTGATTTAATAGCCACCAGTTCCTAAAATAGCAGTACCAGGGTATCCTCTTTCCATAAAATTGTACCGGCCGACACTTCCGGTTGACGTTCTAATGAGGTTGTTTCCTGAGAAAAACATTATCACCACCCTCAAGCTGCTTCTCAGGTCCGACCACCATCTTGATTTGCTCGTAGGCTCTGGGGACTAGGGCCCGGGTTCTATTGTTGTCTTCATGAAAGAGGTAGTGACCAAGAACTTAACTAGTGTGCGCGAATCCTTTTCAAGTAAGAGGATGCTTTGTTAGCTCTGGTTGCAGGCACCAGGCTGTGACATAGGTAACATAGGTCTCGTTGTTCAATTTCATTGATGACCAGATTTTTTTATCAGGTATAGAACTGAGCTCCTCTGGGATCCCTATTGCAGTTCTCTCTCGAGCGAGACGGAAGCTTATGTACACGGTGTCATTGTCAAGCTGCCAAGCTACTGAGGAAAACTTAGTGTTAACTGTTAAAATATTCAAAATTTAAATTGCATCCAGATCACTTTATTATCATGCACCATCACTGCCTATAAATAATTCGTGAAGAAATACAGGATAAGCATTACACGTTGCTGTTCAAAATAAAACTGTTAAGGTATGGAAAATGAAAAATTAAATCAGAAAAGCGTAGAAATGAAGAACTGAAGAGCGCTGCCAGGGCACAAACAGCGCATTCCTATCAACTCGCCTGTTTGCCGATCTTCCAGACATTTGATGTCAATCGTACTCTCAGGGGATTTTCTCGTCTCTTAACTGGTGGTCACAAGCATTGCTCGTCCGGCAAGTTCGAACATCTTGCTCACGGTGAAACGAACTGCACCAATGAAGTGGGATAAGCATCGAGCCCCTTGCGCACTCGGTGGGTGGCAAGAGAAGCGCTGCGTGCAGAAGATCAACAAAGATAGTTCAAGGACAGCAGAAACTTATATGATATCAGCACATAGAAACGAAAAAAACTGCGACATCGAATGTATACAAAACCAAAACTTTTTCTGATCCTGGCAGCTTTGATCAGTTCGACTTTCTACTTGCTTTGACATTTTCTTTGGTCAAGTGTCAAACGTTCATGGCCTACCCATCGAAACTACTTTAGAACTCATTCAGAAAATGTGACGTTCCGCACTTGACAAGTCTTGTGTGCATAGCGTTCCAGAAGGTGTGTTCTTTCAAGTACAAAAGCTTGCAGCCGCAGGGTTGCCAGACTCGGTCATTTCAAGAGCGTGTGAGAAGCTCCTTTCCACGGTAAAGGCTGGTCGTTCCGGGAACACTAAGACCGGTGAGCAGGGAGAACAAAAAAAAGAAGAAAACCGTGGCAATTCTATATGTCCATCGCATGTCGCACAACCTTAGGAATGTTGGAAGGAGGTTTGGAGTTGACGTCGTGTGCACAGCACCGTGTAAAGTGCACCGCCTTTGTGCCATGACAAGAAGTAGAATAGATAGGTGGCGTAACGCCAGCCCGTTCGTATGCACAGTGCGTCACCGCTCCCAATTTTTAAGTTGTGTTAGTGGTGTTGTCTATGAGATACCGCTCTCTTGCAAAAAAGTGTATATTGAACAAACCGGGCGATGCTTGAACGTTCGCCTCATGGAACACGATAATCTTTCTTCTGACACCGTTCGTTCAAGCCTTGCTCAACACTCTGCAGAGTGCACCAAGGAAAATAATGAGGTGTGCAAAGCGGATTTCAACAAAAAATAAAACACCGTGTTGTACCGGCATCGCAACCAGTGCTCTATAGAGATAATGAAGGCATATTTCTTTGAAAAGAAAAAAAGATGTCTGTGTCAGCTCTCTCTCGGTCACGTTATATGATAGTGAGATAGGTTTTTCAGATGCCTCTTGATGTACCATCTTTTTTGTTTGATCTGTGACGCAGTGCATTCAGGTTTTTGAACTTTGGAGGTGATAGTGCCCTTGTCGCTATCTGTGTACTTCGTACCTATCGCACCTATGTCGTTTTTTGTATATGTACATAATTTTGCGTTCCTTCTTAATAAAACTTAGTTGCGAGACAGCGCTTGTTTCGTCCCCTTTCTGTGTCCTTCGTCCGTTCGCGCTGAATTTTTACCGCCAAAATGTTCTCCTGCATGTTTAAATTCGACGTGCGCTTGTTTTGTCGAATTTACAAAGACAGGAGTTGAGCGGAAGGACCGTTGTGCGCCTTTTTATTGCAGGGTCCTCAGTCTGAAAGGGGATCGTTCACGCTACCCGCTATCATTCACTAAAAATGTATGATGCCTAAGATTCAGGACTGCATAAACTTTTTAAATTTTGCTCTGTACATACACTGTCTGCCGTGACAACACCATGTTCACTTTCACCGTGTAGGTTTTTTGAGATTGTGACCAAAGAAAGCTTTTCTGGACAAGGAGGATCCATAGATTTTACTCTTTCATGGGAAAACTTTTAGGAAGGGTGGGTGTTGCAATGATTGGCTAAACGTTCTGTTTCAGCCACCCCGGGTAAAATTACGACTACGTTGTTCTGATTTTCTCTCTTACTCGAAGTTGCACGCAACGCAGCAGAGCCTAGAACAGGTCTTAACTGGCAACGTATAACTAACATCCCACAAAAGCTACTGGCATTTCACTACCACCAAAATGTGTCCACCGTGGCCGGAATTTCTTTCAGATACCTCGAACGCTGTTACCGATGCTGCCCCGTCGGTAGCCTGAAGACGCGCTGAAAGGTTCAATTTTGTTGTGCGTCCTCTCGCTTAGCACCCGAATGCTGAAATATATGCCACGGCGGAAGGTGAATGCCGGAAAAATACGCAATTTAATCGCGCGTCTTTGCGATCAGCCGCTGGACGGCGTGAAAGACGATGGCACGGCGGCAACGAGATATTTGGTATAAATATAGGATTAAGTCCCGCCTCCACTGTATTGATTGCTAAAGTGAAATCTTACTATATATGAAAAAATGCGGCCATAGAATCTTTCTCTTTCAGAAATGTTTTTGTGCATAATTGTTGGGCATGAAATTGTAGAAGAATCACATTATCTTGCCATGGGCGTAGGCTGGCTGATGATAATGATAACCTTAGTAACTTTTTTCGCTGATGACAATCCTTTGCTATGTCAGTGAGGGGATGGACTGCAAAGCATGATCAATGACTTAGGCAGGCAAAGTATAACGGTGGGTATAAAAGTAATATGTGTTAAAATAATGTAATTTTTTAACAGGCTCGGAAGAGGAAAGCAGTTTACAATGGTAGCGAGGCGCTGAAAGTGGTAAGGGAATATATCTACTTAGAGCAGGAGCTCACCGACAAACCGGGCCACGACAGTGAAAAAAACTACAAGAATAAGAATAGGGTGAAGTGCATTTGAAAGGTGCTCTCAGATCATGAATGACAGCTAGCCGTTGTCGTTTAAGAAATAATTATATAACAGCTTTAACTCAAAGGGGACTCACCCACGGCAGAGAAACGTGGTGGCTAACGAAAATAATTCAGCTTAAGAGAATGGCAACGCAACGAGCTACGGAAATGATGCCAGTAAAGTTAAAGAGCAGGAAGAGGAAGAGTCGGTAAGGCAGCAAGCGCGGCTAATAACATCCTAGTCAAAATCAAGACGAAAAAGCGGCCTTCGGCAAGGAATGCAATGCAAAGACAAGACAGCCAATGATTGTTAAGGGTAGCAGGCTGAATCGATGAGAAGTCACGCGTAGAAGGAAGAGACAGGAAGTTAAGTGGGCAAGTTTGTGGGGATCATGTTGCCGTCTTTGGCCCAGGAGGTGGTTAATAGAGAGATTTGAGCGAGGCTGTATTCCTGCAGTGGGTGCAGTCAGGATGATTATGTTCAGCCAACGTTGGCATTATTTGTACAAATTTTTGCTTTCCATGTGACGCCGACGAATGCTGCTGGTTAAACCGGTCCCCAAAACTTCCAGTATATTTCAAGCTCGTCTTACGACTCGACGGCGATTTTCAATTGCAAAAAACTGTAAATTATTTCTCCACAAATGCTGAAATTCACCCCATGACTGTTGTCGAGGCCTAGGCCTACTCGTCGCGGAAAGGAACGGCGGGACGGCGCCGAACAAAAATTTAATAATCTGCCGAGCTCAATCACCGGTGAGGCTTAATGTGCGAGTGTGAGCACATACTTCACTCTCTTTTAATATTCGGACGTGAAGATTCTTCTGGCCACCGATCTGCCCGCAACAGATCGTCCAACCATCTTCCGACTGGTTTCGTGGGTTTCGCTGGCATGAAAACATGTCGCTAACGACAGTAACAAGTGCAAAGTACGGCTGGAGCTTTGTCAGTGTGCAGTGGCTGAATGGTGGGTCAGTGACGGCATCTGTGGACTAGCACACCGACGATCAGCATCTGATATGCCTGGAGTGAGCGAGACTTAAATATATTGAAAAGAACCTACGTTACTTTTATTAGTTTTGGGCAGGAACGTTTGCACCTTTCGCTGTGACAAGTGCCCTGCTATACACTCATCTGTGCGCCCACAAAGACTAATCAGCACGGAAAGTGGCTGAGGATTTTCACATCGCCAAGGAACGGCAAACCTGCGTTAGCAAGCCCTCGAGCCTTTGTTTGATAAAGAAAACCCGATATTTTTTTCTTTTGCACACTTGGCTCAAAGGAATCATTTGGGCTCACTGTATAGTAACTAAACGATATCATGTAAGCTATTTCTGTGGAGGTAAAGGAGAGGGCTCCTGCTGTTATTGTTGTCGACCAGCCACACACCTTCATTGTGTCGTATGCCTTCGCTACGCCGGCAGCCACCTCCAGCCGTACAACGTGGCTTTGATAGGACAAATGTATGACCTTTTCAGCCATTATAGCCAACCCAATTTCTTTGCCAAGGCTTCTACAGAACCCCATTTGTCAAGCATGGCATTCGCATTAATTTTCGAACTACCATGATAAGCGCGTGGCAATCATCATTTCAAAGGTCTTTCAAATTGTGGGCGTTAAAGAGATAGGCCGCAAAGATTGTAGGATTGTGGGAGGTTTCCCAGCTGCCAACAGAGATAAGAGGAGACACTACGATCTCTATGCTGCATGGAGCAGTTTCAGCGTTGCTTTCGGGGACATCATGCCCGACGAACACTTAAAAGGAAGCAGTGCTTTAAGGTATCCTTCAGCGTCATTCATTGCAAAAGCATTTCACGAAAAACTCTCAAAAAAAGGGCTAGAAAACACGCAAGGTTCTTTGTCCTTCGAGATGCGGGCGTATTTTGTCCAGAGCAGGATATCACTTCTTGGCTGGACATCTCGCTGTAATGAAAAATCTATCGTGCCAACTACGACGTACGCAAAACAAAGACAGCGGACTTTGAGTATGCCATGCTGCGCTATATTTTGTTCGTTATGACTTGCTGCCCACGCGCCTTATTGTCATGCATGGTGAAAATAACGAAGGCCCCTTCGTTATCTTAGTACAGATCGATGTTCTCTGGTTTCAATATAACCGCCAGAGCAGGGGGAACGGGAGATCTGTCAAATCTGACGTAATAAAGGAGCTAATATGATCTCACTGTGCCACATAATTCCTACCAGTGGATAACCGTACTAAATATCAACGTGTCGCTTTCGCTGTTCACCCCTTGGCTCACCAATGCCGCAGTAGCAGCAAGGTAGCAAAAGAACAGTTAGTGTGCAGGCAAAGAGCAGCATTTGAAGGTATGAATAGTGACACGAAAGGGAAAAGCCACTAACAAAAGAGTCGAAATCAAAAGCCGAGGCTTTAATTTTTTCCCATGCTCACTACTAAAGCAACACACTCAAATTTAAAGGGAGATTCGCCCTTAGCCGCATTCAACGCTGGCAGCATAGCCCGAGAGCTCCTGGGATACACGTGGTCCCTTCGTCTTTGCAGCTCAAAAAGAGGGCGCGTGGGGTACTCACAATTCTAAGCAAAGAAACCCCTTATTTTCTTAATAGAATATGAACGTATACAAAGACTAAGCGGCCCTCATTGACCTCGATGAGACATCTGAGCTGTAGTATGACACTGAGCGATAAGCATTGCGAATGTGCCTCGAATTTGAAGACTTTTGAGCCCAAATTTTTTGGACCGTAGGAATACATCAGCACTTATTTTGAGACGCCAAGATGGTGTTTTCTCATTGAGTACAACATAACTCTAAAAGAAGATACTCGCCAATCTATGAGTTTACAGCCACCAACAGTATAAATAACGATGCAAAAAACATATAAAAAGGAAGAGCAAAATGGGTGATTACGTCACTTGACATTAAAGACCCCAAAAAAGCAAGAATCAAAGAAAACAGCTCCGCTTTAACAACGACATTACCGAGTACTGTATTCGTCCTCTGATCTTTACGCCAAGTTTTCCGCATTTTGTGCCAAAGCGCAAAAAATTTATCAAGAATTGCTTAATTATCGCAGATTTGCAGCGCCCTTTTGACAAAATCATCTCGGCGAGTTGTCTGCAAATTTCTTCACCACTGCGACCCTAGCGGCATGAGTGGCACTCGCAACAGTAAAACTCCGGCTGAAGTGATGCATGACGTCCCAGCGCGATGCTTACGTGCTGGTTGCCACTAAAGCGCGGCGAGGACAAGAGATATTGTGAGCTACGCCAAAAGGCGCTGCCTTCCGTCTGATTGCTTATCCTGATGACATCACGCTAGTGTGATCGCTGAATGCGTCATAGCCTTTTGCATGGAGCAAGCTAAGTCCTCATCTTGTTTTCGATGTGTCCGGAAATGCGTAATGTTGGCTCCCGTTCCTTTCCACCTCGGTTGGCAATGGCAAAGACCCCCCGGGAGAAGTCCGCGGCTCTCGGGGACGGGCCATAATTGCTTGGGTGGCAGTTACCACGCACGCAACACGGTCTCACTGAGCTACAGTGATACCAAGGAACTAAATCTCAATTTTTTTGTATATCTCTCGGATGACATTCGATGATCGCATTTCAGTTTTTTTTCTGTGCCTTTGCATGTGTTCTACTGGAGACTAAAAACAGTGCTAAAGACGGGACCAAAGAAAGAGAAAAGACACCCGTTGTTTTGTCTCCGTCTGTTGTCCCGTCTTTCGCGCTGTTTTCTTAGTATGAGACTTCACCAACAAGCCCAGTTTGCCACACTTGTGGGGACAAGACTCCGCGAAGCGAGGTCTAAGAAAAACATTTCTTGCAGCTCGACCTCGCTACCCAGTCGCCTGATATTGTATGAAGGCATTAAAGGCCTAAAGGCTCCTTCCTGTTTTCACAATGCCAGGCAACTGGGTAACGAGGTGGAGCTGCAAGAAATGTTTTCCTGGAACTCACGTTCTGGAGACTTTTGTCACCAGTTTTACGTACCACAGGGTATATTTTGAGAAAGAAGACAATGACAATGAGTCAGCCCAAGAGTAATGCAAGATAGGCCCAGATTGTTGAAGAGTGGCCAGACGGCTTTTCGTTTTAAAGCTCAGCGGTTAAATGCCCGTGCCTCGATTAGAACATTGCAGTTCAGTGTCATTAGAACAAGAGCACCCGTTCCCTTCGCAGGGTACGGGTGCTTACCATGGAATGAAGAGGGTAGAACGGACGCCAGTTGTCATGCATGGCGAGCCATTCAACGAACGAAGACAGAAAAACCGTCTACACGCTCTCGTCTCACGTGCTCTGCGCGTTGGCACGAACGCCAGCCGGTATAACAAAAATAGTCTCAAACAGGTCTTCTTGGAACAGGAGGGATATAGCCGGTGCAAGTGCTACGTCTGCTGCACGAGCAGAGACTGAGTGCCGCCGGCGCTTGTCTTCT
The DNA here is from genome assembly GCF_052857255.1 of Amblyomma americanum. NCBI lineage: Eukaryota > Metazoa > Arthropoda > Arachnida > Ixodida > Ixodidae > Amblyomma > Amblyomma americanum. Next base: position 93,431,819 of record NC_135501.1, read on the forward strand.
CCGCTCCTCCCCCCTCAGTAAGTGTGAGATGCTCTCACAGCAGTGATTACCTCTTTAAACCCTTGCATATTCTCGACTTTGAAAGTCAGGCTGTGGCCAAGCACCTAAAACACCTCCTGCCAAAGCTGAGACCACTACTCTTGCTTCATGGCTATGAAGACCTGACATAGAAGTCTTTTTTGAAAAGCGGTTATTTCTGGAAAACTGATAAGAATGGCGTATATACTCCTACTTGAATATACCTGTATATCCTTTGGTGGTAGGTGACCTGTGGTGTTTCAATGCTATATTATTAGGAGTGACATAAATGCAAAAACTCATCGGCGACGTCACGCTTGTGTGAAGCCTCCAGCTGCTAGATGTTGTTCTGGGGGATATGCCTCTCTCTACATGCCACCTGTCGATCGTCCGCCTCTTCACTTGCAGGAGAGACGATGGAGACACCGGGAGGAGAATAACTCAGTAAAACAAAACTACAAAGAAAATTACTCAGACAACTGCAGGCCTACGTGCAAATTGTGGAGCCTGCCGAAGATGTACGTGAGCAAAAATGAGGCCTGCTCGAGTTTCCTTTCGCATTGCGCCGGAAAACCAGCCTGGGACTCAAGCCCCACCGACGGCTGCATCTGCAACAGTCACGTGCCAATGCAAGGCCGCATCGCCTAACCGCAACACCACTGCAACCGTACTGGTATGAGGAATCCCAGTGATCTAACAGTATGACAAATTTTGGGCAAAGCCGCCGCGGTGGCTGAGTGGTTATGGCGCTCGGCTGCTTGCCCGAAAGACGCGGGTTCGATCACGGCCGCAGCTGTCGAATTTCTATGGAGGAAAAATTCTAGTTGCCTGTGTACTGTGCGATGTCGGTGCACGTTAAAGAACCCCAGGTGGTTGAAATTTCCGGAGAACTTCACTACAGCGTCTCTCATAGCCTGAGTCGCTTTCGGATGTTAAACCCCTATAAACCAAACCAAGCCGAATTTTGAACACTTGAGCAGCTGGAATTGGGAAAGAATAACAATCTCTATGGATTGAGCAGTAAAAAAAATGGACTGAGAACTGGACCTGACTCATGATTGAAATGATTCAGAACTAGATTAGATTGTCAAGTAAAGAAAAAGGCTACTGATTTTACACCGCATCAGTCCTATTGATCGCCTCGAAAATTTTTCGCTCTTCTACATACTTTTGCAGCATTGTCATTGCACTCTTTTTGATGTTTTTAACACCCATTTTGAAGACCCCGGAGAGCACTTCATCCGTGTGAAGCCGTGGTGTTGTACACTTGGCAGCGGCGCGATGCAGCTGCACGGCTGTCAATCGTCGGAATCTGCGGTGAATGTGCAGCGTTCTCATGTGCAGTAACACAAAAGATTCCAACACCAAGTCCTAAGGATTAAATCTTTAACTATTGCACTACATGCGTCATACAAATTATTCTGCGGTATGAAAGAAGGAACAGCGAAAGGAATCTCGCAGAAGTCGAGCGCATTTTTGAAATCAGTTTTCAGACGGCACTGGTAGCCGGTTTTCACCACAAAGCCGCCGCGCATTGTGCGACTGGAGCCGTCGTGTTTTGAAAACCTTCCTGTATACGGCATTAGAAACGGTTCAACAAAGAAGTGGTGAGAGCATAATTTGTTTGTATATAAAAAAGTGTACATGGTCATGCTATTAGTCTAAAAACATGGCGGCGCTGGTATCCCTAAGAAAAATTACTCATTTATAGACATTATTAAAATTGTTCGTCTCCTACAACTTGTGTGTCGTGGTTCACGTATTCGAGCTTGCATGAACCTTATGCATCGATATGAGCGTTTTCGCTTTCGTTGCTTCCACTGTGTGCTGTTTGAGGCTTTCCCGTGACAAAGGGGCTGGTAGGAGTGGTGCTTTCTTCCTCAGAGGTGTGTTATCCTGCTGTTAACGACCTCTCATCTTATCTGTATGCGACTCGTGATGCTAAAACCAACGCCGGCATTGTCTGCTCAGGCCTCATTGTTAGGGACACAGTGATAAAATGACCTATGCTACAACCAAAAATTGTCTCTCTTGCGATAAGAGTTTCTATTCTGTGCACATTATCTGCGCATATTGAAAAACCTTAATATATGCCCATGAGATGTTTTAAAGCCCTGCCTTCAAGATATATTATCGTCCGTGTAGATAAAGGCAAGTCTAAGTGCACACATTTGCAAAGTGCCATTGGTTCGTCTCATTATTTTCTCTGCTAGAGCGCATATTTGAAGGAGAGACCAAATGCTGGAAAAGCAGGCCTTCATATCCACTTAAAAATAGATGATGAAGAATTTCTTCAGAATCTGTTCTCAACCTTAATTCAATAACATTCATTATCGTCATAAATGTAATGGAAATAAATTCGCGAGTGACTACCACGCAGGTGTATCTTCTACAATATTTTTGCGACTCTAGTTAGTGTCATCTCAATATGGCCACCATGGTCGCTGCCAAATAGGGGAGTCCATCGTATTGCTCTACACCCATACTATCGCGAACTAGAAAAAATATTGTTCAGGCTGAAATATTGAGTAAACCTGATAAGAAAAGCTCTGAGCCGCAAAGGGCGAATACTGTGCTCGGCACAACGCCTCACACGTCGCCGATGTAGCGGCTCTGAGTGAAACGCTCCACCAGTGATCGCGCTGTATTTCCGCTTACTGCAAAGACGAGCAAGTAAGCGGGATATATAGGATAGCGCAACGGAATGCCCGAGCTTTAACCGCAGAATTCTCGCGGTCTTAGTGTTCGGCAGTCGGCAGACAACATAAACGTCATCAGACTACACGGTGTCATGAAAAACAAAGAAACGATCGGGCAAACGTGGTGGCGGAAGGAACTCGGCGGTACAGTGGGACTTTTGTTATCATCGGGTCAGTCATATCTCCGAATCTTTTTCGCACGGATTTGTTGAATAGAGAGGTTACGTAAAAACCATGGCACACTCTAAACACAAAACGAGTAGAAAGAGCAAGCTGTCTTTAAGCGCGCGACCTTTATTTACGCGGCTGGGTATGCTGCACTGACCCTGGAGTAGATCCACTGGCTCTAAAATGCATGCCTAAAAATACGAAATACTTGCGCTTGGCAACTAAAACAAATTCACTCTTGAAACGATTCAGATGCAAAGATTTGGCATTGTCAAAGATTTTAATCGAGATTTCAAACTCGTCTACTTGCTCACCACCTCAATACCTCCTAAGCCGGGTTTAAAACTCAGCTCCCATTCCAAACTCCAACACGTTACTATGCTTTGCAGCCTGAATATACCTCTGCTGCCAAGAAAAAGTATTCTGTATTTTTATTGATCAAAATCTACTCCAGAACTTGCGCAGAATGCCTTGCCCCCCGAAAGAGTGTGAGCTGGACAATTTATTTCTTTCTTACTCCTATGTATGCTTATTCCTGTTTAAGTGGAGATGGAATTGGTGGCAGCTGTCGTATTATGCGAAGGCACGAAAGCATTCTTGGGGATGGGCTATCCACTCTGCCATCGCTAATGCCGCCCTCGTACATTTTTCGTGTCTGATGATATACCTAAGCCTTGCCCTCGTTCTGACTTTTTTTCTTTGGACGAAAATATCATAAGTAAAAAAATTTCACTTATTTGCGGAATCTTAAAATTCCACGAATACTGTTCAGGATTTCCTTTTCCCTGCTGGCCAAATTTTTAGTAAAAATTCTCAGAGAGGACAAAGCTTCTTTAAATGAGTTACCACTGCACAGCGACGTCATATCAAAAAATACAAGGTTATGTTTCAGAAAATGTCTGTCATAATCTAATCATAGAGTTGCATTTTAAACATGTTTTTTTCGTTATTTCTTTATTTAAATGCTTTATTAAAGACACCATGAAACGGTCTGATGGTAATGATTATTACACTTGACAGAGCAAGGTAAGCGGCGCGAGCTAGAACCGAAACTCTGTACTGTAACTGCAAGGTCTCCGGCAAAAACATGCTTCTTCTTTCATCCCGTAAGCCCAGGGTAAACTAGAAAGCATGGGGTTTTTCAAGTGTAGTATACATATAATCATATCGGGAAAAAAGTTTACGGCGACTAGAATCGTCTGATCTCGGATACTAACAACCAGTGCTAAAAGGCTGCAAGAAAATATATTTTACGCATGCACAAGAAAGTTCTAGACTTGCGGGCAGAAATGCACTTTTTTCGCTTGTAGATCATCCTCAGGAGCAGAAATTATGGACAGACGCAATTTTCAATTGCAAGTTGTTTATGAACCTAGTCGTTGTACATATCATATGACTGCACCTTAAGAATCAACACAACCGCACATCCCTTTCAGGATGCGGGTAGTTTCCGAATATTTATTGGCTGTAAACCACTGTATTGGTGTTCTATGCAACTCGGTGCTTCCGCAGGAAAGCTCGTCGGAAGGTTACACTATTTGTATCAATATGTCCATTAAATTATCTCGCAATATTGCAGAGGTGCCTTAAAATTTAAAGTGACGCCCAAGAAAGCTGGACTTGTCGCGTTCAATGACAGAATCTGCGCAAATTACGCCTTCCCCCTACACGACCCACCTTGCACTGTTTCTCTACTTCCATATAGCTTAAAGGAAATAATAAGCAGCTTAATAAGCACTTCATTTAATTGATATAAGCTTTCGTGAGAAAAGTTCCTTTTTTTGCTTATGCAAAAGTATTCTACTGTGATATCCTCAAGCACAAAATAGAGAAATGGAAAAATTTTTTTACTTCCCGGACAAAATATCGCAATCACTATAGAAAGAAAGGTCCAGTTCCAAACGTTAGCAGTAGCAATGTCGCAAAATTCCGCCACCCTTTATGATTGCATTCATTGTCTCATCTATATTCAAGTCAGAGAAATACAGTGCACACGTCAACATTATTTAGAGGCACCTTCAGAGCGTTGAATTAAGGGAAGAATTCAAGGTGTATTTTTATTACTGCATCTTACGACGTCAGCGGTGACGCCATGTTAACCAGGGAAGCTGCTTTGTGAGGATATTGCCGCAGAGCGTTTACAATTTTCCTGAAATCACCACGCAACCTTAACAGATAGTTTGATGCCGCAACTTTCTTAGGTAGCAAAACAAGTCTAATCGCCACTTGGCTCCTAGCGCCAGACTCTGCAGCCGTGTATTGCATTTCAAATATCCTCTAACATAAAGCAAAATTTCAGGAGTATAACAAAAGTGTGTAAAAAAGTCAAGCATTACTTCCAAGTTTGTCTCCTTCAGGGCGTAACGTGCCTTGGGTAAATTTCTGTTAGCACCGTGTAACCTAAGCGCGGTTCTCTGAACATGAAAAGTCGAGAGACCAGTACTTGCTTTTTTTGCCATATTATCAGGCTCACTGCTTTACTTACCGTGCATGTATACCAAAGGGCATCCACGGTTGACCCACCTTTCTGGATTCTCAAAAACCACCCAACGCATTTATTTTCAGCTTTCAGCAATCTCTGCCCTGGCAATCTTGTACTTGGCAAGCACTCGCGCCGTTTCTCTCGACAACACGCGCAGTGCGCTTAGAAAGGCCCACGCCCTCTGTTAGCGGCAGTAAAGTTGCCGCATCTGCCTCCGTCGAGAGCGAACTGTCCGGATATGTTTTAGAATGCCCCTGAACATTTGATTTTCAGTGCTTCTCCTCAGTCCCAGCAAACATCAAAAGACAAAAATGAAATTTTTAGTCAGGCAGTATCGGTGTTTCACCATCTTTGCTGCTCTTCTGAAGTAGAGGTTTGTCTTAACCGTTTACAGATTAGGAATGATATTCCGGGTACATAGAAATTTCAGTTGACAAGTTTCAGCTTTTAAGCAAGAAGACTGAAAAACATAGGCGGAGTTTCTTTGTTTTTTTATGTTTCCTCTTAACCTCTAGAATTCTCAATGTCGTCATATTAACGCGCGTTAGTTGCTGCTGCAGCTTATGCTTTCGCCGTAAGCACTACATCCTGATGTAGCGTGATTTTGAGTTTCGAAGCTTCATGGCTGTGAAACAAATTATTATTGCTTATGAGAATTAGCAGTGAAATGAGATCCTTTGCGCAATCATAATAAATTTTTAGTTCGGGATAGAAGTAGGAATAGAGCTTACGTAGCACTACGACAAGCTGAAATACAATAGGTTTTCAGTGCTAGTCTTGGATTGCTATATAAAGTTGCGTTAGTGCAGCGGAAGATATTGAAACCCAAAAAAAGTTTTAAGGCTCCACCGTTTGCGATAACAAGTGCAAATATAAGAAATGCAGTTGTTTTGCTACACCCTTCTTGGCTTTACATTTTGCCGCAGTAAAGCTTTCTAGCATTCTGGAGATTCTCTAGCGCACTAAACTCGTGTACTTTTAAACGGTGGACTCACACTTGAACTGTATGCAAATATTTTTATCGGGCCCATGGTGGCCGTCGTATTGTCCTTTAACCTAAAACGCATTTCATAATATCGAATTTTTGACGACTTTTTGTGGCAAGTAAAACGTACAAATTTAAAATTTTACAAATATTGATTGTGGATGGTGATTCCAATAACAGATTTGATTCAAATGGGTGATCATCCTATATTTCTCATAGTGTAACTCCTTATAGCTATTAAGACCACAATTTAGCCTTGTATCATGCTGGCCGCAAAGAGGGCAAACACCTCTGTTATCTCCTAAAGGTATGCTTTAGATCACCAGGATTAGGCTCACTGGATTCTTTTGAATACTACGTTGCGAAAAAGTGTAGCCCCACTTTCGAATAAATACATACTCATCACTATAAGGTGGAATTGTTGGGACATCTACCGTAATCGGTTTGTACTTTAATATGGTTACATTCATTGTAATGAATATTTTCGGTATTTATTATTTGTACAATACTCAAGGCCTTAGCGTCGCCCAGACAGGAGGGACTGAAAAACAACGGTAATAAAGCAGAACTAAACGAGCAAAGATATCTAAATATGACTAATGAAAAATGCACAGAATTCCAAACCAGTCAACCAGCTTTGAGAAAAAGTCATAGAAAATGATGGTTCACTCGTATAATAAAGAAATTCCCAAAACAAATAAAGCAAAGATTATATATAGCAATGAGCCACCAATACGACCTGACCACAGTAAAAGAACAACATCGCAGAAATACAAATGGATAAATTATTCACAACACCATGAGAATGTTAATAATTAAACTGCTCAATATAATCAATACTGGTCAGTAGCGACCGAGGTAAATTGTTTCAACCTGTGATAGCACTTAGGAAAAATCTATCTAAATACGCTAGTATTGGCAGTGTAGCGAGTTGGAGAGGAGAATAAGCGTGACGATGTCGTGTTCGGTGTGCCGTCAGTGGCGTGACATAAAGCTCGGGAGGAACAACATTGTGGTTATTTTTAAGAAAAGAAATTTCAACCGTTGGATTTTTCTCCTCATTTCTAATGTCTCAGTGCCATGTTGCTTCTTTAGAGGTGCCAGGAAATCTGTCACGCGGTAGCTGAAAAAATAAATCTTACTGCTTTACGCCAAATTTTTTCTGGTGCATATATGTTAGTTTTTGTGTAAGGGTCCCATACTAGACATTCGTACTTAACTTTTGGTTTTGTTAGTGATGTTCTGGCCAAAACTTTAGGTTCGACAGTAGCTTGCTTATGTTTATTGCTTAGAAGGCAGATTTACGAAAAGCTTAGTCACATTCGTTAGTATTGTGGGTGTTCCAGTTTAGGGTATTTGTTGTTGTGACGCCAAGATATTTGTACTCTCGGAGCTAGGTTAGTAGAGGAGACCGAGGGTATAAGCAAAAGATAAACTATCGAATTTCTGAGTTATTTTCATATACATCGTTTGGTTAGCGTTCAGTTCTATATCCCAGCGACTGCATCAACTAAGATTTTGAAGGTTTTTGTTCAAGGCTATCTGATCATCGCAGCCTGTTACTTCACTGAACAGTACAGAATAAACCGCAAACAGTATGTCTTGAACGGGTTCCCTAATTACGCTCACAATATCATCAATATGCATTAAATACAATAGAGGCCCTAAAACGCTACCCTGAGGTAACTAGGAATTCATGGGAACAGTCAGTGTCGATAATAACAGTTATCGATTAGTGAGGTGCGCAGAAACGCAATTAATAACGGGAGAAAAAAGGTTGATTAATCGAAACTTTTCAATTAGCTTAGAGAGTGACAGATGGACAAATGCTTTCCTGAAATTTAAAAACATTATATCCACTTGGTTGAATTTGTTTAGAATCATCATCATCATCATCATCATCATCAGCCTTACTACACCCCCTGCAGGGCAAAGACTTCTCCCATGTCTCTCCAATTATTCCTATCCTTTGCCAGCTGCATCCACCCTTTGCCTGCAAACTTCTTAATCTCATCCGCCCACCTAACTTTCTGCCGCCCCCTGCTACGCTTACTTTCTCTTCGAATCCACTCCGTTACCCTTAAGGACCAGCGGTTATCTTGCCTTCGCATTACATGCCCTGCCCAAGCCCATTTCTTTCTCTTGATTTCGATTAGGATGTCATTAACCCGTGTTTGTTCCCTCACCCACTCTGCCCGCTTCCGATCTCTTAACGTTACACCAATCATTTTTCTCTCCATGGCTCGCTGCGTTGTCCTTAACTTAAGCTGAACTCTTTTCGTTAGCCTCCACGTTTCTGCCGCGTAGGTGAGTACCGGTAAGATTATGCTGTTGTACACTTTCCTCTTGAGGGAACTTGGTAAACTGCCACTCATGATCTGCGAGAATTTGCCATATGCGCTCCACCCCATTCTTATCCTTCTAGTTATCTCCCTCTCATGATCCGGATCAGCTGTCACTACCTGCCCTAAGTAGACGTATTCCGTCACTATGTCTAGGCTCTCGCTGCCAATTGTAAACTGTTGTTCCCTTGCTAGGCTGTTGAACATTACCTTGGTTTTCTGCATGTTAATTTTTAGACCCATCGATCTGCTCTGCCTGTCTAACTCATTGATCATGATTTTCACTTCACCTCCTAAGTGACTCAGCAAGGCAATGTCATCAGCAAATCGCAGATTTTTTAGGTATTCTCAATTTATTCTTATTCCGAACTGTTCCCAATTCAGGCCTCGAAATACCTCCTGTAAACATGCGGTGAACAGCATTTTTGAGATCGTGTCTCCTTGCCTGACGCCCTTCCTTATTGGAATTTTATTGCTGACTTTATTGGGGACTATAGTAGCTGTGCAGTTGCTATATATATCTTCCAGTATTTGGACATAAGGCTCTTCTACCCCCTGATTACGCAATGCCTGTATGACTGCTGAGGTTTCCACTGAGTCGAATGCTTTGTCGTAATCAATGAAAGCTATATATAGAGGTTGGTTATATTCTGCGCATTTCTCTATCACCTGATTGATAGTGTAAATATGATCTATTGTGGAATATCATTTACGAAAGCCTGCCTGATCATTTGGTTGATTAAAGTCTAGCGTTGCCCTGACTCTATTAGCGATTACCTTAGTAAATACTTTGTAGGCAACGGATAATAAGCTGATCGGCCAGTAATTTTTTAAGTCCTTGGCGTCTCCCTTCTTATGAATTAAGATAATGTTTGCATTCTTCCAAGCTTCTGGTACAGTCGAGGTCATAAGGGATTGCGTATACAGGGTGGCTAGTTTTTCAAGCACGATATCCCCTCCATCCTTCAACAGATCTGCTGTTACCTGATCTTCCCCAGCTGTTTTTCTTTTTTTCATTGCTTCTAAGGCTTTCTTTACTTCATCTTTCGTTACTGGCGGGATGACGCATTGCTGTGCACTGCTGTCTTTCTCAATAGCGCTCTGATTACATTGGCTTCTGTACAGGTCTGTGTAGAACTCTTCGGCTACGTTAACTATCTTATCCATGTTGTTAATGACATTGCCCTGCTTGTCTCTTAATGCATACATCTGGTTTAGAATATTAGCAGTGTAATTGATAACCGATGTTAACTGGGTGACAGTTGAAATTTTTTTTCAATAATCGTGCTGCGCACGCGAAAGTGCACTGTTGACTCTTAAGAATTTAGCACTGCAATTGGCTATGATGCGTTCTGGCATTTTTCAGCTCGATGATGATAGCTATATTGGGCGATAGTTTCTTATCAATGTAAGGTGACCCTTCTTCGAAACTGTCACTACACGTGCAGTTTGCCAGTCAGTAGGAACTGTCGATGGAGATAATGTTGCACGAATAATGATCACTAGAATCTGGGACAGCATATGTGGGTGTCGACGAAGAAACACATTGTATATGAACTTAGGGCGCTGGTTCTCAGTAAAAGCTCTGTTTGTACTTTGACGAAAGCTTGATAGACGTCCGCACCGTTGGCTATTCGCTTTCAAGATTTATGGTTTTCGGCCTCTGCATTAAGGATGTCGGAAGTGAACTGATTGTCCTTCGTTAACGAATAACAACTAGCCTTCCGAACGATGCATGCCTGGTGTTTTCACAAAAAAAAGCAAGTATAAAGATGCCGTGGCTTGTGTCTGTCTCCGCGCTGTTAATACAGATGATCGATGTGCACAAAACATTAGATGAACCACGTACACGGGAGGAACACAAGGACTGGCGCAACACTAACAACGTTTTTATTCTTCTCAATTGAACCAACGCATATATATACATTTTTTCACATCTGCGCAAGCGAACAAAAAATTCAATTCATGTGAGATTAGTGGCAACGACGCGAGCACAAAAACTTCAATTCGGCTGAGTAAAGTGGTATATAAGTATCGTTGACACATCCTTCAGCTTTTTTCTAAATATGAAATCCATCGAGAGCCAACCACGCGTGCTCATTTCTGCTCCTGCCCATCTGTATTTCTGATCCTGCCAATGATCTGTATTATCATCATGCGCAAACTATGCCCAAGAGAACATTATTGATGTCCGTGTGCTCACCAAGCAAATCGAAATACCTGTTGGCGTTCTGGTGCAAGCAAAAATAATTTATTTGGATGCATTAATGCCAGGTCGCCCAGTAAACTCATCAAATGTGTATCAATATCAAAGAGAAACGGCGTTATCACTTGTGAAGCACACTTAAAATTATTTTTGGAAACTGTAAAATAGCGGGTATTAACGCTTCGGAGTGCATCAAGGGCAAAATTTCTTCACTGTTATGTTCCGCATCGTCATTGCATGATGTTGTTTTTCGGTGGTACTAATGTGTGCTGACAGGCTGACTAGAATAAACGCACTCCCACATTAGGTTTAGAGTGGCAATAAAACTGGCTCAGCTTTGTTCGGAATTTGATTTACTACGCTGAATTCTCTGTCTGCAGAACAGAACGCAGAAATTAAAAGTCTGTACGCTGGCTTGCTTTGTGTGAGAAACAATGCTGAAGCTCATGCTGACATATCAGTCTCAATATTAAGGCGCAAGCATTTAATTGCTTATGCTCGCGACCGTGCTCGTCCGTGTGTCTTTCTGTTATGCTCTTCAGCAACTCGATAAGAAATGAAACCCTCGTGCACGATGCGATTTGAACCACCATCCTTCGGCTCCGTAGGCGAGCGTGCTAACGACTACGCTACTTCCTGCCAACTCATATTTATTTCTCGTTGTCTAGGACGCTGTATAGAGTTTGCGGAAAGGCGTCGAATCACACGGATAGCTCCCAAACGCCCTCCAGTGTCTCCAACATTTAAGATTCAAAAACAATTGTGTACTTAATCAACATGTTAACCACGCATGAGTGACACAGGCAGCAACACCGCGCTAAAGGCTTTCGCCTCACCGCACTTTAGGTAAAAATGTGGCCCCGGAAGTTTTCTATGATAGTAAGCGGTGAAGTCACAGTGGCCTTGTCAACTCTGGCTCCTATGAGGTTCCGGCCAGTTTCTATGCTTAGATCTATCGACTGAAAGCAGCAGCTTCTTAGCAGAGCTGGCATTTCTTGCAGAAGGGCTTTCGCGAGATGGGCAGGAATAGTGTGTGTAAGATAAGAAAACAAAACTGCAAAGCTTCAAACTAAGCACTCACACAATTTGCTGCATCTCACGCAACGTTAAAAATATCGGAATGATAACAGGGGTGAAATTACTCGTGTCGGCTCAAACGTTGATTACAATGTGCGCACAAGTGACTCAAGAGCTACGAAAATGCCATAAGGAAAGAACATTTTAAAACCCTTGCGAAAATCATAAAAGACGCTTTTTTATGAGTAAATGTGTTTATGAGATGTAGTTAAGACGGTCAAGCCGGTGATTATTCGAACAAACTGCTCGTAGGACATGCGAAATATCGGAAGGTTGCGACCACTAAGGGACAGCAGCAAGCACGAATGTCATCCGCATGATTACAAAATTATTGTATGTAATTCATACAGAATTCAACGGAGCAGACCAATCTGGACACCAACAACATTGTAACTCAAATCTACACATTCGCCAGTGTTGCATTCATCGTTCTTCACGGGCAAAGAATTTAGCATCTGTTTGATACAGAATGATCTCTAATAAGCTTCATTTATTACATACTTTTTCATGTGTATGTTGTCTTGTATAATTTCAATTCCTTGCGCGAGGACTATGCCATAAAATTGTGTCGTTAAATAGTACCACTCTGTGTGGCTTCTTTCGATCCGTCCTGGGTAAGTGCTATTTTGATCTGCACATCATCAAACAAACAAATCCTAATTTTCACCTTCATAGCGGTAACACTGGACACAAGGAATGATTTGTTTACATGCTGAATACTCAAATATTTCCGCATCATTTTATTCATAACAGGCAAACTTTGTCACTTCAAATATACACTCTTTACACGCTATAACCGCTATCGATGCTACCGCTCCGGTCGATGCTAGTACGAGCCATCAGGTGGCACGCTAAGAAAAGCAAGAACGCACGTAAATGTTTGTAATGCCACTAAACCCATCCACAACGCGTCGCGTGTTTAGAACACACTCTGCGCGTCTTTGGCAGAGGGGATCTGAATGACAGAATACCAAGAAATCAAGCTCAAGAGCAGTCTGCAAATCAGAGGGAAATGTGTGCAGTGCCTGGAGGTTTCTCAGAATATTTTTTGTTTGTTAAAAAAGTGTTTAATGGTATTCAGACCACTATTGAACCTCTGATATTCGCCGCTCCCCGCAAGAACCACAACTCAGAATACTAACATTTAACTGCGAAAGACTATGGCTAGGGCGCTATTTTGGCTCTGCAGTATTGTCAATCCTGCACCGAAATAAGTTTCCCTTGCGCAGAGAGATCAAGATTGATGATTTTTTAAAACTAAAATTTTTTCTGAAACTCGCGCTCATAGCGGTCCGTTCAATTTGTCTGAACTTAAAGCATAAAGCGTAACTCTACTTGCCTAACTGTTGAGTTTTTCAGAAGAAAAATCCAGCAAAACGTATTGAGATGCCTTCTGCTTGCACTAGCTCAAGGAGTTTTCACTTTTTATGTGGTCACGGCGTGAAGATGATTTTAACTTAAGCATTTGTTTAGATGTGGTTAGATACCTTTGGAGCCTGCAAACTGTTCTGGTTGATATTTATTTTTACTTTATGTTGCTAAGCTTACTGAGGAATCATTAAGCTACAAGTGCTCGCTTAAAAGATTACAGGTTGTTTACAGTGCTGTTTAGTTTTCTTATTTTAACCTTTTAAGTTCTTCAAACACAGTTCCCGCGTCGTGCTTCAAGATCCGCAATGCCTCTGCCGTCAAAAAGCAAAGCAAGAGAAGAATTGAAGTTCTGGTGCAAGCGGAGATGCTGCATGAAACTTAGCAGAGATGAAGTTAGACATATCAAACGAGAACAGAAAGATGACGCCAAAGAAAATTGCAGTTTCATGTTCTCTCTTCCGAGATCGGCGAAAAAGAAACGCGCCATAGTTTGTTATGAAGTAGGTACTCGAAGTAGCTGCTCTAAAAAGTAGCGCAGTATATCGACGTTAGAGACGAGTGAAGACATTACATTACTTAAATACAGAGCTGTTTATTTGTTGGAAACCCTGAAGACTATTTGCTTTGATGGTCTCGAAACTTTGAGCGAAGTGATCAATAAGGTGACCAATAAAGCGATGCCTTTTCATAAAGTGGGAAAAAAAATGTTTCTTGTTTAGGTAATTTATGTGAATGGACGAATAGATAACACTGCGTTTAGGAAGCTTTGTACATTTGAAAGAATGACGAGATTACTTGAAGGTGCTGCATGTTTTTGAGATTTGTTTCACAGATTACTGATTCGTGCTTTGCGGACTGGAATGCATTCGATAAACACCTAACTTCCAAATCTGGTAGATACCTTTGAAGGCACCGCTTTTATACTCAATGGGAGAAATGTTCGTTCAATTGCGGTATCAACCAGGATCTGTTGTCTCTTAAAGAGCTGGTGATTGTGAAGGCCTTCAGCCTGCGCCCAACTGAAAGCCTTGCTATATAAGTGATGTCACAACCAAACAACATCACTTGGCAGCTGCAATGCGGCAGTAGCTACACTTCTAACCATGCAAACTCGGCTTCGCACGTGTCTACAATTGTTTCTTTTAGTCTGCATGGTTTTTTTCTGCCGTCCCTGCTGCTGCCTTCAGCGTCATCATGCTAACCTGTGCCGAACTGCCTAATCTTGTTGATCTGCTTGAGAACCTTTTCAAATTTGATGTTTTTTGCGCTAGTTGGTTAAGCATGACTTCAGTGGCAGCGCAGGTAGAAAGAAGGGATGGGAGTAAAGAGCGCTGACTTCCAACTGTTTATTTCGCCAAACTTGCCACGCCTATATACACACGAGCAAGATTGAAACCCGGTGAAAGGGGAAGGCGCAAAGGGGAAACAACCTTCGCCATGATGCCACAACATAGGACCAGTAACCTAATTCCAAACATCTAAAAAACTGAGTTTCTTCTGCGTCAAAAAGACCGATGTCATAATCACGCACTTATGCCCCGCACACGCAATCCTCACTGCCTCGAATATTTTTCAAATGCAAGTTGAACATTGGTCTCTATAAAGTCACAAACACTGCTGTAACTAAGTTAGATACCAAGCCTAATTTGCTAATCAGTGGATTTAAGAAGGGCGTTGATGAGTTCAGAGAACCTCAGCCTCTTAAATGAAACTCTTGAATCACCGGAAAAAGAAAATGAGCTACTAAATGGCCCTAACAACTACCAGGGGAAATGACTTTCTGGCATGGAGGAGTACTCCCCTAAAAACAACATTAAAATCAAGGGAGTTCCAGACACACATTGTGAAGACCGCTTGGTTGTTCTGCAGTCTATTGGTGCTAAAAATTAATGTCTTCTCGCTGCGACAATCATCGAGGTTTTCCACCAAGGTGGCTTCAATTCAGACAACAAACACTTGAAATGGCGGTTTTATTTCCAGCCTTTGAAATCTCAATTCATTCGTAAAGTCTGCAAACGTCGTGTGCAAACTAGTGACACTGGTTTCGGTGCTACAAATAGTAAGCCAATAGTTGTGAATGATCACTTGACCCCTCAATATAAGTAGCCGTTTGCTAAAGCCTTGAAGTTTAATAAAGAAATATGTTGAGAATATTTGTGGACTGATGACTGTCTAACAAAGTTTAGACAAATTTACTGAAGGCGTTGTTTACCAGATCAGAAAACATTCCGATTTGAACGCCTTTCGTTAATTTGATATTTACGTCTGGTTATTGCACTCACCATATTATACATTAGCGTTAAGAAATCTATTACCTATATAAAGAATGTTATCATTCTGCAAACCATTTTAATCCTCGCATTCTCAGTAAACAACTTAATAAATTCCGACTGCTCTTATCTTCGTGTCTTTATTCATTTTTTGATATTCTGGGTATCAATGATCTGGCTGTCTGATTCCAGCCAAACTCAGAACAACATTTCCTCGCACACTCCTGGTTATTATCATTGTCAGTTATCTCCTAATAGTGGTTCAGTCGCCTTCATTTTCCAAGGAACATTGCACAAACGGAGGCTAGATCTCTATATGAGTGTCGACGGCTGTGAGTCGGTTTGGTTAAATGCCGACCGCAGTGTCTTTTATATTGATGATAAAAATTATATTGGAGCTCCATTTACCTACCTCCCCACTCATCCATACCCTCTCTTTGTGAAGTTGTTATTAATACTTTAACAATGTTGCGGAATAAAAGCTTGTTGTTCTCATAGGCGGAAATAATATCAAAATTGTTAGATGCAGCATTCCCAATCAAGTCCAAGATGTAGTTGTTACCAAGGGTACCGCATGAATATCTGCTTCAGATCTCCAGTCGATGTCCTTTAAACAGTTGTGGAACTTTGGTTGACTATGCTTTGACAAATTCTTTCCTATGTCGTGTGCATAAATTTTCACCAAATCTTTTAGGGCCTTAGTGAGCGCTCGCTGCGATATCGTGATGTACGTGTTAATCTTGATTGTGTACCTCTTCTTCCACACTTGATTGAATAGAGAAAACTGCATTTGCCTAAAGTGCAAAATGTTCCAGGCTTGATCAAAAAGCTTCCTCAGTAACGCTTTTCTGCCTGCGCCTTGTTCCGAATTTCAGGCCACCGCTTTGATTTTTCATATAAATCTGTAGTGTAATTCTTGTAAATATTCTGTGGGTCGGTAGTTCTTGACGGAAATTTCCTCGTATTTCCTGCTGTCAACGTCTGACCGTAGTGATTTAAAATACTAAGACCCTGCCACATTTCGTTTTTGCGTTCAAAGCAAAGCATGTCCGCCTATTCCCGTCGCCTTTTCATGATGCGATAGACAATCAAGTAAAAAAAAGGAACAATTTAATCTCCAGAGTTTTATTTGGCGGACCTCTGGCGCTTTCTCACTTGTGCGATCTACTCCATAAATCAATATCTATTATCTCACTTTCTAATCTCCCAAACGACCACTGTGCATTGCCAACTTTGTGGGAATTTCCGTTTTGATAGTCGTATTCGTGTTTATCCGTAGTGTGGGATGCTAAACGATGAGCTGAGATGAGATGAGCCGGCGCGTTTCGCATTTGTGAGCGGAGAGAGATTCGTCTGGAGTGAAGACGCACTCATTCGGTGCGTCCATTGCGAATGCATTTGCGGAATCTACAGCTTGGTTTGTATGCAGGCGTCGTTTCTATCGTGTTACTCCCTCATCCCGCGAACACCTTCTTTCCTTCCTTTGTTTTAATGCGGCAGAAATAGAAGCCTTATTGGGGGAGAAATGTGCCGTCAGTCATAAAATTCGACAATTGAATAGAGGGCAGTGAAGTCACCCGCTGAACTGAGTCTACTGTTTTAAAACCATCAACACCTTCTAATTCTGTGTTTGGATTGTGTTGCCCTGCAAAATGAAACTTCTCGTGCTGGTTGTAGTGTCTTAAAGGTACCGTGCTAAAGCTGTAGAAAATTCATCCTTATCTTAAGCATACAAACGATGCCGATGAACAGAAAAAAACTTCTTTTTTTACACTGGTGTCCTTCGAGTGTACGCTCTCTTGCTAACATAATGTTTTATCTAAAACACGGCTGGGCACGTCGCAATGGTTTCATTTACTGCCCAGTCCCATGGGTAAACCATGAAAGTCATAAATATGTGTGAAACAAGCGTATTATTATCGTAATGAATATTCCTCGCTTAATGTAGCTATAGTAAGCTAAAGAAGGAAACTGGCGTGCGAAAATATTTGCACATAGCTTAAGAAGATTGAAATCCGGAAGCGCACAAATGCCTACTTTTGAGTATATTTGCTGTAAGGCTGCTGAAGTCAACGATTGGCGTTTACCGTGCATTCGCAGAGGGAAAAACGAGAAAGCACCTGCTGCAAATATCGTCCAAAACAAGGGACATAATATCCCCCCCCCCCCCCTTGCAACCTCGGCGACGCATCCAGGAAAAAAATCAATTGAAATTTTCACAGAAGTTGGGGAATGCATCACACTGTATGAGGCTGGGTACTGTGACATGGATTCCGCTAGGGGAAGAGCTCTAGGCCGCATATTCTGGGGAGTGCGAGCGTTCCAGCTGACAACCAGACTTTCAGCCATCTGATTCTTGTGGAAATGAGATAACTCGGACCAAAATTCTGTCACAATGCCGTCCAACGTGATAGGCGCCTCGTTAGACGCCACCGATGGCCCGCAATGAAATGATTAGAACGCTATCAGGCGCGTTAGTTAAACTGAGTAGCACACGAGGCGAGCCGAGGCGAAGCCTGCACAGCGGGCAGCCCTACAGGCGAGATATTGGTGGCGGCTCTGTGAGATGAGACCGCATAAATGCCCTTCGACATACTTAGTGGTGTGAGGCAAGAACTCAGCCCTGAGTCGCCAACTAAACGCTGCCAGCAGCGCCACGCGAGCTTTGGAAGTAAGGTCGGGCGACTGCACCTTCGACGGGTTGAAGAAAACGGTGAGTCAACTATTTAAGGACGCGTTAAAGATAGTCGATAGGCGAGCAAAGTTATTAAACTCCGACCGCGGCATGCAGCGTTTCGACGTTCGAGCCTACCTTGAAGTAAAGAACCATACCAGGAAACCAGAGCTACGAAGTTACAGAAAACACACTGCGGAAGAACATGAACAAGTGGGAACACCTAAGACACGATAGGCGCTGGCTATCACTTTTTATTAAAAAAAACACAATAAATACCACTCACACTGGGCAACCCGGTGTGGCCAGCCGGATAATTATACCGCGAATATTTGCAGTCTTTGTTCGTTATTCAAATCTGCCGCCACATCATTTTATCGCTTTGTTTGCGACGCAAGACGCTACTAGATTCATCTGGATTGATCGCAGCCAGGCAGAGCTGATTCTACGTTGTTTCCGAACGTTCTAGTAACTTTGCGCTCTTTATATCGAAAGTTCGCTATCAGCTTTAAATTGAGCACGGCCAACAGCGGCCGGCATTCTGTTCGACGACCGCCGAGCACGCTTGTCGCTTCGCCGCCGCCGAGTGATTCAGTCCATTTTGGGTGCAAGTCAGCCCAATAAACGGTTCTTTTAGAAGCCCCTTTCGTCCGTCTTCATCGCTGCTTCGACTGCCGTCACCACTACGTGACATCTGGTGGAGGTGCGGGGTAGCCTTCCATGTTCCGGACGCCCCCTTCAAGTCTTGAAGCCAGCCCTGAGCGCTTCGCACCCGAGGACGAGCCAGCCGACGTCTCCAGGGAGAGGAGCCTGAGTTCGGGAAACTGCCGGACCGCACAAGACAGCGAAAAGACGCGGCTACGAGCACCGCAACCTCGCCGAAGATGTCGACACCGATCATACTGCAGCAGCCGCGGGTGCCGCCAATTTTCAATGGATCCCTAGGCGAAGACCCTGAAGAATGGTTGGATCAATTTGAGCGCGTGGCGTCATTCAACAAATGGGATCATGCTGCAAAAATTGGACACGTGTTCTTCTCATTGGATGGCTCCGCACGCACGTGGTACGAAAACTACGAGTCTTCCCTTACGACATGGGAGCTATTCAAGAGAGAACTATTGAAGGTATTCACCAGTGTCGTGAGGAAAGAAAGAGCCGAACGACTCCTCGAGTCCAGGATCCAGCTTCCGAATGAGCCCGTCCGCGGTTACGACGAGGAGAGGAAGCGCCTCTTTCGCCGCGCCGACCCCGGGATGACAGAGGAAAAGAAAGTTCAGTTTTTAATGCGCGGCGTAAAAGAACAACTCTTTGCAAGCCTCGTCCGCCAGCCGCCAAAAACAGTCGAGGAATTCGTGCAAGAAGCCTGCACGATTGAGAAGACCCTCGAAGTCCGAGCTCGGCAGTACAACCGCCCTTCCCCTGCCTGTGCAATCCGTGCGGACTCGCCGGCCGCCACCGGCGACAGCTTGCGGGAAGTTATCCGCGAAATCGTCCGAGAGGAGCTACGCCGATTACTGCCATCCTCCCCACAGCCACAAGCAGCGACTCTGATGGACGTGGTACGGGAAGAAGTGCAACAGGCACTTGGCACCCCGACGGCCACAGAACCTCAAGCCATGACCTAACCGCTGCAGTAAGGACTGCCCAGCCCCAACGAAAACCCCCACGTCCTCCCTGAGATGAGCCACTTGTTCTACAACGCCGCCTCCCAGCCCCCGCCAGCCCAGCTTATGACCGACGCTCAAGCCCAGGAAGTGCGACGCCTGGAGGACTTCCGACAACCGGCTGTTGCGCTTTCATTGCGGTTAGGCTGGTCATATTTGTCACTGCCCGTACCAACGTATCGGTCTTCGACGATTGGACATTAACGCCCCACGACCACGCTTCGGGCAACGTCCGCAGGAAATCGACGAATACCTGCGTCGAGAATAGTACACGCCGAACTGCTTTTCGCGCTCACCATCGCCGTCAACGTCGCGCTTTGCGTCGCCACGCTGCAGTTACGCAGCCGCGGTACGAGGAATGTCTCCCAGCCCCCGTAGGGGAAACTAAAGGCAGCAACCTCTGGAGGTGAGGTTGCTCAAGAGCGAAACGCCGAAGATCCTCCACCGATCACGCCCCATGAAGACGCTGCACCCGCGACGCAGCATGAAGAACCGGCACTTGCTGCACCGACGCCGCACACAATGAGAACCCCGACCACGACGCAGGCTGCATTGAATACGACGCCGCCACCCAGAAGAGCTTCGACCACACGCCCCACCCACGACTCGCATACGCGACGAAGCCGTGACCCGACGCCGAGAGCGACGTGCAATGCAAGAGTCTGTACCTCAGACTTAGAAGTGACTATCGACGGCCGGAAAGTTACCGCTCTAGTCTACACAGGAGCCGATTACTCGGTGATGAATGGAACATTCGCTGCGCAGCTGAGAAAAGTCACAACGGCTTGGGACGGCCCACAAAGTCGCACCGCAGGGGGCCACCTCATTACGCCATCAGGACGATGCACGGCGCGAGTGACTGTCAAAGGACATACCTATCCTGCGACCTTTGTTGTCCTACCGCAATGCTCCCGCGAAGTGATCTTGGGTATGGATTTCCTTAATGAGCATCAGGCGATCATTGTCCTGCGAACCAAGCTGATCACGCTTTCGACGGACGAAGCCATCGCTTCAATGAAAACTCGGGAAAATCACGTTGCCCTGAGTGTCCTGGAGGAAGAAGTGAGCGTCCCACCCCGATCAAGCGTTATCGTGACCGTAGGCGCCACGAAAGCAATTAACGCTGAAGTCATCATCGAGGGCAACATGCAGTTGCTCCTACACCGAGGAATCAGCATCGCAAGAGGCATCGGACATTTGCGCAATGGCCAGGCCGAAGTACTGCTGACTAACTTCAGCGAAGAATACCGGCACATTAACAGAGGAACGACGATTGCTTTCTTAGACTAAATATCTGACGTACGAGACTCCTTCGCCCTCTCCGACCCCTCCGCAGAAGATTCGCCTTACCAAGAGAACTCGCCCACTTCCGACATCCACCCAGCCCTGCACCGGAATAGACAAGACCAGATCCGCAATATGCTTCAAAGCTACAGTGAGTGTTTTTCGACATCGCCGAAGGTGCGACAGACGCCAATTGCCACGCATCGCATTATAACGAATCAACACGTACGACCTCTACGTCAAAGCCCCTACCGTGTGTCACCGCGAGAACGACAAACCATCCGGGACCAAGTCGAAGAAATGCTTCGCGACGACGTCATCCAGCCTTCAAACAGCCCGTGGGCGGCACCGGTTGTTCTAGTGAGAAAGAAAGACGGCGCACTTCGATTCTGCGTGGATTACCGCCGCTTGAACAACATAACAAAGAAGGACGTCTACCCCCTCCCCCGCATCGACGATACACTGGATCGCCTCTGCAACGCCAAATATTTCTCATCGATGGACCTCAAGAGCGGCTACTGGCAAATTGATGTCGACGAAAGAGATCGCGAGAAGACCGCATTCATCACTCCGGATGGGCTGTTTGAGTTCAAGGTGAGGCCATTTGGTCTCTGTTCCGCACCAGCGACGTTTCAACGAGTAATGGATACAGTGCTGGCAGACCTGAAGTGGCAAATTTGTCTGGTATATTTAGATGACGTCGTTGTCTTCGCCTCGCACTTTGAAGAGCACCTCAAGAGACTTCGAACAGTACTAGACGCAATTGAGTCGTCTGGCCTAACCTTGAAAGCAGAAAAATGCCACTTTGCTTACGAAGAGCTGCTGTTTCTAGGCCACATCGTTAGCAAGGAAAGAGTACGCCCAGACCTGCAGAAAACATCTGCTATTGAACAGTTTCCACCGCCGGCCGATAAGAAAGCAGTGCGCAGATTTCTCGGACTGTGTGCATACTACCTACGATTTGTGAAAAACATTTCGCGCATCGCCGAGCCCCTGACCAAACTGACGAAGGCAGACGTGCCGTTTAAATGGGAAGCGCCGCAAGCAGAATCCTTCAAGGAACTTCAGCGTCCATTACAGTACCCACCGATCCTTGCGCATTTTGATGAAAACGCCGATACTGAAGTTCATACCGACGCAAGCAGCGTGGGACTAGGCGCCGTCCTCGTTCAAAAAAGCGACAGGCTGGAGAAAGTCATCGCATACGCTAGCCGTTCCCTTTCCAAGGCCGAGGCTAACTATTCGACAACTGAGAAGGAGTGCCTTGCCATCATCTGGGCTACATCAAAATTCCGCCCCTACCTCTACGGACGGCCGTTCAAGGTGGTCAGCGACCACCACGCGCTCTGCTGGCTTGCCAATTTGAAGGACCCCTCCGGCCGACTCGCTCGATGGAGTCTGCGTCTCCAGGACTTTGACGTCACCGTCGTTTACAAGTCCGGACGCAAGCACTCTAACGCCGATTGCCTCTCACAAGCCCCTGTAGATGCACCGCCGCCGGACGACGATGAGGACGCCTTCCTGGGACCCATCAGCCCAGTTCTTTTGCTCAGCAGCCACGCTCGGACCCCGACCTAAAAGGCCTCATCAAGTACTTGGAAGGCAAGGATTCTTCACCCCCGCTTCATTCCAGCGAGGACTGTCTTCCTTCTGTGTGCAAAATGAGGTCCTTGTGAAGAAGAGCTTTACAGCGAACAAAACAGCCTACCTCCTTGTTGTACCTACTTGTCACCGCGAAGAAGTTCTACAGGCTTCACACGACGAGCCGACTGCTGGACATCTCGGGTTTACTCGCACCCTCCGCCGCATTCAAGACAAGTATTACTGGCCCCGACTGTCTGCTGATGTCGCACACTATGTGAAAACCTGCCGAGATTGTCAGCGACGAAAGACTCCTCCCACACGACCAGCAGAATTTCTGAGCTCCATTGAACCTCACTCAAGACCCTTTCAGCAGATTGGCATGGACTTGCTTGGCCCTTTTCCATCGTCAACATCTGGAAATAAGTGGATCATCATAGCGACCTACATCACGGACAGAGAAACAGCATTCACGGCGGAACTAAGGCAAGCCATCCTGCGCTACAGCCAAACCAGCCACAGGAAGACAACTGCATACCATCCGCAGACCAAGGGACTGAACGAGCGCCTGAACAAAACCATCGCCGATATGCTCGCTATGTATGTCGATGCCGCACACAAAACCTGGGATGTCATCCTGCTTTACGTCGTCTTCGCCTACAACACCGCAGTGCAGTAGACCACCCAGATGACGCCTTTTAGGCTCGTCCATGGCAGGGATGCCACGACCACGCTAGACGCCATGCTGCCCAGCGTTACCGAAGAAGAGAACGTCGACGTTGCCGCCTACCTTCGACGCGCAGAAGAAGCTCGAAGGCTTGCCCGATTACGGATCAAAGATCAGCAGCGGTCCGACGCCAGACGCTATAACCTACGAAGACGCAACGCGGAATACAAGCCAGGAGACCAAGTCTGGGTGTGGAAGCCCATTCGCCGCCTTGGATTGAGTGAAAAGTTTTTGCGCCGCTGTTTCGGCCCGTACAAGGTTCTTCGTCGCCTGGGTGAACGGGAATATGAAGTCATCCCTGACGCAATGACTGCATCCCAGCGACGCCGCGTACGACCAGAAGTTGTCCATGTAGTCCGTCTGAAGCCGTATTATGTGCGCTAATGGCCGCTGCATTGCCATGCTCTATTTTCGCAAGATCCGTTTTTTTTCTTACTAGTCGCATTATTTGTTTTAATGCATCGGGTCGATGCTTCTCTGAGAGGGGAGTAATGCCGCGAATATTTGCAGTGTTTGTTCGTTTTTCAAATCTGCCGCCACATCACTTTATCGCTTTGTTTGCGACGCAAGACGCGACTAGATTTATCTCGATTCATCGCAGCCAGGCAGAGCTGATTCTACGTTGTTCCGGAATGTTCTAGTAACTTCGCGCTCTTTATCTCGAAAGTTCGCTATCAGCTTTAAATTGAGCACGGCCGACGGCGGCCGGCATTCTGTTCGACCACCGCCGAGCACGCTTGTCGCTTCGCCGTCGCTGAGTGATTCAGTCCATTTTGGGTGCAAGTCAGCCAAATAAACGGTTTTTTTAGAAGCCCCTTTCGTCCGTCTTAATCGCTGCTTCGACTGCTGTCACCACTACGTGACAATAACGCGAAGAGCGCGCTGAAAATGTTGCAATAAATTGACAGCATTCAAAGAACGCACAAGAAACAGGAACATTATTAGCTGTTGGGCTCAAATACAGGTTCCAGGACAACGGCAAAGAAAAATAAAAACAAGCATGTTCAGGAATTACAGCGAATAACAATATGAAAACGGCCACAGCGTGTAAAATACGAGAGAAAAAAACAAGTACAATGCGTGAAACACAGCTACGCTCTCGCACAGAGAATATTAGTTTTATCTCATCCAATATATGCATGATAGGTAGAGGACACCAGGACATGGTTATTAAGTAAAAGTATAAAAAAACAAAGCTGCCAGGAGACGCAGACAAGGACTCGATGACGCACTCGGACAATAAGGGCGTGCGTGTGATTTAAGACTTCGAGCGTGCTGTTGAGTAACCCTATGGCGAGGACATTCAGCTCTTTTTCTCTCGCAGTATCCGCAATGTTTCGGGCTCATTTTATACACACTGCGCACTTTCCACGGCACCCAAGCTATGATTCAGACCCCTTTAAAAAAATTAAAAATCGCGCTTCGATATCTTCGTGCTAACCCGCGGTCACCCGTTGATTTGACCACGGCTGTGCAGAGGTCACAAAAACATGCGCTAGCAGAGCCAGAAATACACAAGATTTCACCGCAGCTCAAAATACAAATAAACAGCAAGTGGTTTGTTTTATGGCTCATAGGGGTTCGTCGTCCCAAAGCGACTCATGCTATGATCGACACCCTAGTTAAGGGCTCCGGAAATTTTGAACTCCAGGGGTTTCTTTAACGTGCTCTGACATCGCATAGAACACTGGCCTGTAGAATTTCGAATCCATCGGAATTTGATCGCTGCGGCTGCGATCAAACTCGCACCTTCAGGACCAGAAGCCAAGCGCCGTAACTACCGCCCACCACGGCGGCACAAAACACCTAGTGGTACTGAGCAATTCTATATTGCTGCTTTCTTTTTCTCCAAACTCATATGCCAGCCTGTGCATTTTTGAAGCAATGACGAAGGTATGTTCGACAGGAGAGCTCTCCCTTACTCATCTGATGCAGCCGCTACGTTTAACTCTCTAATTTTATCATATGACGATTCTGAGTGCGGCGAAAAAGTTTCGATCATAGCCTATCGTGCTGACCATGATGCGACCCGTGTGGGAAGGTTCCAATTGTTACCGCCTTTTCATGTCTTCTAGACTATGTACAACAACAAACATCCAAAAGAAGGTGTCATAAAGTGTATATATCAGTTAAACTTCGATGAAGGACAGCTGAACCAACTTCGCTCATTGGACTCGCTTGAGTTGAAATGATCGCCGCTATGTTTGAGAGCAAACAACTCGTGCTGATTGTGTGAACAATAACGGTCATTTCAACTTTTGCACGATCCCAACCATCACTAAGTGATGCACAGCATTCGCGGCTCCAAGGTTTCTGCTGAACATGTTGCAATCAATGGACGAGTGCGCAAACTGCCAATCTTAATGAAATCGTAATAGTAAACTAATCAGCATGTTAATAACATTTAGCGCCAATCATCAAATCCCATCATAAAAAGTTTATAACTTGTGTCGTCGTGGCTGTAAGTTTTTTACTAGTATGCCAAGCAGGGTTACCTTTCAATTATCTTTCTTTTGGTTCTTATGCTTAAAGTACTCTAAGGAATCTGGGTATCGGAGAAATTTTATTTCATCAAGGCATGGCAACCTCCCTTGAATACCAGACATATAAAACCTGCCGGAAATTTCTGTAATTAGACTTGAGATATGAATCAATAACTTTAAATCAGTTTGCAAGTTAACTTCCTGTGTTCTTCATAAAACGCAAAGAGAGAGGAAAGTGCATACGTAAAAAAATATACTACTGTGGCAAGAAAATTCAGTACGGGCGCCTTTATTTAGGTACGTTCGTACTAAACAAGAGGGAAAGTTTTCTACAGCTCGCCGCTTCTATTGTTCTGCGGACAGCCCTTACTCCTCGTTTGTCAG
Organism: Amblyomma americanum; assembly: GCF_052857255.1. NCBI lineage: Eukaryota > Metazoa > Arthropoda > Arachnida > Ixodida > Ixodidae > Amblyomma > Amblyomma americanum. Next base: position 93,458,234 of record NC_135501.1, read on the forward strand.
CGCGCAGAAAGAAAACAAGTACAGAAAAGGTCCGGAAGCAGTGTCTTGCGCAATTAATTTCACGTCCACGCCTTGACTGCTTCACTTAATTTTGCGTTGCGATGAAGCCTTTAATTATCTCCGGCAGGACCTCCTACGCCATGACACGTTATGGGCGGGCGTATTACATTTTTACGCCAGCTTTATTCATTGGCTTGGTACCGACAGCGACCAGCTTAGGCAAATCTGCAATTAAAAGTTGAGCGCAGTAAACGAGAATGCGTTAAATACATACACCTTGAAACGACGGGGCACGTGACAGCTTTGTTCACATTTTTGGTGTTTCTAAATCAGCGCTACGGCAGCCGCATGCTGAATTCATTTGAAAAAGAAAAAGAAAAACAAAACATAGCTCGGCGGTGCATGAGTTCAGAGTGCATATTAAGCAGCCAATTAAGTTTTTGTTCTAGTGCGAAATGTACGCTGAACAGTTTGCTGCTTCTTCCACTTACAGCTTTTTGTCGCAGCTGGATGCGAAGCTGAAGCAGCTGGCTTAAAGGTACGCGTTTTCTATGTAAATGAAGTCAATCTGAAACATCGTGTCGAATAGTTGCACAGCTAAATATAACATTCCTTGTTGTTGCGAGCGCTAAAAAGAAAGCACAAAAGAACGTGTGTCTTGACTTCATGGCAGCTGGATACAGCATGCCATGGTTTCGCTGCTTCAAAGGAAGCTTTGCTGTTTTGTCCTGTAAGTGATGCTTAAAGTGCCATGGAACGCAGCTCGCAGCTATAATTACCACTTAGGATATTAAATGAACAAGCGTGTGCTATAAAAGAGGTGAGAACTAACTGAGCCAGGGCTGTATGCCTCTATGCAGCCATATTGTTCTGTTTTGTGGAGCGAAAACCACGTTATATTGAGGATGAGAATACTTTGGCTCGCGGATAAAGAAAACTCCGAGTTGAAAAAAAAATGATATTAGGGAGTTCTGAAATATATTCATATTTTGTCGGAACATAGGTGCTTCTGAACTTAATTTTGCCGGCTAAAACGAAACAGCTTTCCAATTCAAACGGAAATAGGGCCGATAATTGATGGTTTCCAGAAAGCAGTGATCCTCTCGAAGAGTGATGAGCCATCTGCATCGGACTGCGTCTCTCTACGTCTCGCGGGAAATATATAGAGTGCATCTACCGGAGCAGATGTAGGGGATATTGTGTGCAGCTATGCTTCCCTCTTAGCTTTCAGAGTTCATACTCTAATCTTCAATTTCAACGTTTTATTTCTCTGAGATGGGATGTTACAATTACTCTTTCCTGATTTCTCATGCATTTGGAGGTTGTACTGCATAAACTGTTTCAGTTCTGATTCGAAGACTGCAGTTTTCTTATGGTAGTGCAAGTAAAAAAGCCCGAACGCTGACTAATGTTTTTGTTCGAGACCGTATTACCTGTAGTGAATGAAGAAAACCTTATAAGAATTAACGGGCTGGAGAGGGGTGCAGGGGCCGTCCGCAAGGAATTGGAAAACGAAGCCAGTATGGTTAGCGCAGTTTTAGGCATTAGGCTTGTATAAGGCGACTTTTTTGCGAGAGGCTACGCAGGGCTCGACCGGAGTTCGTAGGGTAGTCTCGCGCTATATTTTGTCACCTGAGAAACTCTATATATTCAACCAGAAGCGCACAATATTTGTCTGAGGTATCTATGCCAATCATGCAGAGCCTGCAATATCGCCTCAGAGGACGGGCTGAAATTGCGGTATTCATGTCGTTTCCTGCACGTCATAAAGACCGGCAAAGTTCTGCCACATGGCAAACGACTCAAATAGTCGAGAAACCAGAAAGAAGACGCACTCCTCAAGATTTCTTGAGATCAGCTTCAGCCTGTGGGAAGCCAAATTTTCTGGGGCGAAGTGCGCTTGACTGAACTGTAAAACGTCGACAAGTAGACTCACACACCAATCGGTCAGACGTCGCTTGCGATTAGATGTAAAATGCATGCCGCACGTATAAAATGCTGCCATGGAGGGAAACTTGAGGTGCACAAGATATCTCGTATGCAGGCGTCTAGCCGATGAAGATCACAAATTTTGCTTGCCGTGATGTGATTTTCGAAGTCTTCAAGTCTTCGAGCCTGAGTGGAACCGCTAACAAACAAGCGTGCAGATAGTAAGAAGACACCCCCTTCAATTTCTTCGCTGAGCACTTCTGCACACGCTTCGCTCCGTGAGAATATTATGCTAATTGGATGGTGTCGGTCTGGAAAGAACCTGTTATTGGCAACATTGGGCTATATGTGATGCTATGCATCTCTGTGCTTGTTGGAGAACGTTCTGAGATCTAACGCATTTGCTGGTTTATGATTGACGGTCCGTGATGCTTTGCATTTGAATTGCCACTTGTTTAGCTCTTAGTGCCAAAATGACCTAAATGTCGGGACTGCTAGCGCGCATATTCGATTGAGAAGACGCAGTAAAAAGAACTAGTACAACTCAAGAAGTTTAAACAACAACGTGAAAAACTAATCAATATAACCTTGAAAAAGGAACGACCGATTCGCAGGTTGCAGGCAAAAGTTTCAACTAATTCCGGCAAGAATACTGTTGAACTAGAGAAGAGTGTTGTTGATGATAGATCAAACGAAGGAAGATCTACCACTGCACTCTCCGTAACCCTCACTCGTCGGCTGTGACGTGGACTGTCGCCAATGTCGTTTAATGCTTTTGCCGTTTTCTATCCCAACAAAATATCAAAAGGTAAGGACGAAGAGGACCTGCGTGCGACAGCACATTTCCTTATCGGTTCTCTTTTAATCAGGTGGTATTTTTCGAAGAGCAGTCTCTCTCCAGTGGGACTGCACTCCCTTAGTGCCAGCGTTTGCAGTTTTTAACACAAACAATAAAGTCACATCCTCCATATAGTCCTGAGATCTTGCTATGCTTTTCTGCATGACGCTGCCGCTGCGTGACAGCAGTAAGATCCACCGTTTTCTTAAAGCGTTTCTCTCAATGCACGCGCTTGCTGCTGAGGTTGATATTGCGTGTTAGGTTGAGTATTGGAGTGAATTGACTATGTATGTGTTTTGGTATTGTTATGTTCCTTCGTGCGGCAATACCAAAGCAGGTTGCCCTCTACATCTTGTGACAGAGGGCAGAACAAGAAATAGCAGCTGATATGGTAGCATTCACTCGCGGAATATTCTGCCGAACTTATGGTGTGACGAAACGAGTGGAACATTGGCTCAAATGTTATCCTCGCAACATTGACACCAAACTCGACATTACTGTGTCGGCCCCCAGTCGACAAATGTAACGAGCATACAACAAATATGTTAAAACTCGACAGAAGTATACGATCTGTCCTGAGACATGCCGCTGCTTTCGCATTCGACCTCGCCAGCAATATTGCCGTGAGGGTGAGTGGGGCGGTCTCGCACTATTTCCTTTGTTTTGCGTGCGATGTTTCACTGAAAATAATGCCAGACTGTCCAACCAATGCCGGGCCTGTAGGCATGCTGCTGCGCACACTGAGAACAGTATTTTTTTTCTGTGTCGTGCACATGCTAGCCTCTACTCTACCAAGTGTTCTCTATTTCAGTTCAGTGTTCTCTATTTTGATTCAGTATTTTCCAGATTGATGGCAACTTCTGCGTGATTACTGACTTTTTACCGCAAATGAAAAGCTTTAGAATCTGCAGCGTGAACAGAAAAATATATCGTGGGATTGGAAGACTCGAAAAAAAAGGCGAATATATGAGAAGTAATCTTTCGTGCATTTTTGTATCATCGCATCTGTTTCCCGATCTCTTTTAACGTGACGGTGAAAACAAAACGTTTCTCTTTCATTATTTCGCGGCATACTTCATGGGACAGTCATTGCATCTTACTGCTACTCTTGGAAGCGTAAACTGTACTTTACAGTTGAATTTATCGTAAACAAACAAGCAAACCCGGAATACTCGTAACAGAATAACGTTCTCTTCATGCGATGTGGCGATGTTGAGCACGATCGATTATTCTGAGAAATAAAGACAACAAAGCTATCGCTGATTTTCCTTCAAAAAAAAAGCCAACGTCTAAGCATTGCTTATTTTACACTGTCTTCTCAATCCGAGTGGTTTTTGTTGGCAAAAAAAGCGGTGTAACAAGTCTCAAAATATCCACAACGCCTCTTAATTGTTGGAAGGACGACTAAGCTGCCGATATGGAGCCCCTTTTATCACGAGATGAAATGACCACTTTCCAAAAATATAGTTGTAAATTTTCACTCTGTCTCATTTCATAACAATTGCCTCATTCACAAGAAGTATGGAAAATGAAGGTGGGATGCGTTGAATCACGACCAATTTGTTAGTGCGAAGGTGCTAGCTATTTAAACGGGTAAACCCAGAGGAACAGATTGCGACGTTGGTCAGTTTGTGCCAAGTATCTTGCAAGGCTTGCGGGTTTGAGCGAAGAGAAAAAGATAAATAAAATTCCTGTCAAACATACATATCATAGAAGGGTATATGCTTGGGCTTGTTGGTTCATAACTTCAAGGTGAAAAACGTAGCGCAAAGAAACGAGGACACAGAAAGACAGACAACACACGGCGCTTACTTCCAACATATCACGAGCGTGCGAGTACACGGTACATAATCCGAGTAAAATGTTGCTATAGCGCAAAACCCTTAAGCGGTGGCGTGCAAGCTAGCAACCTACAGTTTCGGCACCAAGGATGCCACAAGTTCGGTAACACCTTAAACTGCTTGTATAAATGCAGTAATTAGTGATTAGCATCCACCAAAGCGCATCCTTACAGCTCCCAGAGGAATGTTGTACAGCTTCTACAGGAACTTTGCAATTAACGGAAATTATTCCCGATCAGGGGTTTGAACCCGGGGCCGCCACTTCACCTATTTAAAGCACAAACTCCAGATCGTGTACCAAACATGTTAACGACAGAGCCCTGATAATGTGCTAGAAAAATATGGCATATTACAAAATCTATATAACGTGAGGGGGTTTATTTATGAGCAGAGAGGGATGGGGAAGCTTCCAATGTGTGAGCGCCAAAAACATTCAACGTCGACGAACCAGCACGCCCAGCAGAATCATGCAATTTTGTTTGGCAGAATTTTTAACTAAAAACTGATTTACCATGTGAACTAATGTAGGCTGATGTGCTTATGTTAATGTAAACAAATAACTGACATTGATAAACTGCGGTTAAAATAGTGATTGTGGGTCAAAACGACAGATTTTAGAGTGGACGCATTCAGGTTCTTCAGAAGCAACAAAATTTCAGCGAATTCTGCTTTGAGCGGAAGTGCACTCGGCCTTGGGCATGAGCTTTGGATCGGCTTAGGCTCATGGTGCTTTGCAATGCCCAACAGCTGAGAACACCCCGGTTGTAGCTAGGTTGAATGCGGAAATACACTTTGGCACTTGCAACTTGAATCCTTGTTCCTTTGCCTATTATTGCTACGATGCTTCCTGTCTGCCGACAGTGAGAAGGATTCTGGCATTTCCTTTGCTTATAGCCACGTCATAAATTTAAATGAATAAGCGCTGCTGTCTTTCCAAGAATATACGCTCCGAGTCCTGAAGCATTGACGTCTTCGTGTCTTTTGAGAGTCGGCTAAAAAACAGGGTTAGCTCTACAGCAGCAATTGTAGCCATGTCTATAGATGGCAAGCGAGGTATTGATCAGGTTAATGTGGAAAAATGAATTACCTTTTAATCAAAGTAGACTTAGTAAGCGGAAAACATGAAACAAAAAAGTTGTAGCCTTTATGGCTTATATGAATTCCTCCATCTAGGTATAACGAATACCAATAAAATCGTGAAATAATGAATAGAGGAAAGGCGTCAAGTTCAGCATGAGGGTTAATATCCCTCAAAATCAAAAGCAAGAGGAAAGCACAAGAAAAGGAAGACATGGGATGAGCTCTTGCTCAGTTTCATTCAGCAAATTATTTGAAGCGGTAACTTTTGCAGCTGCTTCACACCAAGAAGGATGGATTAGCTGTGCTCTATTCGCATTTCGTTCTGCTTTCAAAAACTGCTTCCCGCACGCACCTACATAACATTGAAATGAGCAGGTATAAATTAAAAATTGAAATCACGAAACCTTCAAGATAAAGACTTCAAGTTTAGGAAGAGAAGCATAGTTTACGATGTACGGCGGGAGATTGAAAGTGGTCTAAACATTGTCTGTTTTCTTTTAAAGGCCAGACATGTGGACGGCATCAACATAGGCAAATTATGCACTGCGCTCGCTCGACGGACTGCGTAGACCCTATTCTTTGTCATGTTCAAAACAGGAGCTCTCGGTTTCGACATACAATGCTTACTCGGATGTATAATGTATTTTTGCCGACAAAATAGTTTGCACTTCCCGCTTTCTACATACCTGTAGCTTCACAACTACGAAGTTAAAAAGCTGTCTAACATCATTCAGAAAACCGTACGAAGAATACGCACAAGAAGTAACAATGCTAATATCATATATAAGGCATGAATATATTTGTTTAGGTACATCTACCATTGAACACTGCTGCTGAAATAGCAGCAGTTGACAGATGTTATTCTAAATGTCCTTTCGATAAAGAAACAATAATTTTTTCCCTTTTGTGTCAAGAACTTCTATGAGGCGTATTCTGGCTTCATTCTTTCTTCACGAAAGTTAGAAAATAGTTGCTACCACTAAAAGGAAAAAAAGAGGGACCCAACTGAGAATTCTCGGTTATGTGCAAGCCGCTGGTATTAAGCTTGCTCACGATGCAATCCCAACAGGCGCATCATTCTGCCTTGCTTCAGTACTTTGTTTCTGCATGACCTACTGACAGTTTTCTTTATTGGGGAGTACAGCGGCTTCAAAAAACCCGAAAAACACGGCTGCAAAACGCGGCTGAGAAACATGAGCGTCGGCTTCAAGAACAAAAAACGCAGCATTGCTATCTCGTTATCTACGCCTGTTTATACACTCACCAACGAGGGTCGGCGGGCTTGGCAGTAATTTTTGTTAATGCCACTTGCGTGTCGCTGAAGCACGTGGACCTCTTACGACGCCGTTGGAAGGTCTACGATCAAGAAGCGTGTTTTTACTATGCCATCACTGTGAGCCTAGCCGCCACTGCGCTATGTTCAGTAATATAACCAGAAGCGTAGGCACGTGCCTTACGCTGTGTGGTCTAGATGGCTCTGTTAACTTTCTCTGCAGCAGAGGCTCTTCGGTGCCGGCGCGTGCAAAAAACGGCCGGACTCATGTATTTGTAGACTGCTGCCAGCGAGAACTCAACAAAGACTGTCATCTTCAGCCGTTTTCTCTGGCAGTTAATTATGGTAGAGGGTAAGTCTTCTCGAGAATTTGCGCCTATATACATTTGATCGTGCGAAGTGAAGCCTAAAAACAAGGACATGTGAAGCATTTCAAAAGACCTCATTTGACCAGCGTGTTTTGCTGGATTGCTGAGACTCGGCTATCCCGCGGGTGTTTAAACAAGGTCGGCTTCTTTGAATGCTGTTGGCGAATTTCCGCGGTTTTAAACTTGATGATGTAAGGCTAAATTAAGATTGCGAAGCGTGGTTCTCATATTCTGCTCTTCGCGATTGCCGACGCCACCATCTGGTCAAGTCGAGCGAAGAGCCTGGCTTGCAATTTTTTTTTGCTGCTAAGAACATAAGCACGATTGCTATAGAACTGAGAGCGACAATTCAATATTAGAGCATGTTGGCACTAGCACAACTCGGGTGTCTATACTAGTCTCTACTGTCCAAGAGAGAGGCCATATGCTAGTTCCTGAAATCGCTATATGATAAATGAGGACCAAAGCTTGTGTTTTCAGCTGCGTTCACCTTCATAGATTAAATATGCACTGCATAATACGATAAATGCTGCACCAGTCTTCGTGCATGAAATTTTCGTTGCTGTATTTACGAGTCGCCGAGATAAAAATAGGATGGTATGATATCATTATTGGTGATTAAAAATCGTGAAGCGACGTAGACAATACGCCGCCATAAATTGCTTGCAAAATTAAGTGGCAGCCTGTAAGTCTGAGCACTATGTTGCTTGTTACCCACTTTATATAACTGCATCCGACGCTGATGTAATTTCAAAGCGATATCTTTAAACTTTGCAAAATAGACGTCAGTGTTCACATCTCTCTGTCTCGGAACGAAAAAAGGTGTAATGATTCTTAGCGAAAGGAAGGAGAGTAAAAATTTGATCGAATGAATGCGGCAATTATTTTCCCAATATGAATACGTACATATAAGTATCCCTTAGTACAAAGGTAAATAATAGTTATCTCTTGTGACTACTCACAAATGCGGTAGAAGTATTGTGGCTGACGAAACAGCATGACTTAAATTAAGATCCGTGCACTTACTCATTTGAAGGAAAATGAAGAGTGCAGCTTGAGCGGACCCAAGAAGATAAAATTTGGGGAGGACAGAAAGGTGATGCAATAATCCCCTACATGAAATAAAGATGAAATGAACATGAGCAGACAATTTAATGCGAAGAGGAAATGAGCGGCGAAAATAAGCGGTGTAACGGAGTGCCTTCCAGGAGAAAGCAAACACCGTTGGAATGGCCCTGCATCAGGTTGGGAATTAAATTAGAAATTTTGCAAGAGTAAGCTGGATCCAGCTGGCAAAGGACGTGCTTTATCGCACCTACCCTGAAGTAATTTCACAGCAACAGTTCAGATGCTTTTGAAAGACAACTGAAACAGCCTGCAGTGGTAATGCGGCTTTCCTGAGAATTAGAGCGTGCGAAGCAGTACTTGCAAGGGTGATGATGCTTTAGGGAAGCGTACTGCTTGCTAACCAATAAGCCTTGGTTCCGCTTTCGGATTTCTTGGATAAACAACGAGTGTTCCCTTCCAAAAATAACAGCTAAAGCTTAGGCACAGTGTGACGTTCCTTGTGTGTGCTACGAGGTTCCGCGTACGACGGCGCGGCGTAGACGGAGACCCAGATGACAGCGGCATCATCAATTACCCAGCCATGCTCTTTGAGAGTGACGACCAGAACGAAGGGGTTTAAGCCCAACCGGACTTAACCGGACCCGCCGCCGCCGCCGCGGGGAAACGGGCTTTATCCTCCCCAATTGCCATGGCGGTTCCAGGGGCGGCATCATTTCGGCGGGCCTGGCACCTCCCGAGCACATCCCAGGACAAGGGACCACTTTCCCGGCCTTTTAGTGACCTCGCGTTCCGGCCTTGAGGGGCGAGTGTCATTTGATGGAGAACGGACGCCGATGACCCGCGGGAACTGTCAGCGGGCCAGAGCGCGCCTTACCACAGCCGACGTTATGCGCTACCTCGAAGACAACCTTCTTTCCCTCGGACTCAACACGTGAGGGGGCGAGACCATAAGTGCGGTGGTATGTTTGTGCGCCCAAGTGAAAGCCCTAGCCCCCCTCCTTCCCCTCCAGCGTGGGCGTCCTCACCCTAGGGAGTGTGGGGAGAAGAGGATATAAAAATCGACAAGCAGTACGGAAGAAGGACGCTCAGGACGACATCGTTCGCCAAGGGGGCCTTCAGCGCCGAAGCCCGACGGCGTGCAGCTTCTGCCAGCAACCGTTCGAGCTCAACTCCGGAGCCGCTCCATCGTCCCCATGAAGTTGTCGGCACGCAAGCTCGGACGCCCCAGCCTCTGATGTATAATCTTAATCATGTGTAATTATTGAATATATCTGTTTGTTTAAACTGAGCCATACGGTGTCTCTTTGCCTCTCCGTCCCGTGTGGACCTGCGCATTATGGGCGGTCATCACACTGGTGTCAGAAGTGGGGTCTCAAAAGCAAATGTCCTCTGAATGCTGTGACATTCATGGCTTCAAAATTGTAATCAAAAGGGAATCACGGGACTGATTGTGGGACTTTTACCCCCATTTGAGAGGCTTGAGGCACCGGAGGGCTTGAGAAAAAAAAATGTCTGTATCTGAGGGAGCTCCCACTCCACAGCCGTCGCTCGGAGCAAGCATGCTGGCATTAGGAAGCGTCATTCCGACGTTTACGGGAGATAAGACAGGGGTTCCAATCTGCGATTTCTTTTCCATGCTAGAAGAGATTGGGAAAATGGGGGGATGGTCCGATGCTCAAATGCTGGGAATGGCGAGGTGTAAGATGGCAGGAGCTGCTCATGATTTTGCATGGCGAGACGAAAAAGTAAAATTCACAAAATCATTTGCGGAATTTAGGAAGCTCGCGTTTGAGCATTTCGACACTGAACCACGTCACGTGCGGGTACAGAGGTTCCGTGACGCCGGACAGATGGTAGGGGACGACGTGCGAACGTTTGCGTCGCGGCTTCAGCGCTTAGCGCGCGATACGTTAAGCAGGGAGGAGGAAGGAGACCAGCTAAAGAAGAAATACGCGGAGGATATACTTAAAGAGGAAATGACCGCTTTGTTCGTGGCTCGTCTGCAAGACCCCGTGCGCCGGTTCGTGCTCTCGCGCAAGCCGAGCTATTTCGACCGAGCCGTGGAGGCCGCATTGGATGAGGAACGAAATGAGGCGTTAACGACAGCCGCAGCGAGAGTACGCGTCATAGAGAGAGCGGTGCTCAACCCTGAGGTTGCTCTCTTGACAGAGCGGTTAGATCGCTTAGAACATCTGCTATCTCAGCAGGTAGAACGCCAGGTTGAAGCGCGCGCTCAACAGCGCCCATTCGCTGGAAACCGGAGACCGCCACAAAGCTACAGGCGCGGTATGCGAGATTTTGAAGAAATCGTATGCTTCGCTTGCCAGGGTTGCGGACACATCGCCAGGTTCTGCCAAAACGTGCGCCGTGGGGAGCCACAAAGAGAAGCAGGCGAGACACGCCCTAAGCAAGCCTACAGCGGGGCTCCAGATATCGAGACAAAAAACTAGATAGTCCTCCCCAGCCTGAGGAGCGTGGGGAGGGAGCAGTGGATGATGAGGTGGTGGTAGTTTGTGTGGCCGACGAGGCATGCCCTGTTGTGCGTTGCAAGTTAAATGGTTGTTGCATGGAATTGTTGATAGATACGGGGTCAAAGGTGACATTGCTTAAGGAGAGCAGTTTTAACACGCTTCGAAGGAAGGGGGACCGCGAGGTGTTGGAAGCGTCTGGTGGTATGGCAACCAAATTTGTAGGCATAACGGGGGATCCTCTTGGCATAAGTGGACTCTACCGGTTACACTTCTCTCTCGGCGGAATTGCATTGGAGCACCCCTGCTACGTATGCCCGGACACGGTGTCTCTGCCAAACGGAGTGTCAGGTATATTAGGGCATAATTTTTTTAGAAAAGGGAAGGTAGTAGTCTCATTCTCTGAGGAAGAGGTTAATGCGGGCGGCTCAAAAGTTCCGTTTTTGAACAGGAGAGGGGCTAAATTCGCATTACCAATATTGACACCTGTCAAACAATAGGATCATTGGAGAAGGCTTATTCGCGGGATGCCGTCAAGCTGGTCGATGAGGCGGTCGTCCTTCCTTGGTCGGAGCACATTTTTTACGCGTGTGTGCCTTCAGATGTAGAGAACGGCGCCGTGGGAGTGCTTGAGCCGGTCGACTCTCTCAGCAATGGCCTGAAGGCAGCCGCGTGCCTCGTGACAGTTAATGACGCCCACAGAGTGCCCCTACGGGTGGTTAACTGTAACCAGCAGCCACTGAGCCTTCCCAAGAACAAAACATTGGCTTTCTTCACCTCTGCGATAGAGAAACGTGAGCCCACCGATACGGTACTCGCAACTGTAGAACATGCCAGTCCTTCGGCTGCTCCAAAGGCGTCGTTCGATCTTTCTCACGTAAAATCCAGGGAGAGGGAGGCTCTGGCTGGTTTGCTGAACGACTACTCGGAGGTATTCGCCGCGTCCAACCTGGATTTGGGCTGCTGTGGCGTTATAAAGCACAGGATAGAAACCGGCATTTCATCGCCCGTTTACCAGCGTGCGTACAGGATTCCTTACTCCCAACGTGAGGAGATGGAGCGGCAGGTGCAGGACCTGATTGATCGCGGCATTGTCGAACACTCAAAGTCACCCTGGGAAGCACCAGCACTATTGGTGGAAAAGCCAGATGGCTCGTATCGATTGGAAGTAGACTACCGCAAACTAAATGCCGTAACTCGCATCGATCTATACCCCATCCCCAATATACAAAAAGTATGGTGGGGTAGCCAGAAAAAGAATGTAAACCAATATGCCCCTGCCTGTGCCACTAAGTATAACAGGCTATCCCCAATATACAGGAGACGCTTTCTCAGCTGGGCTCTGCCAGGTACTTCACGGTAGTGAACATGGCGGCGGGATTCTGGCAGATAGCAATGGATCCGGCAGATGCCGAGAAAACGGCATACAACACGCCCTCAGGGCACTATGAATGGAAAAGAATGTCGATGGGTCTGGCCAACAGCCCTGCTGTCTGGCACAGAACCGCTGATGTTATCATGGCAGGTCTTCTGGGGAGGCTGTGCTTCGTGTATATGGATGACATAATCATATACAGTGACAGTTTTGAGAACCATTTGCGCGATATTGAGCAGGTTTTGGTGCGAATAAGAGGAGCGGGTCTCAAGCTGAAGCCCTCTAAGTGCCAATTCCTCAAAAACGAGGTGAAATACTTCGGGCACGTTGTTTCAGCTGACGGCGTGCGACCGGACCCTGAGAAACTAAGGTGTGTCTCGGATTTTCCATCCCCGACTAGCGTCCGCCAGGTCCGGCAGTTTCTCGGCCTGATCGGTTACTACCCAAGGCACATAGAGGAGTTCGCCAAGCTCGCTAAGCCGCTCACCGCATTAACAGCCAAAAATGTCGCCTTACGCTGGGACGAAAACGCGGAGGATGCTTTTGGGGCCCTGAAAAGGAAGCTAATGAGTGTACCGCTGTTGCGCCACCCGGATTTTAATTTGCCCTTCGTTATGGCCACAGATGCGTCAAAGTTCGCAGTTGGTGCCGTACTATCTCAGGTTATGGAGGGCAAAGAACATCCCGTTGCTTTTGCTAGCCGACAGCTGAACCCCACAGAGCAAAAGTACGGAGCTACGGAAAGGGAGAGCCTCGCCGTTGTCTGGGCAGTAAAGCACTTCAGATGCTACCTTTACGGCCGCAAATTCAAGCTAGTCACAGACTGCCATCCTCTGAAATCGGTGATGAGTGTCAGGAACCCTAGCTCGCGACTCCCTAGATGGAATCTACACCTGCAGGAATACTGCATTGAAGTGGAGCACAAGTCAGGAAAGACACATCTGAATGCTGATGCACTCAGCCGCACAGCTGCCGTGGCAGCTATAGATGAGTTTGTCCCCGTAGTCGACCCCGCCGAATTACGCACAGAGCAGTGCGAAGATCCTGACCTGAAGCGAATAATCGAAAGCTTAGAGGGCGCACCGTCTCACCCCGAACAGCTAGGTTATTTCATTGGCAAAGACGGCACCCTGTGTCGGCGCACGAGGCCAACCAGGAAAGGGAGACCAGAGAAAACCGCTTGGGAGAGAGTCGTCGTACCTCGGTCGTGGACAGAAAGGGTTCTTCGCGCGTTTCACGATGCGCCATGCGCCGGTCATTTTGGCGTAGCGAAGACACGCAGGCATGTGGAGCGTTTGTACTTTTGGAGTGGCATGCGACAGGATGTTAGAGACTACTGTGCGAAGTGTCATTCCTGTCTCGAAAGAAAAACACCCAAGGGACGAAGACCAGCTCCAATTCAGCCGTTCTCTGAGGTTTCGGCTCCCTTCGAGCGGACAGGTATGGACATAATGGGCCCATTGCCCACGACCACTTCCGGAAACAAGTACATTTTAGTATTTGTCGATCACCTTTCAAAATACGCGGAAGCGGTAGCACTCCCAGATCAGAAGGCAGACACGGTTGCAAGAGCATTTGTCGAACAGATCGTGCTCCGACATGGTCCCCCGAGGCAACTCTTGACAGATCGGGGAACGAACTTCGTGTCGCAGCTAATGAGGAGAGTTTGCGAGCTGCTTAAGATCGCTAAGAAGCAGACAACACCGTACCATTCGGCTTGCAACGGCGCGGTGGAGCGACTGAACCAAACCGTGGACGGGTTCCTGTCGCATTTTGTTTCGCGCGACCAGCGGGACTGGGATTTGTGGCTCCCGTATGCAATGTTTGCCTACAATTCCGCAGCACACGAGAGCAAGGACGAATCGCCATTCTTCCTTCTATACGGCCGAGACCCGGACCAGCCAAGTGAAGTGCCAGAGGGCCCCCGTCGTGTCCCATACGCTTCACTGGACGACTATAAGGTTGAGCTAGAATCGCGCTTGCAAGTGGCAAGGGACATCGCAAAGGAGGCCTTAAAGAAAGCGGCGAAGCGCAGGAAGGAGGTGCACGATCGCAGTGCTAGAGACGCGCCGCATGATGTGGGGGACAGCGTGTACATTGAAAACTGCCAAAGGCAGATTGGGCTAGCTCGTAAGTTCCAGACGAAGTGGAGAGGACCGCGCGAGGTTGTCGAGAAGCTTTCTCCGGTAAACTTCAGAGTCCGAGACGTGAACCGGCGCTTGATAAGGATACACGCAAATCGCCTCAAGTCGGCACCGGTTCATTATTCACGACATGAGGAAAGGGAAAGCGCGGATTTTGATGGGGACAGAAGTGAAGCGGAGCGCGCAGATAGTTCGCAAGAAACGCCCTCTCCTGCATTTGTTCGGCAGGCGCCAGAGGTGACGGCCGGAATGCCACCGGATTTACTTCATGCATTGCTAGAAGAAGAAGCGCGCGAGGTTGCCGCGCAGATAACGCCAGGAGAGGCTCCTGCCACGAGCCCTCGCGAGTCCCAAAGCAGACAAAGGGTCACAGACTTACTTAGTATGACTCATGAAGGCCGATATCCGCTGCGAAATCGGAGAGCTAAGTCGGACTAATGGCGTAAACAGAGCGGAGTTGTGAACTGGTTAGAATTGTGTAATGCCGCAGCTCATAACATTGCTATGTGCTTATGTGTTAAGTTATCGGAGTTGGTAGTTAAACCTTTCTGTCATTAAGTAACACCTTCACAGGAGAGCATGCGGAGCGCATACAGAACCTGCCCTACTTCCTTTCGTTATCTATATTTTTGTCTGTGCCGTGATCGTGCTAGAAGTGGGAGCTCCTTTGTAACTGTGGTTAACTTATTTCGTCCAGTTTGGACTAGAAAGGAGAGGCTTGGGTGCTGAGTTTCATGTTTATCTGTAAAAGAAGATCAGTGCTGCCCCTGGAGACGCCAGTTATGACAGCGGAGGCATATGGTGTTGTGCAGTGGTGTTGAGTGCAGCGAAAAGTGTTTAGTCGGACGCACTGTGCGAGGCGATTCAGAAAGACAAGGGGAGCTGCATGGACTCAAATGTTCGGAGAACATTCTTCTGGAGGGTGAGCGAGTGTGACGTTCCTTGTGTGTGCTACGAGGTTCCGCGTTCGACGGCGGGGCGTAGACGGAGACCCAGATGACAGCGGCATCATCAATTACCCAGCCATGCTCTTTGAGAGTGACGACCAGAACGAAGGGGTGTAAGCCCAACCGGACGCAACCGGACCCGCCGCCGCCGCCGCGGGGAAACGGGCTTTATCCTCCCCAATTGCCGTGGCGGTTCCAGGGGCGGCCTCGTTTCGGCGGGCCTGGCCCCTCCCGAGCACATCCCAGGACAAGGGACCACTTTCCCGGCCTTTTAGTGACCTCGCGTTCCGGTCTTGAGGGGCGAGTGTCATTTGATGGAGAACGGAGGCCGATGACCCGCGGGAACTGTCAGCGGGCCAGAGCGCGCCTTACCTTGAGGAGCGAGTGTCAGTTGATGGATGGAGAACGGAGGCACGTGACCCGCGGGAACTGTCAGCGGGCCAGAGCGCGCCTTACCACAGCCGACGCTATGCGCTACCTCGAAGGCAACCTTCTTTCCCTCGGACTCAACACGTGAGGGGGGCGAGACCATAAGTGCGGTGGTATGTTTGTGCGCCCAAGTGAAAGCCCTAGCCCCCCTCCTTCCCCTCCGGCGTGGGCGTCCTCACGCTAGGGAGTGTGGGGAGAAGAGGATATAAAAATCGACAAGCAGTACGGAAGAAGGACGCTCAGGACGACATCGTTCGCCAAGGGGGCCTTCAGCGCCGAACCCCGACTGCGTGCAGCTTCTGCCAGCAACCGTTCGAGCTCAACTCTGGAGCCGCTCCATCGTCCCCATGAAGTCGCCGGCACGTAAGCTCGGACGCCCCAGCCTCTGATGTATAATCTTAATCATGTGTAATTATTGAATATATCTGTTTGTTTAAACTGAGCCATACGGTGTCTCTTTGCCTCTCCGTCCCGTGTGGACCTGCGCATTATGGGCGGTCATCACAACAGGTAAAACTGGCACCGTGCACTTTTGCGAAGTCAGCAAGAGGAAGAAGTGATCTCAAGGTAATTTAGAAATACTGGAAGACACTTTCCACACCTTAGGCACGGCATGTTTTGCAAAATGCATCTTTCTCATTGCTAACTGCAGCAGAGGAGGTGGGTAAAATTATAATGTGCTTATGGTAAATAAGTTAACCCAAACTTTAACTTTCACTTAACTTGTTTCAGTTCCATTAGTTCGATAGATGGGTTTATCCAGAGTGAAAAAATATTAAAAAAATTTTCTCTTCCTTCTCATTGACAAGAGTAGGCGTATACGATAAACGTAACGCATGAAAGCTGGGGCGTATCAAAATACACCTCCAAGATGGCAGTATTTACGCGCTTCTAGTTACCAGCTGGGCCTGTGGAGTCTGAAATGCTAAGACCTGTAGAGGTGCTTTCTCAGTTGACCTGCGCCTATTTTTTTCCGTACCCATCGCAGCGAGCAGACGATTTCCTTTTTCGAGCTGGAAAGCGAGTTCATTCTCTCTGTCTCTGAATTCGCTATTTCACATGCCAAACGCTTGCGCGTACTTAACGAACTTGCCGACACGTGCGGCCACCTTGCCTCCACTCCTCTTTCGTGTGCTCTTAGTAGCATTTTTTTCTTGCTTCACGAAGGACTTTCCAACGGCGCGCTTGAAAGGACTGATGAGATCAGCGAAATCGGCTTCCTGAACAACGCTGCATTAAGCGAAGAGAGATTTCTAGGCCCACTCGTGTTTTCTCTTCAGCCAACAGTTGTGCCGTACAGTGATTAGTTCTTGATACAAAAATAGGGTGTCTGCATCGGATCATTGGTTGCCCCTGTGTTTTCGAATATCTATTTGACTGCCGTGGATAAGGCAGTTCAAAAATGCCTACATTATTGCCGCATCGTCAAGATATATCGGTACGTGGACAAAACTACAAGTTCTTGGCGACATCATAGAACAAAAAAGAAAGAAAAATCATTGAACGTTTTTTTTGTATTCTAAATGCTGTGGACGTGTGCATAAGCTCCAAAGTTATATTTCTGCATGATAAATAACAGTCTTGGAAAGTACTCGATGTTTGCGGTACAGCCACCGATTGGGGCCTGGCTGAATGTTCTTCTCTTTTATGTCTCTGTGTTTCACCTATTTCTACTTTTCTTTTTTGCCTTTGCTTACGTAACAGTGCTCTTTAGTACGTACTTTGTATTCTAATTGTGCTAAAGTGTTCGAAGTATTCTGCCCTGTTAATTGTTGGCGTCGGTATATCTTTTGAATTTTTTCACTATGTTAATTGCGGGCTGTCGGTGGATTTGATCTCTTGTACCGTGATGACTCCGCCTTTGCAGCGTGCTGACTCAGCCAGCTGACTCCGCTTCAGTAGAATGGTGAGCTGGGCGAGCCGGTACATGATTGCAGAATGAAAACCAGCGCACAAGACGGAGACACAGAACAGGAACACAGGACTCCGCTTCGCAAAATCTTAGCTGTCTTGCACGTTCTAAATTGTTTTTTGTTTACGTTCTTTGTCCATTTCCTGTTGACCTGTTCACCTCTGTTATTTGCTACCATTCCTGACACCTTTTCTGGGTTGTTGTACACACTAGCGGCTTTCATTTTTTGTTTATTTATTATTCTTTCCTTTAGCCGCACATGTAACAGTGCTCTTGTTTAATTTTTTTTTTTGTTTATAGCTGTATCACCTTTTTCTAACGTCTTCAAGGTGCTCTTCGCGTTATAATTTGCCGACCACAGCACATGGTGCAATGTGAGTGGTGATTATTGAACTGGTTATGGGAAAAACAAAGAGGTGATAATCAGCATCCGTCCTGGCCTGAGTACACCCTTTTGTCCACGTTCGTTTCCGCTGGAGTTTACGTGATATAGCTGTGCACGAACTAGACTAAACACAAGTACTCATGCAAGTTTTGAATGACAGTGGAAGTAGTACCCCTCCATCATATGAAGTGCAGCGCACCTCTCCATTGCCCGCCGTCAGACATTGCTACGGAAAACTTCCTTGCTTTTGTTGCTACGCCCTTCGGCAAACTTTTTAGTCGGCTGAAGACGAACAATTTCGACATGTTGATTTTCGCTACCCATGACACGAATTGGGATATTTTTAAAAGGTCCACATGCTGACTAGTAGTAACAAATTTCATACAGTCTCGAAAAAATGAGGACAGAAGCGGCAACCCTAAGTAATTGGGCACCAACTACACATTCGCCACGTTCATTCCAAAGTGAAAGAAATGTTCGAAAAGACGACTTTTTTAACTACGTCTTATGGTTCTTGCGCGTACAAATTAAAATGGAATGCAAAGAAATCGTGCCTGTCCAATAATATGCCAGACTGGCTGGTAGTCTGACCGAGTGCATGTAACGCACTCCACATCCTCCATAGAAGAGTGCGCTGGCTGATACTATATATCTAGCACAAGACTGCCAACTATGGCAAGTAGACAATGACGGCAACGCGCTTGCGACTCGATGATTCCTTTTAATCCTGTAATCATCGAGAAATGAAGAAGTGGGGAGAAGTCGTAAAGGTCGACTTTCATCACTAGTTCTTACATTGCAGAAATGCAAGGGACCAGACTATTTATTCTGCAACATATCCAAGAATTCTGGAGAAAACCATTCTTGAGCGGGAAACCGTTTATGAACGCAGTCTTTTTTTTCATATATTGTAAGAGTTCACTGTAAAGATCATTACATCTGCAGATCACCAAACGACAGTCTTGTATTTCTTTTTTGTTAACATTTTTGCAATCTTCAGAAGCCTTCCCGAATAGTTGTTTTATGGCAGTCTTCACTGCCCGTTGCGTTTGATGGAAATACTTTAAAAATTCATAGTGCTAAACATCCGAACATTAGAACATTAGCTTGAATATTTCCATAACAGTGTGCTACAATTTCCTAATTTTCAAAATTTTTGTCCCAGAATGTTGGACATATTCCCTTTCATGCCCTATTTAAATTCCGCGAAAACGTACAAATATTAAACTTTGAAGCAATAACATGAGGCCCACATATTCAGATAAAATAAAGAACCAAATGCCAATTTAAAAAATTATATCAAAGCTACGCAGAAGAGGGCCCTAGAAAATTTTTAGATCTTTTGTTTTTTGCCGTCAGCTTTTCCAGCGAGCCTTCGTGCAACACTTATAACGGTCCTAGCGGCTGTCCTATATACGATCATTTATTAAATATAAGTCCGAAGGCGCTCCCCCTTTGATTTTTTCAACTTATGTACGCCTACGAGGCATAAAGAAAAAATCGTTTTCATATTTTGTCTCTATTGTCGGCTATGTACTTGTTGTTATGCGATTAAAAGTTTTGGTTTTGTTATTTGGCGCGTTTTAACTATGAGTTGAACGCTAGACAACGCTGACCTAAACATAGATGTTCAACGCTCGTCCTGTCCGCAACGTGCGCCCTCCTTTTTAGTTATTTTGCTCTGTCTTTGAAGGATATCGTGGTTACCTTCATAATCTTCCATTTCACTCGCAAGAAAGGAAACTCAGAATAATTAAGAGGGGCTGTTCCAGTGGCAGAGAAAGATTGGTGACTTACACTCCCGTAATAAGATATTAGAGTCTCTCTCGGTCGCGGTGCTCCCGACGTAAGTGAATTTACGGCGGTTTCCACTACGTGACCGCTGCAAGACAGCGCAGTGACGTGCCGCTGCGTCGTGGACTTCCACTTCGGGAACCACCTTCCTGCTTACGCTCCGTAGGATGTTATGAGGAAGAATCAGAAGTGCGCACCGTGACGTTCTCCTGTTTCAAGCCGCGGCTGTAAATGGATATGCAAAGCAGCGCAGGAGGGTGTCACGTACTCGGACAATTTTTAGAATTATATTTGCATATTGAATGGCGGACCGCAGTATGCCTAGCTTATCTGAGAAAATTGAAACGTGGCATTCATCCATTAAGAAACAAGAACGCAAACGCCTCCATTTTCTCCCTTCTCGTGAACGCTTCTCGTGAACGCTTCGAGGGTACGCACACGTCCTAAATCCCGTCGTTGGCCATTTACTGCATCAGCAGTACACGTATATGGCGGCCGGACATAAAAGCAGGTAGACGGCATTAGGGTTATGCGAAATTTAATCTGAACAAAAGAGAATGAAACTATCAGTCCACTGGCTTAGAGCAGCTCGTTGTAAGCATTTCTTTCCTTTTACATAGACTCATACGCTTAGCCTATAATTTATTTGATAAGCATGACAGTGCGCACTCTTTTCTGTATTGAGATACAGGTGCCAGTTACCACCTAAATGCTACTTCTTAAGTGATCAAGGCACAGTGAAGATGATACTCTTCTACGCAGCAGTGTAGTCTGCCTAGCATTAGTGCATATATACAAAACTCTGCGATATTTCAAACGTCACTCTTTTTCCGAGAGATTTTCATGCCAGTTCTTAATGTAAGCATATCCAATACCTTGTTACCTTCCATTGCGTATTTACGATAGCATCGCCTTATATGACCCATCAGTCGACTACATTCCTTCCGACATTTGCGCCCTGGTTCTTAACCGTGCATTCACTGAAAACTTTACAGCCATGTCTGATGTACATATACCTACAAGTCACCACATCAACTATGTTTCCATGCCACCTAGAGCTGTTGCCACTCCTTGTGTCGATAAGCTTACTGATGGACTCAGTGTTCATTCCGCTCCTGGTTATGACTGCATTAACCCAGTTCTTAAAAAGCACTTCAGATTAGCTTACAATATACTAACCAAAGTTTTCAAGCAATGACTTTACTAATCAACGCTACTTACCGTGTGGAAAATCGGAACGGTGGTTCCAGTCTACAAATCCGGCAGCAAAGCATTTCATAGTAATTATCGTCCCATATCTATTGCCAGTACTTGTTGCAAAATGCCTAAACATGTAATATTCACCGACCTTGTTAACTTCCTCGAATGTAACTCCTTTTTTGACGTCTGCGCCACATAATTTTCAAAATATTACTCTTGTGAAACGCCGTTAATATTGTTGTCTCAAGCATTGCGTCGTATTCTAGACCTATCATCACTAGCTGACTACATTTATTGAATTTTCAAAGGCTTTCGACAAGGTATGTCACAAAATTTTACTTTATAAACTAAAACAACTGGATATTTACTAGAACTTATTGGAATGAATTGAATGTTTTCTACTTAATCGCTCACAATTTGTTTTCGCTAACTAATATAACTGCAGTTTTACCGAGGTGTCTTCCGCTGTTCCACAAGGTTCAGTTGTTGGACCCCTACAATTTTTAACTTACATTATTAATCTCCCCTCTCTTCTGAACTCTCATATTCACCTATTAGCTGATGATTGCGTCATTTTTAGAGAAGTATTCAATGCTAATGGTATTAAATTACTGCAATAAGACCTCAACATAGTAGAGAACCGGTGAAAAGATTGGTTAATGCAGCTAAATATTAACAAATGTAACGTCTTTCGTGTATCTTGAGAAACTTCCGCCCCGCCTCACTACCACAGCAACAACATTTTGTTGGAATCAGTCTCGCCATATAAATACCTAGGCGTTCACATTACTTCAAATCTTAACTGGTTTCTTCATGCCTACAACATAATTAAAAATTATGATGGCATGCCAGGCAACTTACATCGCAACTTTTTTAATGTTGCTTCAAATTTGAAACTATTGATTTATAAAACACTAATACGATCCTAACTCGAGTATGCCACAGCTGTATGGGACGCTGCTCGTGACAATTTAATTATCTTTAGACGGTGCAAAATAAATCTCTACGTTTCATCCTTCCTAACTACAACCGCGCACCGAGTATAACTGCTATGAAGTCTAATCTCTGCCTCTCAACGCTAACATCGCGTAGGAAAGTGTTAAGTATCGCCCTGATTCACAAGTTGTGTCAACATCCCGCTCTAAGTGATCACCTCATCCCCTAGCCAATTTATGTACCCCGCCGCATTGATCATATTTACAGATCCGGAATTGGGTCATGCAACACGAAATGCTTTTCGCAGTCATTCCTGCCGCGAACCTCACGTAACCACCTTCTCGCAGAAGTTGCTGGCATTGTAAATTATGAGCAGTTCCTCGTAGCACTTGCTAGCCTTGTATATTGAGAGGCTGTTCAACATTCTTGTAACCAACTGTATTTTATTTGTTTTTTGTATATCTACCGCTCTCGCTCTGTAATAAATAAATAAATAAACAAATAAATACATACTTCGACAATGTTGCTAGATAAAATGTGCTATACAGTACACTTCACGGTCATTTGCATTAGCAGCCCTCTTATACATCACGTCACGCAGCCCACCTTCATCAAATTCGATCTTTCGCACGGCTCACGAATGCCTTTCACAATTCATTCTTCCCGCATTCAATTAATAAGTGGAACCACCTTGCCGAGGCGCTAGCGTCTATAACACAGAACAGCTTGTTCAGAAATGCTGTACCAGCTCATTTTATTCTTCCCAATTAAACATTTTTTTCACTGCTTGATATTTTTTCATGCCTTCGTATTTTCTGGCGTTCCTATAATTAATCATTTTTGCTGCTGCTTGCTATTTTTGAGCTTGATACCGTTGTATATATGTCTATTCCCTTAAATTTATCCATCCACTCTCCTCTGTAACGCCCTGACGCCTCTCTTCTGTAACGCCCCCTGGCCCTGAGTGTATTGCAAATAAATACAAAAACAAATAAATAAGTTACTTATAGCGCGTCTGCAGCATATATGCTGTAGAAGTGCGAGAGTGCAGAGTGTGCTGCTTGTAACAGGCAATATTTGAGTCAAACTCTATGGGTCTGGCGCTGGGCTAATACGTAACGTTATTCCCTTGTTTTGTAAGGTAATAATGTTCGGGTTACGGAAAGCGCAGACGTCGTACGCCATAACAAATCAAAGCACACGTCACTTCATTCTCTGAAAACTTTCGACATACCCGAGACCCACCGAAAGATTACCCCGAGCTGTGGAAGACTTTGGAATGCCTTTAGGACATTATGTGATGATGGACTGGGAGCTTATTTTAGCACATAACTTGTCGAGAAGCCTGGGTCCTCTTTAACATAAGCTGTAGTGAAAGAGCCTGCTGCTCGGCTTCGAATAGTGTTGACCTTCATCGTGCGAAGTTCAGTATACGCAGCGCCTTCTTGTTCAGAGCTGACTGTTACTGAGATTTCTGTTCACTCTGGTGTGTGTGAAAGGACGCGTCGAATGTCTCGTCTCTCCTGTAGGGCGCAACCACACCAACGGATATTTTAACTGCTATTTTCCTGCGTTTGCATTAACATTTCTTCCCAGTTTATGCAACGATTAGGCTTTTGAATTTCCATATGAAATATTTTTTCTCGAAACGAAAACATGAAAATCATCAAAATACCAGCGAAACATCACAGAGTTTCGACAATTATCTTACGACGTTCCCAGCACGCGGAGCCCATTTTATAAGGTCCTTGGTCGACTTATCCGCAAGCCATTTGTCGCGCCTACACATATCAGCGGTAAAAACTTTTACGAGGTACATGCGGAACGCTTTTCTACTTTTTGAGTCCTTTGCACCGTGAAACACTCGAAGGCCACTTTTTTCAGCAGTCAAAACGACCAGCCATGATCAAAGCGGATAATAAGTGCACAGCCATAAACTTCCTCTTTCCGACACCCAGACACATGCACCAGGAGTGCCAGAAGGATAGAATGAGAGCCAGTGTCGAAACGCTCGCAAAAGGACTATGAAAAGATCCAGGAGCAGTATACGTGGACATCGGGGCGTATGCCGAGCCAGGTAGGTTCGCGATTGCTGCGGTCGACAACGACAAGAGGCCAATCGTTAGGGCTTCAATCTATGCCAAGGACCCTGCGGTAGCTGAATCATTGTCCATAGCCACCACCATCAAGATTCAAGACCGACAGAACAAGACATCAGACGTCGTGACGGACTCCCAACAAGAATGCAGGGACTACCTTGCTGGAAAACCTTACGGAAGGACGAGTACACTATTAGGTACACTCAAACTCACACAGAATAACATGGACACCCGGTCACGATGGCCTAGCCAGAAATAAGGTAGCGAATGATCTAGCCCGAGCTCTCATACACCTGGCGGATCCCATCCCTACCCCACACCCCTCTTAGGACTGTCAGGTGACAGACTAGAACACCTCAGGCTAGAAAGACGACATTTCTCACCACCACACAAATCTTCCTCCTCAAATTCCATTGGCTCGAGGAGAATACAACACATATCCAATTCTTCACAGTTTACACAAGATCAGACCCACACATACCCCTGTTACTGTCCTGTGGTGCGGAACAAGCCCCACGCTGTACCATAAATCTCGGGAATGCCAGGAGAAACTGAAGAAAAATAATAGTGCCACACCTGACACATGAGCAGTGGAAGGAGGACCTGACCAGTGACAACCTGGAACAGCAAGCCTGGAATATCCAGCTAGTATGTAAGTCAGCTGCCACCAGCGAAGCCCTGGACTCGGGGCCCCGACCACCCGGCTCCTGCGAATTAATCGCCTAAATAAAAGTTTCCCCCTCCCTCTCTTTCTCTCTATCTCCCCTTTCTTCTTCTGCCGTCGGCAGTACACTGTCATAGTTGGTGTCCCAAGAGTTCCATGAAGATTAAAGCCGCCATAAGGGGGCCGTTCCATACCCAGATGTGAAAGTTGCTCTTCTTGTCTTTCGTCCGTTGTTGACGCGGGACGGTACAGGGCCCAGGGGCAACGCTATAGGGCAACATAAATTCGCTGATTTTACCTTCAAAATCGCTTTTTTATTGCCTAATATTGTTGCAAATTCTTGCCAGTATCTCCTTAAGTTTTAAATATCTGTAGAAGAAAAAATTCGCGCTAGTAATATTGAGGGTATATATACCTAACGCATCAGACATAAATGGCCCAAGCTGAGCAGTTTGAATTTAAAAACATCAAATGTGAAGGTAAAATAACATGGTTTCACTGAATCTATTTTTACCATTTCATGGCTGCACAAGCCAATAAAGTTTAGAGTTTCATGTTCTGGCGAAAAAGTAAAGCGTAGTGGCAGAAATATGACTAAGGGCGTCTGTTAAACATGACATTGTTGATCCATTGTCTCGCGCAATGTACATGACTTAGTTTTGCATAAAGTTTCAGCGCACGCTAGGGAAACCGGGAATATACCTAACGCTTCAGACATAAATGGCCCAAGCTGAGCAGTTTGAATTTAAAAACATCAAATGTGAAGTTAAAATAACATGGTTTCACTGAATCTCTTTATACCATTTCATGGCTGCACAAGCCAATAAAGTTTAGAGTTTCATGTTCTGGCGAAAAACTAAAGCGTTGTGGCAGAAATATGACTAAGGGCGTCTGTTAAACATGACATTGTTGATCCATTGTCTCGCGCAATGTACATGACTTAGTTTTGCATAAAGTTTCAGCGCACGCTAGGGAAACCGGTGTGAAAGTATCAGAAGTCCAGCAGTTTTGTCTGGTGAATCTTATCTGGATACAGCGTGGCGCTCTACAGAAGAGATAATGCAGTGCTTGCGTTTTCCTCTTTCTTGGTGTATATTTTGTCTCTCTGCGCCCAAGGATGAAAAGAAATTGATATTTTATGACTTCTTATGCCAACTACACAGCCGACCTGGATTATCCAGGTTTGCTGGTCCAGGTTGTCGCTGGTCAAGTCCTCCTTCCGCTGCTCGTGTGTCAGGTGTGGCACTATGAATTTTTTCTCCGGTTTGTCCTGGCATTCCCAAGATGTATGGCAGAGCGTGGGGCTTGCTCTGCACCAAAGGGCAGCAACTTGGGTATTGTGTGGGTCTGATCTTGTGTAAAATAAGCATAAAGTTAAAAACTGAATGCATGTTTGGGATGGCGTACTCTGGAATGGAGAAGCATTGCATAGCGGCAGTCTAATGTTTCAAATTTTGTGCCGAGTCTAAAGCTACTAAGTGAGGTGTGGTCTTATCTTGTAGATTTGGATTTGTTAACCATAATTTCAACTGAAGAAAACATTTCTGCAGTGATATCGCAGGTACTTGCCAATTAAGCAGTTGAAGTCACTTTTGTTCTTATAGTATTTCACTAACCTGATTCATGAACCCGGAAGGAGAAGCCGAGAAATGTATCAGAAATGCATGGTCAGCCTGCCTGGGAAGTTTGCATTCATTTGATCTTAGCTAGTCAAGATGCGTTAAGTGCAGTGATGCATGATGTAACAGTTCAATGTTTTTGTGGAAAGAGAGCACAGTTATCGTGGATGCCATGTCACTTTCCCGAATGGCGTGACAGCGCCTGTATAAAACTGGTTCTGATCACTCCAGTAATCTCGCTGTCCCAATTCTAAGACTTGACTGAACTCTTTGTAGAATAGGTCACAAGAGCTATCTGGCACTGCTTCCGGTTTTATGAGATCGTGTAATTCGGTTTTATGTGAACAATGAGGTGTTTTTTATTTGACCGATAAATACTTGGGTTATCTGAGTTCATGTAAATGATGGTACTGTTGCTGATTCCTGCAGATAATTTGTATCGGTAATGGTGGATTAGCAGCAAAGGATACCTGTTATCTTTCTGAATTTTTTGCCAGCCTCAGGTGTTAGCCCCGGACTGACCAGCTGCTAATGGAGATTCATGCCGACATAAAGAAGCACAATAAAACGGAGATTTGAGCTAGTTTGTGCATACTTCTAGGAATAACAGCGCTCAGACGAGGGACAAAGAAAGAACACAATAGAACTGGCGCTGACTACCAACTGAAAATTTCTTAGAAAAAAAGAGACGTAAAATGTACTCCTTTGAAAACCAGGAGCGCGTGCGAAACACCAAAGGCCGTAGTGATAGATCAGTTCACAAAGGGGGTGCTCACGCACGAGTCAATGTTTTTTGTGAATATGAAATGCTTCACTGATTTTTATTGTTAGTTTACCTTTGTGTTTGTACAGGATTCTAGTTTCATTAAAAATGGGGCACAAGATTTTTCAAAAGAATAAAACTGGTTATTCTGTGGATAGTTGCTGTATTGCAAAGCTACATTTGAGGATGGATCCCCCTTTTAAAGAAGTGTTGTGGTCTCGTAGGCGGGTATTCAAGCACCTTCTGGTTTGACCTATATAGGTCTTCCCGCACGTGAACGGTACATCATACACAACCCCTTCAGCACAAGGGACAAACTTCCGGTCATGCTTTATCTGGCACCCTCTTTTTGTTTTTCTTCGTTTCTTTTCCTCTTCTCTGGCCCTTGTTTTAATAATAGCACATAATTTTCCGAGCTTGTTTGGTCCAGAAAAGAGAACATCGATGCCATATCTGCTGCCTCCTTGCTTGAAACGGTGTGACGTTTGGTGAATTTACGTAAAACAACAATTTTTTCTTTTTATTTTTTTGAAGGTTCCTCTGATTCTTGTCGTTTGACCTTTTTAATGAAACTAGGATCCTGTACAAACACAAATATATACTAACAAGGAAACTCAGTGACGTTTTTCATATTCACAAAAACATTGCCTCGTGCGTGAGCACACCCTCTGTTACAGCTAATGAATGTGTACTAATGTATCTTGATTCAAGTGAAAGATGTACACTATGGCTTTTGTTGTTGAGCACGCTCTCCTGGTTGTCAAAGGAGTATATTTTGCGTCTTTGTTCTAATAAACTTTGAGTTGATAATCAGCGCCGATCCTGTTGTCTTATTCTTTCTTTGTCCCTCGTTTCAGTGCTGTTATTTCCAGCAGCGTTTTTTTGTGTATTTTAAGCCAATTTGTTTCAAAGTAAGATGGTACTAAATATTTTACAGCCATCGTGTAAGCAATTTGAGGATCTAATATCTTGAATCTTGTGAAGGTTTTGTATCCGTCCCGAACATTTTGTCGAAATGCTTGTTGATGTATACCAACCTTCATACACATCAGTAAGAATGTTTGTATTTTTGGACTCTTACGTGTTATGCACAAAAGCAATATTACTTTGCATATGAGTCGTTTGGACTTCTCTGATATCCAGAGAGGTACATATACCACTTGCATGAACCTACGTCGTGGTGTGAGCAGCGCAATTGATGAGTAGATATTTTTGTGTTACCATGTGGTAGGGCACAAACGTAAGTAAGGTATCTACTTTCAGTACACCAAGAAAGAGTAAGCACCAGTGATCCCGGCACCCACGCTTGCTTGCTCTCTAGTCTCGAATGGTGTCATTGTGTAAGCCACGAATGGGCGCGCATTTGTTTGACGATTTTTGCGGACTTTTAATTGTAGCCTGGGCTTCTTTTATTGCTTTCGATATATAGGACGAAGTTGTAACTGGCTGCGAAAAAAAGTTGGCTTCAGTAGTGTTGTTTTTCGCGAAAAATCAAATTACCGGGTGCTGTAAGCCTGCATAACCTCAGTGATGCGAATCTCGCGAGCTCACGAAAAGATTCACATCCGAAAGTTTTTATAGTACAAAAAGGAATTAAGTGCGTATGAAGAAACATGAAAATTCCTTCATGCAGTACTGTTTCGGGATTTATTTACTGTCGCGCGGCCACACCGCACTAGTAGACAACGCGCACTCATGACGACAGCGACGTGCGGGCAGCGCGTTGCCGCCCACTGCTACCTGTGAGTGCAATGACAGGTTCCTGTTGGGCAGTTTAAAACGAAATAATATTAATACTGCATACAGCGCTGATAGCGGAAGTCGGCGGTGTGCGGGCCGCGCGCCCATGCTCACTGCTCGCGATGTGTACTGCACGATGAGCGATCGGTGAATCGGCGGTGTACTATAGGGAGCGCTAAGCGCTCAAGAGTATGTTCACGGCTCGCAAGTTCTTATCAGCCGTACTGACGCGGGAGCGCGTTAAAACATAGGAAATTCGGCGCATCGTATAGAATGCACTCCGGCCAGAGAATTTTCAGAATCAGTATAACCATGACATTCTCATCACCTGTGTTTGTATCATCGAGAATGCACTCTACGGCATGTTTCCAAGAAGCGCCTCAGATTGCCCTAAAATGCCTTGGATACCGCGCAGCTCCTAATTATGAATGTCCGAAGTACCAATAAGCTATTTAATTGGTTGATCTATAGTTTGGACGCTCCAGTTGTGAAAACTTAAGTAAGACACTTGATTTGATGTACTGTCGCGTGCAGACTTAACATGAATACTGTGGCGCGTCGCTTGGGCTGATCCAAGCGGCCCAGGTCGGCTAGAGAGTCCGAGACAACACTTATGGTAGGCTTGTGGTGGCACAGTATAGCTGGAGCGCAGTTCGATTTCAGCTGTCCTTCGCCCGAGTTCTTCCCGCCTGTTCTTGCTGGTCGTCTAACGCCCGCCCTGAAGCAGTCGAGCTTTTACTTTTCGTGCTCTTAGTTTCAACGCACAGTTTATAGAAGAAATGAGATATGGTGATTAATATAACTGTGATAAAAGTACATTAGGATATTCATGAAGATGGAGAATAGAAACAACTGAAAGCAGCATTGTCCAAAAATTTTTATCCTGTTTCTCCTTTTTTTAATAGTTACTAGCGGAGAGTGGCTCATATAATCAACACACTTCTGACCGACTTTATTTTCCAGCATTTTTCCCGGATATCACAAGGGCTAATTATGTTTTGGTGCGCTTTCAGGAGGTTCGGTTCGTCTGGCACACGCCCTCATTAATACACAGCGACAAAGTCAAAACGCACCACGGCTCCTCTAACGCAGGACTAAAGGCTCACCGCATGGCGTACCCGCAGCGCGACTAGCAGTATTGTGTTAGAGAACGGGGAAGTGAGCCATCCGCGACACGAAGCAATGCGGGCGACGTTGTCGCCCGAACGATGAAAAGCGTAGACCGCGCTGGCTGTAAGAGGAGTGCTGTCGCATCGTTCGCGGAAAGAACACACACAGCCCCTGCTGCTGTTCTTCGTTTCGCGCGTTGTTTTCTCCAGAGTCCCGTTTAATTGCTGTCGTGCCTTGGTGCAATGCGAACTGAAGAGAAAGGCTCAGAGAAGACGCGCCAAGAGAGAATGCGCGCGCTTGATAAGGCACAACAGCGACTGCCGATCGTCGAAAGAAGCGTGATCCGTGGTTGGCGCTCTGCTGGTAGCCCATCGACGTGTACCTTATTCACGGACGTCGAAGTAAGGGCTACGGCAACTGCGTTCGGTATTGTAAGGCAGTTTACTGAAATAAATATAAAACTGCAGCGCCCAGGTTCCTAGACATGCTGACGTTAAAATCTTGCAAATGCTTTATTCTTTACAAATAAATACCACGCTTTGCCCTAAGTGCGTTAGCTGTAGGATTGATAGCTTTAAAAAGAACAAACAATTGGCACAGCACACTTAATCTTTGTACAATCGGTTCTAGTCTGTTGTGATTCTACTCTATTATGATTCGCGCAAAAAATAATTAGCATGAATGTTCGTCCTAGTTCGGTATTCTCTAATTACGAAGTGGAGATCAGTTCCGTTGGATATCTAATGCGGTTGTTTTAAGCACAGATCTTTATTTGATCCGATCGGGTTGTGAAATTCTGGCAAAAACAATTTCGCATGCAGTTCTCTTCTACAAGAGAACAGCGCTTGTCATTTCTGTTGACTTTTCATTATAGTAATTTTCTCCTCGCTGATGCTGTCGCATCGCAGATAATAGGTTTGCGTGCGATGGGACTTTTAAAGCTAGTGTTATAATATTTTTGTATTGTAACGTCACGATGATAAAATAATAACTATAAAACAAGACAACAAATATATGTCGTAAGTATTATAAGTCCCAGAATTCTTCCCTCTGTTCGGCCAGCAATAATTTTTCTTCCAGCACAGTTCATTTGCAAAATTACGATCTATTAAAAAAGAAAAAGCGCGACTTTTTACAGGCACGAAAGGAAACACACAGAGAGAGGAGCTAACCGGAAGGATGTTTTACCGCTTTACTGTTGTGCTGTGTGTTCCACATCAGCGACTGTCTATGTCTTTTGTGTCATCGCCCTCCCAGACTGTTTTCCTAATTCGCTCCTGGACGGCGCAGGGATTACAGCTGATCGTTTGCGGCAGCCATGCCAACGAAAAAGACTGAAGAGATCTTTCTCGAATGGAGTCGAAGATAGACGCCCCGCGCCCCGACGCGAAAGGCCCCCCTTATCCCCCAGACCTTGACGGAGTGGCGAGCGACTACAGTTCAGGGTTCTAGTGCCAACAAGAAAATCCAAGGAAACATGCGCAGCTTGACGCGGACTGAAGTGCGGCTCCCTCCTTCCTTATTGCCTAAGCGATTGGAAATAAACTTGTGCCCGACATCCTTGGTTTCCTTCCTTTCTCGAAACGCTTTTTACAGCCCTGTCATCATGCAAAGTGTGCGATTTGCGCAGACACATTTCCATGCAGGCTGCCCCACCTGCAAAGCCTGTATAAAACTGCACGTTCGATAAGCCAACTTCAGAATCATAATAACGGCGTTTGAATGAATGTGACAACTATCAAACTGTCACAATACGTTCAAAAAATGGCATGCTTTTTCACGGCAGATTAGCCGCTTTCGATAATACAGAGCTCGAAGAAGCTGTCTTCCAGCGCACACTTTCTGTTTCGCGACGACCAGCCACACTTCTATAGAGAACTACAATCCTCAGGCGCGGACCACGTCGGTCTGATATATGAGATGAAGCCAATGTGTCCTAAACAGCGAAATGCTCAAATTAGCGTCTCGGTAAGCACGACAAATATGAATGAATGAATGAATGATATAATGAATGAATGAATGAATGAATGAATGAATGAAATTTATTTCTCGTCATAGCGAGTGTAGACTGGGACGTACCAATGACCTGACGAAAGGTCCCAGCCCTCTATACAGCAAACTGGTTTGACAGCAGTGATAACAGAAGGAAATACATATAAAAAGAAAAAGTACATAATTTATGTAAATACAAATATATAAAACATGTAATACACATTACACAGCCACAATGCACACATATCAGAACTGCACTCTATATATTCATTTTATAAACAGATATACGTACATACAAGCAAACAGAAAGGGAACAGAATGACTCTGATTGAGAAAAGGAAACAACATCGGCTAGTATCAATGCGGTAAGCTCTTTTTGGAAAGTACACAATGAAGCCCTAGAATCTAACATTTCCTCAACCTTGTTTAATATTTCAGTTGACTTATACAAAAAATGTCTGCTTTCCATAATTTGTTCTTGTTTTCGGCATGTGTCTGATGTTTCGCCGTAGATGGTGCCGAGATGTATCTTGATTGGATGTTTTATAGAGTAATTTCTGTTTGCGTACTGTAAGCAGAAGCTTCTTATAATAACTTTTGTCTGCGCGAAGAAGTGAATAACGCTAAAATAATGAAGCTGTTGCAAGACCTGCATAGCGGCCATGGTAATTGGTGTACATACGAGGAATGCGTTTTTGTAAAAGAATTAGCTTGTTGTAGTTCGTTGTTGTCGTTGTTCGCCATACCAATATCCCATAGAAGAGCTTTGAATAAAAAATGGCATTGTATAACTGTTGTTTGAGCCAAACAGGAATTAGGTGGGCTATTCTTTTAATAATACCTACGATTTAGAAAGATCATTGCATAACCTGTTATATGTGAACTCCACGATAAATGTTCATCAAACCATACACCTAAGAATTTTTGTTTCTTAACGCAGGTAATTTACGTGTCATTAAATTTGAAGTTAAAATCACTATGCATGTTTTTGTTACGAGGCCTGAATGAAATATATGTTGTTTTTGCTGTATGGAGTTCTAGGCTGTCATTACTCAGCCATTGTGACAGACGATTTAGATAAGTATTTGCGCTGAAAGCAAGTTCGGAAATCTCATTGGATGTAAAAAATACATTGTTATCATCGGCATACATTGCCAAGTCTGGTGAGTCAGGTATTCGTACAATATCATTTACGTATATAAGGAACAATATTTGGCCCATTTTTGGGCCCTGGGGATTCCCTTCTGTTAAAGCAAAATTTCAGAAGAAATAGAGTTTACCTAAACAAATTGGCTTCGATTCATGAATTAACTTCTTATTAAATCACCACCAATGCCACGTAACACGTAGATTTCTAATTTATGTAATAGCATTTTGTGATCATTTGAGTCGAAAACGTTTCCTAAGTCTAAAAAAAGTCCGAGTGTGTTTTTTTCAATGTTCTCAATTATTTTAATATTATTGTGAGCCTTCCAGGGGTCATCTTCTTTCTCTTGTATATACCATCATCATTCCCGCGGATGAGCTTGTGGCACGCGCCTCGGGTCCGCCATTAGAAAAACGCCAGGCACAGCCATCTTGCCGCCTCGGCCTATCCTTCTTTCACAAACGTATTGCCGTCGCGGCCTGGCCTTCCTTCACAAGTGGTGGAGATGAAACTCGATCCCCTTGCTGCCTTACACCCTGCCTCTCGCTGGAGGTGCGTTCTGGTCGCCGTTTCCCACCGCCCACCATCGTCATGCCAACCGAAGACAACCAGGACCCTGCCGGCCCCTCTCCTTCGGCCTCACCTGCACCGCCCCCACCGACCGCGCCCTTCCGACAACGCGACCCGCCGATGTTCGCTGGTCGTCGCGACGAAGACGTGGACGACTGGCTCGACACATAAGAACACTGCAGTGCCTACAACCGGTGGGACGACGCTTTGAAATTCCTGAACGTTTCTTTCTTCCGCATTGAGCTCGCCAGAAACTAGTTCATAAATCGCGAACCGCATACCACCAACTGGTCCACCTTCAAACAGCAGTTCCGTCAGTAATTTCGCGACCCAGCTGTTCGGACTGCAGTCGCCAAGACAAAGCTCGCTTCCAGCTTCCAAGGTCCCAATGAATCCTATGCATCTTACATCGAGGACGTACTTGCGCTCTGCCGGCGTTTTAGTCCCACCATGCCCGAA
Organism: Amblyomma americanum; assembly: GCF_052857255.1. NCBI lineage: Eukaryota > Metazoa > Arthropoda > Arachnida > Ixodida > Ixodidae > Amblyomma > Amblyomma americanum. The sequence continues at coordinate 93,492,384 of NC_135501.1, forward strand.
ACTGACCGCGTCCACCACGTACTCAAAGGAATCAATTCTTTGGCTTTTACCACTCTACTTGCCCTAAATCCTTCCAGTGTCGATTCAATCATTACTACCTGCCAACGCCTCGACCAGTTGCAGTCCTCCCGCTTGCAGCACGGCCTCTCACAGCCCGGCCTCGCTACGGCCTTGCCCTCTGCTGACCTCGATCTGCGCACACTGATTCGAGCGATAATCCGCGAAGAGCTCCAAGTCCTTAGCCCTTTCTGCCGCCACGAGTGCGATCATTCTCCCGCAACTTCTCATGACGCTGGTCTCCGTCACATCATCAATGAAGAGTTGGCAACAATCACCCACCCTAACGCATCCGACCCTCCTGCTCCCCGCCCAGCGCCGACTTACGCTCAAGTCGCTGTCTCGTCCCCTCCCTTTGTCCACCCTCCCCGGCCGGCACCGACATCCAACCACATCAGCGCAATGGCGACGGATCAACCTGCGCCATCCTATAACGCACCTTGGCGCCCCTCCCGGCCAGTGTGCTACTACTGTGGAATTCGAGGACATATCTCCCGCTTTTGTCGTCGACGCCTTCAGGACGAGCGCCGTGGTTACGCCGCCTTCGAGAGTGAGCTACCCTCTTCTTCCTATTATCAACGCCGGCCTTCTTCCAGCCCACCTCGCCGGTTCTCTCCGCCGCCGGTACCCTCGTCTGCACCTAGTGAGGCCCATGTTTCCAGACGCCGGACCCTGTCTCCATATCGCCGCTCAGCCTCCCCCCTCCGACCAGCAACCATTCTGCCTCTCCGTCAATCGGAAAACAAGGAGTTGCAGTTTCCGGAGGTGAAACTGCACTTTGCGAAATCCCCAAAAGTCCTCCAGATCGCCAATTCAATATGATTTCTGTTTTAGCGGAAGGATTACCGGTCGAAGCTTTCATTGACACAGGGGCTGCAATTTCTGTTATTCACGCTGATTTGTGCGGCCGTTTTCGGAAAGTGACGACACCATATGATGGCCCTGAACTTCGTGGAGCAAATGATGTCACACTGCGTCCTTCCGCGAAGTGCACTGTGCGCATTGTTATCGACGGTGTCCGCCGCCATGTGCAGTTTGCTGTGCTCTCACCTTGTGCGCATCTGATGATTTTAGGATGAGATTTCTTGTGTACAGCTAAAGCGCTAATTTCTTGTGGCGACTGTGTAATCCATATGACAGACAGTGATTTTTCGTGTGATTCTTCCGACCGACATCATTCCCATCAATCCCTCACTGCAGCAGCTGATACAGTTTTGCCTCCTCAGTGCGAAAAACTCCTTACCGTTGTTTGCGACCGCATCACTGATGGGGACGTCCTTATTGCACCATCTCATCGTCACTTTGCGCGTGGAATCGCCTTCCCATCCAGTCTTGTCCGGTTCTACAACGGCTCAGCGATCATAACAGCCATGAACACTTCACGAGAATCCCTCGTGTTGCCTAAAGGAACTTCCCTTCCTTGTGTTGTGGATGCTCAACCTATGTCTCTGATGGTGCTCACCGCCCCTCTGCATCAGCAGCCTGCTTCATCAGACGTTCCTCTCACTGTTATATCAAAGACAATTAATCCTAACCTCACACCGCATCAACGCCAAGAATTGCTCACATTACTTCGCCATCACCAAGCCATTTTTGATGCAACTTCCCCACCACACGGCCGGACTACTGTTGCACACCATCGCATCTTTACCGAAGGGAACTCGATTGTACGGCGACGACCTTATCGGGTTTCTTTCTCCGAACGCAAGGTCATTGAAGAAAATGTCAATTATATGCTACACCGCAATATTATTCGTCCCTCAACAAGCCCATGGTCCTCACAAATAGTGTTGGTTAAACAAAAGGACGGCTCGGTCCGATTTTGTGTTGACTACCGTGCGCTCAACAAAATTACCCGCAAAAATATCTACCCGATGCCACGAATTGATGACGCCCTTGACACTCTCCTAGGCGCCGAATATTTCTCCACCTTAGTCTCAGGCTATTGGCAAATACCTATGCACCATCAAATACAAATACCTATACCTATGCAAATACCTATACATATACCTATACATATACCTATACCAATACCTATGCAAATACCTATAATACCTATTATTTAATACTACGAAGGGCTTGTTCGGTCGACCTATTTTTTTGAAAGCCACATTGGTACTTTTACATCGTGTTTAACGAAAAAATTGGCAGTGGTTTAGCTCTGGTTAAACCTGGAGTGACGTGATAGCTACAGCTGGCCGAGTGGAACTTGGTCATGTGACCAACCACGAGACGAACCACTTGATCAGCCACGACGCCGAGCTGCCAGCAGCTGCTCCACACCACGTGAACAGCCACGTTACAGCGTTGGCCGCGCAGCCAAAGGGTGGCGCTCGCCACACTGAAGGGTCGAAATGCTACCGTAATGTAGCTATCGCTGCAAAATGCCCACAGCCTGTCAAATATCACACTGTCAAAAAGCTTTGAGAATATATTTAGGACACATAATGGTCGGTAATTTGAGACTACATCCTTCGCGCCGCATTTGTGAATTGGTGTCACTGGTGTAGTTCTTAAGGCCTCCGGAAAAATTCCTGAAGATATTTACTTGTTAAGAAAGTAAGCTAGAAATTAACTTATTTTGTTCGAGAGATATTTATACGGCTCCGGTCTAATTACGTCATGTTCGCGCGAGGTTGTGCTTTTAAGTTTGTCTATTAAATTCCGTATCTCAGCGCTATCTCTGGGCTGCATGAAGATAGTTCTAGTCTGATGTGATATCAATTGCATGAGCCACACTTCCATTATCTGCTCTTCGAGCACATGATCCTGCTTGCAGGAAACTTTAGTTCATGCTTGTTATTTGACTTTTGTTCAGATAGGATGCTTGTGACCTGGTACTTGACTTTCTACTTGTAATTTTATTCTCAGCATCCCATATCAGTTTCGGTTCATTACGTATATCCGAGAACAGCTTTCTGTAGTACTCTCTTCTAGCTTTTTTCAGTTTGCTTTGAACCTGGTTCCTGAATTTTTTAAAAGCTGAAAACCCTGCTTGATCCTTTGTTTTTACAACAAGGTGATAAATCGCATTTTTTTATTTCATTATATAGATGACAGTCTATCAAAGGCTCTCGTACCTTCTTAATTCTGCTTCGTTCGCTCCATAACGGGAAAGCCGCGTCGTAGGAGCTTTTTATGTTGGCAAGAAAGGTGTCAAAAGCTCTACTCATATCGCGTTCGTTTTAGACCGCCTGCCAGTCTATCGCTGCGATTAATTCCCGAAAGTTTTCTAGTAGATAATCGTTCATCATTCGCGGTAAAAAGGCGGACTTGAAGCACTGTGCCGTGAAAGTAAATTCCACACCAATTGCGGCGACGGAGGTGGCTCGCCAAGCTGTCTGCTCCGCACTCACAGCACTCCTCTTACAGGCAGCGCCCGCACTTGCTGCCCTGAGCTGTCCTCGCTGAAACAACTCACTGTCCGCCTTTTACCACTGAGAGGATTCCGCCTACGGACAGACACGTCCAAGTTCTAGAAAATATGCCAGCGATAGCTTTCCGAACATCGAGAGAGCGAGAGAAAGAGAGGTGGAAACATGCGGTGCTTACCATCTCTCTCCTAGAGAATATTTTTCCTTTCGAAACCGAAGGCCGAACCGCATGGTACAAAAAAACTCAAGCGTGGATTATTTACCAAAAGCAGTGAAATTGCCAAGCTATCCCATTTTACGTTTTGGCGCACAATCCTAATTCATGATTGCACATCACAAACTGAGTAGAAGAGCGTCGTAGGTTCATTTGACCCCTACTGTACATTCCGGTAGAAGAAACATTTGCCATTGCGCCCCCCGTTACTGGGGCGGTCATTTCCGGCAGTACATCGCCATAACCTGTGAGCTACTTGAACTGTATACACAATGCGGAAGATGCGATATCATTCCGTTGTTGAAGGCGTTCTCGGCATCGCCACTTCCTTGCCGATATTGTATTGTTCCAATACACAGGGTGTTTCAGCAAAGTCTTTACACAATTTTTAAAAGTAAGTTTTTGAATTAGAAGAGCCCTTTTATTGGCAAAGCGTCGCTAGGTGTTTAGTACACGACAATACAGCTAAGGCGTGCTAATTATCGAGTTGGTTAACTAGTATTTAATAGTTCACTTTTTAACTACCACTGTCTGGTTCTTTAATTACAGAAAGGCGTGTGGCCCATTCAAGGTAATATTTTTGTTAGATGTTAGAATTTCGAAAACGTTTTTGCCCTCGGCGCTGTTGGCTGACCTATTTTCGCTGTTTCGACGAGTTATGTGCCACTGGAGAGGATGCTTCGCCTGCAAGCTTCTCGAAAGCGAATTTATTCTGGCCCGATATACACAAAATTTGTTGAGTCACAGCGCCGAGGGTAGCGTGTTTTCGAAGCTCTTAAATCTGATATTGACATTATTTGCGGTGAGCTACACTGTTCTCAATCATTACGGAACCTAATATTACTCGTTTAAATGTTACCTATTCAAGATGTGTTCAGCAAAGTGCTTGTTGGCACGCCCTACCTGTATTCAGGTGTACTACACCGCTGACAATGCTATGCTGCAAAAACACTCCTCAAATTTAAAAAGCCTATTTTCAAAAACTGTGTAAAATATTAGAAGAAATACCCTGCATCTGTTTGACTCGTCTATCAGCATTCGCAATTGGTTCATTGTCTGCAAGTGCCTCCTCGAAACTTTTCTATTGGCAACCCGCGAGCTCTCTGCAAAGTCAACCGTGTGTGACAGGGCTTAACTGAACATACAATAAAATATTTCACAAAATTCATGAAGGAGTTGAACGAAACTGGCTGTATGAAGTTCTTTCGCAGCGAATTTCCTACTCCATTTGATCAAAACCAGAGACGTATCTACCAGCGGCGAGGCTTAACGCAATATGCTTGATTGGCCGCAATTGGGAGGTCCTGACTCGGCAGCGGCGACGACCTACTGTGCACATCATCTGAAAACCGCTTCTGCTTTTCGCTACAGATTCCTGCTCTGCTCTGCCGCATCAAGGCAAGCAAGACAAGCGCCACGCCCTGTGATACGAGCAGACATCGTCGGAAAACATGGTCATCTGCAAGCCCGTTGTCTGCTGTGGGGACGTCAGCATCGAAGGACAACGGCTATAAAAGAATCCAACGAGCGCCAGCGCATTTCACTTGGCAGCGGCGACGACCTACTGTGCACATCTTATGAGAACCGCTTCTGCTTTTCGCTACAGGTTAGTTAGAAAATTGTTTTCTACATCTTGATCACTTTTGGTAGTCGCCACTGCCAATTGTTTGCCAATTGTTCGCTGCCAATTGTTCTGCAAATTGATCTGACGGTTTTTCTTTCTGCTGAGCTGTTCTTGTTTCTGTGCACTTGTTTGATTTTTGATAGAACAGCATAGTGAATTTTTTTTTGTTCTTCAAGGCTAAAGATGTGGCCAAAGTTAGAGAAGAGATTATAAACGATTTATCGAAAGTTAAAGAGAAACTTAGGCAATAAATCAAGGTTACGCGTGAATCCCTTGAAAGAGAACTGCTAAACGAGGTCCGAGACCTTAAAGGCGAACAAATGGAACTCACTAAGTGCCTTGAAAACGCACATCAAGCTATTGAAGAACTGCAAAAAGAAAACTGAATGCAGAGATTGCAAAAAGTGCAAAATTGACAGATGAAAAGGCAACGATGGAGGCTAAATGTGTGACCTTGTCTGCTGAAAATGCAGAGCTTGAAAAGCGAGTAGTCCAACTGGAGCTATACTCAAGGAATACAAACATCGAGATACAGGGCGTTGTTAAGGAAGAAGGTGAAGATGTTGGGAAAATTGTGTCAGAAATCGGGAAAGCCATACATGAGCCAATTGCCGAAGGCGAGATCGAGTCTTGTCATCTTGTCCCCACTCGGGACTCTGAGAAATTCAACATTATTGTTCGGTTCAGGTCCAGAGTAAAGCGTGACACAGTGCTGAGCAAGGCAAAAAAGATGCGACTGACAAACCAAGACATTGGAAATGACAGCTCAGTACCATTCTACGTAAACAAGCACCTCTGCCCTGCTTGGAAGAAATTGCTCGGCATGGCTGTAAAACAAAACTATCTGTGTAAGTGGAAGTTGGTCTGGGTCTACAACGGCATAGTCTTCGCTAAGCAAAGTTACGATTCATGCTCGGTAGAGATAACTCGTGAGCAAGACCTTCAGAAAATACAATGGACGGTACTGTTATCCGTACTTGTTTTCCGTGAATAGTCATTAACTATCAAAACTTCGTTGTAGGCCAGAATATTTTCCTTCCGTCACCCGCAGTGCATTCTGTTTTGCATCTTAATGTTCGTTCTCCGGTAGGCAAAACAGAAGATCTCGAGTGTTTTTTTGGCCAACTTTCTTTTAAACCAGGCATAATAATGCTAACCGAGATTTGGTATTGCGATAACTCCGATGTTTTCAGCCCACAAGGAAATAGGAAATTTTTTTTGTAAATCGTGCGGGCCGCCGAGGAGGTGGCGTCGCTCTGTAAGTCGAAACTGGTCATGATTGCGAGTTACTTTCCAATTTTTCTATATCAAGTGACGATTGTGAAATTTTGACACTGAAATATAGCTTCTTTCACTCCCTCCTTTATCCCTTCCCTTACGGCGCGGTTCATGTGTCCAACGATATATGAGACAGATACTGCGCCATTTCCTTTCCCCAAAAACCGATTATTATTAAATATAGCAAAAAAATAGCTTCGGTTGTATACCGACCTCCAAGTGGAAACTTGCCGTCTTTCCTTGACTTTTTTGAAATGTTTTTAGATTATGTACGCACAAATAACTTTCGTTTATTATGCGGAGGCGATTTCAACATTAACGTTCTACAAGATACATCGATAACACGCGACTTCACCTCAAGGCTCTCTTCATCAGGTTTCATTAATATAATCACAACACCCACTCGTGTCACACTGTCAACATCATCTGCTTTAGATCTCCTGATAACTAACGTTGAAACTGTAATCTCTGACGCCGGTTCAATCGAATGTGATATTAGTGACCACTGCCATGTATTCATGTTTTATTATCCTCTTGACTGCGCTAATACTTGTGCAGATAAAATTGTTACAGTGCAGTGTATTTCAGATGTGGCAATATCTGCCTTCAGGCATGACATCGAGGCATGTGACTGGTCGTTTATTCAGGATGCATGCAATGCTAATGACGCATATCAGAAATTTATGCAAGTATTTTTGCAACTTTATAAAAAACATTTTCTCATGAAACCATGAAACCGTCAAAAAAAGTACGAAAAGCCTGGTTAACCCTTGCTCACGCTAAGATGATTAAAATGAAAAACACACTTTTTCATATTTTTCTTAGCACTAGAACCGAAGCAGCATTAATGGAATAGAAGGCTTTCCGAAATAAGCTAAATTCTGAACTACGGAGGTCTAAGAAAAATTATGCGGAGAAATCATTTTCCAATGTGACTAAAAAACACCCTGAAGCTGCCTGGAAAGTGGTAAATAATTTACTAGGCCGGGATAAAAGGAAAGACGCTTTACCTAATTGCATTAAACATAATGAACAAATTCTTTCCCGTGTAGAGCTGGAGGATTTTTTTAACAAACATTTTGTTAATATAGCTAAGCCAAACAATCCCTCGCTTTCACGGCATAAGTCGGCTTCGAATTCTTTTGATAGCCTATTTATTACTCCCATAGATGAGATAGAAGTATATACAACATTCGTGTCACTAAAAACAGTAGATCCTTGGACATAGACAATTTGCAAATCAAGCCAATAAAAGAAGTCATTCAGATCAATGCTCCATTACTTAGTTGTATCTTTAACCTTTCCATTGACGTTGGTGAATTTCCCAGTGCCATGAAACGATCTAGAGTGTCGGTGTTGTATATAGGCGGTGATACGAAAGAACCCACCAACTAACCTATATCTGTTCAACCCGTGTTCTCGAAGGGCTTTGAGAAAATTTTATACACGAGATTAAATAACTTTTTCAACAGAATAGGCGTTATTTCGGATGCGCAGTATGGTTTCAGAAAGGGAAAGTCAACAGAGTCAGCACTCCTTACGCTAAAGGAACACATTATCCAAAATGTTGACAACCGGCAAATTACCCTTGGGTTGTTTATAGACTTTAGCAAGGCTTTTGACTCTTTTCGTCATGATATTTTAACTTAAAAACTCTTAATACATTTCGTGCGTTGTAAACCTCTTCAGCTATTCAAGTCATATTTGGAAAACAGATCACAATGCGTTTGTATCAACATTCGAATGTCATCCCCATCAAAGATATTAAATGGCGTCCCGCAGGGGAGCGTGTTAGGTCCTCTTTTATTTAATGTATTCATTATCGACATAGTTTGTGTCGACACGACAGGTAATTTCGTTATATATGTTGATGATTGCAATATTCTCCTTTCAGGTACAGATGCAAATAATTTAGTGATCAGATGTAATCATTTGCTTGAAAAATTGGTCATTGGTCACAATCAAATCAGCTTAAAATTAATCCTAAAAAACCAAGGTCATGCTTTTCTGTGCTCGTAATAAAGTATTCGTTTTAGATCAACCAATTAAATTTGATGGACAGGATATTGATGTGGTTGAGCAGCACAAGATTCTAGACGTTACATTCTCCTCATATTTAACATGGGATTTACACGTTCAGAAATTATGTAAGAAGCTTTCCTAGAGTGAAACTGGGGCAATATCACGTACACGCACCATTCTTCCGGTAAAAATAAAACTTCAAATATATTACGCTTTGTTTGCCTCACAAATTAATTACTGCAGCTTGGTGCGGCTAACAACAACTAAACAGAACCCAAGAAAAATTCTCGTGCTACAAAAAAAGGCTATTCGTCATATATATTATCTAGATTATCTATCTTTCACCCTGCATTTTTTCCAGCAGTACAAAATTCTTCAAGTAAACTGCATGTATGAATACAGACTCTTACGCTCACATTACTTTTCACCTGTCGGCTTTCGGTCACATTTAGCAATTTCTGGTTCATTGCAACATCACACTAATATCCTAAACACACGCAGTAAAGACACACGGCTCGTACCCTTTTTCCGCACCGATTGCAAGCTCCTGTCTTTACGTCACAATCTTCCGTCCGTATTAATCAAATATCAACACATCAAATGTTTGACCCCTGTTAAACTGCTACAGCTTTTTTGCGATTTGTGTCAATCTGTAACAAAAAATGCAGTCTTTGTGTACACATCTGCTATCGAACTACTTGAAAATGTTTCTTTATTTTTGTGAACCTGAATATTTCATGTTAACCTTTTTTCATCTTTTTTATTAGTGTTTTTATTATTTAGTGGTCTCGTATGCTGCCTTGTAAGGATTGCCTGGGCCTCGTCAAGCTGTTTGACTACAGCTTTCAGCCCGGGTGACGCACCAGCGTTTCTGGTAAATAAAAATCAGTTCAGTTCAGTTCAGTTCAGTTCATAGCCACGGCCGTAGTTTTAAATGGAACGATAAATACAACCGTACCGGTCTTCACCGGCAGCGATATTACCGCTGTAAACTTCGAGCGAGACATCTGCGGGATATCTTTGGTCTTTTCTTGTTTTAAATTGCGACAAGAAATATTTATTTTATTTAAACTATTTTCAAGCATAAATACATAAAAATCAATGCAAAAACAACACCAACAAATCCACCACTGTGAGTTCTTCAGGAGCACAAAACATAGGCTTGCAATCGATTTAAACAAATTTGGACTACGCATGTTTTATTTGGTTTCGAGAATAAATCTCTGCAATAATACAAATTCTAACAAGAGTTATCCTGTCATTAGAGACAAGAAAATCAAAGGCCGTGGCGGAGTAGTACGTTTTCATATGCGTACAAACGAAATGATTAGCCCACCTGTCAGTGACAGGCCCTGCAACGCAATGGGAATGAGAGAACTAAACCGTTTCCTTCGTAAACAGAGCTACGGCTAGCTACAGTTTTAGAATGTTCCCTTGCGCTCGTCGTGCGTTTGACAGAGAAAACGAATACACTCATTTTCTGCTAGCCTTACTGAGACCTCCGGTCTGAATTTTCTCCAAGAATAGGAAATAGTCTGGAGGAGCTTTGTACGCGTTCAGATATTCTGTGCACGCTGCTAGCTAAATCGATGAGTCTGCGTTGCGTTTCTTGCTATTGTCTTTTGTTATTTAATACAGCGGCCTATGGGAAACGGTGTCTAGACAGTTTGAACAAATTTATTAACTTTGCAGTTTCTTGTATAGTTTCTGAGGAAAACGCTTGGCAATGGTTATTAAAATTATTACTCAATTGCTGGAATTCTTTCCCAATATAAATTAAATTCACTTTCCGCAGCAGAAATAGCTCTCTCGAAGGCTTCCTTTTAAATATATTTTTGATACAAAAATAGGTGCACTGCGCAGTACCGACTTGCAACAAAATAAATAGTTTACTGTTTAAGGGTCAGTAAAATCTGGTCTTGAAAAACGATCTCAGCTTAAACAGAAGTTCGCATTCTTCGCAGAAAAATTGGAGGGGATACTTAGTCTCTGCCTTAAGGTAGGACGCAACAGCGTTAATGGGTCAATCTCCTTGTATGCGCGATTGGTCATTCGCTGCTTTACAGTCTTGAATGCATGTGAGTGCTCATAACATTCCTAGCGCAGAGGTGCAGCGGTTAAGCACTGCGCCACTTCCCTGCAGTGGCAGGCGCTTCGACCGTTGGGGCTTGTGCGATTCAAATCTCTCTTCCAGAGCAACCTGTAGCGACCAATAATTAACTGAACTGCCACCTGACATGGCGGTCAGTCAGCTCATAACCCGGTCGGCAGGCCCTAATGACGCCTTGAGGTCACGTGAGCTAGGTGGCCCATCTAAGTTGCTTCTCCGTAGAGTTTCCGCTTACATTGCCGACGACGATGACGTCTTTTATGGAGGACTGGAGCTTAAACGCTATTGCTCTAAAACTCGCATTTCACCACGCTCGGGAGTGAGCTAGCAAAATTTAAAAAAAAGCTCTAGGCTGCACAAATAAACGCGTAGCGTTCATAGTTTCTACTTCGTGTTTTTTTTCGCGCTTGCAAGTAATAGCTGGCGTGTCTAGAAAGCAAGAATACAACGCGTCCCACCCTGTGGGTTACAAAGCTGTTGGGAGCACTGCCGGGTACTTTGAAGCTTCTGCTTCGTTCCCCAGTCCTCGGTGCTCCACAAACACATGACCGAGAAGCCCACTTTATAATATGATTCTGATCCAGACTCTCGCTATATGCAGGGTACAATCCGTGACCAGTTGTATTCATGCTTGCAAGAGGAGGACCACGGCGGCCGTTAACAGTTTTACCTGTGGTGTTTATGGTGATATTAACAATCTGAAAACAGTTCTCAAGTGATGTCTTCAAATGTCCGAAAGCAGAGCCTATGTTCATAAAAAAATGAGCCCAGCCTGTCATCAGTGATATGTTTGTTTGCAGAACTGAAAAGGGAATTCGTTCGAATAGGCGGATGATGATGACGCTGATTTTATAAGCGGCAACCTCATTCTTTCAGGCAGAAGTTAACTTTGCTACATACTCAGCAACCTTGAAACGGTTACGAGAGCACATTTAAAGCAAAAGAAAGAGGCGGCTGACAAGGGGCATGCTTGCACGCGAGAGTAAACGAACCTGCACAACCTTTTCCTGGCTGGTCAAGAAGTCCATACAGAAAATTTGTGGCTTTTAAGGGCAATTTATTTCTTTGTTTCGTGGCGACTTCTATGTCGACCAAACTAATGGATTAAAAAATAGGATGTGGGAACACTGCAGTTAGGCTACTAATCAGTCAGTTCTATCTCCACTGATAGTTTATAACCTCGTTTTCGTACGCCATCTGAAAGGCTAAAGTTACCCTTTATGCTCTTCATCAGCTGATAGTAGCCCGACTGGCGCACTTTTGTTTATGCTCTGTGTGACCTAACGGCCCTTCTTGTCTGACAATAAACCTCAGTTGTTAGTACAGCACCTGCGTTGTCGTGTGACGTCGTTGACTCTTGCGCTGCTTCCTTCACTTCATCGACCGACTAGCCCGCCAAAACACTTCCCTATTGGATGTCCCGCAACCTTGGAGTTTACTTCCGTGATTGCCAGTGCAGCTCATTGTGTAACTATTACGGGGTTAGAACGAAGAACAAAGACAAGCTCACAAGGAAGGTTACCGACGCAGCCTATATTATGAAGCTAGGTACGAGGTGTGTTGGATCCCTTTTTTGCCTAACTCGAAAAAAGCGTATCAGCTCTTGCTTACCTTAGAGGTTCTAAAGTTATGTTCATTGCTTTTTGTGCTTGAGTCTGAGATACCCAGGTGCACTTATACTGATGAATTTGTTTAAAGTAACTGTGCACAGTAAGTTAGCGTTCCATTAGGTGGTTTTTCCTCTCTTCTTACACGATTGTGCTTTCCATGATCATATCATATGCTTTGCCTAAATGCTCACGTCGAGCTATCTTTCAGGTAAGTTGACGCCCCAAAACCTGAAGAACAATCCGCACTTGCGCTGTTACGTACATGTTAGTTGCACCACAATTAATAACGTAATGTCATAATTTTTACGGAATGGGCATCTAAATAGTACGTCCATTCATGGTGCTGGGAATAACAGCGCGTAGACGAGGGACAAAGAAAGAAGAAGACGACAGGACCGGCGCTGACTAACAACTGAAAGTTTATTAGAAAAAACACGCAAAATATACTCATTTGACAACCACGGGCGCGTGCGCAACACCAAAAGCCACAGTGATAAATCAATCACTTAAATCCAGATACATTAGTTATGTACCAACTCGCTCAACTCTCCGTTTTATTGAACTCCTTTCATGGTGTCTCTTTTGGGATAAAAGGATAGATACGTGTCACTGCCGCTAAATACTTAAGAAGTTTGGAAAAACGCAGCCAGCGGTATGGGAACTCTTGTGGAGGAAGAGTCACTTCAGACCACGTGTTATGACTAACGAGAATGCTCACGAAGGTATTATAGGGTTTTAACGTCAAAGCCGTCAAAGCACTAAACTCTTTTTTAAATCATTAGTACAGCGAGCAAGGTTGGAAGCGTGTCGGTTACGACTATGTAATCCTTTAAAGGCTCTCGTTAAAAATCGGAATTTTGTAAAATTATGCTCAGTTGAGTTGAGAAAATACTGTGAACCTTTTTTTTAAAGAAAGGTGTCACGTTCGTAACTGGTATGATTAATTTCTTTTTGTTAATTACCAGTTCATGGGACTTTTTCACCACAAGGACACGTCGCTTGCAGTCAGAACTTTTCATTATGATTGATAGTGCATGAGTGGCCCCTCGATGTCTTCATTTATTTGTGGCCTTGAATTGACTAATTAATAAAAGAAAATGTGGTCATGTTCATTGGCGATTTCATTGCTGCAAACTGCAGTAATAATGTTACGTGGCAGTACCTTTCAATAGGAGTCCATGATAGTATGTCATAGTGCCTTCACTTAACTCCACATGCTTACAAATGAATTAATGATTTCACGAATTAGGAATTTTTAGCGCCGAGCCCAGCCATAATATTTCACTGTCAACTGTCTGTATGTAGCTATTATGTCTAAAGTCAAACGTATTTATGTCGGCATTTGTCGGAAGCATGGAGCCGATTTCTTTCACGATACCTAATGCTCCATTTTCAGAGGCCTTACCTTCTTCCCTTAGACTGAGGAAACAATATTAATTTAAAATTTAGTAAAAACAAGCAGCATAAAACTGAAATATTTATGCAATATTCCACTGACTCTTCTCAAATTGGAGATCCTTTTTGGTGATGTGAGGTTATTTTCAAAGCGGTTTTTCTAAAGGTCGCCAACGGCATAACTGCTGTCTACAGAAGCCTGCAGTCAGGTCGTCTAACTTTTGTGCATTGGTGACCTCCATTGTTTTTCCAGGGAATAAAATTCCATACCAAAGTAAAATGTAAATAATCTTACTCCTCCAAACTCACACCTGGCTTTGTATTTAAGCAAAATTATTTACTTGCGACGAGAAATGTAATAAAGTTTCCTATTCACTGCAAGTTTCGCGCTCACTTCTGCGGCTGTCACGCTTTAAAAAATTACGAAAAATTTTTAAGTAGAAATATGTACCTGTTTCAGGAAGTAACATTATTTATCTTTAAACAAATTGAAGACTGATCGCTGTTCCTATAAGTACCATTATTCAGCTGCGAATGATTCGAAGACTGATCACTAGCGAGCCATCTAGCGTAAGCTGACCGGAAATAAATGACAGAGATCAGATGCGAACTGACTGAGAGCTTTAAAGTGTTTTGATAATTTTCCACCCGGCCGCTCAGTAACGATCTAAGACAAATTTTCGTTTTTTTTCTACATTGGCTGATGCCACCAGGGTCGTAACAAAAAGAAGCAAGACGCTTCCATTCACTATGAGACGTCTTGGAGGAGATCGGCATTTTGGACTTCAGCTGCTCTGCCCACAGTTCGTCGTCACGTCTTTCTCTTTAGCAGTGGCCGAACTAAAGTTTAGGCTGTTTCCATTGTAGTGTTTTTTTTAATGTAGTTTCTTCTGAATCCACATACGGATGGTTCTCTCCTCTGAATGTCCAATCCGTTGGTGTTTGATTTCTTTTGAAAGCAATTGGCATTGGCCTTTCAAGGGTACTGTTTAGGATCTTAAATGAAGAACAGCCCACTGCTTTGCAGAAAACGCTCTTTTCGCAAACAAGATAATTTCTGCGTACTAATCCTCTTTAAACAACATTAAAGTTCCGAGGCGCCCTTTAAAACACATTGTGGCATGCTTTTGAAAAAAGACATTGCTGCAGAAAGGCGATAGTGTGTGTCCATCCAGCCGTGACTTCAGTCCGCCGGATTGAGTAGCTTATGTTGATCAAACCCAGCTCAGGAAGGGTAGAGAAGGAGAGGGGGGTTGAAAGACGAGGGAAGCTGGCTCCAGTAGTTTGATCTGCTGCATTGCCTTTACGTTTACAGATTTCAAGCCATTTTCATTAAAACATGACCTGAATAGTGGAATTTATCGTAATTACTAGTAAAGAACTCACGTAACATCGGCAAAAATGCGTGATTATTGGCAATGTCTGGAAATGTCACACTTGTGACGCCGTTTATTGTTCGGGTGGGAAGCACGGTTCTAAAGGCCTGGGTTTATAATGCGCTTGAAAGCGGCTGAAAGATTAATTTGCCACGCACCCTTCGAATGGCGAGCATAACGCAAAAGGCCAGCACTCCATGGCACCAACTGTAACCGGGACGTAATATGTTCAGGCACTTCTCTCAGAGCGGCAGGTGTCTGGCTGCAGCTTTCCAAACGCCACCTATGCCAATGGAAGCAGGATAACAGAACAATAAGCTACAACTGCGACTAATTGTTTTCTCTGGCTGAGTTCGTCAGCAGCAGCAATTCGCGTGTTCACTGTAATCTACGCGCAGAAAAAATAAGGGGTCTTAGAGCTAATGAACTGGAAAAACAGATATGAACAATATTCCACTTTGCAATGCTGTGACTGCAAAGCAAGTGAAAGAGAGTGAATAGGGATCAACCAGAAGAAAATTAGGAACAGTGCGAGAAGAGGGCGACCATGACGCCCAAAATTAGAATTTACACATATCATACGCGATGCATCTTTAATTAAAGTATAGACTCCGCAGGTAAACGAACCTCCTCAATCGCATGTTGATATTTTGTCACAATCTTCACTACGTCTCACCACTCTCTTACCAAGAATAAGATCACCACGGGAAGGCGCTTGAAAGGTGTAAGCAAATGCTCGTAGACAACTTTGGCCTGCACCGGAGGGAGCCAGATTGGTGAAGATGATGAATATCTTGAAGATATCTATCCAGATGGATATCCAGATGGATCCAGATGGAAGATGTCTAGATGAATATTTTGAAGATGTCCATCTTCAAGAAGAAGATGGATATATTGCGGAAATAAATTGCGACAGAGTGCCGATCTCCCCATCTGTCTTGAGAGCTCTTCATTCATGTAATGCTAGGAGACAAACATGCCCCATCACCGTCTCGTCGGGGTGGCTTAGCCGCAATTGCATTCGGCTGCTGCGACCGCATTGCGATAAACGCGAAATGCGAACCCATTGAGTAACGCTGAAATCTGGGCGAAATAGTATGCAATGTACGTGAACAGCTCAACAGCGCTAAAATAAATCCTAAGTCTAATGAGTACGCTGGTGTGACAATACGTTGAGGAATCTTGAAATTCGAATCTACCCCTACGGTGGCTAGAACAACACATGTATAGCCATAGACTTCAAAATGAAAACACTAAACCGTCATCTGTTATTGGTAATAATAAAGAAACAATCGAACAGTGCGCGTGCAGACGCGCAGCATATCTAGAAGAAAATCAGAGAAAGAGACACAAAAGTATTTGTTCCACACTTGCATTAATCGAATAAAGTCGAATGCATAAAGTCGTCTTTAAAACACTTCCATTTTTATTTCCGAATGCGGTTTTAGTTGAAAATATAAAATTGAATGCAGACTAAGCTCTACAATGAAATTCTCACATTTAATCTTATAACTGCTTTTTTCTTTTATATATAATCAGCACTCAGTTGACCTGCCTCTGCTGCGGAAAATGCGTTTCGCTTGTTTCATTATACAACCCCATTGCTCTAGGACACGCGCGAGTATATGCGCGATGATCTGCAAGCGTGACGCAGACTTAGCGGTTGTCGCCCCTGAAAAATAAAGGACATCAGCAGTGTATTTGGGCACAGGCAACGTTTTGCAGCCCAGGCTAAGAAAACATTGTATAGGACGGTAATAGCAGTGCAGTAAGACATGCAAAAGAAAAGAATAGGTGCATTATAGAAGGACACCGATGACAGATTGACGTTGCTCTATATCTATAGATTACCTTACAACAAATAAAACTTTTATTACCTCAAAAGCGCCCTAGAAACGGATTGCAGTATAATGAAAATGTGTGCGTCTGATGTCGCATTCGAAAGGAACTTCTTGCACATTAAAACATTTTATTCAGAATTTCTGGATAAGCTTAACTGTCTATGACACGCAATCGCGGATTACAGATTTCTTTTAGAGCCTCACGCTGTGTTTTCGAAGATAGTAGTAGAAAAAAAATGAGAATTTTTCAACACAATTTCCTCACCAATGGGCCTCCGCAGCGGCTCAGTGGATATGGCACTCGTCTGCTCGACCGAAGGACGCGAGTTCTAGAGGCCCGTCTGCTGTGCATGTAAGTGCAAGTTAGAGCTCCAGGTGTTCGAATTTTCCGGAGCCCTTCCCCTTCACTACGGCGTCCCACATAGCCAGAGTCGCTTTGGGAAGTCAAACGCACGTAAACCCATAAACTGTCAGCAATGGAGACATATTTTGATGCCAAGCAGTCACCAGTGAAGACATTTATCATAGATAAATTGTACTAACATACAATGAATTCGTCCAAAGAACTACAGTTGTATAGAGTTCTGCGCAGTTTATCATTGAGATAAAGAAATAAACCTATACGATTAAGGACCGAGTGTGAGCTCTTCGTCATCATCATCAACGTCCACTACGAGACAAAGGCCTAACCCATATTTCACTAGTTAACCTGCTTCAGCTCCAGGTGGGGCGATTAATCAGTGAAAGCTTCCTTATCGCAAGAATCCTATGAAGATAAATATGATGATGATAAATCTAGTTCAGCGCGTAGGCAACTCAATCTTTCAGATGTCTTGCATACAAATTATTCTTTAAAACGAGAGAGTAAATTCAGACATGAAAAGAATAATGAAACGTAGCTGTGGGGAAGATGAAGTGTATCAATTTGGAATTTCGGATAAATGCGTCTTCATACAAGTTGCGACGATTTAACGTGTAATGTAATTGTGCCGCATTAAACACAAGAATGTCTGGGAGCCAAGCTGGACAGATAAGCATTTATTTACATGCAGGAACTTACTTATGCGAAACTCACAAAGGCGGATAAGGTTCGCGCAACTGCTTACACCTACAGGAACAGGAAGAGCAGACATAAACATAAGACAGCAATACTTCCTGAGAGTAGCAAAAAACACGCGCGGTAGAAAGCGCATATCCCGTCGAGAAGACGTGGCGCGTTTTCTAGAATGAAGGCGCTGGAAAACAAAATGAATGAGGGGAATATACCGGGTGCAGAATAATTTTCATGGCAAACCGCATTATGACAAGGTAGAGAACAAATAATACAACTGCCTAGCAAAATTTTTATTCTTTAGGGTGTTTAACGTCTGAAAGTCTACTCATGGATAGACGTAAGGAAGGGCTCCGGAAATTTCTACCACACGGGGTTCTTTAATGTGCACTATTATCGCGCAATACGGGGTGCCCCAGAAATTTGACTGCTGAGGTCGGGATCAAACCCGGGTCTTGGTATATCTTTACTACAAGAAGATATCAAACAACGCCATCAAGCTCTCCATGAGAGACATTACACACGTGCAGTATTACGATTCATATTACGTAGGCAATTGAAAAGATCAGCCATTGCTCTTTTGTACACTTTCCACTACGCCATGGATTTTTGACACGAAGAGCTTCTTAACTAGTTTAGCCAGCACTTTTCTTATATCCAGCGCACACCTTAACGCTAATACACGTTTCCTCTGAAAACTGAGGGAAGTGCAAAGATGCTGTTTATGCAAGCGAAAAGTTTCCAAGTCGCTCAATGCTCCTGTCCTACAGCATTTGTCTTGACATCTCTTCTTGTCTCATATCTTCTTTTATTGTTCTAAGACATATTCTATACAACAGGATGACAAAAGACTGCACTTCGCTGAAGGAGGAGCTGAACATGAGATTTCAGTCTGTGCTTTCGTGAACACACTGAATGCACCTAAAGGAATCGTTTAAATTGAACTCCAACGCCAGCCAAAAAGGCTGGGGATCAGACGGCCATTTTTTTTGCCACAAAACATAGGAGCCACTACGCTTTAAGCCTCCTGGTGTTGGAGGTTGAAAGACATATCTCAATTCCAAAAGAAAAAGCCACCTCTGCAACAAGACAAGCTGACGATCTTTGAGTTCGTTTTCTGGGCGTGTCTACGAGTGCAGATGTGAATTTATAGGCAGCATGAGAATAAAAGCAGCCGAGAGAAATACCTGCGGCATACGTGCATTGAGCCCCGCTTCTACTATCCACACCAAGAAGTCGACAGAGTCATGCTGGTCCTGTCTGTACAATGCCGGTAAAAGTTTAGATTGCTTTTTTCTCCTTTTTAAGCTTTGATTACTCTTCGACTTGTCGTTCCAAATCTTGGCGCGAGGCCCCCACCAAGACTGAAGCTATTCGTTGCGCTTGTTCCTCAGTTCCTTCCTTCATTCGGATAACGTACGCAAAGCCGTATGCATACGAGATTGCAGAAGGCGACATCTGCAGACAACGTGCCGGCGGCAGTTCTTTCTGTTTTACGCCTTCAGAAAAAAAGCTTGCTTTGCTCGCAGCAGCCTCTTGTCTACTCCGTTGTTTCCTGTCGAGCGCGCAGTGATTTTTTTATTATTTCTGGCAGCACACTACCGAATATGGTAATAACCGATGCGTTCGAGTGTAAAGCACAGGAAGAAACATAGCGTGAACACCTTTGTCTTTTGCATTCGTGTTCTCCCTAGGCCAAATGATCGAACACATCGGAATAGAAAAAAAAAACGTTTCTCAAAAAATAAACATAACGGATGCAAGTGGTATGTCGTCTTTGAGATTTACGTGCTGACTGAAGCACCGGTTATGTGTCATCTTCTGAAAGCCGAAAGCACTGGCAGAATTGTCCCTTGCGAATGCGCGTTTCTAAGCATACCTCAACTGAGATGCAATTTTTCTGAACGCTTATATTTTCAGAAGCAGCTCGTTCCATGCTGTCTGTACCTTCAGGTTTGTGCTGCCCCCACCTTTATAGATTTGTGTTTGCGATAATTTTTAACAAGACAAGGCTTCCAATTTTATTGGCCGCATTTATTTATTTGAACGCTATGCGTAATCCAGTGTGCCAAATATCCACCACAATTCATTTCCGTCAGCCGGCCTTCTAACAGGTCGATGCGTGCCCCTCTCAACAAGCAGCCGATGTATAGACACATGATTAAAATTGGTTTCACGCCAGCCATTGGCCAACGCTGCTCGAATTATTGGTTGTACCTTGCAATTGAATAAATGCAGGAAGTAAACTCAGAGCTTACAGGTGAGGCGCATGCCTTTTTAATTGCTAAGTATAGAATAGCGTAAGTTTCCAGCATAGCATACGCTGCATTGCCGAGATTTAGGAGCCTCTACGGCACACTCTGAAGGTCCGCTCTAGGAAAGACTGCATTCAGGTCGCGAAAAAAACGCAGGAAATGAGAATAGGCGCATTACCGTATGATTATTTCATAGGAATGTATTGCAGCAGTTGCGTGCCTGGCACAGTTAGGGCACTTTACTATGCCGTGTCCGCGTTGTTTTAGCTCAATCAACAGTTCCTGCGCTTTCTTGTGCACAATAATTTGTGTTCTTAGAGGATGTTGTCAGGAGGACTACAAAAAATTCATATTTCGTGATTATTATTATTATTATTATTATTCAGCGCGCAGAATTATCCTGCTGAAGGACCAATTTATGCTCATTTATACTAAATCGAATACAATAATCCTGTTCGTCAACCAATTTCACATTTATGGTATACTATAGTGCAGTGAAAATGCTGCTCTATGCTCTCGTTAAGTACTGTGTAATGCCACCACACCCAGTTAATTATTGCATGTGCTACCCATGGTATAATAAGACAACCATCAAAATCACTATTCGCTTTGCGATTTGATGAATCCTACGGACGTACCAGCAAACCGTTTTCCTAGTAATTTCTGTGTAGTGGCGAAAAATAAAAATATTTACTGATCTCGCATATAATTATGTAAAAGCCTGCAATAATTACAACTTCATGCTTTGCTTTTTACGTTGCTTTTTCAGCTTATTGACAACTTATAATTGCATTTGTCGCCTCTTGCGAATTACTACAGGGTGAGGACGAAGAAGACCACGCCCTATAGGAAGACCATTCATTGCCATTCAGCCTGAGGGCATCATCATCATCAGTAAGACCGAAGAAGACCTTGCCCGCACCGCTAATGTATCGCGGGTTATGAAGAAAATCTAATTAAACATAAAAGAAAGAGACAGCGCCAAGAAAATAAATTAATTTTGATAAAGATGAAACCGGGGGAGAGATCAGGAAATGAATGCAGGAAAGAAAGTAAAGTTACGCTGCTCAATAGTGGCCGTCCAACAAAGTCTTCTTTTGGTTAAATAGGGTTTAACGACCCAAAACGATTCAGGTATATGAGGGATGCCGAAGTGGAAGGCTGCACATAATTGCGACAACCTGAGGTTCTTTAACGTGCGCTGACGTCACACAGTACACGAGCCTCTAGCATTTCGCCTCCATCGAAATGCGACGGCCGCGGCCGGCATCGATGCCGCGTTTTTCGGGTCACCAGCCGAGCGCCTTAACCACTGGGCCACCGCGGTGGCCGAGAAAGTCGTTTTTCTTGTTTCTTCCTCCTTGTTCGTTCTTTCGGTTTTCCCTACTACAAGTGATTTACTAGCGCTTGAAAAAACATTATTGTCTGCAATTCTCTGGTATGTAAGCAATGCCCGATACACCGGATACTAATGCCGGATGCCGAATTCCGGATACTAATGCCGGATACCCCTCCCATGTTCAAGTTTCTGCTGCAGAAAAACTTGTTAAGAGAATGAAACCAGAAAATCAATGTAATCTAAACACAGTTCCTCGTGAACGGAAAAACGTTGTTGTATTACCTTATCTACACAAGATTTCCCACAATTTAAAAAGGATTGGTCAACGAGCGAATGCGACCGTCGTGTTCTCGGCGCCGAAAAAACTTGCAACGTTGTGCAAACTGGGAAAAACCAACACCAACAAAGCGCGCGGATGCGCAACTAGGCGCCAGAAGCCCTACGTCACGTGCGATGAAGGTTTTGTATATCAAATTCCCTTGTCATGCGGGAAACACTATATCGGCCAGACGGGGAGACGTCTGAACGAGTGCCTAATGGAACACGCTCGCAACGTCAGAAACGGGCAAGGCGGATCGCTGGTTGACCACATTCTCGCATGCAAGTCAAAACCCTGTAAGCCTTTCTTTGATAAAAGTCTTGTAATAGGAAAAAGTAGAGAAAGGTTAACGCGCGAAATCATTGAAGCCGAAAAGATAAATAGGTCAGGATGCTCGTGTGTAAGCACACCTTCCATTCTCCTCTCAGATAAAGAGCTCGTTTTTCTAAGAAATCGATACTGTTAGCACGTGTGATTACTGTTTTCTGGTGTATAAATGTGATACTTCAGGAGAATAAAATTTGTTGGAATTTAGCGCTCGTGGTGTTCGTCTCTCGTCTCTTGTGTCCTCGTCTTTTGCTGCGCTACAGTGTATTTGAAATATTGAAATAAATAACCCGACTGCTGAAAGTACAGAAAAGTTTTGCTTTATATGTAGATAGGCGAAAAAATCTTACGAAGGAATTATCACCCCTTATCGCTTACAAGCATTTTCTACAAATTCTTACGTATAATTTTTCATGCCCCCGGCACAGAAAGAGCAAGGTCTGCTGGTGCAAAACACAAATTTTGCACCAACGACCTTGTTCTTTTTTGTTTTCTAAACAAATGTTCTGCAAACCTGATGCTGATTTTTCGCCTACCAAACTCATGTAGTTCTAAATTCCAATTCAGAAGCTGAATTCTGTTTGCCAGGCTTCCTACTAAAGTTCGAAAAGACATTTCGCGTCTCCTTGTTGGTCACTGAACGAATTGAGAATTTTCTACTTTTTAAAAACGAATGGAATTTTGTCATTACTGACCACGGAAGCTTATTTCTGCTATTAATCACAATGCCCTACATTTACAGCTGAAATTAACCAGCGAAGTGTTCAGACGCTATTGGATTCCTAATTGTATTAGTAATATTACTTCAATTCTATTATTAGCTGTTCATCTTTTTGCGGATGATCCTATCATTATTCATGCAACATGATTAATCTGGCTATACTACCCTTCTTCAAAATGATTTTGCGAAGCAACTGCCGAAGGAACTAAATGCTATCAAACGTGATGTAATGCTCGCATGCGGATGTGCTAACACTCCACTTCTTGCTACCCACATGGCGTTTCCTTCGAAGAATTCGGGCCCGTTCACACTTGCCCAAAAATCCGGCGAGCGAAAAGGATTCGGCCGCTTTTGACGCCGAGCGGGGCGTAAAGCGACGCGGCGAGGTCGATCGGGCTGAACCCAAATTTTTCGCGTTCGCCACCGCCGCCGCGACAAACATGGCGGCACCCTTTGACGCAGGACCCCTCCCCTCGGAATGAATTCGTCGTTGTTGCGGCCTTTTTCAGCGCGTTCACTAGCCTTAAATCAGACACCGGTCCGTCGCTTCGTCTCACCTCACCTATAAGTAAACGTATAAGTAATAAATTTTCTTTATTTTTTATTTAGAGTGATGATTGTGCCGCTACTAGGCTTAAGAGGAGCGCCGGTTTAATTGACAGTACTAGTTCTCGTCCTGACAAGCTGATGGCGCAACTAGGCTGGGCGTTTTATTGCGAGTCTGTTTGCATACGCTGAACTAAAAATGGGAATGTGCCTAGTACGTAAGCCTGCATACGGTATTGGTACATAGACATCATCGATTTATGCTCTTTTCTAACCATATCCATGTAGGCAGCGAGCGCTGACGTGGTGGTCGGGAAGTGTGTGGAAAAGCGGAAAACAGCAGCGCCGCGGCGGTTCTGCCTCGCCCGGGCGTCAACAGATGTGAACAGGTCCTATTTTTTCCGGCGAACGAATCCGCTTCGCTTGCCGGATTTTTGGAGAAGTGTGAACGCGCCCTTCATCTCCAATCCATGTCTAGTGGTACACATCTCCACTCATATCCTATGGAATTGCCATATAGTGTGCCATGACTGTTTGTAACGTTTTATATTCATCCTGCTTGCAAAGCTGCCAGCATGCACCCGTATTATTTTGTGTTTTGTGTGGGAGGCAGCCAGTCTTTTTCCAGAATAATTATAGTCATATGTTAGTTTTGCTTCAATGTTCGGGACCGTCGTATGTGTATGAGGCACCTAACTTCAAATTTTTTTTGTAACCGCTCAGAACGCTTAACTGAAGTTTGCCGAGTCCAATACGATTCAAGTCTATTCCGTTGCTTTATTTCCATACAATATATGGAGGAGGCGAGGCAAAAGTTGCATAGGAGCAGTTTGAGGAGCCACCGACCCTCTTTACAAGCAACACCACAAGAGCGATGCACGCATTATCTCTGCGGTGAGGACGGAAATGTTTGCTTCTCTCTCTTTTGCTCATCTTTCGTTGCATGAAATTTTTTAAAACATGCACACAGGTCAATAAAATAAATATATGCTCAGTGTTCAATGTACCTTGTTTTCACCGAAATCAAATTATTACGTAGCAATGGTTTTAACTCTAACACTTCCTGCGACGCATATAAACATTAAAATGAAATCAATACAAACAGCTAAAGCATAATATCACCTTGTTTTACAAAAAAATGTTGGACATTTGAGCGTAGGAAGGATTTGTATTCTATGGGAGTTAAGCTCAGACTATTAATGCCGAGAGTTTCTAAATATTTAAGTCTAGGTAAGCTATGGCGAATCTGAGCCTGGCAACGTTTAACGCTAGAACTTTATCTAGTGAGGCTAGCCTAGCAGTGCTGTTCGAGGAACTAGCGGGAATTAAATGGGATGTGATAGGGCTTAGCGAAGTTAGGACAGGTGAGGTGTATACAGTACTAAAGGACGAACACATACTGTGCTATCGCGGATTAGAGGATAGACGAGAACTAGGTGTGGGATTCCTCATTAATAAGGATATAGCTGGCAACGTAGAGGAGTTCTATAGTATTAACGAGAGGGTAGCAGCTATAGTAATTAGGCTGAATAGGAGGTACAAGCTGGAAGTGGTGGAGGCCTACGCGCCCACATCCAGCCATGATGACCAGACCGTTGAAAGTTTCTATGAAGACGTAGAATCGACAATGAATAAAGTAAAATCGCAGTACACTGTACTGATGGGCGACTTCAATGCGAAGGTGGGCAAGAAGCAGGCTGACGACCACGTGGTAGGTGGCTATGGGATAGGCTCTAGAAATAGCAGGGGAGAGTTATTAGTCGAATTCGCGGATAAAAATAATTTACGGATCATGAACACCTTCTTCCGCAAACGCGAAAACAGGAAGTAGACCTGGAAGAGCCCCAATGGCGAAACTAAAAATGAAATCGACTTCATACTATGCGCTAAACCTGGCATCGTTCAGGATGTGGCCGTCCTCGGAAAGGTGCGTTGTAGCGACGACAGAATGGTAAGGTCTAGAAAAAGCTTAGACTTGAAGAGGGAACTGAAGAAACTAGTGAAGAAGAAGACTATTAACGAGTTAGCCGTAAGAGGGAAAGCACAGGAGTTTAGGATAGCGCTACAAAACAGATATTCGGCTTTAACTGAGGAAGACGATCTTGATGTTCATATAATGCACGATAATCTGACATCAATAATTACGGAGTGCGCAGTAGAAGTAGGCGGTAGGACAGTTCGACAGGATACCGGGAAGCTGTCTCAGGTGACGAATGATCTGATTAAGAAGTGCCAATGCATGAGGGCGTCTACCCCTATGGACAGATGACAGAATCGAAATAGCAGAGCTTTCGAAATTAATAAACAAGCGCAAAGTAGCCGAAATAAGGAAGTTTAATATGGAGAGAATCGAGCATGCTCTGAAAGGACGGAGGTAGACTAAAAGCAGTGAAGAGGAATCTAGGCATAGGTTAAAACCAGATGTATGCATTAAGAGACAAGCAGGGCAATATCATTAGCAATATGGATAAGATAGTTAACGTAGCCGAAGAGTTCAACACAGATCTGTACAGTAGCGAATGTAATCAGAGCGTTAATGAGGAAGAAAGCAGTGCACAGCAATGCGTCATCCCGCCAGTAACGAAAGATGAAGCAAAAGAAAGGCTCAGAAGAAATTAAAAGGGGAAAAGCAGCTGGGGAGGACCAGGTAACAGCAGTTCTGTTGAAGGATGGAGGGGACATCGTGCTAGAAAAACTAGCCACAATGTATACGCAATGCCTTATGACCTCGACTGTTCCAGAAGCTTAGAAGAATGCAAACATTATCTTAATTCATAAGAGGGGAGACGCCAAGGACTTGAAAAATTACAGGCCGATCAGCTTACTATCCGTTTCCTACAAAGTATTTACAAAGGTAATCACTAATAGAGTCAGGGCAACGTTAGACTTTAATCAACCAAATGATCAGGCAGGCGTTTGTAAAAGATATTCCACAATAGATTATATTCACACTCTCAATCAGGTGATAGAGAAATGCGCAGAATATAACCAACCTCTATATATAGCTTTCATTGATTACGAGAAAGCATTCGACTCAGTGGAAACCTCAGCAGTCATACAGGCATTGCGAAATCAGGGGGTAGAAGAGCCTTATGTCCAAATACTCGAAGATATATATATATATATATATATATATTGTAGGGGTGTGTTTATTCGGTGAACCCAGATGATTCCAGCCGCTCAGGGGAGACTCGCAGCGAAGCGTCAGGCGTGGCGAAAGAGCAAGGCAGCGAACAACTTCTTCGTCCTTGAGAGCGGCAGCACGCGACGCATGTCAGTGGTTATATCGATGAAGATTACCACACTACAGTTTCCCCCCCGGGCAGAGAAGGAGCCATCCTGGCGACTCATGGTGCCGAAAGGACAGACGGATCGTAGTAGGGCTTGATTCGGTCCACATGAACTATTTCGCGTCCACGGCGACGCAAGTCCGCAGATGGCGTAACGGGCTCAACTACGTAGTTCACAGGAGATGTTTTTTGAAGCACTCGGTATGGACCGTGATACCGAGCAAGAAGCTTCTTTGACAGGCCGGCGGTTGTGGCAGGAACCCAGAGCCACACCAGGGAGTTGGGCGTATATGAAGGCGCCTCACCAGTGTCACGATGGTGTTTTTGGTGCCATTGATTTTCCTTTGTGAGCGAACGAGCGAGCTGACGGCATTCTTCTGCATACTGGGCGGCGTCCGAGAGTGGCGTCGATTCAGAAACATCAGGGCGGTAGGGAAAAAGCGCGTCCATTGTGCAGGTTGGCTCGCGCCCGTAAAGAAGAAAAAAGGGAGAGAATCCGGTGGTGGTCTGTATCGCAGTGTTGTACGCGTAGGTTACGAAGGGAAGAACGTGGTCCCAGTTGGAATGAGCGTCGTTGACGTACATGGCCAGCATGTCACTCAGAGTACGGTTGAAGCGTTCTGTCAGGCCATTCGTCTGAGGGTGGTAAGAAGTAGCGGTGCGATGAATGATGCGACATTCTTTCAGTAGGGCCTCGAGAGCGTCGCTCAAGAAAACGCGTCCGCGGTCACTGAGCAGTTCCTTCGGAGTCCCGTGGCGAAGAATCAAGTTGTTGAGAATGAACAAAGCAACGTCTCTTGCAGAGGCAGAGGGTAACGGTGATGTTTCAGTGTAGCGAGTGAGATGGTCTACTGCCACAATAATCCACCGGTTTCCAGCAGGAGTAGTCGGAAGAGGGCCATAGAGATCTATGCCAACGCGGTCAAACGGACGAGCAGGGCAGGGTAACGGCTGCAACGAAACAGAGGACTTCTGAGGAGTTTTTCGGCGTTGACAAGATTCGCAAGCGCGCACGAAATGTCTTACGAAGCGGTACATTCCACGCCAGTAAAATCGCAGACGAAGGCGTGTGTAGGTTTTCAATACGCCACCGTGAGCACATTGTGGGTCACCATGGTACGCAGCACAAATGTCGGCGCGGAGATGACGCGGGATGACTAGAAGCCACTTCCGTCCATCAAGCAAATAATTGCGGCGATAGAGAAGACCGTCACGAATGGAGAAGTGGTGTGCTTGGCGGACGAGCGCTTTGGAGGAATGACCGGGAGTAGGACTTGAGAGAAAATTCAAAAGTGCATTGATCCAGGGGTCATTCCGCTGCTCGGTAGCCATGTCGATAGTTGTAAGAGTCGACATATCGTAGGCACAGACGTGGTCAGACGAATTATCTCTAGGCAATGGCGAGCGGGAAAGAGCATCCGCGTCCGTATGCTTCAGCCCTGATCGATAAATGACATGAATGTCAAACTCCTGGAGACGAAGAGCCCAGCGAGCAAGGCGACCGGATGGGTCTTTCAGAGAGGCAAGCCAGCACAAAGCGTGGTGATCGGTCACAACGTAAAACGGTCGACCATACACATAAGGACGAAATTTTCCGATAGCCCAAATAATGGCCAAACATTCCCTTTCTGTGACTGAATAATTAGATTCTGCCTTTGTCAATGTTCGGCTGGCGTATGCCACAACATACTCGCTGTAACCAGGCTTACGTTGGGTAAGGACGGCACCAAGCCCAATACCGCTGGCATCAGTGTGGATCTCCGTAGGCGCAGCCGGATCAAAGTGGCGTAGAATGGGCGGCGAAACCAAAAGGCGGCGTAAAGTGTCAAAGGCTTTATCGCAGGCTGGAGTCCAGGCGGAAAGGTCGGAGCTGCCGGCAAGGAGCTGGGTCAGAGGAGCGATGATAGAGGCGAAGTTCAAGATGAAACGTCGAAAGTAGGAGCAGAGGCCGATAAAGCTCCGAAGCTGCTTCAGGGAGGTTGGCTTCGGGAACTCTGCAACTGCGCGAAGTTTGGTGGGGTCGGGAAGAATGCCGTCCTTAGAAACTACGTGGCCTAAAATTGTGAGTTTTCGAGCGGCAAAGTGGCACTTCTTCAAATTCAACTGAAGCCCAGCGCCGGCGAGACACGTGAGGACATCCTTTAGGCGGAGAAGGTGAGAAGAAAAGTCGGCAGAAAAAACTACGATGTCGTCCAGATAACAAAGACAGGTCTGCCACTTGAGTCCACGAAGAACAGTGTCCATCAGGCGCTCGAAAGTAGCCGGGGCATTGCAGAGGCCAAAGGGCATAACGTTGAACTCGTATAATCCATCCGGTGTTATAAAGGCAGTTTTCGAGCGGTCATTATCAGCCATCGGTACCTGCCAGTAGCCGGAGCGCAAATCCAAAGAGGAGAAATACTCGGCTCCCTGTAAACAGTCCAAGGCGTCGTCGATTCGCGGCAAAGGATAGACATCTTTGCGCGTGATTTTGTTAAGCCTACGGTAATCGACGCAAAACCGGATGGAACCATCTTTCTTGGTGACCAAAACAACCGGAGAAGCCCATGGACTGTTAGATGGCTGTATGACGCCCCGGCGAAGCATGTCGTCCACGTTGTCAGCAATGACTTGGCGCTCAGAGGCCGACACGCGATAAGGACGCTGTCGTAAAGGTGCGTTTGTACCAGTGTCGATTGCGTGCGTAACGACAGACGTGCGACCCAGAGCAGTGTGAGGAAGGTCGAAGGCAGAAGTGAAGTTCTGTAGAAGAGCAGCGAGTTGATCGCGTTGTGCGGGTGGGAGATCTGCGTCAATAGCTTGTTGAAGAACATCGGGTGGTGTCGAAGCGGTCGCTGTATCGCAAGAGCTGAGCACATTAACGTCTAATGAAGTAGGCGTTGCAGGAAGAGTATTTACAAGCGCGGGATCAAGTTCTTCAATACGACCGAGACACTCGCCGCGTAGCAGGACGGACGGGCACGAAAATGGATTTGAGACGTACATTGCACTAAGGCCATCTTCGATCTTGAGGACCGCAAATGGAAGCAGGAGGCAGGGATGGCGTGAAGCGGCGTCGGAAGGTGTGAAGAAGACAGTCGAACTAATAACGCTTTCACAGGAGAGTGGAACGAGGGCAGCAGAAAATGGAGGAATGTCTGTGTCACTGGCGACGAGGAGTTTTGCAGGCCGGGTAGGGACGTCACACAAGACGGTATCACAAAGAGGTAAAAAGGAAACTTCCGCGCGGGCGCAGTCAATAACGGCATGATGAGTGGAAAGGAAATCGTAGCCCAGGATGATGTCGTGTGAGCAGCGAGACAGTACAATAAACTCGATGGTGTATAAGACGTCTTCGATGAGAACACGGGCCGTGCACGCCGCTGAGGGATGAATGCGCTGTGATGAGGCGGTGCGAAGCGAAAAGTCGGAAAGTGCGGTGGTCACCTTACGAAGACGACGGCAAAGAGCTTCACTGATGACTGATACGGCAGCGCCCGTGTCGACTAGAGCGAGTACTGCGACGCCGTCGACAAACACTTGAATTACGTTAGTGGGAGAACACCGAGGACTTGAAGAGTTCGAACCAAGCGCAGTTCTTGCCCCGGGAACTGCGACTGTTAGTTTCCCTCAACGGTGCCGGTAGAACGTCGGAGTGGGGACGGGGAACGGCGACGAGGGGAAGGTGATCGGCGAGCTGTGTACGTTTGATTGTCACGAGATACAAATTCGGAACTGGGCGGATTTCTCGGCGAGGGCTGGTCTGTATTGTAGGAGTAGTTCCATAGTTCAGGTCGAGAAGGTGGAAGGCGTTGGCGGCAAAGGCGTGCGACATGGCCCGGCAGCCCGCAAGAGTAGCAGATTGGTCGGTTGTCCGCGGTACGCCAAGGGTTCGTAGGGCGTTGGCGTACCCTTGGAATAGGGACATGGAATGCAGACCCAGGCAAAGGCGAAGGAAGGTTGGAAGGAGCGGCCTGGTAGGAAAGAGATGCTGATGGCATGAGCGGCCTGGCCGCAACTTGGGCGTAAGTCAGTGGTGCCGTTACTTGCGCTGGCACGGGGCTGGGCGGCAGCACAGGGCTGGGCGGGAGCATGGAGCTGGGAGGAAGAACGTCAGCGATGTGATCTTGAACGGCACGCCGTATGGTAGGGGCCAAAGACGGAGCCATGTCAGGAACAAGGCGGCCACTATCCTGTAACTGAGGGACCAGCGATAGCTGGCGGGCGACCTCTTCTCGAACGAAGGCTTTGATTTGCTGAAGTAAAGGGCTGTCCTCTGATGGGGTAGAACCGCCCAGCGCAAGTGTAGAGATGGCGTCGTCTCTAACACCGGACCGCCGGGTAGAAGCGCGCTTCTTACGAAGCACGTCGTAGCTCTGGCAAAGCTTGATCACGTCACTCACCGTGGCAGGATTTTTTACCCAGAGCATTTGGCACGCGTCGTCAGAGATGCCTTTCATGATGTTCTCGATCTTATCCGCTTCAGTCATTAGCGGATCGACACGCTTGCATAGGTCCACGATGTCCTCTATATAACTAGTGAACGACTCATCGACTTGCTGAGTGCGCTCACGCAAGCGTTGTTCTGCCCGGAGCTTGCGAACTGCAGGGCGGCCGAACACTTCTGCAAAATTCTTTTTAAATGCAGACCAAGATGGCAGGTCTGCCTCATGGTTGCGAAACCAGAGGTTCGCCACGTCAGTCAGATAAAAGATTACATTGCTTAGCTTGATAGCGTCGTCCCATCTGTTGTAGCTACTGACGCGCTCATATGCCGCCAACCAATCGTCGACGTCCTGGTCGGCTGTGCCACTGAAGAAGCACGGATCACGCTGCCGTAGAGCTCCAGAACACAGCACGGTGGTTGGGAGGGGCGACGATGTCGTGGCAGTGTCATCCGGCATGCTGGAAGCAGAGGGTAACGTGCGGCTTCTTAGTTCCAGGGTGGACGGGAACGTACCCAGCAGCACCTGCACCAATTGTAGGGGTGTGTTTATTCGGTGAACCCAGATGATTCCAGCCGCTCAGGGGAGACTCGCAGCGAAGCGTCAGGCGTGGCGAAAGAGCAAGGCAGCGAACAACTTCTTCGTCCTTGAGAGCGGCAGCACGCGACGCATGTCAGTGGTTATATCGATGAAGATTACCACACTACAATATATATATATATATATATATATATATATATATATATATATATATATATATATATATATATATATAGCAACTGCACAGCTACTATAGTCCTCCATAAAGTCAGCAATAAAATTCCAATAAGGAAGGGCGTCAGGCAAGGAGACACGATCTCACCAATGCTGTTCACCACATGTTTACAGGAGGTATTTCGAGGCCTGAATAGGGAAAAGTTTGGAATAAGAATAAATGGAGAATACCTAAATAATCTGAGATTTGCTGATGACATTGCCTTGCTGAGTCACTCAGGAGGTGAACTGCAAATCATGATCAACGAGTTAGACAGGCAGAGCAGATCGATGGGTCTAAAAATTAACATGCAGAAAACCAAGGTAATGTTCAACAGCCTAGCAAGGGAACAACAGTTCACAATTGGCAGCGAGAGCCTAGAAATTGTGCCGGAATACGTCTACTTAGGGCAGGTAGTGACAGCTGATCCGGATCATGAGGGGGAGATAACTAGAAGGATAAGAATGAGTGGAGCGCATATTGCAAACTCTCGCAGATCATGAGTGGCAGTTTACCAATTTCCCTTAAGAGGAAAGTGTACAACAGCTTTATCTTAACGGTACTCACCTACGCGGCAGAAACGTGGAGGCTAACGAAAAGAGTTCGGCTTAAGTTAAGGACAACGCAGCGAGCTATGGAAAGAAAAATGATAGGTGTAACGTTAAGAGACCCGAAGCGGGCAGAGTGGGTGATCGAACAAACGCGGGTTAATTACATCCTAGTCGAAATCAAGAGAAATAAATGGGCTTGGGCAGGGCATGTAATGAGAAGTCAAGATAACCGCTGGTCCTTAAGGGCAACGGAGTGGGTTCCAAGAGAAAGTAAGCGGAGCAGGGGGCGGCAGAAGGTTAGGTGGGCAGATGAGATTAAGAAGTTTGCAGGCAAAGGGTGGGTGCAGCTGGCAAAGGATAGGGTTAATTGGAGAGACATGGGAGAGGCGTTTGCGCTGTAGTGGGTGTAGTCAGGCTGATGATGATGATGATGATGATGAAGCTATGGCGAAACATTCGAAGCCCTCAATTTGCTCTTGTTCTATTTATCTTCCAAATTTACAATTGTCGTGTGCAACGCAAAGGTGCTGCTTGTCTGTGTCTCAAAATCATACAGTACTCTCTTGTTTTTTCTATTCCCATAAAAAAATTGCCATAGCAAGTTATATCTGTAAATCTGTTCGATTCTTATAACTTTGTGTTTCTACTTAGTGGCGTGTTCTGCATATGATGCGTTTACACTAATGCTCATGGCGTTCTTTTGCAGTATCAATATCTAAGGTTTTAATGAGCTGTGCCCCATACCAAATGACAATATTTAATGTGGGACGTGAACAGTACTTTATAATGTAATAGTTTTGCTGTTGTTGGAAAATTATAACAATTTCTATTAATGAGTCCTACTGGATGACTAAATTTTTGAAGAACGAAGTTCACATTGTCATCGCATTGAAGCTTGTTAAAATTATAAACTCAGAGGGTCTTGAAGGTACTGACGATTTCAATAGTTGTAGAGTTATAATTTAAAGGTGAAGGTATTTGCGTGCCTTTAGTGCGGAAAATGAGATCTTCTGTTTTATTCTGTTAGGCTGTTGTCTTAATCTATTAGTTCATTTTGTTAGGAGCTCTTTATGTTAGCCGGCACTGGCTACAGCAATAAAAAGTACGTGATTCAAGTCAGTCTTTTGTCTACCGTCACACCCAGGCGGGAACAGTACGTCGCGAACAGTGCTTGCCAATGCCTGGGCTAAACAGTGAAGCTCGACACCTAAGCAGCGCCGCGAGAGCGTCAACTCGTCGGCATAACGGCACCTGATCACTGCGCAGACAAGGCAAACAAGCGAGAATAAGCGCTTGCTCTAAAGTTTTGCCCCTGCATGAGTGCCACGTGCATGGCTCTTCCCGCGAGCTATACAGTGGCCCGCCATGAACTGAGATATCGTTTGCTTGAACTGGAACTCGATTGCTTTTTGCCGAGTATTTTTCTCTCATCAATGATTATTATGAAGAATATTATAAAGAAAATTCTGAATAGAGCACACCAGGCAGGAAAGATAGCCAAAAGTATAGTAATTAAAAACATTCCGTCCAGTGCTGTGCGTATCACTCGCTCACTTTCATCACCTTGTGTGTGTTTGCTGTCAATGTAACATAACAATAAGTTTTTACTCTCTAACAAAAAAAAAGTCCACTGAGAGAAAGTCGCGCAGCGCAATCTCAACAGAAGGGGTCCTCTGTTTTTCAGTTTCTACAGGTCGCATTCCGATTGCATCTTTCGTTTTGATTTACCCGCCACTTGTTCGTTCGCTACCGCGAGCTTCTGGTCGACGAGGTTGATGGAGGATGGACATCGGTGAAGGTCTTCTAGAGGATGAAGTTGTTTTTCTTGCTGGCGCTGGGCTCGGGTTGTGAGTGTGCGGTGGGTGGAGACGTTTCGAGGTTGGTAATGGATGCTCCTTCTGAAGAATGGAGCCGTATGTGAGTGCAATTTTTTGTGTGGGTGGGTTTCACGCTCTTCTCATGAACCATTGGTACGTGGATCCTTTCAGAGGTTGATGTGGGTGAAGTGAAGCCTTTTCTACACTTGCGGGATGTTTATAAAGTGTGGAAAAGGGTGATGCGCCAGAGGGCGGAAATGAGTGTAGAGTGGAAGTGGGTGTGCGGGAGGCGGTGGGCGCCTCTTATGGGCTTCTGATCATGGAAGAAGGCTTCTGTGGATCTGTTTAGTTGGTCCACTGCGTTGACTTCTAGTAGGTTGAAGCGTATGGAGGGCGGATAGGTGGAGAATGGTGATGTGTGGGTGTTTGGTAAGCTCCTGTCACAGCCTTTAGTGGGCGATTACTACTTTAATGGGCTTCTCACTATTGAAGATCTGGAGGAAGAACGTATGTTGAAGGTTGATAAGGATTCTTGAGTGAACTTTAGGTGGATGGAAAGCTCC
Organism: Amblyomma americanum; assembly: GCF_052857255.1. Taxonomy (NCBI): domain Eukaryota; kingdom Metazoa; phylum Arthropoda; class Arachnida; order Ixodida; family Ixodidae; genus Amblyomma; species Amblyomma americanum. The sequence continues at coordinate 93,527,242 of NC_135501.1, forward strand.
ATACTTTGCTCTCGCAAGCCGACGTCGGCATTTTCCAGAAGGAAAACTGTACAACAGTAAAAAAACACAGATCATATATTAAATTCTTTGCTCTTCATAGCAACTAGTCTCGCGATGTCACTGAACTATTTGTCGGTGAATAACAATCTAGAAAGCGTAGTGCCATTCTTTTTTGTTATCGAAAGAGGCAGCCTTCTTCATCTTAGGAAGATGCTACACGACAGCGAGCCGAGCGAAAGCTATTAACACGCAATAGTAACAGCGTTGGCGCGGGAGAAGCTTTGAAAGCGAAATATATGGCAAGCAAAAAGCTTGCGATGTGGTTAAAGCCAGACATAAATGTGAATAGTATGCTTAAAATACCATGCTCTTCGTCGGCAGTTAATGGGCACGCAGCGCACGGGCGCTATCGTGACTGGGGCTCAATCCAGGCATACGGCATTGCGGGGAAGCACTGTTCGGAGAAGCTGGGCTGTGTTAAAACTGCGCACACGACATGTTCTTTGGTTTCGCTTCTCTGTGATGCGATAAACCTCGGTATGCCGGCAGGTCGACGCTTGAGGTATTGGTGCTCAAGGACTATTACGGTGGGTAAACCCCGAGCGAAACCTTGCGGTGATATTGGGTTTCCGAAGATCTTGCGAGGTGTGTAGTTTTATAACATATGTAATAACTAAATAAAAAAAATCACCTAAATATCCGCGCCTGGGATTCAAACCCGCGGCGGCACGAATAGGACTACTTCCTTGGCCACTGCGAGAGGGCACTAGGCTATTGCCGAGCTAAACACGCCTAGCGTTAAATTGCAAAACACTCTATCGTCTTCATCATGCAATCCTACTCTGATATTCGGGCTTCGAACTATGTAGCGGCAGTGGCACAGAGATGTGCGCTGCATGCGTTGGCGTGGACAATGTTGGAGCAGAAACATGGCGCTATAGCAAAACCCGCTGGCAGTGACAACATTGCTGCTTAAGCGCAGCACTGGAGCATAGGCCACAGACGTACATGTGGTAAATTGGCACTATGAAAAAGTTGAAGCCGCGCATAACTGGCTCCCTGGGTAAGTGGACGCTTATCCAGTTACGTGGCGGCGGTATCCACCTGCAAAATTTGGGCTTTCAGACACTATTTCCTGCTTATCAATGCTAAACTACCGAAATGTTTTACTGAAAGAGTGGCCAGGCGCACGCCCCAACATTTCTAAAGCCCCACTTAATAGCCTAGAAAACACCGAGCCTTTTAAAATTTATTACGCATGGGCCATATCAAATACTTATCTCAGAATACCTACTTCAACTATACCAGAATAACGGTGTTCGTTTTGTTCTGGTCAACTTTAAGCTTACCGCAAAGTAAAAATTATGAAAGCAAAACTTTCTTGCACCGCCAGCATCCTGTCAGGATGCTTTTGCATAAAGCGCAATGTCCTCCCAAGTTGCAAGAACCATTCATTACATGCGTTCCATATGTGCGAAATTGCAGTGGTTATGGTGTCAAAGTTGAAAATCAAAAGTATGGCACTAGAGCTATTTCCCAGTTTTTTGTCTTTAGTCTGACGCAACTCAGAAAGTCAGCGACAAACTTCTTTCAAAGGCCGCCCTCCAAGCAATGGCGTCGACAGTCTCTTCAGGCTTAGAGGTTAATCTCTTTGCACCTACTGGCCTGGCGCTTCTGTGGCTGGCACATGCTAGCGGGTTACTACTCATTACGGAATTAAGTGCACGTGATGAAAATCGGTTGAGGGCGCAAGTATCGTTTCAGGAGCACTAAGTGACTGCATCACCAGTTGTGTCCCACCATTGTACTACATTGCAAGAGTTAAACTGCAATATCGCAAAAAAACATGCGATGACCATTTTATCTGCGAATTGCAGAACATTTGATAAGCATAATATTCTATAATTGTCTAAAATACCATATTTTTAGCATACTATATTTCTTAGTCCATGTAATTATGCTGCCCTGCAAAGCGTTGTGCAGAGGGTTCTATGTTGAAGAAATGTCTTACCGGGAGAGAGATGGAAGACTACACCGATCACTGGTACCCTTGCGGAAAAAGTCTGCGCGGCTTCACTTAGCACCCCTGTCTTCTAATGGGAGTTATTTCCTTTCCCCATGCCTTGACATTCACGGCTCGGAGGTTCCAGCTACTGCTACAGCCGCCGTCTATTCTCGGCCCGTTAAGTCTTCGCGCGCTAACTCTGCCTCGTTTATTCCGACTTCCTTCCGACCAATCTGTCGTCTTGATCGCCTTACGCGGATTTTTCTGGTTGCGCACACATAGGCGACTTGCCACTCCGCCTAACGAAAAAGCAATATAAATTGTGCCATCATTGTGCTCTTCACATCGTTTGTCTTTCTTTTGCTTCTTCGATGCATTTTTGTTGTGATTGCGTTCGTGTTTAAAAATGTAAATGTGTTGTTTTCTTCCTGATAAAAAGAAAGCTGTTAGTACAGGCCTTGTATGCTGTATGTTTGTTATGCTTGGCTGCGCCGAATTAAGCTGTACCTCAGTAGAAACTTCCTGAAATCTCTACTTCTGATATTAGTTTCTGAAGACATTATTACACCATTCATGATGCTATGACTGACCTGGGAGTCACACACCTGGATTCCTGAGGAGGAATTGCTATTATGAATACGCGAGTGATTTTTTCTAAAATTCTATAAGATCTGTTTTCCTGAGTAGTCACTACAGTAATAAACTGCGTGTTTGAATGCTGAAACATTTACGTCATCTGTAGTGAAGTACTCAGCCTTTAATCGATCGTTGATATCCATAACACCCGTAAGCGTTGTCTAGTGATCAGCAAATGTTGCGCGTTTGTGCACTCCTTCTTTGCCTTGTATATTTGCGATGTTGTTTTTTTTTAACAGTGTAGTATATAACCTATACATTTTTTCCCGGGAGAATACTTCACACCACTCCGTTGCCTGTACCAAAACAGCACAGTTAGTCCGCCCAATATTGCAAATGGATAGCTTCACTTTGGCCCTTAATAGGACTGGCCTTTACCACTACGTTTCTAATATTGTGGCAACTGATTGTGCTGCTTGAGTAGTATGTAAGAGTATTATTTGCTATCTCTCTTGCATTGTATCTCTTTTTCTGTTTCTTAATATTCAATGCAATGTCGCTTTGTAAACTGTACAAATCCAGTGATACGGAAAGTGTAAAGCCCTTGGTAGGAATTCCTTGCTTCTGTTCTGCATTGTATCCGTTGCAAACAATCAAAAATTAGAATAGAGTGAAGCTTTCAGTGAGCGGCTGCCAGCTATTGCATATGGATGTTACAGCGCCAAAATAAATATACCCTAGCCTAAATGCACTGGGAATCGATTAGTGCTCAGTAACGGCAAAATGATCTATCTGCTCACTAAAAGCAATCATTTGCTGCCATGCGTTTGAGAGACATCTGATATTTCACTGCGTTCGAAACTTCTTGTGAGCCTTATTGAGCAGTGTTTATTGTTGATGCTTCAAATTTAAATAAAAGCAGTTCGTCTGGCGATGCCCATCACAGAAAGTGCTTTTGTTACGAATACGGGCAGCAAGAAATGAACAGTCCGGCAATTCGTCTCAGGGCAATACGGAACACTGTCAAGCTCATCGGTGTTTTAACGCATAAAAATTGTTACCCTCAGCGTTGTAAAGAAAAAATATAAAATATTTATGGCAGTTTTTGTGCAAATGTGGGATTCCTCAACTGAATCTTCATTTATATACTCTTTCGATGCATAGGCCTCTTCGGTCTGAAACAGTCTTTATTTCCGGCGTTGATGCGCGCGACCTGAGGCAGAATGTGACGAGAACGAATGATAAGTTTTGTTCACATTAGGTGTGAAATATGCGTGATTTCAAGGCAACAGCACCAGCTGCCCGGGATAGGGAAATGAGAAGATTGCGCGACAGAGCATAAGTGCAGGAGAGTCTGTTCCTATAATGGTCACCTATAGAACAGAGCCTAGCCTACCCTGCCGAGCTACCTTACGCTTGTAAGGTTGCGCACTTACATTTCATTTTCTTTTATTCATACTCTTGCCATACAAATTATCTAAACACTGAATCCATAGCCAGAGGCTAGTGTGGGGTTCAGAAACAATATACGTTCATAACAGGCAATATCGGAGGCCTATGCAGCACCAAAAATTGCGCTTCGAATGAGGATGGATCCCAGGATGCATGTCGGAATGAGGCCAGCAGGCAGTAATGCATCTCATGTCGCGGAACGCTTTTTGACAATGACACTGCACTGTAGCGCAGAAAAGGCTGCCTCGCACCCAGACACTTAGATGCTCTTCTGAACGTTCTGCGTCCTCTAGGCATTGAAGGAGAGTCTACCTGTTTTGCTTGCAGCAACAGTCTAGAGCGGTCTCGTTTTTAATCTATATTCTTTCTTTTCAGCGGAAGGTTATATCCTCAATAGAGGTGGGAATTCTAGATTGCGTCACCTTGAGGCTCACCAGCAAGAAACGTGCACTATGTTGATTGCCTCACTTACAGGAACGTAGCGAGGGTGGGCCCGAAACGATCCAAACGTCCTCCTTAAATTAAGTGCATACCATACCCATTCCCCCTCCTCCTTCCTCCACACACTTCTTAAGCGCCGCCACATTAATCATTGCTATTTCCTGGTGAACACTAGGCTTCTGTTGCAGTATTGTTCTAGCTGAGGCTTGGAAGCGGTCCCTAATGGAGTCAGCGCTGTTCCTTAAGCAGAGTCCAGGGATCCTTTCAACGATCCATGTCTCAAAGGCAATATCACAAAATTCGAAGTTATGGACCACATATTATTTTAATATCCACATGCATTCCTAAGGGCCGCCGTGCGGGCTACCTGGAGTTCTTGATAAACGTTTTTTTTTGCCCTTAGTATGTCGTTATGGCCAAAGCTTCGTGTGCCTACTACTGATGCCGCTAGAGCATGCTATGCTTGCACTTGCAGCATTGAATGAATTACAGCGGTTCGAACTAGCTCAGGTTACAACGACTGAACTTAATTTTGATCAAGGCCACTTAAATGCGCATAACTTTTGTGTGCTGCCTTCAGGGCGTCATAAGCATTACCCATTGTTAGGTTAAGTGCAGCAGGCTTCCCTTGTTTATTTTTCAGGTTCTACAAGGACCGCATTGCGAGGTTAATTGTTCAGGCATTCTGAATGAAAGATAAAGTGTGCCTTTTTGTCAGCGTGCCTTCTATCAACCTTCTTCAGAATCAATTCAGACATCTCGGTGCTTACTTTCACTTTCCTCTTATCGGCGGTGTTAGGAATCGCTCCCGGCGTTATTTTACTGTTTTTTATTTCTTTCCTGCATTACATCCACCGGAACTCCTCGAGAGCTCGAGCTGCAGAACCTTTCCCTCCACGCAGATAATCTCCGCCCCACTTCCTACCTTCTTAGATAGGTCGCCGGGACCAGTTTCGAACCCCCTTCTATGCCTCGCTTTCCCTATATATTGTAGAGCTCAGTCAGCACTCAGTTTTCATCGTCTCTTTGGTTCCTCTTCTTGTCTACGCACCGTTTTCTGCCATGTTTACAGTAAAATGAAATGCCAAACAGCGGCAAAAGTGGTTTGCGGTGGTTGTCACTGTATGGATCGCTTAATCATCGTCCTGGAAGCCACAAAACATGCGCACATAATCAGCTTCTCTCGGAGGGGAGGTCGCTCTCCTTGCCCGTCGCGACTATGAATCTCACATTATGAATCTCACAGTATTCATGTAATACCCCATATTACCCGGCCAGTAGAACACATCCTAGGACTTCTGGCCGTCCTCTCGACGCCCTCAGCCGCTGTTAAACCTTCTCTCTCTCTCTATCTATATTCCCACTGTCCACACTACATTCTGCTCCTCGTAACCATCTGAAACAGACACTGATGGTGATGTCTGATCCGGAGTGGTTTGCTCCGTCTGAGAGCAGGGGTAGCGCGGGTGGCAAAACACATCCCTAGAAATGCGACGAAAAAAATGAGTGAAGGGGGCGTTAACGCAAGTGTCCTGGCCTCATTTCCTGCACCACCTCTAAGAATGAGCGGGCCATTTTTGAGCCCATTCAACAGCGCTGATGCGCATATCTGTGTAGGGAAGATGACACCTCCAAACGCCTTGCAATCCCGGTCATCCCGGAAGACGACAACATACCGAGGAAAATTATGCCATCCTACGTAAAAACTCGTTCCCGCTTAATAAACCACTTTGTTTTAGCCGACTTCCTGCAGCTATGAACAATATGTAGAGGCATCTAACACTTATCTGATCAATGATATCAATGCTTGTCCCCTGAAATGCCGGTAACAATCCCTCCTCCAAGTCCTTCTTTCATACGTGGCTTCATGACGTGTGAACGGCTTAAACAACGCAGTTTCCGCTGGCCATCCAATTGATATAACCATCTCACCTTTTGTTATTACCTTTAAAATGATCGTTCCTCTATGCATGCGTGTAAATTTACCCTTGCATAGACCAGCAAAGATCTGTAACGTAAGCAAGTTTCGGCAGAGCTGCTGGCGCTGGCTGAGCCGATTGGGGTGTAAAATATGACTGGTGTCCATAAGAATACATTTAAAAACATGTCTTCTAAATATTTTATAATTTCACTGCGCGCCCAAGTTGTCATCCCACCATGAAGAATAACCAAACATCCTAGAACACATCGTCAAGTTCTGAAACACCACTGCAAAAGGCAATGTAAATCTTTAAAACTAAGCAATACGTGAACGTTCCAATCCTACCCCGTCTGGGTGTAAGGAGCGGGAGCGTTACCGATAGAAGCACATAATAATAATAATAATAATAATAATAATAATAATAATAATAATAATAATAATAATAATAATAATAATAATAATAATAATAATAATAATAATAATAATAATAATAATAATAATAATAATAATAATAATAATAATAATAATAATAATAATAATAATAATAATAATAATAATAAAAATTGTATTTTGGGGAAAGGTAATGGCGCAGTACATGTCTATTATATCGGCGGACACCTGAACCACGGCGTAAGGGAAGGAATCAAGGAAGAAGTGAAAGAAGAAAGGAAGAAAGAGGTGCCGTAGTGGAGGTCTCCGGAATAATTTCGACCACCTGATGATCTTTAACGTGCACTGACATTGCACAGCACACGGGCACCTTAGCGTTTTTCCTACAAAAAAAAAACGCAGCTGCCGTGGTTGGGTTTGAACGCGGGCACTCCGGATCAGTAGCCGAGCGCCCTAACCGCTGAGCCACCGCCAAATATTCCAGTAAGAAGCACATGACTGTAATTATTACTGAAATATTACGTCTCGCAGAGTACCCACGGAGGCACCCATTCGCTAATTGTTGAACTGTGATTCGGAGAAAAGTGTGCCAAAGTATAGTACTTCATATCGAAACACGCTTTAAGAACCTAAAGAGGCACTTGAGCTCCACATTAAGGTTATGTCGCGATAACGTTAACATGTTCCTTCTGCGGTTTGCAACCTCTTCGCGTATCATTTTGCTGACAGGGAAATCGTATTCTTTGCATTCATATATCACTAGGATTTGTAATATCCATCCTGTCGCCGTGATGAAGAGGTTAGGCGATGCACCACTGCCCCGCAAGGTTCCTCTTTGAAACACTGCCGCCGGTGGGCCTGGAGAGAGCCAGGTTACTCTACCCGAGCAACCTCTTGCGATGAACCAATAATTTCACTGCCACCTGTCAAGAGTGTGGTCTGCTCTCAAGAAGAGGGCCAGACAGCCACCCACTAATGTGGGAATGTAGAGATGACGTCAAAAAAGCACGTCACATGGCTGGAAGGTAGGACACCTGACTTTGTCCTAATAAGCGACAACGCCGACGGCGGGCTTTCTGAAGTACAGAGAGCCCTGAATCTGTCGCGTTAAAAAGCTGTGTTCAAAGTCTGCTGCCTAGATTATTTGAAGTGCGGTCACACTCAGCAGCAAGAACTTCTTCCCCTCAATGTGTTTATATTTCGACACGTTTTCTTGTACTGCTCTTTGAAAACGTAAAAATGTAGCCGCCAGCAAACAACTATATCGCCCGAGCCAAAACACATGGCTGTTTAAATGAGCGACACGGAACACTACAGCAACGTTGTCCTCTTTTGAAGGAACGGGCAGTAAACATCCCAATGACTCAACGTTTGAGGGGAGTTTTCATGGCGAGCCCTCGCAGAGCTCCCAAAATTAGCAGAAAAACGGCGATTAATAGGCACGACTTTGCTTCGTTTGACTCGTAGCACTGTTGAAAACCGGTAGGACTCGTTCGCGATGTATGATCCCTGTAAAGAATCTTTGTTGCCCTGAAGCACATCTAAGCTAGTAAAGGGCAAGCGTATTAATCATTAGCTTAAAATCTGAACTCGCAATAATTTGAGTATCACCTGGAAAGTAGAAGGTTTAAAAATTGCAAAATCCTTTATTCTTCTCACTCCTCCAGCCAATGGTAAGCATCAGTTCTAGAACGTGAGGACTCCACGCGACTGACACTCAGCGAAGCATACATAGCGAGAAATTTCCCTAAGATTTATATCCTCTTAAAGTGGGATCCCTACGATGAATCGTTAGACCCTACTGTAAATTTTAAGAATCACGTCGGAGAAGTGGAGTACAAAGCGGTGTTGTCTGTCGGGAAAACATCGTCGTTCACTGCAGTAAAAACTCAGAATAGTTTCACTCAAAAAGGAGCCTCCGACAAACCAACTCCTCAATTTGCAAGCTCTTCAGAAGGGGGTTTCTTTGACGCGGCAGCATAATAGACGGCGCACGAATTCCTATTGTCGCGGAACGTTGTGCCCTTGTGTGGTGTTTTTATCTGTGTATCGAATCTGAAGGGATTATCTAGTCACCCTAGAAGAGTTTGTACGCATCTATAAACCCAAAAGAGTGCAAAAGAGAACAATAAAAGAGAGTTTTATACAGAGAGTCTTAGTCGCTTTTTAAAGTCTAACAACGCGACACAATGGTAAATGTGACGCATTACGCTTTTGTTCGTTTGAAAAGCGCAATGCTTGCACTGCTGCGGTCATCTTGTCTAGGAGGGTTTTGAAAACTCTGGAAGGTCATCCGTTGAAAAAATTAAATAGAAGTTTTTTGATCTTTTAGGCTGATGCCGAAAGACTGCTCGTCCCAAGTCTGGTCATCTTCTTGGTTGCTCGGCTTGTGCACAAATCCGAACAAAGTCAAAAGCATGCCTAGAAGCCAAAACATGTAGCTTCTTCTGTTGCCTTTTCTGAAGCGAATCATCGTGTGGTTCATAGATTGCACAGAATACTTTTACACGCCACAACCTCCGAAAAACTTTCCTTGCTTAAATTTTCTTGCTTTTCAACGTCCCCTCTTGTAAACTGTACAGGTCTTGTTTCCCAAGACATTCTCAAGGCGGGACCAAAGCTAAGAGCGAGAAAACCTCTTTCACAACACATGCAGGAATATTTTGTTTGCAGTCGTAGAAAGCACTCTGCTATGCCGCGAAGAACAAACAAACAGTATGAAATTAATTGTTCACTTTGCGATGTCTTCTTTCGATCAGATATAACCTGAAGGCAAAACAATGGTAACATTTCGCTCTTTATAGTGTATATTCAAACGCTCCTATATTCTAATCTCAGCACAAGCTCACTTTTCCATTCATTTGGTTTCACAATGACGGGATGTACTCTACGGGTATTTTTCCCCGGTTTTTTTGTTTATTGCCTTCAAAAGTCATCGTATAAGATTTAGTGCTGCACTCTTCGCACTTACTATAGGGCCATTTCGATTTCATTGCGTAATGAAAATGAATAGAAGAACTTTAGCATCGCCTATAACATGGATATAACTCGCAGAGCTCAACTGAATTTCAGAAATGTTTTAGACATGTTTTTTCAGCAAGAGATGAAACGCGAACAAGACAACTTAGCCAGGAAGAGCAAAATAAGTTCTTAGGCAAGAGAAGCTTTGTGGTAGCAAAGGTGAATGTCACTTCGAAAGCGCGAAGACACTTCTACAAACGTGGCAATCAACCTTACCTGTTTTTGCTCTCCAGGAGCTACTTTGTTAGTGTATTCCTTCTGCTACTTCAGTTTTCATGTTCGCGTTTCATTCATTGCTGATTGCACGATTAGTGTTCATATTATGGTACACTCACTCAAAGGGTCGTAAACCATGTTAGCCAGAATAACTGCATTTCAGAAGAAAATGTTTTCATACGTGTGCTATGAGCAAGAAATGAAACGCGAACAAGACAAGTAATCCTTGAAGAGCAAAATAACAAGTTCCTAGGCAGGGCAAGAGTTGTGCTGGCAAAGGTGAATGTCTCTTCAAAAGCGCTTAGACACTTCTACAAACGTGCCAATCAACCTCGCTTGTATTTGCTCTCCAGGAGCTACTATGTTAGTGTATATGTGTTGCTACCTCAGTGTTCGTGTTCGCGTTTCATTCATTGCTGGTTGTACAATAAGTGTTCATATTGTGGCGCATTCACTCAAAAGGTCGTAAACCAAGTCGGCCGGAATATTAGCTACAAACACTGGTTTCAAGTCAAAGAAAGGTCTGCGTTGTGAAGTTATTCTTATTTCGTAGGCATGCAGGTCGGTATCACACAGCTGCTTTCATGACATTGTCAGCAGGCTCTTGACAGTTTCCTTACTTGCGACTTGAGTTGCGGCGGCGGAAAAGTTCTACCACTCGCAAGCGCGCACTTGAATAGAGCATCTAGGAGAGATTTTTCAATTCTCAGAGAACCGTTTTAATTGCGTCGCATTACCAGGTTTCTAAATGCAACAATCTGGGCCCCCTCAAATAACCGTTGCTTAAACCCCTGAAGAGGTTCAGTTTATAATTTTTCTTTTTGGGTCTACTTTGTTCATGAAATATGTGCACGCGACGGAGTGCCATCCAAAACCGTGACTCATTTCTAAGGTCAAAGCGTTCAAGCAGCGAGGACGAGCTGAACGTAAATCACATAACGAGAGCGTTTATCAGGCTCGAGTTATCAGAAACGCGCTCAACAGGACACAATGTTCTTTGTCGTTTACAAGGCATCTGGCATAATTCTGGTTTCCTCGCTGCCTTCCTTCCTCACCATGTCTGCGCACTGCTTGGCGTGCGTTCGTCTGCAGCCTCGCTCCGCTGTGCTCCCGTACCGTTCTCACCTTCCGCTCCTTCAGTGTTTCTGGACAGTGCACTGCTTAGGCGATGTTTTTCGCTGCAGGCCTTGGAGGACAGATGCAAATCGCGTCTCTTTCATCACACGCCTCTGTTGCTGCTTTTGTGTTGTTTCAAATTTTTTGTCGCTATCGTTTGTTGGCGCCCTCTGTGCAGTCACGTCCTTTGTCATCCTCCCAGTTTCCGCTCCTAGCTCTACGTAATAAATGCTCAGCTGAAATTCAGTGCTCATTTTTGTCTGGAACGGTGTCCTGTTTTTCCCAAGCTGTGTCTCTTCGCTATGTCTTACCAAATAACACAAAGTGCCGACTCAGACATGCGGTGTCGTTACTGCGACGAAATGATCATAGATGTGAGGAGGCGAAGCACCTAAGCAAGCACTGCAGCAAAAGAGCCATCCCCTGCTTCAGGGACCTCCGAAGGCATCAATCCGCTGACGCATACAGACCCGAGGTATGCTCTCACACCTGTGGTTGCCTGCTTTTCATAAATAGGATATAAGCAAAGAAAGCCCACGCGGGAGGAGCGATCGTGAGAAGCTCAGCGTGAAGACCTTTATCGTCTTGCCATATTCGGTTTCGAGTTGTTCACCATATTCTAATTCCTTAAAAAAACACCGGCGATTCGAGCTTGTTCATACGACACGTTTTTCAGCAGCGTTTGCTTGGCGGCTAGCTATTTCGTATTTCTTCCAAGGAAAATTCCTTGTTTTACGCGGCACATACCCGAGTCTCTTTTGTCCCGTTTATGTTACGTGCTAAAAAAGAAAGTTCCCTTGGAAGAAAATAAGACACGTTACATTGAAAGGCACCAACATGCACAAAATTGAGCGCACGACAAACATATATTGAACAACTGCGACGCATATTGCAAAATGCCATTTAAAATTTGAACACCCTACGAAAACAAATTCTAAAGAAAGAAAACATAATAAGAAATAGGCAGATGGGAAAGTCGGAGAAATAACTGGAAAATATTCATAGCCGACAATGAGAATGAATAGGTAAGTAGCCCATCAATCGCTCTCGACGTGAAAGAATTCTGTTATCTGAAATCAGTCATGACCGCGAAGAAACCATCCCAATGTATCCGCTTACGTGCTTGTAGAAAGGAATGCCATTGTGTCTCCTCCTCCGTTTTCATGTAAGAAGTTTTACTCGATTCAAAAAGAAACAGTTTTACGTAACAATAGTTTTCATTGTATTCTATGCCATCATCCAGATTTGACCCTCAGCGCTGTCCCATTCAATGTTATGCGCAAAGTTGTCCCAATCGCCTGTATTTTGTCGTTGATTTCAAGTACATCGGGGCTCTGCTTCTCTAACCTTCTGCTTGTTTCCAACGTTTTCTGCTACGTGACTATCACAAGAGAATAATGAGACATGAGCATTCACTTACGCATTATGTCAGGCTCTTACATCGCCCATCCTCATGGTAATACCGCGTGTGATGCCGCTATTAGAGACGTCCAGACGTATCTGTGAATTTTTTAAGCGCATAGATAGCGTCAGGTCAGGCTGCAGCTAGATCACGTCAAGTCTGTAGATGCAACAATCTTGGACAAAGATTCTTCCCGAGTGATGGTAAAGTAATTGTTTGAAGTATTAAAGATTCGCGCAGAGCAGTTATTTAAGAGAAACTTTGTTTTCATGGCATGAATTAAGAAACCAAAAAGACCTCACACTCATGAGAGGATCAACCTATCAGAGAAAAGTCTACCAGATTTTTTTTTTTAAATCTAGAATCAAGGCCCAAAATTTTTCATCTCATTTTCTGCTCAACCCTCCCAAGTCATAGGAATATTGCAGGGAACAGCGGACAGAATACATAAAAGATGAATAATTATATGTACTATCGCAATCAAAATATTACGGGACGTGGCACAGTTGCGTGGAATTGATGCCACCAGATAAAGCATGCGTGTACCTTCATGCTATGACGCATTTCAGGGGAGTGGTTTACATGACTGCTTTGAAATAATTGTTTCCCTGCGCACTTGCGTCCCGCAAACTTGTGATTGCGGTAGTACATCACAGGATGTAGACACGGTAAAGTGTGTTTCGGTGTCAAGACTAAAACAGTGGGCAGCTGCGCGAGAGTTTCTCGAACATGAAAAAGGGCAGCCTTCTTATCTAGAACAAAAGACACAGGCTAGTGTGCCTCTAAAAAAAACCAGTCCAATTGCGAAGCTTTAAAAAACCTGGAGAAAAGCGTTTGAACCAGGTCAGGCAACCGGACGGATGCAAACCCTGCTGGGAACTGAAACTCCGAAGGTGTCCAAGCGCTAGGGTCAAGACAAGCTGGAAAAAGCCGTGAAAGAATGCAATAAATTTACGTTCTGGGCGCACTTTACAATAGGGATTCGTAAGTAAGAAACACCATATTTGAAGCTGTCTTGCTAGACGTCTGCGAAATAATTCTCGGCCGGTCCTGTACCGCACTCCTGGTGTCGGGATCAAAAAAACAATATCGAGTACATCAAGACGACGGCACCCTTGAAATGCCTTCAAAACATGTAAAAGACATATAACTGTTTCGGCTTTGCACTTTTTGTTTTGGTCGAATATTTTCTCCCTCTGCGGTTTTTCAATGTCTAAGGTCCCGAAGACACGCACGAATTTTTTTTTTAGATTTAGATCTAGATTTAGAAGAACGGCGTCACAACAGGACATCACGGATTATCGGTTCTAAATTGAGGTCACCCCTTTTGTTGCTGCCATTGAGACTGAAAAATTGGCGGTGGTTTCGCTTTGTTTAAACCTGGAGTGACGCAACAGATAGAGCTGACATAGTCGAACTTGGTCACGTGACCAACCTCGTGACGAACCACGTGATCAGCCACGGCACGGCGCCGCGCCGCCTGCAGCTGCCGCGGTGGCTCAGTGGTTAGGGCGCTCGACTACTGATCCGGATTTCTCGGGTTCGAACCCGACCGCGGCGGCTGCGTTTTTATGGAGGAAAAGCGCTAAGGCGCCCGTGTGCTGTGCGATGTCAGTGCACGTTAAATATCCCCAGGTGGTCGAAATTATTCCGGAGCCCTCCACTACGGCACCTCTCTCTTCCTTTCTCCTTTCACTCCCTCTTTTACCCTTCCCTTACGGCGCGGTTCAGGTGTCCAACGATATATGAGACAGATACTGCGCCATTTCCTTTCCACCAAAACCAATTATTATTATTATTATTATTATTATTATTATTATTATTATTATTATTATTATTATTATTATTATTATTATTATTATTATTATTATTATTAGCTGCTCCTCACCACGTGACCAACCACGTGACAGCGTGGCGGCGCAGCCACATGGTGGCGGTGCCGCCGCCATCGCCATGGCGTCGCCATGCTGAAGGCTCGAAATGCTACGGAAATGAAGCTATCGCTACAAACCTGAATGCGACGGTGTCATAATTAGCAGTGTGCAAGAGTTTGAAGTTCTTATCTGTAAGGTACAGATGAATCCGGCACTAGGTACAAAATGTGCTTCTTACTACCGTGTACCTTTCTATTATGCATCGTGTTTTCCTAATACCTCTATTATACTATGTTGCGTCAACAACACGGCTCTTGAATGTTTGCATAGCACTGCTTGAAGACGGCAGGAGAAAAGAAACTGCTCTCTACACATGTATAGAATTCTGTTCTATTGTGCGGAGTTCTGCACATCGAAGTATGCAATTGGTAGGTTGAAGAAGGGATTTCGCTCGCGCCTATATTTGTGCGAAATACGCACAATGGGCTGATCATGAAATGGAGGATAATCTGCAGTGTCTTTATGAAATGCTCTTCTGTACAAGATTGGTTTGGTTTATATGGGTTTAACGTACCAAAGCGACCCAGGCTATAAGAGACGCCTCTTCTGTACAAGAGAGAAGAAATTGCATCTAATGGATAGCTCTTACGAGGTGCACGTATTCCTTGCCCAATACGGGAGGAGAGCGCGTTTGCAAGCGCATATATGTGTTTTCACAAGAAGAAGCTGCCAAAGATGCAGTACTCCTCCCAACGTTGACAGCGCGGTACTCAGCCTCCACGAGTGGTTGTGCTTGAGCTGCAGTGCACTCTGTCGCTTCCAGCAGTTCGCTGGCTATTCTCACAGTAATGATAACGCAGTAAAAAAAAATTAAGTGAAAATGTGCAAGCTTGCGGGCCTATTCGTTCTCTTGATTTGCTCTGGTTACGGTTCACCAACAACCGTACTATCGCTTGTATCGATTACAATATTTGTCTTTTACGATAACACAATTTTAATTGTCCATTTCATCAAAAAGCGAAGGTACGATCCGCTGAAACTGCTCGAGGAATCTCTTTGTCAGCAATCCAACAAACTTGTCAGTGTAGATGCGTATGCAAAACATATATGGAATATTTTCGAACACCAACCGCTTATCATAACTCAGTAGCCACCAGTAGCCCTTGAAAAGTCAAAATCTGCTCGTCTTAAAAACTAGCTCCGCGAAGCCGATGCGCAAAATATCATTATTTTTGCGTTGATGAGCGTAGAAAGCCACTTCGCCCAACAGACCCGTACAGCATTGAAAGTAATAAATATTCAGTAAGTTACGTGTTTGAAAATTTTAAGATTCCTGAGCTTCTCGAGCCATATTTCCGCTTCTGCTGCTTCTTCTTAGAACGTGACGCTCTAAAACAACAACAGTCGAGAACGCCGATGCCCATAGCAAACAGTTTTCTATGAACAACACTTGTGGTTAAAATCACTGTGTCATACATCGCTCGTCAAGCCCGAACGGAAAGCAGTGGGCCAAAAGGCATAATATACTTCTTTAAATTCTGCACTTCAGTGTGTTAGAAGAAGGCATCGAACACCATGACAAAATAGTGTTTCTAAACCTTTGCACATAAGGGTGAACGCGTTTCTAGGTCTTCGTACCTCATATCTTAAGGTTTATTAAAATGAAAAGAAAGGTAGCATACACCTACAGACAGAAGGCGTCAGCACTGATTTCTTTCTTTACCTGGTTCTGACAGATTAGTCCGTGGCTAGCGGCCGTCAGAAATTCATTAAACAGCTAGGCCGGCTAAACATCAAGGCCTCTTTTGGACTCATCGAAGACTGCATCAGGGTTCTTGTCAAGTCCCAGGAAATTTGGGCCTGCAATTTCTTCACCTCGTGATTGAGTGAAATTACTCACAAGCATTTCGCATGTAAACGCCAAACGGCTAAGAAGGCGTTATGAGGGGCTTCATTCTGAGCCCTCCGAAAACTGT
Source organism: Amblyomma americanum (assembly GCF_052857255.1). NCBI lineage: Eukaryota > Metazoa > Arthropoda > Arachnida > Ixodida > Ixodidae > Amblyomma > Amblyomma americanum. Next base: position 93,543,632 of record NC_135501.1, read on the forward strand.
GAAAACAGGCGTCGTAATGTCGTGCCTAAAAGTGTTTGTTAAAATATCTTGCGCCCATAAAACAAACCAGGGTAGCCAGTGTATAGAAAAAAGAGAAACATTATTTGGTTGGAATATTGGAAGGCCTTCTCAAAGAAATACGACGCCCAGTTGAAGCGAATATAAAAGATGGAAACAACGCTATGACAGCTACACCTGCTCTTCCGTACGTGCAGAATCCTTCATATCGGCTGAAAAACACTGGTGAAAAATGCGACATCTCTGTGGTGCTCCCTGTACGCGTCATGTTAAAATGGCGATGCATAAATATGAACTCCCAAGATGACACTTTCAAAACAAAAAGAAAAACAGTTGTGGCTTCAATCGCAAATTGTGTTCATGGATTGCGTGTAAGGCGTCATTTACAAGATCTAACTGAAATATAGAGACTTGCCAGGGACAGATAGTTGGATACCCGAATGAGAGATTGTGCGAGCACGAGCATGCGAGTCGAGAATTAGCGCATCTCTGCAACCTGGCAACGCATATTGTAAAATATCGTTTCATAGAACAGAAAACCATTTGGAACAAGTTTTTCTGAAAAATACGTGGTATCTAGGGATCTAATTATAGGAATATCGAAGAAATAACGTCTTTTTTATGGTGACATTTGAAGTAGACGAATATGTAAGCAGCCCATCTGTTGCAGTTACCAAAGAAAATTATGCTATCTTAATTCAAATAGATCAGGCCATGACAAGAATCAATCCCATCAATGCGCTCTTAAGATTGTTGGAATCAATTGCCATTTTGTACGCCGCCCCCTTCTATAAAGATTCACAAAATGCTAATATAATAAACGGCTACACGAAGCTACCGTGCTCCATTGTTGGCCTCTCATTCGTCGAAACTTGTCCAAGTTAGCACTGGCCGATTACACAGCGTAAATAATTGTTTCAAAATGTTTTATTCCGTGCAGCGTTCTGAAAGCACCAGTAAATGATTTGAAGTTGTTTTCTCGCTGCTGGAGTTGTTCACTTGCAGCATGGCTCTAGCCCAGTTGCGGAAACTTTCCGGCGGTGTTTTTTTTTTTGGACAGTGTTCCTTAGCAGTGCATTTGTACGCAGCACTCATCACTGCAGACACAACACAGTGAGAGATATTTGAGTTAGTGCCTCTGAGAAACGTATTTAGTAATGAAGCGCCATAATTCACGGCGCTATTTGAAAATGGTTTCACACATGCTAGGCGGCAGGATACTCACGTCCGCTAAGCACAACGCCTCGTAGGCATAAGGTTCCTGTAACTCTCCGCGGTTGGTTCTTCTCCAGACCGGTGTAGAAGCTGGCCTTCAGGAATACTGTGTTCTTTCTGAAATAAAGAGATTAGAAATTGCGCAAACTCTTAGTGCGTGATTTAAGGCCAACACGGGCTATCTGGCTACTCATATTGCTTCTGCGTGCAGCTTGGAAACCCAGGCAATAGAAGTCGATAACACAATTACGACGTACGCAAGACACGTCAACATTGAAGTCTTCCGCGCATCAGGTCTTGCAGATGACTTTAACTCTATCTTTTCTAAGGAGCGCGCAGACAGAAAAAAAATCGAAGAATTTAAAAGACCGACTTACACTACAACGGGCCAGCGTAAACTAAACGCGCACAGCACGCCATGTACGCAAGGCCCGGCGTGTTTCTGCGCCTCGTAGTGCGACAGTCGACATTTTGCGCCAAACCCTTTGATTTGCTCATACCAAAATTCCATTCGCTTGATCTAGCCTGCTGCAGGTGAATCGGATTAAGGTTAACACCCTTCCCGCATAGAGTTACCGCGTGGTGTTTTCGAGGAAGGCGGTGACTGTCTTTGCAAGAAAATATCAAACTCTGTATTATAAATAATTCAAAGCTATCACGGCTAACAGAGGTGAATAGACTGCAATGCAGGATGGTGTTTGTTTGCGGCACTTGCCAAAAGTCTTGTTAAGCAAAGTTTGCATGACATATGAGCAGATTATCAGACATATGATACATATGAGCCTTCGAACGTAACGACGTGTTAAAGAAGCAAATATAATGACCTGTCTTTTCCTCACCATGCAGAAAAGTGACTTAAACCAGTTTACCAGCTGTTTTTGAGGACGACGGCGACTATTTATTTTGCGCGTGTGCTACACAACATGCGTGTCATCTGTACCTCAGAGTATTGCATAGAATCCTACATATTGCCCGGCCAGCAAAAAAGACTTCAATGCCTCCGGTCGTCCTCTCGATGCTTTAAACCGTTAAACCTTCTCTCTATCTCCGTATTCTCTCTGTTCACATGACCTGCTCCTCGGAGGCATCTGAGAGAGGGTATGATCGATGGTCATGTCGCGTCCGCGGTGGTTTGCACCGTGGAACAGCGGGGGCAGCGTGGATGACAAACCATCTCCCGGGAACTGCGATGCAAAGAAATAGGAGAAAAGTGAGCGTGCATAGAAGTGTCCTGGCCCTATTTCCTGCAGCATGGCTAAAGATCAGGAAGGTATTTTATATCATATGAACGCTGCTGCTACACATATCTGCATTGCGAGAATGATACTTCCAAATGCCCTACTACACCGGTCGTCCAGTAAGGCGATGAAGTACGAAGTAAAACCTTGCTAACTCTCCTTTGAGCTCGTTACCGCTGATTAGAACGCTTTATTTTCAGCTGATTTTATTCAGGCATGAACAAACTGCAGTGTTCTAGAACCAATCTTGTGAAGAATATGATTGCTTTACCAATGAAATGACAGCGTCCACACCAAGTCCAAGTACTTCGTTCGTTCTTGGCTTGCGCGACATGTATTGTCGCGCTCAGTTTAAGCTACACTGCGCTAGCGTCTGCCCGGACGCTCCGCGGTGTAGCTCATACTGAGCGCGATAATACACGGGATAAAAAGCGGAACTTCTTAAAAGCCATCCCTGTGTTATGCTCATCTGACCTGATATGTTACCTTTAAAATCTATTGTTCTTGTATACATGCGTGTAAGTGTGCTCTTGCATAGACCAACATCGACTTTTGTCGTAAGAAAGATCCTGCGTTGCTATTGTCGCCAGCTGAGCTGACTTGAGGTGTAAAATATGGTTAGCGCCCATAAAAATACATCTAACCACAAACTTTCAAAGTATTTTTTGATTTCACTCGAACATGTGTTGTCGTCCTTTCTTGAAGAATAAACAAGTACATCCTGGAACAGATTTCGAAAGCTAGAAATGTCACAGAAAAGGCAATGGATCTTTAAAACAGACTAATGCTTGAGCGTGGCAATTACCTCATCTGGGGGCTCTTGGCGGTAGCGCCACGCATAGAAACACATGTGCGAAGTGAATACCGAAATATTATGTCTCAGAATGTACACATAAAGGTGGCCATTCGTTTGCAGTCGGCTTGTGCTTTGAAAAAGAGTTTGTCAAAGTATGCTACTTCAGTTCAACACTGCATCTTTAAAAATTTAAGGAACACTTGAGCTCGTGCTTAAGGGCATGACGCGATAATATTAATGGGTCCATTCGTCGGCCTGAGCTACCCTTCGTGCATCATTTCGAAGACACAGTAACCGTCTACCTTACATTCACAGACCGGCAAGAGTCACCATCGCACGCCTGGCACAGTGTTCCTGCGTTTAAGCGATGCGCCACTGCGCCGTCGGGTTCCTTTTTCATACGCGGCCACAGGTTGGGCTTGTGAGACCCAGGTATCTCTATTCGAGCAACCTCTCTCGATCAGTCATTAATTCAGCTGCTACCTGCCAAGGTGGGTGGCTTTGCTGACGATCTGGTGGGCAATTTTTCACCTAGCGAGGAGGCAGGTAGGGATGACGTCACAAGGTCTAATTACTTTGTTGCCATATCGGGCGCATGAACATTCGCTCATAAGTTCGACAACGCTAACGGCGAGCATTCTGCAGTACTGGGAGCCTTAACGCTGTTGCGTTGAAATGTGGCATTGAATGGGCGTTGGCAAAGTTATCTAACGTGCATCCAAACTGAACAGCAAGCATTTTTCCGAATGAGTTTATAATCAGACACGGTTTCTTCGAGACGCGGGTTAATAACATCCAAGTGAAAAAAAGACGAAGAAATACGCTTTCGCACGGCATGTAGTGCGAGAGCAAGATGGTCCTTAAAGGTAACAGACTGAATTCCAAAGGAAGTGAAGCGTATTAGATGGTGAATGAAAGTTAGGTGGGCGGATGAGATTAAGAAGTTGGCGGGGACACGGTTGCCGCAGCTGGCACAGGACAGGATTAGTTAGAGAGAGATGGGAGAGGCCTTCATGCTGCAGTGGGCGTAGTCAGGCTGATGGTGATGATGCTCGGACAGGGCTTGGTTGTGAAAATGTGCCGGCTAACAAATACCGATTTCGCTTGACCCAAAGCTCTTGGCGGTTTAAATTTGTGACGTGGACCACAATGGCAACGTTGTCAACTTTACAAGCCACAGCTAATCAAACAGCACATTGACTCGCTAATTATGTAGTTTCGTGGCAGCCCCTCGCAGACCTGCCAAAAGTTGCACAAGAAAGTGAATGAATAGGCATGATTTCCCTCACGTAACTCGTATCAATGTGAAAAGCCAGTAGGACTCGTTCGCTGTGTTCGATCGCTGCACTGAATCTTCGTTGTCCTGCCGCAAGTCTAAGCTGGGAAAGGGAGAGCCTACCTAGCCTGTTATTGCAGCGTGCTGATCACCAGCGGAAAATCAGAAACCAGAGCGATATGAGTACACACACACACACACACACACACACACACACACACACACACACACACACACACACACACACACACACACACACACACACACACACACACACACACACACACACACACACACACACACACACACACACACACACACACACACACACACACACACACACACACACACACACACACACACACACACACACACACACACACACACACACACACACACACACACACACACACACACACACACACACACACACACACACACACACACACACACACACACACACACACACACACACACACACACACACACACACACACACACACACACACACACACACACACACACACACACACACACACACACACACACACACACACACACACACACACACACACACACACACACACACACACACACACACACACACACACACACACACACACACACACACACACACACACACACACACACACACACACACACACACACACACACACACACACACACACACACACACACACACACACACACACACACACACACACACACACACACACACACACACACACACACACACACACACACACACACACACACACACACACACACACACACACACACACACACACACACACACACACACACACACACACACACACACACACACACACACACACACACACACACACACACACACACACACACACACACACACACACACACACACACACAACACACACACACACACACACACACACGCACGCACGCACGCACGCACGCACGCACGCGCAAACACACACACACACACACACACATACATACATACACACATACATACATACAAGTTTTATTCTCCACAAAGAAGTGGAAGGAGGTGGAGGGAAAAGCCGTACATTTGCGGCTTGCTCGAACGCCTCAGGTTTGGATATTATGCGAACCTTTATTTCTTCCACTCCTCTAGCCACTCCAGATCTCAACTTCAAAACCGTGCGGACTGTAAACGATTTCTGTGAAAAGGACAAACGCAGGGAGAAATTCCCTCATGTTTCATATCCTCTGAAGCGGTATCTCTGCGCTGAATCTTTGGGCATAACGCGAAGTTTAAACCAGCATGACGGAGAAATGAAGTACAAAGCGTTTTTGTCTGGCGGGTAATTATCACGGTTGACTTCCGTAATAACAGCTTGCTCTCAGAGTATTTTCAGGGGAAACATAGCCCTCCGACGAAGCTCTGCAAGCTCTGCAGAAGTGTTCTTTGAAGCAGAAACATGGACGCTGCACAAGTTCTTACTGTCGTAGAGTTGTGCCCTTGAATGGTGGTTTCATATGTGCCTCCAGTCTCAAGAGCTCGGCTTCGCACCCAGGAAGAGTTCGTACCGAGCTGTAAATTCAACCGAACACACAATACATCAAAGAAGGTTGTTCTTTTAAAGGCTTCGTTGGTTTTTACAGGGGCACAAGTTGGTCCAATGGCAAATGTGACGCATTAAGGTTTTGCTGTCTTGAAAAGCGCGCTGCTTGCGCTGCCGCGATCGTAGCGCCTCAGAGGCTATTGAAAAGTTTACGAGGGCATTCTCCTTCCCTTCCCTAAAAAAAAAAACATTTTTGAGCTCTTAGCTTCTTCCGAAACGAACTGCCCTTCAAAAGTGTGGCGTGCTTCATGGAGAGTTGCCTTGGGCCCACTTTTCAAGGAAGGCTATAGCATGTCAAGACGTCCAAAAGTTGTTTATTTTCTTTATGCCTTTTCTAAAACGCCGCGTCGTGAGAGCATTTTTACGCGGCGCAACCTGCAAAGAACATCCCTCTCCCATTTCAGTTTCCTTTCCTTCAAACTGACCAATTTGAAAACTGTACCGGCACTATTCTTCCGTGAGTCTTTATCGGGAGACCGAAGTTGAGAGTCTCTTTTTCAATAAAACTTTTTGTGTTCAGTCACGGAATGCACACTTCAGAAAAGACGTGAAAATATGAATTTTATTCTTTGCGATCTTTGCGTCTCCTTAGGATCCGTTAGAGCTTGAAGTTAGAATGATCCTATTTTTTCCTTGTTAAGGTTATGCTTTCTTGACCTTTACTGTGAATTAAGGATGAAGTCCTATGCTTTATAGTACCTTTCGTTTTCGTTCAGTTATCATACGGTGTAATCCTTTCACAAATGATAGCGCATGTGGTTGTAAACATTGTGCTCACTTTCTTTAGGTTAATTGTGCTCTTACTGTGTGCTTCAAACAGATGGAAGAATTTCAACGTAGCTTCGAAAAAAGCCAGAGTGCGCAGAACATAACTGAGCCTCTAAGAAATGTTAACGATGTAGTGGTGTTCATATTTGGCGGACCCTGTAAAAACGTCGTGAGCAGTGTTAATTCGGCCTAATGTATTACGCAAACATTGCTTTTAAATGAAGACGTGAAAATTACCTTATTCTTAAATAATAGCTGGACATTCAGGTCGTTATGACCACGCTAGATTAATGGGATTCAACGCACAGTCAGGACAGTGGCCTGACTTCAGACTTTAGAGTCATAGCGGTATTAAACTTTATCCGCATGCTAGAAGTTTCTTCGAAACACCGTCTGTCAAAATTCTTTCTCTATTTTCAGGGCGCCACTTTAGTTCTCGCCTCATTACTTGTCCCTCTCAAATACACCTTGGTCAAAGCCTGAAATAAATCAATGCAATAATCTTTCTTCTGTGATCTTTCAACTCCAAGTGAAAAATCTGCGTCTGACAATGGGCCAGCAAAAATCACGAGTTATTTCTAAGCTCCTAAGCGTTGCGAGAGAAGTTTATCACGAGCCAGTTTTAAGAGTCACAATATCCACGGTGGGCGCCCTGTCTACACGACACTACTTCATTTGTGTGTTCGCTTTGATACAGGCTTAACGCTTGTTTCCTCCCGCCATTTCTTCCTCTCCCGCTTCCCCTCTTTCCCGCCTTGATTGAGCACTGCCTGTCGTGCGTCCATTTCCTGCGTTTTATCCTTCCGAGTTTAGCCTTTCGCGCCTTCGATGCATCCGGAGGGTGCCTTAAGTGCCACTCGTATGAGGATTGGCCCAGAGTTTATTTGTTTTTGTTTGTTTCGTTTTGTTTTGTTGCTGTTGTTTGTTCTCACAACTTTTGCAAGGAAGGTCTCTGCCACCCTGCGCGTTCCCGCTCTTTGCACTACAAAATAAATGTGCATCTCAAGCTCAGCGCTCATCCGTGTTTCTCAGTAGGCCCCGCCTCTCCCAGCCTCTATAACTTTGCTATCTCATTGCAGCTTGCACTAAGTGCCCCCTTATACATACGAACATTAGAAATGTAAACTTAGAAGTGAAAAGAATAAACACTTGAGGCACTGTAACAGACGTTTCATCTACTGCATCCCGCACCTGCCATAGTGTCATGACTCTCAAACAGACATATTTCAGGTGCCTTCCGCAGCTGCGTTGTCTGCTAGTTAGGTAATCTGAAATAAGCACACAAAACCCATTCGGAACGAGAGATTGTTGATAGCTCAGGCGACAGCCCTTTATCGTCTTTGGCTTCGACTCTTTTAGTATATATCGGAGCCTGAGGAAATACCGATGATTTGGTCGTGTTCATACATAAAGTACAATCAGACAATGCCAACCAGGAGTAATGCGGACACTGGACAGAAGCATATTGAACAACGGCGACGCATATTGAAATGTGCCGTCTAAAAATAAGTAGCCCTCATTAAAACCGATGTTCGGAAAAACAAGCGTATGCGAAATATTTAAATATAGGAATGTCCGAGAAATAACTGACACACTTACCATGATGACAAGCAAAAAGCATTTATACGTGAGTAGCCAATCAATCGCACTCAAGAAGAAAAAATTCTGTTACCTGAAATCAAACCGTCATGAACGCAACGAAAACTTTTCTATCATTCCTCCCACACGATTGTTAAAAGAAAGTTTCATGGTGTGGTCCCCTCCCTTTGCGTTTAAAAATTTTTCAATCACTTGAAAACGTAGCGCCGTTCAAATTATGCTATCGCGGCCTTTGTATTATCTCTGTTTCATCTAAATTCGACAAAGGTAGCGCTGTCCCATTTAACGCGACATACCAACTGTGCCAAATAACGTGTATTTTTTGCCAATGTCGAGTACATATGGCTTCAATGACGCCTACTCATCGGGCACTTCCTGATTATTTTAAATTTTGTTCCAGTCACAGCTGAAGAAAGTTTCCTTACTGGAGCGCTCACTTACAAGCTATGCCGGGGTGTTTTATCACCCGTCGTCATGGCACTGCTGGGAAGGATGTTACTGTCAGAGATGTTCAGATGCCTTTGCAAAATTCCCCGAGCGGAAGCCTGACTCGGAGTTTCAAGAGAAATAGAGCCGTGCGGCGAACTTCCCTTCAAGTTCCAAGCTCTGCAGAAGAGGCTCTGCAAAGTCTGCAGAAATAAACATAGCAAGGTGATCTGTCCAAAAATCCCGGGCCAGAGTTCTTCCAGACTAATTACAAAGTGTTTCTATGAAGTAACAGAGACTCGTGGTAAGCAGGTACGGCAGCCAAACTGTACACCTTCACCAAAAAGGAAGAACAAAAAGACCTAAAACTCAGAGAAATCCCAGCCTTTTAAAGCAAAGAGAACCGGCTGATGTGCTAAAATCCTGTATCCACGACCAAAATTATCCTTAATGCGCAGATGTCAAAATTTGAAAATCCTGGAATTAATTCATGGAAACGTGGACAGAGTCCCAGAAGGAAAAATATTTGCATGTATATCAAAAAGGGAGCAGCGGCCAAACGTTATTCGTAGTCAAAACGAAAACCGCGGACAAGTAGCTCAGCATTCAATTTCTTAGAGACGGATAGCGCCAGCGTGCTTATGTGGAACAAAACAGAGAGGATCGTGGTTTTGGGCAGAGACCACTACAGGTGCAAGGCCTGACAAGTAATCAAGAAAACCTTCGTATCAGTTAAGTCGAACAAAACAATGCAAACAAGGTTGTAAACTCACACCACGAAGGTGGCCGACGACTTGAGCCCCGAGAAGTTGGAAAACATGGTGAGAGAATGGAAGGAGCATACATTCAGGTCTATCTTTGCCATGAAGACCCTAATGTTAGGAACCACCTTTCGCGTGATACCAAAAGACACGAGAACCTGGCAGAGATGTCTTGCTGCAGTTTTGCAAAACTACTGTAGGTCCTTATTGCAGAGGTCAGCTTTCTCATACCGGGACAGCAAAAAATGTCTAGTATGTCTAAATGGCGCCACCTGTGACATAGATCTCAACAGAGGCTAAAGATATACTGTACAGCATCACTTAAATCACCGCAGAGCAATAAGTAAAGGAAAGCATCACAAAGCGGATCAGCATCAAGTGCTAAAATTTTGCGCCTAGAGTGGCAGCGGATTTCTTAAAATTCTTCGCTTGTAGCTAATGATATTGTACTGAGAAAACGAAAGAACAATATAAGCCCAGCCTTTTCTCTGCCTTTCGACGGTTCTCTCAGATTTCCTGGTAGCCAGGCACGTCAGAAGCTCGAACAAAAGCTGGCGAGCCAAAATATTGAGACCTCCTGTATATGCGTCGAAGACTTTTATTTTTCTGCCTTTTGTACAATCAGGAACCTTCATGATAGACGGGAACCTTGAAAAATGGCGTAATGCTTCCTATGACAAGGATATAACCCGCGAGATCCCAACAAATTCCTGCCTTTCGTTTTTCAAGTTGCAGATCGAGAAAAATGCCTCAAATATGTGCGGTGTACAAGAGGCGATAATGAATATTGCAGTGCCTTACTTGAAACAATCCGTTAGGAATCTTGCTCACATAAAGTGCACTCAAGCCCAAAAATTCAAGTTGAAGGGTTAGGAACCAGTACATACACAAAACAGTTTATCACTGGAAAAGCAAAGGGTGCTCTGAAAAAAGGCACAGACAGGAAGCCAAACAGCAGCAAATAGACAAGAAAGGAAGAATGCCGTGGGGTCTCCGGCTGCTGCTCCGTACGTAGAAAATCGTCCACATTGTCGGACAAAGAATGCTGAAAAGCACGATATGCCGGTGGCGTTCTCGGCACCCGACAGGATGAAAGGGCTCTGGAAGAAGATAAACTCGCTAGATGATCTGCACACAAGGGAAGAGGTTGTGGTGTCAAGCGCAAGAACTTGTTTGTAGACTACGTGAAAGGCGTCATTTGCTAGACACCGACATGCAAAAATGGCTGTGGTTTAGCTCTGGTTAAACTTCTACTGACGTGATAGCTACAGCTGGCCGCGCGCAACCCGCTCAGTCGAATTGCAAAGTCAGTCTTTCGGCGCTCCGTTTCGCTCGGCGTTCCGTCTTCAACTGCGTCCCTGGACGTCTATTCACACTCTCCCTTCGTACCCCTCTCCACTCCTTCCCCACTCGGTTCCGCCGGCGCGCCGTGCTGCTGGCAGCTGCCACGGTGGTGACGACGGCGCCACGCTGAAGGCTAGAAATTCTAGCGTAATGAAGCGATACCACCTAGACTAGCTCAAGGCCTCCGCACGCGTCCGTGACGTCACACACAGCGGATGGGCCTGGAAGTCAGCTTCACCCCACGCGGTTTTTCTGGTTGCCCGTCGGGCACCCATTTCTCAAAATACTGCGTTTTGTGCCAGCGTAATATTATTATTTAACGGTTTCTGATTAGAATATGCATTCTTCAGGAACAGGCGGGAACGCGAAATAATTGACGTCTTCGCTATGCATGTTGCTTCAGATAAGCAATGCGTCAGCTCCGTTTCGGTGCTGTTAGGGAGAACTGATTTGAACTACCTCAAGATAAGTATTCTTCGGCTGTTGTAAAAGCACGTGTTGTTCGTTTCTATTCTATTTTATTTATTTCTTCATACCGCTCTTGTCAGTGCGGTGCGGTCTTCCCTCTTCTGCGCATGATTTAACGTTAACATGTGTATATATATTCATGTTTCTTCATAGAATAAACAGTTGCTAGAAAGCGCTTTGTCCTGTTTGTTCGTCCCTTCTCGTATTTTGACAGCGCTTATCATCCCCTTCAAGAATGCATTTCCAACTAGCCCCAGTTGTAGCTCCTTTGACTTTTTTTTTAATTCTTCCTAGTCAGTTGTCTTGCACCCATAAATTGATTACACTATTCACTTCCCACTCATAACAACTTCAGTAAAAATCGAACATTCCCCTATGCTTTCCTTGGTTGCATTGACTGTCAGCTTCCTTCATATGTTATTCTATACTACTTCACGTTGCACGGATGTTTCACAACAAACCAGCAAGATTTGTAAAAAAAGTTGCAACGAATACAGTGAATAAAGAGTTTATTTAAGCACTTCACACTCACACACACATACACAAAGAATATAGCTGTCACCAAGGTGTGTGATTTGGTGAGATGCGCACACAAGAATCCAGTACAATTTGTTCAGTGCCATACTGTATGAAACAGGAACAAACATACCCATTTGCATTTACATGTCCATCATACAGAAGGGAAAAAAATTTGGTACACAAGTTACCACTCACTACAGTTCTATCAAATGTTCTATAGCTGCAGTTGCTAAGTATGAAAAGAACATGTACAGATTATAAAATGCCTTAATACAAAGCTATCTTTACAATGTAATCAGGTGTGCAAGAAAGTTCCGCTATCTCAGAAACACTTGCCATTAAACGATACAGTCATCAATCCTCAACTCTTTAGAGTTTGCATCTTTCGCTGCCCCTTCGACACTGTTGTGTTGTTTTTCGTTTTGCACAGATTATTTACCAGCGTGTTGGCAGCAGCACTCAAAATATGGTGCATGACGTTTTCTGGCGAATGACCAGAATCACACGTATCAAGGTCTCCAGAATCGTGGAGAATGGTTGACACAAGAGAAACAAGGACCTCCTTCTGATTTGGAAGAGCCAGAAATTTGGATGCATACTGCTCACTCCTCAATTTGTCAAGGACTATTTCTGTATAAAGTACAGCGTTCACTACGACATCTCGTGGAAACTTTAGTCCTGCTTTTGTCATGCCTGAAATGAGCAGTGTGTCATCATGGTCCAAACTGGTGTTATCCAGGACGAGATTGTCCTTGCACGACATACACATGAGCTTTTTCAGTGTTGCATGGGCACAGTATCCCGCAACATACGTAACAGCGGGAATCATCGACGAATTTTTGCTACATCAGCATTGGTCACTGCTATACTGAACTGTGCACAAAGTGATTCAACACTTATGACGGAGATCGGTTCTGCAATAATGTCAAGATCAGGCATGTCCAGTACTTTTTGAAGCCTTAGCTTGTTCTCAGATTCATAAATCTGCCTGATCGAGACATGGTATTGGGCTCCGGATAGCTGGCGATACTTCCCGAATCTATCCTCAAGGCAATCTGTTTGAAATTTTCCAAGGAGCACATACCGAAATCCCAGCTCTTCCAGGCAGTATAAAGCGATCTCATGCAGAGAGTGGCTCGTGTGGCCAAAAGCCATGTGAGTTTCTTTCGTCAGGTGGCCAGCTTCGTGTCTGAGGCTAGCCCAGTAGTCTAGCCACTCTGGTATTTTCCTCAAAAAATTCAAGCTGTGGACATGTTGTTGACGCAATCGGAGACAGCATTTCATCACGCGGGCGTTCACCTTTTCTTGTCATCTTTACATTCCCTATTCGCCACCATGTCAAAATGGTGTTTATGAAATCAGCTGTTCCTTTAGCATGTTGTACAGCGGAACATTGCAGTGCAGCTGCTGTCGATTCATTAAAAATCCTGAGAGGAAGCTTAACGTTCTGGCGCTCCATAGTGGATGGGTTCAGCGCTTTCAGTGAGAGTGTTGGTGCCAGCTTTAAAAGGTTATTTTGCTGAGCCTCATGCAGATCACACAAAGATTTAAATGATGCCGTAAGAATAGGTGGCTTTGGGTCATTGCTGCTTGGATCAAAGTAATATATACACTTTCCACTGTTTCTCTGGTTTAGCCAATTGTTCCTAATTGACTTAAAAAGGTGCACAGGGTCCAAAATGAAAAACAGTGGACGAGAGGAATCAGCTGGGTCTGTGTAAACTATACTGGCTTTGGGGGGGGGGGGGGGGGGCTAGCAAAAAATGTCATGGCTTTCCGATTGATAGCATTGTTGTCTGAAACAACAGCTAGTACCTAAAATCCAAGTGACTCAAGGTCAGTAATGAGCTTGTGCAAAAATAGATGCAGTGCTTTTGCATCTATCTGTGCGACTGGCAAAATGTGAACAACATCCTTGTTGCTTGACAAAAGGCTTTGTAGCATGAACACATATGCTGTTTTAGCCGGATCGAAACTATTGGCTGCGGCACCTGTAACGAAGCCTGCTTTGTACTCAAAATAGGTTTGAAGATGGATCTCATCCATCATTAATGTCACAGTGCGCTCATGCTCGGCCATTGCTTGCAATACAGTTTTAGCACAGTTCAAAAAACAAGGATCTTGCTGTTCAAGTGCTGGATTCATGCGATATGACGAACACAGTCGTCGAATAGTGTCTCGGTGCGGCAGCTTAATTTTAAGCGAGCTTCTGATGAACCTGTATGCATGTGGAGAAATGGTATACAGCAGACCTGAAAACACGAGTACATCTGGTGGATATCGAGGCACATTTTTCAAAACAAGCTCGACTTGGCTTCGCACAAATTTCAGTACCTGTAAGTTCCATCCATGATGTTCTTGGAGCTCATAATCCTTGTTCACCTCATCCTGGAGCATTAGCACAGTTGCGAGAAGCTGGTGTTCTTTTTCGCTGCCACTAGCACAACTCTGCAGCTTTTCAACAGACTGCAGCACTTTACCAAGCTCCCTTAAATCCTTCATTTGTGACGGCACACATTCGTCTCCAAGATTGTGGAGACGGGGCCCTCCGAGAAACACCTGAACAGACAAGTCGTCTAAAACCACCACTGATGAACGCACTGCGGGAGCTTGGTCGAGGGAGAGCTCTAGGAACAAAACCTTTGCCTGCGTAGTGACCACAGTCCAGAAGTCAGAAGTCTTAAGCTTCGGAAGGGCAGAACACAGCTCCCCAAGACTGCAAATTTTGTTCCTGCGATGTTCTTCCTCTTGAGCAGCAACAGAAAGCTCTATCGCTTTTCGCAGTGACGCTGCCTCGAGTCGGGCCTTCTTTTCTGCAGGAGCTTCTCGCGAAGATGGTGGCTGAGAGAGACATTTCGGGCAGCCGTGAAACACACTCGGGACAGCAGCTGGCTTCAGGCGGACACGCTGCAGCGGAACTTCGATAACGTTTCCAGTGTTCTCGTTCGTGTACGTTGCAAACCTGACGAAGTCACTCGTTTTAAAGTGTTTTTCATAAACCTAAAAACAACGCAAAACCACAAGTCCATTAGGTTTGGGCGACAGGCTTACAAAATTCGGCAAGCGAAATAACTGGGAAATAAAACTCCGCAAGCGAAGTAATAAGAAAGTGAAGAAAAAGTCCCCTCTCCGAAGCAAGCCATAAAAAAAAAATGTCGTGTGAAGCACAAAACCAAGAAAAAGGAGCAGCGCAAAAGCATGCAACCACAAGAGAAGAAAGGACAAGACACGGCACAAAACGCGAAAACAGCGCTCGTGTCTTGTCCTTTCTTGCGTGGTTGCATGCTTTTGCGCTGCTGCTTTTCCTTGGATCAAAATGCACTAACTAGGCTAAAAACAAGTTTTACTGAAGCAAAAAGTTTAAGGCAAGCATCCTGAAAAACAGCACCAAAAGCGACGCTTACCACAGTGTGCTTGGTTGGCACAAACTCTTCGCGAGAAATAGCCTTTGTCCATGCTGCCCTTTGCGTCTCGTCGGCAGGAAACTTCGCGGACACTCGGACCACCATAATAATTTGATCTGGAGGACACTCGGACCACCATAATAATTTGATCTACAGCCTGGGGCGCAGCAGGAGCCAGGCATTTCAGAACTGAGGCTACGCAGGTTCAAACACGCAAACGAAGCCTCTGCAGATGAAAAAGCTTGCACAGCTCTTGAGCTCTTCCTTGAAAACGCGACACATTCACGTCAGCTAGCACCATGACCATGTGCGTACTGGTTGTCTCAGTGTTCCCAACCAACTTAGGATGCGGACTGGCATTAGCTTTCAAGCGCAAGTAGAGTTTTATATTAAACATTGTTAAAGCCGCAGTTGACAGCAAGGATGCAAGGCTTAACACGACATTTATTTTTCCAATATTTCAAACTTTAAACTCGTTAATATAAGCGTTAAAATAAGAAAAGAGCTTTCTTGAGTTTGATTTGAAGCGACAAGAAAAAAGCCAAGTTCGAGCCAAGCCAGGAAAATTCCTAATCCGATCGAGGGAACAGAATTTTTCCGCTTAGTCAGTTTTCTCCCAGATGGCGCCACGTCAACCCGCTGCGCGCTGCATCTCTTAGCAGTGACGTAGACGCTTGGCGAGGAGGTCATGCGGGGGCCTTGTAAAGTTATCTAGGTGGTATTGAATGAAGGCGCGCAGTGCGCACGCCAGCTGCGTGCTCCGACGTCACTCCGCGCATGCGCACAACTGACGAGGCGGGCGGCTTCTGCTCCGCCGTCGGCGCACCAGCGAGGCGCGCACTACAACTGCAGGATATGACGTCACTCCGCGCACAGCTGGCAGAGCGGTGGTGCAACGCCTCCTCGCGCAGCCACACTGACCTCGCGAAGTGGGTGGCATAGTGCAGCAATCAATACAAAAGACATGCCGGACAGATAGGCAGACGCCAGAATGTGAGGAGGCTGCGTTGGCATAAGCGTGGGTTTAAAGAGAGCGTATCCCGGCAACATGGCGACGCATATAGCAGAGTATCCTTTGAAAACCGAAAAGACCCCATAGAAACCCGGCGTTTAGAAGACCAAGCATAATCGAGCGTCGGAAAGACAATAAAGTCATAGAAATGACGCCTTTTACATGATGACTTTGACAGAGGATGAATATGTGAGCAGCCCGTTTATCGAATGGATGGGGTAATAACTCTGTTATCTGAAATCAAACAGTTCGCACAACATATAAAATATTCCCGTCAATCCATGCATGTGTTCGTTGAAAGGAATGTCATTGTGCATGCTCGTCTTCTTCCCTACAAAGTACATTTACCCACTGGAAAAATACACAGTTGAACTTACGTCATTGTGGTTTTTCTGTTTTTTTCATTCGTCGAAATTTCTCCAAGTTCCTGCTGGCCAATTCATAAACGTGAACAACATTCGCAAAATGTTCCATTCCACTGAGTGTTCAAGGCATCAGGAAACGCTTATACTTAGTCTTCCTTCAGGTCTAAAGTCTCATTTGCCGCATGTACTTGTAATTACACCTCTTATTTGCCAGGAAAACTTTGACTGCCTTCTGCAACTTTCACGCTAGCCTATATTCTGGACAATGGTCTCTCGGAGCGGACCAGTGTCTGTTGCTATTGTATGCTGGATCCTGATTTTATCTAAGAATTCAAAAATCTATGCTAATTACGATGATAAATGAGTAAATATTTGACCTCAAAAACGTAGACGCTGTGACGACCCCCCATAATGCGCAGGTCCACACGGGACGGAGAGGCAAAGAGACACCGTATGGCTGTTTAAACAAACAGATATATTCAATAATTATACATGATTATGATTATCATACATCAGAGGCTAGGGTTTCCGAGCTTACGTGCCGACGACTTCATGGGGACGATGGAGGGGCTCCGGAGTTGAGCTCGAACGGTTGCTGGCAGAAGCTGCACGCCGTCGGGCTTCGGCGCTGAAGGCCCCCTTGGCGAACGATGTCGTCCTGAGCGTTCTTTCTTCCGTACTCCTTGTCGATTTTTATATCCTTCTTATTCCCCACATTACCTAGGTTGAGCACGCCCACGCCGGAGTGGGAGGGGCCTAGGGCTTTCACTTGGGCGCACAAACACACCACCGCACTTATGGTCTTGCCCCCGTCACGTGTTTAGTCTGAGGGAGAGAAGGTTGTCGTCGAGGTAGCGTCGGCTGTGGTAGACGGTCTCTGGCCCGCTGACGGTTCCCGCGGGTCACCGACCTCCGTTCTCCATCAAATGACACTCGCCACTCAAGGCCGGAACGCGAGGTCACTAAAAGGCGGGGAAAGTGGTCCCTTGTCCCAGGATGTGCTCTAGAGTGTTGGTGATGATGCCCGTCGTCTTGTCACGGGGCCAGGCCCGCCGAAACGAGGCCCTTTGTCCCCGGCACAGTCACGGCAATTGGGGAAGATAACGCCCGTCTCCCCGCGGCGGCGGCGGCGGCGTTCGACACGTGCCGACGCTATGGAAAGGGGGTCCGGTTGTGCTTAAACCCCTTCGTTTTGGTCGTTCACTCTCAAAGAGTATGGCTCGGTAATTGGACGCAGCTGTCACCTGGGTCTTCTCCGTGCGGTCCATGGCGGCAGGCCCGAAAGCAATCCCACTCAAGTTGCTTGCAGCCATATACAGTAGAAACATGTGTGCTGGCTGCTTCCAAAACGAGACCGGCTGTCGCCGATCTCGTCTCTTCCAGCTGAATTGCTTTCCCTTGAGTGCTTTTGCCGCCACTGGGGGCTCCGTCTACGCCGCGCCGTCGAACGCGGACCCTCGTAGCACACACAAGGAACGTCACACTCGCACACCCTCCAGAAGAATGTTCTCCGAACATTTGAGTCCATGCAGCTCCCCTTCGCTTTCTGAATCGCCTCGCACAGTGCGTCCGACAAAACACTTTTCGCTGCACTCAACACCACTGCACAACACCATATGCCTCAGCGGTCATAACTGGTGTCTCCAGGGGTAGCACTGATCTTCTTTTACAGATAAACATGAAACTCAGCACCCAAGCCTCTCCTTTCTAGTCCAAACTGGACGAAATAAATTTACCACAGTTACAAAGGAGCTCCCACTTCTAGCACGATCACGGCACAGACAAATATATAGATAACGAAAGGAAGTAGGGCAGGTTCTGCATGCGCTCCGCATGCTCTCCTGTGAAGGTGTTACTTAATGACAGAAATGTTTGACTACCAACTTCGATATCTTAACACATAAGGACATAGCAATGTTTTGAGCTGCGGCATTACACAATTCTAACCAGTTCACAACTCCGCTCTGTTTACGCCATTAGTCCGACTTAGCTTTCCGATTCCGCAGCGAATATCGGTCTTCATGAGTCATACCAAGTAAGTCTGTGACCCTTTGTCTGCTTTGAGACTCGCGAGGGCTCGTGGCAGGAGCCTCTCCTGGCGTTATCTGCGCGGCAACCTCACGCGTTTCTTCTTCTTCAAGCAATGCATGTAGTAAATCTGGTGGCATTCCGGCCGTCACCTCTGGCGCCTGCCGAACAAATGCAGGAGAGGGTGTTTCTTGCGAACTTTCTGCACGCTCCGCTTCACTTCTGTCCCCATCAAAATCCGCGCTTTCCCTTTCCTCATTTCGTGAATACTGAACCGGTGCCGACTCGAGGTGATTTGCGTGTATCCTTATCAAGCGCCGGTTCACGTCTCGGACTCTGAAGTTTCTCGGAGAAAGCTTCTCGACAACCTCGCACGGTCCTCTCCACTTCGTCTGGAACTTACGAGCTGGCCCAATCTGCCTTTGGCAGTTTTCAATGTACACGCTGTCCCCCACTTCAAACGGCGCGTCTCTAGCACTGCGATCGTGCACCTCCTTCCTGCGCTTCGCCGCTTTCTTTAAGGCCTCCTTTGCGATGTCCCTCGCCACTTGCAAGCGCGATTCTAGCTCAACCTTATAGTCGTCCAGTGAAGCGTATGGGACACGACGGGGGCCCTCTGGCACTTCACTAGGCTGGTCCGGGTCTCGGCCGTAGAGAAGAAAGAATGGAGATTCGCCCGTGCTCTCGTGTGCTGCGGAATCGTAGGCAAACATTGCATACGGAAGCCACAAGTCCCAGTCCCGCTGTTCGCGCGAAACAAAATGCGACAGGAACCCGGCCACGGTTTGGTTCAGTCGCTCCACCGCGCCGTTGCAAGCCGGATGGTACGGTGTTGTCTGCTTCTTAGCAATCTTAAGCAGCTCCCAAACTCTCCTCATTAGCTGCGACACGAAGTTCGTTCCCCGATCTGTCAAGAGTTGCCTCGGGGGTCCATGTCGGAGCACGAGCTGTTCGACAAATGCTCTTGCAACCGTGTATGCCTTCTGATCTGGGAGTGCTACCGCTTCCGCGTGTTTTGAAAGGTGATCGACAAATACTAAAATGTATCTGCTTCCGGAAGTGGTCGTGGGCAATGGGCCCATTATGTCCATACCTGTCCGCTCGAAGGGAGCCGAAACCTTATGGAACGGCTGAATTCGAGCTGGTCTTCGTCCCTTGGGTGTTTTTCTTTCGAGACAGGAATGACACTTCGCACAGTAGTCTCTAACATCCTGTCGCATGCCACTCCAAAAGTACAAACGCTCCAAACGCCTGCGTGTCTTCGCTAGGCCAAAATGACCGGCGCATGGCGCGTCGTGAAAAGCGCGAAGAACCCTTTCTGTCCACGACCGAGGTATGACGACTCTCGCCCAAGCGGTTTTCTCTGGTCTCCTTTTCCTGGTTGGCCTTGTGCGCCGACACAGGGTGCCGTCTTTGCCAATGAAATAACCTAGCTGTTCGGGGTGAGACGCTGCGCCCTCTAAGCTTTCGATTATTCGCTTCAGGTCAGGATCTTCGCACTGCTCTGTGCGTAATTCGGCGGGGTCGACTACGGGGACAAACTCATCTATAGCTGCAACGGCAGCTGTGCGGCTGAGTGCATCAGCATTCAGATGTGTCTTTCCTGGCTTGTGCTCCACTTCAAAGCAGTATTCCTGCAGGTGTAGATTCCATCTAGCGAGTCGCGAGCTAGGGTTCCAGACACTCATCACCGATTTCAGAGGATAGCAGTCTGTGACTAGCTTGAATTTGCGACCGTAAAGGTAGCATCTGAAGTGCTTTACTGCCCAGACAACTGCGAGGCACTCCCTTTCCGTAGCTCCGTACTTTTGCTCTGTGGGGCTCAGCTGTCGGCTAGCAAAAGCAACGGGATGTTCTTTGCCCTCGATAACCTGAGATAGTACGGCACCAACTGCGATCATTGACGCATCTGTGGCCATAACGAAGGGCAAATTAAAATCCGGGTGGCGCAACAGCGGTACACTCATTAGCGTCCTTTTCAGGGCCCCAAAAGCATCCTCCGCGTTTTCGTCCCAGCCAAAGGCGACATTTTTGGCTGTTTAGGCGGTGAGCGGCTTAGCGAGCTTGGCGAACTCCTCTATGTGCCTTCGGTAGTAACCGATCAGGCCGAGAAACTGCCGGACCTGGCGGACGCTAGTCGGGGATGGAAAATCCGAGACACACCTTAGTTTCGCAGGGTCCGGTCGCACGCCGTCAGCTGAAACAACGTGCCCGAGGTATTTCACCTCGTTTTTGAGGAATTGGCACTTAGAGGGCTTCAGCTTGAGACCCGCTCCTCTTAGTCGCACCAAAACCTGCTCAATATCGCGCAAATGGTTCTCAAAACTGTCACTGTATATGATTATGTCATCCATATACACGAAGCACAGCCTCCCCAGAAGACCTGCCAGGATAACATCAGCGGTTCTCTGCCAGACAGCAGGGCTGTTGGCCAGACCCATCGGCATACTTTTCCATTCATAGTGCCCTGAGGGGGTGTTGAATGCCGTTTTCTCGGCATCTGCCGGATCCATTGCTATCTGCCAGAATCCCTCCGCCATGTCCACTACCGTGAAGTATCTGGCAGAGCCCAACTGAGAAAGCGTCTCCTGTATAGTGGGGATGGGGTACGGATCGATGCGAGTTACGGCATTTAGTTTGCGGTAGTCTACTTCCAATCGATACGAGCCATCTGGCTTTTCCACCAATAGTGCTGGTGCTCCCCAGGGTGACTTTGAGTGTTCGACAATGCCGCGATCAATCAGGTCCTGCACCTGCCACTCCATCTCCTCACGTTGGGAGTAAGGAATCCTGTACGCACGCTGGTAAACGGGCGATGAAGTGCCGGTTTTTATCCTGTGCTTTATAACGCCACAGCAGCCCAAATCCAGGTTGGACGCGGCGAATACCTCCGAGTAGTCGTTCAGCAAACCAGCCAGAGCCTCTCTCTCCCTGGATTTTACGTGAGAAAGATCGAACGACGCCTTTGGAGCAGCAGGACTGGCATGCTCTACAGTTGCGAGTACCGTATCGGTGGGCTCACGTTTCTCTATCGCAAAGGTGAAGAAAGCCAATGTTTTGTTCTTGGGAAGGCTCAGTGGCTGCTGGCTACAGTTAACCACCCGTAGGGGCACTCTGTGGGCGTCATTAACTGTCACGAGGCACGCGGCTGCCTTCAGGCCATTGCTGAGAGAGTCGACCAGCTCAAGCACTCCCACGGCGCCGCTCTCTACATCTGAAGGCACACACGCGTACAAAATGTGCTCCGACCAAGGAAGGACGACCGCCTCATCGACCAGCTTGACGGCATCCCGCGAATATGCCTCCTCCAATAATCCCACTGTTTGACAGGTGTCAATATCGGTAATGCGAATTCAGCCCTTCTCCTGTTCAAAAACGGAACTTTTGAGCCGCCCGCATTAACCTCTTCCTCAGAGAATGAAACTACTACCTTCCCTTTTCTGAAAAAATTATGCCCTAATATACCTGACACTCCGTTTGGCAGAGACACCGTGTCCGGGCATACGTAGCAGGGGTGCTCCAATGCAATTCCGCCGAGAGAGAAGTGTAACCGGTAGAGTCCACTTATGCCAAGAGGATCCCCCGTTATGCCTACAAATTTGGTTGCCATACCACCAGACGCTTCCAACACCTCGCGGTCCCCCTTCCTTCGAAGCGTGTTAAAACTGCTCTCCTTAAGCAATGCCACCTTTGACCCCGTATCTATCAACAATTCCATGCAACAACCATTTAACTTGCAACGCACAACAGGGCATGCCTCGTCGGCCACGAAACCACCACCACCTCATCATCCACTGCTCCCTCCCTACGCTCCTCAGGCTGGGGAGGACTAACTAGTTTTTTGACTCGGTATCTGGAGCCCCGCTGTAGGCTTGCTTAGGGCGTGTCTCGCCTGCTTCTCTTTGTGGCTCCCCACGGCGCACGTTTTGGCAGAACCTGGCGATGTGTCCGTGACCCTGGCAAGCGAAGCATACGATTTTTTCAAAATCTCGCATACCGCGCCTGTAGCTTTGTGGCGGTCTCCGGTTTCCAGCGAATAGGCGCTATTGAGCGCGCGCTTCAACATGGCGTTCCACCTGCTGAGATAGCAGCTGTTCTAAGCGATCTAACCGCTCTGTCAAGAGAGCAACCTCAGGGTTGAGCACCGCTCTCTCTATGACGCGTACTCTCGCTGCGGCTGTCGTTAACGCCCCATTTCGTTCCTCATCCAATGCGGCCGCCACGGCTTGGTCGAAATTGCTCGGCTTGCGCGAGAGCACGAACCGGCGCACGGGGTGTTGCAGACCAGCCACGAACCAAGCGGTCATTTCCTCTTTAAGTAGATCCTCCGCGTATTTCTTCTTTAGCTGGTCTCCTTCCTCCTCCCTGCTTAACGTATCGTGTGCTAGGCGCTGAAGCCGCGACGCAAACTTTCGCACGCCCTCCCCTACCATCTGTCCGGCGTCACGGAACCTCTGTACCTGCACGTGACGTGGTTCAGTGTCGAAATGCTCAAACGCGAGCTTCTTAAATTCCGCAAATGATTTTGTGGATTTTACTTTTCCTTCTCGCCATGCAAAATCTTGAGCAGCTCCTGCCATCTTACACCTCGCCATTCCCAGCATTTCAGCATCGGACCATCCCCCCATTTTCCCAATCTCTTCTAGCATGGAAAAGAAATCGCAGATTGGAACCCCTGTCTTATCTCCCGTAAACGTCGGAATGACGCTTCCTAATGCCGGCATGCTTGCTCCGAACGACGGCTCTGGAGTGGGAGCTCCCTCAGATACAGTCATTTTTTTTTCGCTCAAGCCCTCCGGTGCCTCAAGCCTCTCAAATGGGGGTAAACGTCCCACAATCAGTCCCGTGATTCCCTTTTGATTACAGTTTTGAAGTCATGAATGTCGCAGCATTCAGAGGACATTTGCTTTTGAGACCCCACTTCAGACACCAATTGTGACGTCCCCCCATAATGCTCAGGTCCACACGGGACGGAGAGGCAAAGAGACACCGTATGGCTCAGTGTAAACAAACAGATATATTCAATAATTATACATAAATATGAATATACATCAGAGGCTGGGGTGTCCGAGCTTACGTGCCGACGACTTCATGGGGACGATGGAGGGGCTCCGGAGCTGAGCTCGAACGGTTGCTGGCAGAAGCTGCACGCCGTCGGGCTTCGGCGCTGAAGGCCCCCTTGGCGAACGATGTCGTCCTGAGCGTTCTTTCTTCCATACTCCTTGTCGATTTTTATATCCTTCTTATTCCCCACATTCCCTAGGTTGAGGACGCCCACGCCGGAGTGGGTGGAGCCTAGGGCTTTCACTTGGGCGCACAAACACACCACCGCACTTATGGTCTCGCCCCCGTCACGTGTTGAGTCCGAGGGAAAGAAGGTTGTCGTCGAGGTAGCGTCGGCTGTGGTAGACGGTCTCTGGCCCGCTTACAGTTCCCGCGGGTCACCGACCTCCGTTCTCCATCAAATGACACTCGCCACTCAAGGCCGGAACGCGAGGTCACTAAAAGGCCGGGAAAGTGGTCTCTTATCCCAGGATGTGCTCTGGAGTGTTGGTGATGATGCCCGTCGTCTTGTCACGGGGCCAGGCCCGCCGAAACGAGGCCCTTTGTCCCCGGCACGGTCACGGCAATTGGGAAAGATAACGCCCGTCTCCCCGCGGTGGCGGCGGCGGCGGCGGCGTTCGACACGTGCCTACACTATGGAAAGTGGGTCCGGTTGTGCTTAAACCCCTTCGTTTTGGTCGTTCACTCTCAACGAGTATGGCTCGGTAATTGGACGCAGCTGTCACCTGGGTCTTCTCCGTGCGGTCCATGGCGGCAGGCCCGAAAGCAATTCCACTCAAGTTGCTTGCAGCCATATACAGTAGAAACCTGTGTGCTGGCTGCTTCCAAAACGAGACCGGCTGTCGCCGATCTCCTCTCTTCCAGCTGAATCGCTTTCCCTTGAGTGCTTTTGCCGCCACTGGATGCTCCGTCTATGCCACGCCGTCGAACGCGGATGCTCGTAGCACACACGAAGAACGTCACAACGCTGCCAAATGTTTTACGGCTGTTACTTATGTTGATAGAAATATGATATGTTGTTCGATTACCTGAGTGCTTGAGCTCGAAATCGTTGTTGAAATCGTAAATATTTTCGACGAAAGTTCCGTAGCTTTGGTGTAATAAGACCTGCGCGATCAGCTACCTATTACAATCTGTGGCACCCAGCTCGTGCAAAAAAATATGAAGAGATGATGAGACCGATTTCCAAGGTTATATTATTATTCATCACTGATTTTGGCAGGTTTCCTAATTACCGTGCAATAAGAAACTATTTTCATTAAAAGAGTTCTGAAAATTGTCATTTATTCAATATAGTTTTTCCATGTTCGGAATAAAATAAAATGGATGGAAAAGTGATGAACATGGCACATACAGA
Organism: Amblyomma americanum; assembly: GCF_052857255.1. NCBI lineage: Eukaryota > Metazoa > Arthropoda > Arachnida > Ixodida > Ixodidae > Amblyomma > Amblyomma americanum. The sequence continues at coordinate 93,568,882 of NC_135501.1, forward strand.
TTCGTTTCAGAAATCGAGAATACATCGAAACTCCTGCGGAATAAAAGTTCGCTACAATGTAGCTGCAAGATTTGTAACCTGCAGCTTTAGAACAGCTCTATCTTGCTAGGCAGAACATGATTAATATAAAAGAGAAGCCATAGAAATGTTTGTTTCAGGACGTTGTTTAGGACGTCACTTAATATCCTCAGAGAGCCCCTTATCCAATGGAATCACACCAAAGAACACAAACAGTTAAGGATATGTATTTCTACAGCCCATTTCATTTACAGTAGAACGGAAGACACAAAATTTACATTTGCCGCCACGGCCTCCGAGCGGTGAATATTCTACGAAGCACAGCCTGGATACCAACCCGTATTTTAGAAATATGCGAAAGCGTATTCAAAGGCAGCGGTTTCATTTATTCTAAGTGTTTCCCGTGGAATGTGACATGTGCCATCCGTCTCAAACCCGTGCTAAAGATAAATAAGTGCTTGAATTAGGCGTCCAGTAGGAGTAAATCATACACTCCAGAGACCGAAGAAATCTAGAGTAAACTTGAAATTCAAATTTCGTTCTACTGGTCGCGTCTCTGTTTTCTGAAATTGAAATTGAGACTCCGAAGACAGTAATTACCGACGACCAACGAAAAGATCCAGGTGCTTTTCAGTTTCATTTCGTTTTTAAAAGTCATTCGGCTGGCAACACATTGGCTTAAACACCAGAAATTATTTTTTTTGCAGGTTATAACTCTGTCATTAGGCTATTTCTCCCGTCATCTGCTTCCTTGTCCTGCAGGCAAAGGCGCATTCTTTACCTATTTTTGAACAGCCTTCCCTCTTTCCCTTTTTACAACAGAAGTGGGCGTAAAGCTTGGACAAGGAACGAGAAGAAACACAAATGACGACTGAGAACCAAGCCCTCTTTTATATCATGCATAGCCAACTTGCCCGACAACGCACTCTTCTGCTCTACATCTTTATCTCTCTATCTCGCAGAACAGACTCGCGGGATAATGCTCATCTTCATGGATATTAGGTTTCAAAACAAAGTACATAGGCGCGCCAGCAGGCGCCGGAAAGAGCCTGTGCTACGCATACGAAGTCAAGCTGTCTGCCCAAAAGGTTTTTATTTTTTTATATATTTTCTCTACTTATTCATTCTCACATCACCCACAGCTCTCTTGTGCTTAACAACACGCCTGTAAGTTCTCTGGCCAAGGCATGTGCTTGCATAAGTGTTATATGAACTTAGTATTCTTTTCTGGCCGCAACGACTGCTCCTGGTTACAGTGCTGGGAGTACTGCGGTGGAGTTATGTGCGAAAATGCGATGCCACTATTATCTCCCCTCTCGTGGTCTCGACTAGCCTTCGCGCTGTCACCTACGATGGCGGTATGCGGTTCAGGTGCAGCATGGCGAGTTCCGCAAAGTCTCTAGTTTTAATGAATATTATTAGTGCAGTCGATAGGATCCTAGACGTTAATGTTGAACAATAAGCACACTAAGACCTTTTAACCATATACATGTCATTGTGCGCAAAAAGATGAAAGATTACACACGACCCAAAATCAAGCCAGAAGAAGCCATTGCACTGTCCTTTAGCAGCAGTAGGGCACTGGTCGTGGAAATATCACAAGTAACGCAAACTTAGCTGCACACATGCACACACGTGAGCTACGCTTAATTGAAAAGCAGTCCTTGCTCGGAAATTTTGCAAAATTTGTTTGGCACTGTAAGTTGAAGAACAAGAACGAAAGTCATTCGCATAAAAATGAAGTCCTAGAACGAGCAGCAAACCCCCTAGAAAACTGAAAAACAAGTGGCTTCATTGGCGCTGCAATGCCAAACATGTTATTACCGTTCACTTAGAAACAAAAAAAAACGGTTCCAGTACGTCTTGAGTTGTACTCCTGTCCCTGTGGAACCTTGAATACCAAACTAACAAAACAGAAAAGCAAAAAGAACACGTGTGGAGTCAACTGTAGCGTCGAAAGAAGACGTGCGCAACCTCTCCAGAACACCCTTTACAAAAATTCCTTTAAACAGTCTATAGAGTGTTCATAGGTTTTTGTCTATAAAGCCTACATACCTTCTATAGAATAGTGCTTAGGCATTACCAGTCTTATACACCACCTATAGATAATATGCTTATGGCCATACACTTTAACCCGACGTATTTTCATGACAGTCTATCGACTATGAATACACAAACGAAATCGTATACAGTGTGATGACCCCCATAATGCGCAGGTCCACACGGGACGGAGAGGCAAAGAGACACCGTATGGCTCAGTTTAAACAAACAGGTATATTCAATAATTACACATGATTAATGGTTATACATCAGAGGCTGGGGCGTCCGAGCTTACGTGCCGACGACTTCATGGGGGCGATGGAGTGGCTCCGGAGTTGGGCTCGAGCGGTTGCTGGCAGAAGCTGCACGCCGTCGGGCTTCGGCGCTGAAGGCCCTCTTGGCGAACGATGTCGTCCTGAGCGTTCTTCTTCCGTTTCTTCGAGGATGGTTCACAAACCCTTCCTCTAGTGTCGTTCGGCTTGGAAGATGAACAGGAGGCGAGCTTGTAGATGATGACAGCAGAGCATAATTTTACAACATACATATACAGAGAGTTGAACTGGAAAAAGCAGAACTGAATTTACAAAAGAACAAACTTTGCACTACTTTACTCATCGACCGGGCAGGTTAGTGCCTAAGTAGCATCACATTACATGCTAAGCATGGAGCCCCAGCTCAGACTGGACTGCATCCGTTTACATGCGCTTTTAAGCACTTGATTAACAAAGGACTAAGGGCGGTCATTTTCAGTGGCCCGCCCAAAGCATCAATTCTCCAATCCAAAATAACATGCGAGATGGGGACAACCCCCTTGGGTTGGGCTTAGCCTCGAACCCAGAGTCTGTTAACAATACAAACTAAATAAACAACAAAAACGCCACCACTCTCTCTCAAGTGAAAGTATACACAGGCTCACTCTTCGGAGCTAATTCACTAGCGCCTGTCTTTCCACATTCTTGGCGAGTACTGCCTGTCCGCCATGACAGGTGTCCGTCACGGCCCTTCTGGGAATGCGCTTTTGTTCGCGAGGCACGGCGGGAAGCTGTGGGTGCCTTCCCGGCGATAGCCCACGTCGAAAGGGGAAGGAGGGAAAGAATGTTGTCTTCGCGGTAGCGCATAGCGTCGGCTGTGGTACGGCGCGCTCTGGCCCGCTGACAGCTCCCTTGTCCTGGAATGTGCCCGGAAATTGGGGAGGATAAAGCCTGTTTCCCCGGGGCGGCGGCGGGTCCGGTTGTTCTGGTCGTCACTCAAAGAGCATGGCTGGGTAATTGATGATGCCGCTGTCACGTGTGTGCTACGAGGATCCACGTTCGACGGCGCGGCGTAGATGGAGACCCGTGACAGCCGCATCATCAATTACCCAGCCATGCTCTTTGAGTGACGACCAGAACAACCGGACCCGCCGCCGCCCCGGGGAAACAGGCTTTATCCTCCCCAATTTCCGGGCACATTCCAGGACAAGGGAGCTGTCAGCGGGCCAGAGCGCGCCGTACCACAGCCGACGCTATGCGCTACCGCGAAGACAACATTCTTTCCCTCCTTCCCCTTTCGACGTGGGCTATCGCCGGGAAGGCACCCACAGCTTCCCGCCGTGCCTCGCGAACAAAAGCGCATTCCCAGAAGGGCCGTGACGGACACCTGTCATGGCGGACAGGCAGTACACGCCAAGAATGTGGAAAGACAGGCGCTAGTGAATTAGCTCCGAAGAGAGAGCCTGTGTATACTCTCACTTGAGAGAGAGTGGTGGCGTTTTTGTTGTTTATTTAGTTTGTATTAACAGACTTTGGGTTCGAGGCTAAGCCCAACCCAAGGGGGTTGTCCCCATCTCGCATGTTATTTTGGATTGGAGAATTGATGCTTTGGGCGGGCCACTGAAAATGACCGCCCTTAGTCCTTTGTTAATCAAGTGCTTAAAAGCGCATGTAAACGGATGCAGTCCAGTCTGAGCTGGGGCTCCGTGCTTAGCATGTAATGTGATGCTACTTAGGCACTAACCTGCCCGGTCGATGAGTAAAGTAGTGCAAAGTTTGTTCTTTTGTAAATTCAGTTCTGCTTTTTCCAGTTTAACTCTCTGTATATGTATGTTGTAAAATTATGCTCTGCTTTCATCATCTACAAGCTCGCCTCCTGTTCATCTTCCAAGCCGAACGACACTAGAGGAAGGGTTTGTGAACCATCCTCGAAGAAACGGAAGAAGAACGCTCAGGACGACATCGTTCGCCAGGAGGGCCTTCAGCGCCGAAGCCCGACGGCGTGCAGCTTCTGCCAGCAACCGCTCGAGCCCAACTCCGGAGCCACTCCATCGCCCCCATGAAGTCGTCGGCACGTAAGCTCGGACGCCCCAGCCTCTGATGTATAACCAATAATCATGTGTAATTATTGAATATACCTGTTTGTTTAAACTGAGCCATACGGTGTCTCTTTGCCTCTCCGTCCCGTGTGGACCTGCGCATTATGGGCGTCATCACACTGGTGTCAGAAGTGGGGTCTCAAAAGCAAATGTCCTCTGAATGCTGTGACATTCATGACTTCAAAATTGTTATCAAAAGGGAATCACGGGACTGATTGTGGGACTTTTACCCCCATTTGAGAGGCTTGAGGCACTGGAGGGCTTGAAAAAAAAATGTCTGTATCTGAGGGAGCTCCCACTCCACAGCCGTCGCTAGGAGCAAGCATGCCGGCATTAGGAAGCGTCATTCCGACGTTTACGGGAGATAAGACAGGGGTTCCAATCTGCGATTTCTTTTCCATGCTAGAAGAGATTGGGAAAATGGGGGGATGGTCCGATGCTCAAATGCTGGGAATGGCGAGGTGTAAGATGGCAGGAGCTGCTCATGATTTTGCATGGCGAGACGAAAAAGTAAAATCCACAAAATCATTTGCGGAATTTAAGAAGCTTGCGTTTGAGCATTTCGACACTGAACCACGTCACGTGCGGGTACAGAGGTTCCGTGACGCCGGACAGATGGTAGGGGAGGACGTGCGAACATTTGCGTCGCGGCTTCAGCGCCTAGCACGCGATACGTTAAGCAGGGAGGAGGAAGGAGACCAGCTAAGGAAGAAATACGCGGAGGATCTACTTAAAGAGGAAATGACCGCTTGGTTCGTGGCTGGTCTGCAAGACCCCGTGCGCCGGTTCGTGCTCTCGCTCAAGCCGAGCAATTTCGACCAAGCCGTGGAGGCCGCATTGGATGAGGAACAAAATGAGGCGTTAACGACAGCCGCAGCGAGAGTACGCGTCATAGAGAGAGCGGTGCTCAACCCTGAGGTTGCTCTCTTGACAGAGCGGTTAGATCGCTTAGAACAGCTGCTATCTCAGCAGGTAGAACGCCAGGTTGAAGCGCGCGCTCAACAGCGCCCATTCGCTGGAAACCGGAGACCGCCACAAAGCTACAGGCGCGGTATGCGAGATTTCGAAGAAATCGTATGCTTCGCTTGCCAGGGTCGCGGACACATCGCCAGGTTCTGCCAAAACGTGTGCCGTGGGGAGCCACAAAGAGAAGCAGGCGAGACACGCCCTAAGCAAGCCTACAGCGGGGCTCCAGATACCGAGACAAAAAACTAGTTAGTCCTCCCCAGCCTGAGGAGCGTGGGGAGGGAGCAGTGGATGATGAGGTGGTGGTAGTTTGCGTGGCCGACGAGGCATGCCCTGTTGTGCGTTGCAAGTTAAATGGTTGTTGCATGGAATTGTTGATAGATACGGGGTCAAAGGTGACATTGCTTAAGGAGAGCAGTTTTAACACGCTTCGAAGGAAGGGGGACCGCGAGGTGTCGGAAGCGTCTGGTGGTATGGCAACCAAATTTGTAGGCATAACGGGGGATCCTCTTGGCATAAGTGGACTCTACCGGTTACACTTCTCTCTCGGCGGAATTGCATTGGAGCACCCCTGCTACGTATGCCCGGACACGGTGTCTCTGCCAAACGGAGTGTCAGGTATATTAGGGCAGGATTTTTTGAGAAAAGGGAAGGTAGTAGTCTCATTCTCTGATGAAGAGGTTAATGCGGGCGGCTCAAAAGTTCTGTTTTTGAACAGGAGAGGGGCTGAGATTCGCATTACCGATATTGACACCCGTCAAACAGTGGGATCATTGGAGAAGGTATATTCGCGGGTTGCCGTCCGGCTGGTCGAGGAGGCGGTCGTCCTTCCTTGGTCGGAGCACATTTTGTACGCGTTTGTGCCTTCAGATGTAGAGAGCGGCGCCGTGGGAGTGCTTGAGCCGGTCGACTCTCTCAGCAATGGCCTGAAGGCAGCCGCGTGCCTCGTGACAGTTAATGACGCCCACAGAGTGCCCCTACGGGTGGTTAACTGTAGCCAGCAGCCACTGAGCCTTCCCAAGAACAAAACATTGGCTTTCTTCACCTCTGCGATAGAGCAACGTGAGCCCACCGATACGGTACTCGCAACTGTAGAGCATGCTAGTCCTTCGGCTGCTCCAAATGTGTCGTTTGATCTTTCTCACGTAAATTCCAGGGAGAGGGAGGCTCTGGCTGGTTTGCTGAACGACTACTCGGAGGTATTCGCCGCGTCCAACATGGATTTGGGCTGCTGTGGCGTTATAAAGCACAGGATAGAAACCGGCACTTCATCGCCCGTTTACCAGCGTGCGTACAGGATTCCTTACTCCCAACGTGAGGAGATGGAGCGGCAGGTGCAGGACCTGATTGATCGCGGCATTGTCGAACACTCAAAGTCACCCTGGGGAGCACCAGCACTATTGGTGGAAAAGCCAGATGGCTCGTATCGATTGGTAGTGGACTACCGCAAACTAAATGCCGTAACTCGCATCGATCCATACCCCATCCCCAATATACAGGAGACGCTTTCTCAGCTGGGCTCTGCCAGGTACTTCACGGTAGTGGACATGGCGGCGGGATTCTGGCAGATAGCAATGGATCCGGCAGATGCCGAGAAAACGGCATTCAACACGCCCTCAGGGCACTATGAATGGAAAAGAATGCCGATGGGTCTGGCCAACAGCCCTGCTGTCTGGCAGAGAACCGCTGATGTTATCCTGGCAGGTCTTCTGGGGAGGCTGTGCTTCGTGTATATGGATGACATTATCATATACAGAACAGTTTTGATAACCATTTGCGCGATATTGAGCAGGTGTTGGTGCGACTAAGAGCAGCGGGTCTCAAGCTGAAGCCCTCTAAGTGCCAATTCCTCAAAAACGAGGTGAAATACCTCGGGCACGTTGTTTCAGCTGACGGCGTGCGACCGGACCCTGAGAAACTAAGGTGTGTCTCGGATTTTCCATCCCCGACTAGCGTCCGCCAGGTCCGGCAGTTTCTCGGCCTGATCGGTTACTACCGAAGGCACATAGAGGAGTTCGCCAAGCTCGCTAAGCCGCTCACCGCCTTACAGCCAAAAATGTCGCCTTTCGCTGGGACGAAAACGCGGAGAATGCTTTTGGGGCCCTGAAAAGGAAGCTAATGATGCACCGCTGTTGCGCCACCCGGATTTTAATTTGCCCTTCGTTATGGCCACAGATGCGTCAAAGTTCGCAGTTGGTGCCGTGCTATCTCAGGTTATCGAGGGAAAAGAACATCCCGTTGCTTTTGCTAGCCGACAGCTCAGCCCCACAGAGCAAAAGTACGGAGCTACGGAAAGGGAGTGCCTCGCCGTTGTCTGGGCAGTAAAGCACTTCAGATGCTACCTTTACGGCCGCAAATTCAAGCTAGTCACAGACTGCCATCCTCTGAAATGGGTGATGAGTGTCAGGGACCCTAGCTCGCGACTCGCTAGATGGAATCTACACCTGCAGGAATACTGCTTTGAAGTTGAGCACAAGTCAGGAAAGACACATCTGAATGCTGATGCACTCAGCCGCACAGCTGCCGTGGCAGCTATAGATGAGTTTGTCCCCGTAGTCGACCCCGCCGAATTACGCACAGAGCAGTGCAAAGATCCTGACCTGAAGCGAATAATCGAAAGCTTAGAGGGCGCACCGTCTCACCCCGAACAGCTAGGTTATTTCATTGGCAAAGACGGCACCCTGTGTCGGCGCACGAGGCCAACCAGGAAAGGGAGGCCAGAGAAAACCGCTTGGGAGAGAGTCGTCATACCTCGGTCGTGGACAGAAAGGGTTCTTCGCGCGTTTCACGATGCGCCATGCGCCGGTCATTTTGGCGTAGCGAAGACACGCAGGCGTGTGGAGCGTTTGTACTTTTGGAGTGGCATGCGACGGGATGTTAGAGACTACTGTGCGAAGTGTCATTCCTGTCTCGAAAGAAAAACGCCCAAGGGACGAAGACCAGCTCCAATTCAGCCGTTCCCTGAGGTTTCAGCTCCCTTCGAGCGGACAGGTATGGACATAATGGGCCCATTGCCCACGACCACTTCCGGAAACAAGTACATTTTAGTATTTGTCGACCACCTTTCAAAATACGCGGAAGCGGTAGCACTCCCCGATCAGAAGGCAGACAAGGTTGCAAGAGCATTTGTCGAACAGATCGTGCTCCGACATGGACCCCCGAGGCAACTCTTGACAGATCGGGGAACGAACTTCGTGTCGCAGCTAATGAGGAAAGTTTGCGAGCTGCTTAAGATCGCTAAGAAGCAGACAACACCGTACCATCCGGCTTGCAACGGCGCGGTGGAGCGACTGAACCAAACCGTGGCCGGGTTCCTGTCGCATTTTGTTTCGCGCGACCAGCGGGACTGGGACTTGTGGCTCCCGTATGCAATGTTTGCCTACAATTCCGCAGCACACGAGAGCACGGGCGAATCGCCATTCTTTCTTCTCTACGGCCGAGACCCGGACCAGCCTAGTGAAGTGCCAGAGGGCCCCCGTCGTGTCCCATACGCTTCACTGGACGACTATAATGTTGAGCTAGAATCGCGCTTGCAAGTGGCGAGGGACATCGCAAAGGAGTCCTTAAAGAAAGCGGCGAAGCGCAGGAAGGAGGTGCACGATCGCAGTGCTAGAGACGCGCCGTTTGATGTGGGGGACAGCGTGTACATTGAAAACTGCCAAAGGCAGATTGGGCTAGCTCGTAAGTTCCAGACGAAGTGGAGAGGACCGTGCGAGGTTGTCGAGAAGCTTTCTCCGGTAAACTTCAGAGTCCGAGACGTGAACCGGCGCTTGATAAGGATACACGCAAATCGCCTCAAGTCGGCACCGGTTCAGTATTCACGAAATGAGGAAAGGGAAAGCGCGGATTTTGATGGGGACAGAAGTGAAGCGGAGCGCGCAGATAGTTCGCAAGAAACGCCCTCTCCTGCATTTGTTCGGCAGGCGCCAGAGGTGACGGCCAGAATGCCACCGGATTTACTTCATGCATTGCTAGAAGAAGAAGCGCGCGAGGTTGCCGCGCAGATAACGCCAGGAGAGGCTCCTGCCACGAGCCCTCGCGAGTCCCAAAGCAGACAAAGGGGCACAGACTTACTTAGTATGACTCATGAAGGCCGATATCCGCTGCGAAATCGGAAAGCTAAGTCGGACTAATGGCGTAAACAGAGCGGAGTTTTGAACTGGTTAGAATTGTGTAATGCCACAGCTCATAACATTGCTATGTGCTTATGTGTTAAATTATCGGAGTTGGTAGTTAAACCTTTCTGTCATTAAGTAACACCTTCACAGGAGAGCATGCGGAGCGCATGCAGAACCTGCCCTACTTCCTTTCGTTATCTATTTTTGTCTGTGCCGTGATCGTGCTAGAAGTGGGAGCTCCTTTGTAACTGTGGTAAATTTATTTCGTCCAGTTTGGACTAGAAAGTAGAGGCTTGGGTGCTGAGTTTCATGTTAATCTGTAAAAGAAGATCAGTGCTGCCCCTGGAGACGCCAGTATTGACAGCGGAGGCATATGGTGTTGTGCAGTGGTGTTGAGTGCAGCGAAAAGTGTTTTGTCGGACGCACTGTGCGAGGCGATTCAGAAAGACAAGGGGAGCTGCGTGGACTCAAATGTTCGGAGAACATTCTTCTGGAGGGTGAGCGAGTGTGACATTCCGTGTGTGCTACGAGGATCCACGTTCGACGGCGCGGCGTAGACGGAGACCCGTGACAGCGGCATCATCAATTACCCAGCCATGCTCTTTGAGTGACGCTGTCACGGGTCTCCGTCTACGCCGCGCCGTCGAACGTGGATCCTCGTAGCACACACGGAATGTCACAACAGTCTATAAGCGGTAAACAGAACAGACAGTCTATCGAACATTTTTATAAGGAACAGCTCTCTCGCCGTTACTGTCGTTCCCGCGCACTGCCTTTCGCGGAGTTTGAGTGCGGCGAGAATAAAAAAAAACTTGGAAGGCCGGAGCAGTTTACATGAATGCCTTCAATGATGAATGAGTCGCATCAAATGTGTCTCTACAGGTAAAGTTCATGATCCACGTTAAGCACGTGTAATATAATGGCACTTTTCTGGTCAATTATTTTTATTTAATTTTCTCAATGGTTTAAGCTCGTTATGTTTTAGTGAGACGGGCAGGAAAACTTTATGTTAAACCTTTTTAGAAGAGCTACTAAAAAAAATCAGTGTATTATGTCCGTTTCATAAGAACCGCGGTTCTATTAGCAATAATGGTTAACCAAAACCTGTGCATTGGCTGAATCACTTACCCGGATAGGTCAGCCAGCGGACCACAACGCTGTCGATCGTTGACCAAGAGCATGTTCAGGAATCGTGCTCCCTGCTCGGATTTTTGGACAGAAATCGGATGCATCAGGTGCGACGCCGCTATCACGCTGTACCCACCGCTGTAGCCGGCCCGTTTTTAGACGAGGATAAAATGCACTACGCAATTACGAGGCATTTGATTTTTAAATATGTGTAAGAATTATTGTGTCAGAGGCAGTCGTTAAGATGCTCTGTTTGTAGCCGCCTATTGGTTGCGGTGTATCATATGTAGAAGTTTCTCTTGTGCTATAGGGTTTGTTAAAAAAAGCCCCCTTTTGACCGCAGTGTCCTGTGTCTCCGATATACGCTGCCTGCCCACCACTCCTCTCCCGCGTCTTATACCACTTCAAATTAGAGTGCCTTATCATCCCAACAAACACTACATAATAGAGCAAACAAAAAACTAATCCGGCTTCAGGTTCTGAATAACATTTTAAAACGTGTTTACATTTTACGCGAAGCTGGCTCACGTACCTTTATTGCTGTACGTGTCTTACCATTGCACCATATACACCGCTGCTCCTTAAGGGCAACGGAGTGATTTCCAAGAGAAGGCAAGCGTAGCAGGGGACTGCAGAAGGTTAGGTGGGCGGATGGGATTAGGAAGTTTGCAGGCATAGGATGGGCGCAGCTGGCAATGGACGGGGTTAGTTGGAGAGACATGGGAGAGGCCCTGCAGTGGGTGTAGTCAGGCTGCTGCTGCTGATGATGATGATACGCTGAACGTCGCAGTCCACGCTCCAGACTACAAGCGTTCGTATGCCTTAATCACTCTGCTGCTTACAGTAAGGTACATAAAAAGACCATTTTGCTCATTACTGTCGCCTTCATTCTTGCAAGAGACGGCTTGACCTGGCTCATGTAGCAAAGCGGAGGATAGCTCCAGAGACTGCTACGCCACATGCCGCTACGGGGGCAGGAACAGCTGCATGGGCGATAGTTGCCTAAGAGAATGCCCCCGTGTGGTCATGTCATGAGAATCAAGGAAGTCGTTGCTTCCTGTGCATACCATGAAAACATTTGTTTCAGCTTATGGCTCTGATGAGCAGCTGGGAAGCGCGAAGCTTCGAATTTCCTTGTGGTTATGCGAGACTGCAATTATGCTCAGGATACATATCCAGAAAGCTTAAAAAAGCTAAAATCTTGAAAGACGCTGCTTCGAGTTTCTTCCTATCAAATCGGCGGGAAAAGTGCAGTGCGAGGTGTAATCTTGAAGCGCAGAAGTTACGGAAAACGCGTTTTTATTCACATCATTTTTGGGTAGCCAACCAGCTGAAGACAGGGGGGGGGGGGGTGGGGGGGGAGGGGGGGGGGGCATCCCGTGGGCCATATCCTAGCATTGTAATTAGCTCCCGGCAATCGTCCCGATCAAACAGAGGAAACGACGATGCAAGCTTTAGGAAGAAGAGTGTGTGTCCTAAGCAAACAGAAGATCGAGAGGTCGCGTGCAACTTTATTGCCCGGAGGCGATCACGACGGTCAAACGCAGCAGTCCAGCTTTGTTTTCCTTGACCGAACGGTCGGAACGCCGTGTTTACAGAAGTCTCGTGCCCCTATTTGACTCGAATCATAGCCTCATCTATTCGTCTATGAGAAAAAGTTCTTAGGACAAAAAATAATATCAGAACAGGAACTTAATGGCCTGACGCACGTGTGAGCTGCTGCTGTTCGCTGCATTTCCTGCGAGTTGGTAGGCCAGTTCTCTGCTACGCATTAACTTTTGCGGCTAGTCACTCTTCGCTTTAGAGACAGCCATACAAGCCAAGCATTCAAAGCGCCAGAAACTTTTGAGAAAAGCTTGTTTACTGAAAAAGAAATGAGTTTTTTTTTTACGTTTACTTTTGTTGCTAACTTTCGCTTCACGAAATCAGCCGTGAACTAAGACGACATTTTCGCATACGATTACAGGTATTATGTTCGCGTTTGTGCAAAAAGAATAACCGGCATTCGAAGCCTACATTACACTAGCGGAACGACAAAAGATGCGCCTGATTACACTGGCAGCCCTTACAACGACAAACATGTAATGATGTACTTGTGTAATTCAGACTAAGCCGAACATGGAGCACAAAGGGATAGGAAGATATTGCCATCCAATTACACTAGCGCCGTTCTAACACACTGTTACAAAAAAAATATTTAAGAAGTGGAAGCTGCCCCATTCAACTTTTTTTCAATATCTGCACAATGAAGGTTTCCTATGGGTGTGTTTTTGTTTCCCGGATCACAATGCCTAGAATTATTGTCCTCTGAAGTATATAACACCGCAACTGTCTTCATTCTGTCACTCTAAGCGACTGCACCAGTCATGCCTGGTCGAGTTTTATGCAATAATGATTTTGATCTTTACATGGCAATCTCGGTTCTGCTCTTTCGGATGTCCGCGCAGAACCAGGAGTGATATTAGCTTGAGGAACGAATACTTAGTTAGGAACTTGACCTGAACTGAGCATCAACTTACTCGCAGTCACATGGGCTTCAGGTATAGCGCAGGGTAAAAAAAAAACAGCATGAGCACTTGCGCAAGCTATATAGACTCCATAACTTTTTTCTTTTTAGAAATCGAGGCTCTTGTACTGTGCGATGTCAGAGCACGTTAAAAAGTTCCAGGGGTCGAAATTTCCGGACCCCTTCCCTACGGCGTCCCTCATAACCTGAGTCGCTTTGAGACGCTAAATTCATATAAACCAAACTATTTTAGGCGCTAAAAAGGGATGCAGATTTCATTGTTTCCTGCCATTTCAGGTGATTTTTTGTTTGAGCTCGTTATCGCTCTCAAAAGTAAAATGGCCGACGAAAAACGGTAGCTCGGCAGGAAGAAGCGTTAGCGTCAGAAAATGGAAGTCAGGGTAAATCACGGTAGCTGAATAGGGAGTGCTAATGCCCGCACGCACCAGAAATTTTGCATTTGGTTACCTCTCCTTACTTCATCGGTCTACATAAGGTTTACTTCGACGAATAATAAATATTACGAACAGCGCGGGATAAATAACTATGGCGGAAGGGCACACATACGAGAAAGACGAGCCAAACAACCAACCAAGCCACCCCAAGCTACAAGTTTAATTTCCAGCAATGTTTACATCGTGAGAAACAAACAATACCACAAAGGAAAAAATCTCATTTGGCCACAGAGAAAAAGCAAGATTGTTTAGCTACTGTATATTTAATGATACATGCTTATACGACCTGAAATGACTAAAAACGTGCTGGAAACTGATGTCAAAGAAGCAAAAAGTGTTGTTCCCCTCTGATTTCTTCTAACTTCATTGTGTCTAGCGCGTTTTGGCAATACTGAGCCACCCAGTGGGCGCTGCGTGTTCGAGAATTTCAAAGTGTGCTGTGATGGGGACCCCTATGAACGACAAACATAAAATCGGCGTTGAGTAATTTTCACTGGCTTCTGAAGTACCTTGAGAGCGCCTTATTGCACAGAAATTCTGACTGTCTGTAGTACCTCACCTTCTCTTCTTGCTAGCGGCACGAATTTTTCTATCTTGGTGACTATCTCGCTTATGGCTTTTACTCTCTACTGTAGGTGGTATGATTCCACAAAACAATTTGACACAATATTTTAATCAAAGTAAAAAACATTTGTAGGAGGCAACCAGCAACGGCGACATAATGGGGTCACCTTAGTTTTCGAATCTGCCCACCATTAGCTCCACCAGTGCACGTAGTGTCTCTACAGAAGCAAGAATGACAAAATGCAAGTGAGAATAAGAGCTCGCTTGACTGATTCACAACACTGAACCAGAAAAGACGCCAAAGGCCAAATTCAGGTCTCGCTGCAGATGACCATGCATCATTCGGCAGCCGCGGGATTAAGTACATAGAAGCACGCCTCCCTTTCATCGTCTCACACAGCTCAAATTATGTCAAAGAAAAGCATGCGTTGAGCGAAATAGCATGTGAGCCCAAGTTATGCGAGAAATAATGAGCGAACTAAAACACCTAACGCCATTTCCTGAGCGCACGATCTCCTCTTTTACATTTTTGGTGTCGCGTGAAGCCTTTAGCATTACGCATAAATTTAGTGCACATGCAGGGTCTGCTGTTATAGGCAGCGATGGCGCCATGGAGATGCTGGGCACGTAAATATTTCAATGAGTGTGTGCAGCCCGGACAGCTGCAAAGCCACCAGTAGAGGTGCCAGCGTTAGCGCGCACCTGAGTTCGGAAAAACGCACGTCCGAACATTGTACAAGCACAAGTCCTTCCCGAATTTCAAACACTCTCCTCACCCAACTGTCTCCCAACTCCTCACCCAACGCTCGGAAGACTATCAGCGGGCCTTGGAAAAGCAAGCGCTCTTTTTTACTGGGCCTTAGTGGTAACCTTAATTAAAGTTTGTACTCCTCCTCTTCCGCAGAACATCGACGTGGAAAAAGAATGGCAGGAAGAACGGCGAAATAAATTGGTTTCCGACTAGAAAGGAGCAGAAAAATAAAACCATTTCCACAGAAAAACGCAACCGAGGCTGGTAATGTTCGCTGTTGTTGATCGTATCGTGACGGGAACAGTACCCGTCTTTTGTAATGGCTAAAAGAGTTATTCACTTTAAGCGTAAGAAGCAATGGAGGTAAAACCTAACATTTAGCTTAGCACTATTGGAGATGGGAAATGAAGCCTACAAACGACAGTCTGTTTTCAAAATGTTTTGTTGTGTTAATTGCGACGTACATTGGGGTTCAAATGAAAACAGTATTAAGACTGGAATAGCATTGTCTTATAATAATCTTGTTTGGAACAGCTTTCTCGTTTTATTGTTATTAAGTCAGTGCAATAAAAGGCTATATTTGTTCAGGTTTTATGCGCTTTTCATTGTGATATTCTTCGGAACAGAGCCAAGCTTGTGCGCCTTAAAATTGTGAACGAACACAGACACCGTCCATCATAATTAGATAATTCGTAACATATATCGACATTTTGATCGAGGTCGACTTGCTGTGTTCTCTTTTTCTCTTTAATTTGAAGAATTGCCATGTGGCATAAGACAGCTGTCAAAATGCTAGAGTAGGTCGCGGAGCCCGGTCTCTTTAGGACACCCTAGCAGCCTCCGGCTCTTAGCGTTGTACGTTATCGCATGGACACGCGCTCCTCCCTGAGAGCCATAAGTCCAACTTCAAGTAATCGTCCTCATATTCAGTCCTGCATTCCTGGGCAAACATCAGCGGCCGGCGCGGAACTTTTGTGTCATGTGCTGAGCACTGTATCTTCCCGAGAACCTCGCCAGCGTGCCACCGAAGAGATAACAACCACCCCGGTCCTTATCGTTCTAAAGGATGCATTCTCCAATGTTGTCAAGATATGACGGGAGGGGTGAGGGTAAGTGAATAGGGGTATCAAAGGACGTGTACTTTATAGAGGACGACGAGATGGGAAGAGCGGAGTGGAGATCGAAACGCAGGCTAGTGGGCGAGGCATTCGTATTTGGGGTTCGGTGTAAAAGGACATCTGCTTTCCTCTCGTGAAAATTCTCAACATCATCTTGTGTCCATTGTATGAAGTTTAATCATTCATTCCCTCAATGAGGAACCCGTCAATCAAAGTGCGTTGCAGGCTGCTCCTTCTTGAATGGCCTTCGGCTACGCGCTGAAAAACTTTAATTTGAATCACAATAATGATTGAGCAATCGTTTTTTGCCATACTTCCACTGCATTCGTGATTATCTCTAAGTTATTTTTTTTATTTCGGGTAACTCTATGGTATATTACAGTATTAAATACAAGTAAGTTCCAGTTGTTTGTTATACTATTGTACAAAATGTATCCTTGATAAACACTTCATACAGGGTTGCCTACGTAAATATGTAATTTAAAAATTAACTCATAATTAAAAATGCGTATAATTAAGTGCTTTCCTTCAATCTTGCTTCAACGATTCCTGTAATCATTTTCACTGCGAAATAAAATTAAATCAGTGCTTTTTTGAGAAAAAATATTTATTTATTACAATTACATAGAGCGCCCATGGCCCATTATCGTAAGGGGGATAATTGCAAACATAAAGATTGCAAAACAAAAATTGCAAACAGAAAAGTGTAAGCAAAAACATACAATCAGTTCTAAAGCAAAAAATAATAATAAATCAAACGGGCATTGCAACAAACAGAACTAAACACATTCAATGCAAAGAGTTTACTAAAAGACACAGGATTACACATGGTCGGCGACAGAAGGAAGCATCCCTCATGGTGGTTGTCATGAACGCTGCTTTCGTTACATGTTCAGGTATAACGATACAGACAACAGTACCACTAGGCGAAATTAAACCGCATTTTTCACAGCATACTGGGCTTAATGATATTTTTGTATTGTTCGCAGGGATGCGTGCCATAAATAATGGCTGAGTTTGGTGGGTTGAGCTCTCGACGAGCTGCAACTACGCTATGCGCTGTGCAGACCTTTTATCGTGGAGACCTTTTATTATTTTTTGTCAAAGCGCTGTGCCGGGGAACACAAAATGACGCTGTAGAAACAAAGCCTCTCTGCTGGTCTTTCGTTTATTGTTTGTGACAAAGCAGTGTGCTTGACAAATAACTCACGTCAATTTTTTTAGCCTCCTTAGCGTTAAACATTTACTTGGTCCCTTCCCTGAACTCCCCTAACAAAATTACACCACCTTTATTGTGGTTGCATGTATCCAATCTCACCTTCAGTTCTATGTACCAAAGAAGAGTTCAAATGAAGATTTCAAATGCAGATTAAACAGTACTGATTAGATGTTCGCATTACCTCTAAGAAATCCGCTTCCTTAAAGCTGCAGGAGCCGTAACGAATAAGCCTGACAACCGATGTGGCAGACGTGCTAAACCTTTCCAGCCTCAGGAGGCACGAAAAAGTTTATTAATTCGACATTTGAGCAAATTCTGACTGCAACTGCAAAATTCGATGACATCCTAAGCTTAAAAGACAATTTGTTGAGTTCTCACTAAAGTTTGAGAACAATAATATAATTTCTTCCAATTAGACTGACTTCCCGCTGCAAATATCATCTTTTCGTTCTAGAGCGCTGTGGTATTGTAGCACCTATATTCATTTTGGGGCACCTAACAGTCATGGCACGCCTGAGAAGAACACGCATAAACACCGACCTCCTCCTACTCCTTCAAATCATTTTCCTCACTAGATAATGCTAGTACCAACAGCACTCTGCTAAATAATACGTGACCAGCACAAGACATTGTTCTTTGCATTATTCTAACTGAACATAGAAATTATACAAGTCCAGAAAACACGTTGTCATGAAGCATAGAAGACAACTGCCAGAGTAAAAAACAGCAATTCGCCAGTTTTCCTATATCAATGACTTCAGATGTCAACCCTGCTGCCTGGAGCTTTTTCTAATATGCAAAAGACAGTTCAGGAACATAGCACGTCCCAGAAAGACTAACATTCAGAATATTGCAAAACGGAGCACATAAATAAAAAGAAGGAAACCTAAGAGCTTATGGCGTGGGCGGCTCATGACACGCGATCTGCGCGTTGTATCAACCAAAGAAGAGCGTTAAAAGGCAGTAGAAAGTTATACAACAAAAACACACAAAAGAAAATAGTCATGCTGCCTTATATAAACAGCAAATAAAACTCTTGCTTACTTTTCCTAGTTTTCTGTTTGTTCTTTTTCCCAAGCGCGCTAAAATGGAATCAAGTTTCAAACTGTCATTGTACTGCTATTGGACGCTCTTTTGAAGTTCCTCAGTGAGAGAAGGTTCTCTTGAATTTTCAAATTGAAGTCGCGCTTTGCTTTTCGAGTCCAAAAATAGGACTGCAACGGAACCTCTGCAGAGCGTCGTTCTGAACTACGCGTCCAAACTGACTCGTTGTCTTGAGAACCGAGGTTTCGCTGTTCTTTGGCAGAGTGTTTGCAAAGGATTGGCAGTCCACCCATGCGACCAAACTTGCACTGTTTTTCGGCTTTCGAAAAACGATAATAATTAACGATTTTATTTCTTGGAATAAACGGTATTTAGGAAGGCTGTTCTTTTCTTTACGATAGTCTTCCTATCGGTTTCCGATAGTCCATTTTCCGGCATCCAAACGGAAAGCTAGAAGGTGTTTTAAACCCACCGGAAGCAAAAATCCGAGAATCCGTGAAGAAAGGGAGGGTCACTATTAGATGTTCTACAAAGCAGTAAAGCTCGCCTCCGCCCGGTTTTGTGACAGTACGCTTCTTCATCCACATTCACCCCATCGCAACACGAGGCATACTTCCAAGAGCACCACGTGTTCCGCCCATTGGTCCTATATATGCTAAGACGCAATGGCGAAACGGTACTTTTGGGGATAAGCTGAGGCGTATTTTGTATTACAGTCTGTAGCAGTACAGCCCTTTTTAGCGAAAAAGCCGTCGCGTGCCTGTCCTTCTGAAGCCTCCACCCCATAGCATCCCTAGCAGAGGGCCGCGGGTAGGGACACCTTGCTGACTATATTCTGGCCATGAAGGTGCCTAATCTTTCACGTCCTTCCAAGAAAATGCGACCGCGAAATGAAATTAAAAGATGCGGTGGGAATGGGATTAGAGTAAAATATTAGTGTACAGCCAAAACTGCTAACGAAGATTTCTCGCATCAGTAGCTGTGCAATATTTGTTACCGTATGTTGCGACGTCGACGGTGACGCCATGTCAAGCCAGGAGAATCATTTTGGTAAGCTTGCTGCACATCAGAACTTTCTTCTTAGCAACACGCCAACTTTCTCAGATGGCATCGTGCGACTAAATTATCACGTAGCAGCTACAGAACAGTGCTCTTTTTAGTACAACTGCCGCACTCGGTGGTTATATATTGTACTTCGTATGTGGTCTCCTGAGAACGCCTACACAGTCTCTAGACCTGAGTGAAAAAAAAAGAACTTCACCAGGACAACATATAGTTTTCGTGACATTTCACAATCAGAGCCTAACGGTTCCTTGGAAACTTTCTTCGCAACCATGATGTCTTCTACGAGTGAGCGCCTTTGCACATGAGCGTTAGCGGTACCAGCACTCCCTATTTGCAAAAGCCTTTAGGTGAATTGGTTCGGATACTACTGATATACTACAAGGCACCTTTGCTGGAACCATACCTCTTTGTTCAAAAAATCCAACAAAAATGTTTCTATTGTTCTAAGCGCGGTGTTTCTCCTGGTAGTCTAACATTTCGCCTATACTCGAGCCGCTTCTTTCGCCAACATACGCCTACCGTCCTGCCGGGTGGACGTCTTCTGGGAGCGGTAATAAAACCGCCGCGCAAGCCACCCTCCAAAGTGATTCATCCATACCAGGTTTTGGAATGCCCCGGAGATTCTTTTAAGACAAGGTCTAAAGGACCAACCGGAAACTTTTTTGATACAGTGCGAGCTTTTCGGCATTATAATGTTTTTCTAAAGGAGAGGTGCATCTCGAGACCTAATGTTGCTCTTGGAAGACATTCAAAGTACATATGTGTTTGCCTTTGTAATATTGCGCTTTTGCGCAAGCAGTCGCTTTAATCTGCGTGGACTTTTGTCCTTTAAATTGCACTCTCGCCACTTTTTTAGCCTTGGTCCTAATGCCATCATGTGTACCATATGTTATCCGCGATGGTGTCAGATTTAGCTTTAGTACATGCTGCGCGGCACCATCATCACCATATGACCAAAAACGTCAGCAATGGGTCAACAGTTTCTCACATTTGTGTTCAACAAACCATGCCCTGGGCCAGCAGTGACCTCGAGCTTCGATCCCATCTGCCAGCCGGATTTCATCTAGCATCGTTACGTTTCTCTTCTTTTAGAAGCTGCTCTGTTACCCTAATCATCGCCTATACGAAGTCGGCATCATATAACCTTCCCATCTTCATAACTGCTTCTTCAGTACAGTTATGCTATCATTACTCCACATTTGTCCCCTAGCACTCGTTTTTCATTAATTGGTTTGATCATAGATCATGATCTATGAAGGTTGTGGCCAAGTACTACACCAGGGTGGCCAAATCCTGCTCTGGTGAGGGAGTGCGTTGTCGGTTTTGGTCACCGAGATCAGGCCGCACTCCAGGCCTGGTTATGCAATTCCATCGACACGCGGATTTTTTTTTTTAACCCGCTGGAGAATTGCGCGGCACCAGGATTTGAACCCCGGTCCTCTTGCACGCCAGGCGGATGTTCTACCTCTACGCCATCGCTGCATGATTAGGCAGCGATGGCGTAGAGGTAGAACATCCGCCTCGCGTGCAAGAGGACCGGGGTTCAAATCCTGGTGCCGCGCATTTCTACACCGGGTTTAAAAAAAAAAAATCCGCGTGTCGATGGAATTGCATAACCAGGCCTGGAGTGCGGCCTTATCTCGGTGACCAGAACCGACAACGCACTCTCTCACCAGAGCAGGATTTGGCCACCCTGGTGTAGTACTTGGCCACAACCTTCTATGATCAAACCAATTACCCTCGGCCCTCAGTCCCCAGCGGCTGCAGAGCAACTGACCACGGCGGCGGTCAGACCTGTGACGCAGCGGAGGGTGCTAAGAATCTCTGGCTCCGGACAGGCCGCCATTGGAATCTGAACCTGGCAACGTTTAACGCTAGAACTTTAGCTAGTGAGGCTAGCCTAGCAGTCCTGTTCGAGGAACTAGCGGGAATTAAATGGGATGTGATAGGGCTTAGCGAAGTTAGGAGGACAGGTGAGGCGTATACAGTACTAAAGGACGGACACATACTGTGCTATCGCGCGTTAGAGGGTAGACGAGAACTAGGTGTGGGTTTCCTCATTAATAAGGATATAGCTGGCAACGTAGAGGAGTTCTACAGTATTAACGAGAGGGTAGCAGCTATAGTAATTAGGCTGAATAGGAGGTACAAGCTGAAAGTGGTGCAGGCCTACGCACCCACATCCAGCCATGATGACCAGACCGTTGAAAGCTTCTATGAGGACGTAGAATCAGCAATGAATAGAGTAAAATCGCAGTACACTATACTGATGGGCGACTTCAATGCGAAGGTGGGCAAGAAGCAGGCTTACGACCACGCGGTAGGTGACTATGGGATAGGCTCTAGAAATAGCAGGGGAGAGTTATTAGTCGAATTCGCGGATAGAAATAATTTACGGATCATGAATACCTTCTTCCGCAAACGAGAAAACAGGAAGTGGACCTGGAAGAGCCCCAATGGTGAGATTAAAAATGAAATAGACTTCATACTATGCGCTAAACCTGGCATCTTTCAGGATGTGGCCGTCCTCGGAAGGGTGCGTTGCCGCGACCATAGAATGGTAAGGTCTAGAATTAGCCTAGACTTGAAGAGGGAACGGAAGAAGCTAGCGAAGAAGAAGAAGACCATTAACGAGTTAGCCGTAAGAGGGAAAGCACAGGAGTTTAGGATAGCGCTGCAAAACAGATACTCGGCTTTAACTGAGGAAGATAATCTTGATGTTCATTCAATGCACGATAACCTGACATCAATAATTACGGAGTGCGCAGTAGAAGTAGGCGGCAGGAAAGTTCGAAAAGATACCGGGAAGCTATCTCAGGTGACGAAAGATCTGATTAAGAAGCGCCAAAAGATGAAGGCATCTAACACTACCGATAGAATAGAACTAACGGAGCTATCAAAGTTAATAAATAAGCGCAAGGTAGCCGACATAAGGAAGTTTAATATGGAGAGAATCGAGCATGCTCTAAAGAACGGAGATAGCCTAAAAACAGTGAAGAGGAAACTAGGCATAGGTAAAAACCAGATGTATGCATTAAGAGACAAGCAGGGCAATGTCATTAGCAATATGGATAAGATAGTTAACGTAGCCGAAGAGTTCTACACAGACCTGTACAGTAGCCAATGTAATCAGAACGCTAATGAGAAAGACAGCAGTGCACAGCAATGCGTTATCCCGCCAGTAGCGAAAGATGAAGTAAAGAAAGCCTTAGAAGCAATGAAAAGGGGAAAAGCAGCTGGGGAGGATCAGGTAACAGCAGATCTGTTGAAGGATGGAGGGGACATCGTGCTAGAAAAACTAGCCACCCTGTATACGCAATGCCTTATGACCTCGACTGTACCAGAAGCTTGGAAGAATGCAAACATTATCTTAATTCATAAGAAGGGAGACGCCAAGGACTTGAAAAATTACAGGCCTATCAGCTTACTATCCGTTGCCTACAAAGTATTTACTAAGGTAATCGCTAATAGAGTCAGGGCAACGTTAGACTTTAATCAACCAAATGATCAGGCAGGCTTTCGTAAAGGATATTCTACAATAGATCATATTCACACCATCAATCAGGTGATAGAGAAATGCGCAGAATATAACCAACCTCTATATATAGCTTTCATTGATTACGAGAAAGCATTCGACTCAGTGGAAACCTCAGCAGTCATACAGGCATTGCGTAATCAGGGGGTAGAAGAGCCTTATGTCAAAATACTGGAAGATATATATAGCAACTGCACAGCTACTATAGTCCTCCATAAAGTCAGCAATAAAATTCCAATAAGGAAGGGCGTCAGGCAAGGAGACACAATCTCGCCAATGCTGTTCACCGCATGTTTGCAGGAGGTATTTCGAGGCCTGAATTGGGAACAGTTGGGAATAAGAATAAATGGACAATACCTAAATAATCTGAGATTTGCTGATGACATTGCCTTGCTGAGTCACTCAGGAGGTGAACTGCAAATCATGATCAACGAGTTAGACAGGCAGAGCAGATCGATGGGTCTAAAAATTAACATGCAGAAAACCAAGGTAATGTTCAACAGCCTAGCAAGGGAACAACAGTTCACAATTGGCAGCGAGAGCCTAGAAATTGTGCCGGAATACGTCTACTTAGGGCAGGTAGTGACAGCTGATCCGGATCATGAGAGGGAGATAACTAGAAGGATAGGAATGGGGTGGAGCGCATATGGCAAATTCTCGCAGATCATGAGTGGCAGTTTACCAATTTCCCTCAAGAGGAAAGTGTACAACAGCATAATCTTACCGGTACTCACCTACGGGGCAGAAACGTGGAGGCTAACGAAAAGAGTTCAGCTTAAGTTAAGGACAACGCAGCGAGCCATGGAAAGAAAAATGATAGGTGTAACGTTAAGAGATCGGAAGCGGGCAGAGTGGGTGAGGGAACAAACACGGGTTAATGACATCCTAGTCGAAATCAAGAGAAAGAAATGGGCTTGGGCAGGGCATGTAATGCGAAGGCAAGATAACCGCTGGTCTTTAAGGGTAACGGAGTGGGTTCCAAGAGAAAGTAAGCGTAGCAGGGGGCGGCAGAAGGTTAGATGGGCGGATGTGATTAAGAAGTTTGCAGGCAAAGGGTGGATGCAGCTGGCAAAGGATAGGGTTAATTGGAGAGACATGGGAGAGGCCTTTGCCCTGCAGTGGGTGTAGTAGGGCTGATGATGATGACTCGTTTTTCCTATGGCCGCCGCCGTGGCTCAGTGGTTATGGCGCTCGGCTGCTCACCCAAAAGACGGGAGTTCGATCCCGGCGGCCGCGGACGAATTTCGATGGAGGCGAAATTCTAGCGGCTCGTTTACTGTGCGATGTCAGTGCACGTTAAAGAACCCCACGTGGTCCAAATTTCGGCGCCCTTCACTACAGCGTCTCTCATAGCCTGAGTCGCTTTGGACGTTAAAACCAAATAAACCAAACGATAAAGAATAAACGAATATCTTTCCTATGGTCGCCGCACTGCAACTTTTCCCTGCACTGATACATTCCTGCATGATGGTACGATTGGCGCGCGATATGTAGTTTAGTTTTTTTTTTTAGTACAACAACATTACACTTCACATCATGACATTTAGAGCTTGATACTAACAAAAGTCGGCGATGGGTCGATAGGGCGAAGACGTCAAAATACATGACCTCGAGACGCCGTCACAAACTGCCTACCGTGGATTGAGCAACTTACCTTCTGTGACACTTCACATCATGCGAATTGCATTTTGAGTTACTCACAAAAGTCGCTGAATGGCAGCGAGGGCGATCACGTTACAATGCCACGTGACCACGGCGCCGGTCCCACCCCTTCTCGCGCAACCTTGGAAGGGCGTGACCAGCAAGTTGGGACTGGTTGGATGGAATAGTGTGAGGGTCTCTGGACCACTGACTTGGACGCAGACACATAAGACACATGCAAAGAAGAACTGGATGAAGATACTCAGCGCTCGATTGCTTGTGCGCAAATAAAGGTGCATAAGAGTGATCCGATTGTACATGCGGTGAAACAACTGACACAGATACGGAACCATATAGCAGCAAAGTCGATTCTAACGCTGTAGAATTCTACTCTTTGTGTAGGCAAACGTCCTCATAAATTTGTAATGTTACATCCTGCTTCTATCATCATTTCCTCTTCTCGTCTTTGCCGGAGAACACACATTTATTTGTTAGGCAATTAGTTTGTCTAAATTGTAACAAATAATGTCCACTATTCTTTTGAAAGATATGCCGTAATGTTTTCAACAGCTTAGTAGATTCTGTTTTTTTTTTCCTAGCACAACAGAGGAATCATCATCGTGTACAATCTACAATGTGTGAGATTGTCTTTGTGGCGCGACGTTCCACGTAATTTTGTGACCATATCGAGGCCGTGACTGAATATTGTTAGTTAGGTCCAAACAACCTTCATGATTCTCATGGTATAGAATCTTATGACTACAACTGCAACACTCTCAAAAGCTGAGGTGTTACCAGAAAGCTGAAATTTTTATTCCTGGCGATAGAAAAACTGCATTTAGTTGAGGCTTCTCTGGGAATATTAAACAATAGGATACATACTCGCCATTTAGCACTGTGTATGCCTCGATTGCCCTCTTATTTTAACCAAGCAGTGTGTCACGGTATTTATTGCACGATAGTTTCTAAAACGCAACTGTTTTAACCGCAGTCGTTAGTGTTCATGCTTTAACCTTTTACAAGGTAAGGTTTGTATGGCGGACATTCCTCCTCCACGGATTCTTAGCACCTTATGCTGTCTCTCAGGTGTAGTCATCGCCTTGATCTTTTGCTCGGCGTTCTCTGGAGATTTAGGTGAAGGTTCAGCACCAGGGTTGTGCTTATTCCGTATTCTATTAGTAACCATTTCAGGAGTGGTTCAACAATGACTACCTAGGATTTCTATGGCCTAGACTCACACGTTATTATTCGACTACATCAACCTCTTTTATTCATTTACCAGCGTAAAATTTATGCCATCAGCGGGATTTTATCCACGAGCATCCTGCTTGCAAGGCGAATGCTGTATCCCAGTGCCTTTGCTTCCTTCTCTGTAGCGTTTGTATCATTTGCTACACCTCGATATCATTGTTCTGCATTTATAGAGGGCGTAATTCTATATTTTGGTGCTTTGATGTGTTGTGTGAAGTTCATTGCATGGAGAGATAGAGCTGTAGTCAATGTACGCTGCAACATGTACACTACTCTGTACTTCTGGCTTTGTTTCTCCACCTAGCAGTGTTCATGTATTATCTCGAGAAACGGCTCCGGGCGAGACATAGTCAAGAACATCGGCAGAGACCAAGTACACGTTTTGCAAAGCACGTGAACTGAGTGGCGAGAAAACTGCAATAATTATGTTAATGGCCAAAAAACGGATGTTTCTCACCTCACGGACCATATATATAAAGAGAGGTATTGGGAAGAGAAGCGCAGGGAGGTCAACCACAGGAAACTACTGGTTACCAACCTTGTTAAGACAAGATGGGATTAGAAATGCGACATACAAAGTATATCTAAGTCAAAGGTATTGGTACGCCACGTATCTGTCCAGAATGTACCATGAAGTCATCTTGCAAGAAAGTCAGTGTTGGAGATGCTTGTCCGGCGTATCTAATTTTTTTTTCTGATGAACTGTCACCAGAACAAGAACTAGGATACTCTAGAATGCGTGCGACCACCGTTCAGGAGCAACAGACAGTGATTTGCACACACGAGCAGAATAATGTGTCTCAACCAACAAAAAGTGCGGCAAAAAACCAAGAAAGAAGAAAGAACACAAAGATACCCCGTAAAGAGCCTCGCATGATCTAAGGTCGTGACATAATGTATCCGTTACGCACTGTTTTATTAATGATTGCAAGGCGAAGTTTATACTCATCATTTTTTGACCGCATGTTTTCACTGCGAGAGAGCGTAGCGGTAGACTTTTTTTTTCGACCGTAGCGGCTGTGTTTCTATGGAGGAGAACCGCAAAATGCGCCCATTTACTGTGCGATGTGAGAGTACGTTAAAAAACCCCCGGTGGATGAAATAATTCCTGAGCCCTCCACTAAAGCCACTCCTACGGTCTTTCTTCTTTCTCTCTGCCCTCCTTCCTTCGCTGAGAACGCGGTTGAGGTGTCCACCGGTAAGTGAGAGTTACAGAACTGTTTTCCTTCTTGAAACCATTATTTTCATTTTTGCAGTACTCGATAGTGCCAGGGGGCTTGAAAGGTGCTATATGGGGCGTCATAGGATCATAAAACGTGCTTTTCACAACAAACTTCATTACAGAAGTACAGCTGCCTCCTGTAGGCCTACAGAGGAAGTAATGTATCGATATTTGTAACGATGCAGTGATGGCGAGGGAGCGTTTGTAGCAATGTAATAAATGAAAATACTTGTGCAAAAAACACATTTTTGCAAAGGCACACATGTTTTGGCGCCGAGGCTATGGTATTAGGAAGATTAGATTTCAGAATGATGCAGTAAACTGATATTTTCGACGCGTCAGATGAAGTTTTTAAAACCTCCAATCAGCGTGAACCACAATTTAACCGATGCGAATATGGCTGTCATTGACATATCTGTAAATGCGTAGTCTTTATGTTAAGCCTCCTCATATACTTCTTCATACTCTAGCGCCTAATCCACCAGATACGGATCAAAAAAAGCAATTGGATGTCATATTTTTTTGGCTCCTGAAAAAAGCAAGGAATAAAAAGTAGTTCCTATGAGCAATGGAAATGCAAGCGGAGAACTCTTGCGAACTCGCAGTAAATATATATTTCTTTTTCCGTCAACTCAAAAAAGATCGCGTTGTTTTAGATCAGGTGCACCAAAAATTGGCGGTGGTTTAGCTCTGGTTAAATCTAGAGTGACGCGATAGCTACAGCTGGCTGAGTGGAACTTGGCCACGTGACGAACCACGTGATCAGACACGGTGCCGCGCCGCCGCAGCTGCTCCACACCACGTGACCAACCACGTGGCGGCGTGGCAGCGCAGCCACAGGGCGGCGCACCACCACGCTGAAGGCTCGAAATGCTACCATAATGTAGCTATCGCTGCAAAAAGAACAATTTAGTGCGGGGACCAAATTTAATGACAAGGTTGCGACAGGGCGGCGGCCGATGTAATACTCAAATGTAAGTCCTAAACTTGTGCCAGTCTTGATCAGGGGCGTAGCCAGGGAGGGCGGGGGGCTTATAGGGCTTCAACCTCCCCTCCCCCCCAATTTTTTCCGAACTATCACGCACCGCTGACCAAAACAACCACCGGCGCCGGAATTCATTCTGGATTTTGCCACCTACAGTGTCTTTTTCAGAGTGGAAAAGACATTTTGGCGCGAACGTTGCTAACTCGGGTTGGATTTCGTGGCAACTCCTTTGCACCTGGAGTCATGAAACGCAAGGGGCCCCATCCTAGCGGGAACTTTCAAGGGCTCATCGATGGCTCGCTGCTGCGACTAAAATTTCGATGCAATTACTCACAATACATGACCGGTGTCAGCTGCTGCTGCGCAACACATTCGAATGAAGGACAGCGTCATTGAGATTTTTTCCTGGCCGTTGCACATGCCCAAGAATGTAAAGGTTCTTAAGCGACAAACATTCGTTAAAATATTTCTCCTCTACTTGCTAATTTCATGGCCTTTACGTTTTTTATATCAGCGGCATGCACTGCTTTGCTTGTTCCGGACCGATATAGTTCTAGACTTCGTGTGATATTTCTTTGCTGGTTAAATACGTAGAACATGGGAGCATTGGTAGCAGTTATGTCTACCATGAGGGAACGAGAAGGGGATAGTTGGTATGACAAGCTTGCAGGAAATGAAACTGAGCAAGGGACAAGACATAGAAGGGAAGCAAACAGGACGAGCTCGTTCTGTTTCCTTTTTTGCTGTGTCTTGTCCCCTCCTCAGTTTTATGTTTTGTAATCATGTCTGCCACGATTTTTAAGCCATATGAATACAATCAGGTATTAAATAAAATACATATTTCACTTCTGTAGACAGTGCGTAGCGTTATCTGATGCACAATGGCATTGTCAAAGGCAATGCAGTTATTATTGTTCAGTCAATTCTTCCACCAATTCTATGAGGAGGAAGCGCAGAAACATGAGCCCCCCCCCCCCCCCCCTCCAACAAAATTTCTGGCTACGCCACTGGTCTTGAGATATTATGCAAAACATGCAAATACATATCCGCCTACTTCATGCTGACCATGTTTTACAGAGCACCACGAAAATATTAGGCGACATTCATTCGAGATACGTTCTAACCCGCGGGCACCTTGTAACTTCATGCGCCAGATCAACATTAATACTCTGTAGAGCGCTTTTCCTCAATGCATGGATGCCGTCATAACGTCTTCAAAATGAGCAAGTCTCTGAAATCGTTTTTAGTTTCCACAGAGTAAAAAGAATAATTTGTAGGTTTATACATGTAATTTCACATGCATTACAAGCGGTCGAGCTTTCTATTTATAATTCCATTTATTGGTGATGATCTCTCTATATCTTGTGTACTATTGTTTCCAGTATCAGATTAAAGAAGCCTTTTTCATACTCAGCAATTGCCAACAGAAATAATTTTCAATAAGGAAAGGTTTGTGAACGCAATAAACTGAAGGATTTCATTTTAAAGCAACAAAACATTTTTCGTCGGCAGTCTTTCATTTATTTTTTTCCTTATAAAGTTTTGTTGTTGTCAAAAACGTTCCCTATTGGTTTTCAGTTGCAATCTCGTATAGTCGATGCGAGCGATGGATAAACTTTAAAAGAAAGAGTTTGCAACGCAACGGAAGAAAGATAATTACATATATTATTTGCATAACAGTACGTTGAAATAATTCATTATTCGAAATTTTTCTCCATGAACGCTGGACGTGCTCACCGTGCTTTATGCAGACCCAAATCACCACAAAAATATTATTTACCTCTAAAAAGTAGACGTGAGGTAACGAGGAGGAGGAAACTACGGAGGCCTTTCGAATAGAAGATTGAGGATTGCTCGAATAGGACTATAGACTACGAATAGGAAGAAGCAGAACAAAACAAAGTATAGAACAACAGATAAACAAGAACACTGAACCCAAGAAAAGCCGAGAAAGGCGAAGATCAAGAGAGACAAGGAAAAAATACGAGGAAGAACAAAAAAATTGTACGTGATACTTGAGCTCCGACCTAAGTGTATGACGCAATACGTTTGGTGGATTAACGCCTATATAAGCGGAAATAGCCATTCTCTACTCTACTTTCATAGATCCCTAGAAGACTTACGGCCACTGCTTTCGCAGTGGTGCAACGGGTAAGCGATGGCCCTAAGACCGCAGGTGCTGCCATAAGTGGGAGTTGTGAGACCCAGGTTCCTCCACCTGGCCTCCTAGGTTGCCAGGATTTTTGGCTCACAGCGCCGATGGTGGCGGCGCCGGATTTTCTGCACAATAGGAACTTTAAAGCTGTCACGTTAAAAAGAAGGGTGAGGCAGAGAAGAGGAAGAGAAGAGAGAGAAGAAAAAGGAAAGATGGTGTAGGACAGTAAGAAGAACGTGAGAGGGTAGAAGAATGTGGAGTAGGGTGAGAAGAAACAAAAAAGAGGGGAATAGTATGGACAAGGCAATTTTCATTTAATGTTACATCTAATCTGCAGTTTAGAAAACTGTATTTTCTTTACGGAAATGACGCAACTTTATGTTTTGTACTTTTTGTCTACAAAGGTCGGGTCCAATTAAGGAACTGTGCAAAACTCCATGAGCTTCCATAGTATGGGACCATGATCATAAGCTATCGCTCACTTACCACTGTGAAAGTACACTCTGAGAACTGGTACTCTATCTAAAAGAGTGTACCGGCTACTGTACTCTCTCTGGAAGCAGTTTGCCTAAATGTTTGCCGGAAGTATGCCAATATCCGTAAGGAGTGAAACGTCGCCTTCGACAAAGATTTCAACTGCCAGTGCACTCTCTCCACGGCGAATACGAGTTAGAGGAAATTTGGCTTTGATTTTGTAATGCAGCAGAGCCGTATAATTACCTGTTTCCCTCATCTGATGCAAGTTAGGTGTGTCCCTGATTCCGCTGAACGTATGGCTCTCCTTTTTAGCGGTAGTAAAGAGGCGATATGCCAAACAAAGGTTCTGATTGAGTATCATCCAGCGAAAGCAGGCAGTTTTGTACTTGGGTATCAGAAGAAACTGTCTTCTATCTAAACATAGCTCCATCGCTAATTTAAAAATTGGAGGGGACACTTAATCTCCACCTCAAGGGTGCGAAAGTGTAGCCTAATAGGTTAATGGCCACATATTCAGAAGGCCATTCTCTAATTTACATCCATAGATCCTTGGGAGTCATCATACCCTTCCTGGCGCATTGGTGGAAGTGGTAAGCGATGCGCCACTGCCCTGTGATGGCAGGGGCTCCCAGCGGTGGACTTGCTCTGCGCAGGTTGCTGTTGCCGTGCGACGAATCATTAATTGAACTGCCACCTGCCAAGGTGGACAGTTTCCTTATCATCCGATGGGCAGGTTGTGATGACGCCTCAAGCAAACGTGACTTGGGTGGCACACCTGTCTCCTTCGTTGTTCTCAGAGAAGCACCTGCCAAAGCCGTGCTCATGATTTTAAAGCGAAAACTTTACTGGGCTACTCAAGTCAAGGTCATCGGAGCCGCACTTTGACCTTCAAGCGGAGGAGCAGTGAAGGTGTGGAAATCACGTGACATGCCACGTCACTCGCCGCAGCTAGCCGTGTCTACAACCGCGCGCTGCCGCCGTGCCGACCACTGCACCACCACCGCATTGACAGCTGTGGCCCCGTGACAGACCACGCGACTCGGCGTTTGCTGGAAAAAGGCGCCCTCTCGCAGCATTCGTATTGCAGTTCTCGCTACGGTCTGAGCGACCACGCCGGAGCCGCCTACGTCGTCGGGACGATTTCGCTAAACCACGCTTAGCTGAGCTTAACTGCAACGATTTTCTCACTCACAACACCGACATTAGATTTTCTCGAGATCGGGGACTATAACACTGAGGCGTTAAAACATTTACGCTATCAAAAGCAGCATTTTCATTTTTGTATATCTGTTTCAAAACTGGGAACTTTCAAGTTAAAACGCTTCGCCGAAATGAGAAATGCTTCGGTTCATAGAAAACCATTCTGTCAGATCCCGTAAACCTTCACGATTCGACGGAAAGCATCCATATATATACTTCATTTTGCAGTGCCTCTACGGTGCGAATGCTCAACGAGCACTCAAGTCAAGCTACACATCATTTTTGGGCAAACAATTATCCAACAGGACACCAGTTATCTGTATCACGAAGGGCGAGTTTTAAACATGCCGTGCACCACGACATAGCTTCCTATTGAACATTATCTGTGGCGTGCAGCAGTTCCTTGCATTGTTTCATCGTTGACTGAGCTGTGCAAACTTCACCATGGCAGCAATATGTGATGTTGAACAACAGATGTTCGCGAAATGTGTGCAGAAAGTCGCCGTGGAACTCAAATCATTTACCTATATATGTGTTCAAAAGCAAAGACGCTCGTCCCAGCGAAAGACAAGAGGTAGATCTTGCGGCTGACAACGCAGATTCATGTCATGCGATTCTTAGCTCCGGAGCAATGCTTCTTTATTATTTTCGTAATAGAGCAGTAAATTCACTCCTGCAAAGAGCGCGCCCTTTGAAGGATTGCGACGATTCTAGAAAAAAGGAGTCGAATAATGTATGGGAGAACCGTATACTCCATTGAAAGGCGTCCCTATACTCCTTCGGTTCTAATAGTGTACGTATCTCTTTTTTAAAGCAATATTTTTAAGGGCGGGTGCAAATATTGGAATTGCAACTGTTCGCGGGCATTTTGTTGCATGTCTGCATGTATCAACATATATATTCGACTTCGGGACGTATTAAATGTCGTAATGAGTAAGAATGCCGTATACCGCTTTCCAAATGCCAAGCACGGCCTTCATCACTGTGTGCAGGTTACACTGCACTTCGTAAGCACGCGCAGCTCCTTTAGTACTGTGCGCTGAAATTATTGCTGAGAGGTTAGATGGGAGTGTATTGCAGTCGAGGGCAACAAAGTGCACAGCGCTGTAGTATGATCATTTACAGGAGCTCCACGTAATTCAACGGATTCTCTGGATTTTGCGGACTGCAAAGAAAAGTGAACCTAGAAAAGCTGACTTATAAACACAAAGAGGCGGGAACTGCTTCGTCTGATGTGTCGGCTTTTTTCATTACCACTATAGAGAAGAAACAGACCTTAATCAATTGAGAACCGGCGCTATTCAAAGGGCACGTGTCCAGACATTCCGACGACAAACTAAACATAGAAACTCGGTGAGAGAAGTAACAAAACTGCTGCAGCTCTCTCCTGGACCCCACAATCAAAGGCGAAATAAATTGAGAAACAAAAGCCCAAGAAAGGCGGCGCTTCTGCTAGCTTTCCTTGCAATGCGAAAGAAATATTGTCAACATTTTCCAGCAGCTGCTGCAATACTCCGCTGCTTTAACAATCTTTGCTGCGTGAGTTTGGAATAGAGGCCATATCTTGTCGCCGCCTGCTAAGCGTTTTTATGGGCTCTATTTTGTAAATTTTGTTCCCTCTGGCAAGCTCGCGTCCCGGACGGACCGTGAACGGCAATACAAAGCTCTGAATCTGGCAGGCTTGTGCCGGAGACTATATTTCTTCTGTTTTATAAGAAAAGCTATAGTTGCTTTCTCTTTCGCTTTCCAGGAAAAAGGCGCTGGCGACGAAATTTGTTCAGATCAAAGAAGAGTCATTTTTAGCACTAGCGAGGCCCCAAGTGGCCAGCACAGATGATATTTGCACTTTATGGCATCAGTTTCTGCAGATACATGCTATTGGTTTGAGAAATTGTTTGAGAGTTAAATCATAAGACTGTGCTTAAGATAAGAAACGCTTTCAAACCCTTGCCCCCTTTTCTCTTTTATAAAGGGGACCTTCACTCTGATTTGTGCCGACTGCCAACATTTCTGTATACAAGAAATGTAAAAACCAATCCCAGTTCGTTTTCCCAGGTTCAATCTTTGTCTACTGGCTTAAAACAGGCCAATTATTTATTCGTGCCTAAAGACGAACATTACCAAGGATAAACCGCGAAGAACTGGAATGATCTGCCCGGAGGATCCGCGCGCCACTCCAATGCTACCAATTTGGGGACTGCCATTCAACACGTCTTCAATCACGGAACATGACCACTTCTCATGTAAAACACCTGCCTTGGGGCATTGAAGGAATAATAAAATAATAAAAACTACACTAGCCGTGTTTATAAACAATTCGCGAAGCCTATTTCCGCACTAAAAAAACTATAAGCTCAGAGTTATATACCAACTTTGGTAGTAACCCTCAGTCTTTCCACCTTTCACATATATGATTACAACCGGTAGTCATCATCGTAAATCTACTCAACCTTAGTGCTGTCGTTATGCATCGCTGGTGATGGAAAAAAAAATAATTAAGTCCCGTTAAGATCAGAAATTTAGTTTTCTTTGTAGTCACAACCGTCTCAAACGATATCATGCTTTCAAGAAATGTCGGCACCACCTGCTGTTTTTACCAACCAGAGGATTCATCACTGTAGAACGTGTTCCTAGAAATGGTAATCGGCTCTAGTCATCTGCGAAGGCTGCTTTCCTGATCTACGAGATCGGTATTATAAGCGTAGCTTCCTTTGAACTCAGCCGCTTTGAACCGAATAGATACTCTCACTTGCATTTTTTGAAAGTCTGTTTTGCGTTTGCGTGTATATTGTTCTACTGCTGCTCTTTATTGAGTGGGCTTAATTTTACAGCAAGGTGTGCATTACAATTGTTATTATCAGTGCGAAAGCACTGCTCCAGACGTACCTACCGAAGGCCAGAATCTTGCCATCTTGTCTTGTGCTACAAGCTAACTAGGTCTTACCCGAGTTTTCCAGTAAGCTCAGGTAAGATCGGAATAGCGTAGTGCAAGCTTCAGCCAGTGTGAGGAAGCTAGGGTAAGTTAGATTGATCGTCGCGCAGACTATACAAGGTAACCTTGTGCCGTCATCCCAGCCTGCCTTGGCAGGTGGCAGTCAGTTTAACGATAGATCGCGAGAGGTTGCTCAGGAAGAGCAACATGCTCCGCACAATTCCTATCTGTGGCTGTGATAAAAATTTGATAATGGCCTAGCTCTGTTAGCCCAGGATATACGTAGCGTAAGCGTGGCGACATCTGGTCCGGAAGAGTTAATATAAGAAAGCCGCGCATTCATTGCATCCGCCTTTACTCATGGTTCAACTTTTAGCCGTCGTGGCGGAGTGGTATCGTCTGCGCCTCAAATGCCAGAGACCCTGGTTCGATTCCCATCCCCGTCACCGGTTGTTGTTTCTTCAATGAGTGTGCGGGGGGTTGACCACATAGTGCAGAGCAGCTGCCGTAGCTGGTCACGTGTTTCATCAAGAGATTGCTCACGTGACCAGTCACGTGGTTGGTCACGCAATGCGGCTTCAAGAGAATGCGCAGACCGGCAAGGCGCGCCAACTGTGCGCCATGTGACGTCACTGCTCCTCGCGCATGCGCAGGACGGCTGTTCAGGAGCCACGCGAAACTGCTCGACCAGTGTAGCGTACGCTACAAAACAGCGCCATGCCAGTCCAGTGGCGCATCGCTTAACCTCTGCGCCACTGCAATAGTATTAGTGTGAGGACTCGCCGCGACCATTAGTGTTGAATAGACAATGACCAATTCTGCATATGCATTACCTCACTAAAGCTATCGTGTCACACTGTTACGGCGTAGCATAAGTATTCCCTCCAACTGAAAACTAAAACACCTGCTCCAGCACGTATGCTCGGTTTGACTACATTATACGTGACCAATTTTTAACAACATTTTCTGCCGAACTGGAGAGTTCTATAAAGTACTGGTTATTTTACACTCATACTTTTGCATACGGCCTCCGAACTTGATAAGCTAGGAATATAAATTCAGAAAAGTTTGAGATTCAAGAAATCCGCTCCATTTGTCACCCATCTGTGCTCCTTTATGAAACGTGAATTCGTTTTCTGCGCATCGGTGTAACTGCGCTCATGTCTGCTGTGATTCGTTTAAATTTTTGGCATCTTCTTATGCTCGTATCGTTTTTAGAACAATTCTGCTTCTATTCAGCGCTTATTTGTGATCAGTATTGTTTACATTCTATTCCTTTCCAACTTTTCCACATCATTACAAAATACCATCTCCACCTGGCCTAGGTTTTATTCATTTATTGAAAGAAAATTAATCCCAATATTGACGACACAGATGTTTTTTTTTTGGAAACCCATTCATGAAGTCTCTTGGCGGCTAGGTCATGTGTGATTGATCTTTGTGTGATTGGTATTATCCGTGTACCACCTAACCGGGTATGACTGAAAGCCGCCTAGTGGTCGCTTCCGAAAGTACGAACGGAGCGGATGTTTCCGCTGTCCGTTCGTTGCTATCAGGGTGCTACCGTTTCCTTCAGGGATTACTCTTTCTTTTCCTTCTCCCGCCGATTTTTCATGCTCTACCAGTCAGTAGAATAGTTGTACAGTTGTGTAGAATAAGCATGCTCATGACATTGAAGCCACTGGCGAAAAAGTGACGGCTATACGCAAAAGCTGGACTCCCTGGCAGACAAACGCTAAAGAGCCAAGTAAGGTACGAAGCGTGGTTTTACTGAGCCTCTCACTTTTGTTATTACTTCGGGCAACACCTTCGCAGTCCTTTATCCTTCTTTTGTTCACATAAGCTTTCCTCTGCATTTAAAATCATTCGATATCACCGTGTAGGAGCGCCGGAGCTGAAGTGTTCTAGATTCGCGACATCTCGCATGGCGCTCTATCATAGAATTCGCAATGTTTCTTTTTTTTTGCAGTGGCACGACTTCGAAACGGCCGTGGCTTGACCCTTTTCGGGATAGAAGTGGACGCACTTGTCTCGATGGCATATCGCCAAGCCGGGAGGGGTTGTAAAGGGATTGAATCTCCTTAAGCGACATTGTTGTTCATAACTCCTAAACAACGTGAATCCAGGAAAGGACAAGAGGACATACAGCCGTAAGAGCTCTGCTTGCAATGTTGACAACTTCTTGCCGATGCATGGTGTATGTACACAAGAAATGCCCGAAAGAAAGGAAAGCAAGAAACACGCAGCATAATTGAAACAATGAGGAAGCTCGATTATCGCTTTCTACAATATGTCCACCTAACATTCGTAGGCATTTTTTTTCTTTACAATGCGAGGGATGTCACGCTTGCACAACTCTTCTCCAAATAAGCTATTTTCGCCGCATCGAGGATTTATAAACCTGATAATTTCTGTGACGGGCGCTAGCACCAGTCTCTTGGCATGCAGCGCGTAGAGTGAGGTCACGCATTAAAGGATATCAATGTTGAATTGGCCCTTATTTTATTGATTGGTATTATTGATGACTACATATCTGCTTGGTTCGCCAATATATCACTTTCTGCAAGACAACAGCAGGCGAGAAACAACAGCCTGATCAAAAGGAAGAAATTTTTTCTTGCAGCCAATTTTCAAGCTCCTGCGTATTTGTTTGAGCAGGACTTTCTCTGCTTAAATCGAATACACAATCTTAGATTAACCGAAAATGAAGCTTGTGCCTCTCTGATAATTTTTTCCATATGATGTTTTACTGAATTTCGAATATTTGAACGGATGGAAAGAGTTGTGGGCGCTAGACCTTCGGCAAAATCAGCGCTTGATAAAGCCTATAAGCTTTAGAGCATGGCAGGAAGATTCAAGTGAAAACATTGTCAACAAACATCACAGAGCATCAGATACATGTTGCGTGCGCTTCAAGCTCCGTGAGGGAAGAAGAAGACGGCGATTAGTGGGCCGGCTGTCTGACACCGGTCCGTAATTTTCGGCTTTATTTTCTCACATCAGAGGTTTTCCGGTCTTTTTGGCGTGTGTCCTCGACGTGCGACGACCTGGGGGTCCCTGGCCGCCGGCAAAAGCACGTCAAGGGACCTCCTCGGCGCTGTGCGCCGTATCAACGCCGACACGAAACATCACCGCCAGCTGAACTCCATGCTGCACTGATGGCAGCAGCGCCAGCGGCGGGTCCAGCGGCCCTTGTAGTTGCGGCAACAGACCAAGCCCCGCCAAACAAGAGACTGCGCGACGACCAAGCCAGCAACGAGCCTCTGACCGACAATCCAGAGGACATGGCCCAAGCATCATTTACAGTTGTATCGTACAAGAAAAAGAGAGCTACCCGTGTTCCTGTAGTTTTCAGGCCCACTGAGGAAGGAGGAAGCCTCTGGAAAGCCAACCCCATCATTGTGGTTTCGGCGGTTGTAGCATCGGCTCAAGAAAAAGTCCTCAGCCATCGCATTCACAAGGATGGGAGCCTGATGGTTACAGTATCGACGCTGCCCGCCGCCAACCGTCTGCTCACGGTAACTAAGCTGGCTGGAGTGGCAGTAGAGGCCAGAGTCTCATACTCTTACATGGCAAGGTGTCCTCTCAGCAAGGAGGCTAATTGCCTACACTCCTGACGATGGTGAAAAGATAAAAGCGGTACGCCATCGCACAGTTATATTGGAATTCGCAAAAGATGCGCCGCTACCAAAACGAGTAACGCTGGGGTTCTGTAGTTAGCCTGTAACTGAATACGTCGGAGCAGCAACTCAGTGCTATAAATGTCAGAGGCATGGCCACATATCAAGACACTGTAACGGCCCCGTGCGCTGCAAAGTGTGTGCTGGCCCCCACTCGCACAAAGAATGCACTTCGAGAGCGCAACCTAAATGCGCTAACTGCGGTGGCCCACACCCTGCTTCCTATGGAGGGTGTTATAAAAAGAAAGCAGCCACAGTTGCTCGCACAGCAGAGCAAACACAAGGGAAACCCCCTAAGCGCCATGAACCACCACCTAACCCCGACGTGGTTTTCACGACTACGGCAGCTCTTTCCGAGAATCAGTCAGCACAGCGTGGCAGAGCAGCTGACAAGACCTACGCAGATGCGGTAAAAAAGAAGCGTGGGAAGTCCGTTGGTTCTTCTCCTTCATCAAAGCTACTGCAACGCACTACACAAGACCCAACAAACAGCGTCGCTTGCTCTGACCCTAGGGCGCCACAACATGACAAGAAGATCAGCGGCAGGCAGCAAACCGGAAGCTCTGAACAAGATGTCACATGCCTACTGATTCCGATGCTGTTTGCAGCCATCAAGGCTCTTATCCGTGCAAACCCCTCGTCAGGAAGACTCCCAGAAGTAGAAGCTGTCCTTGCAATGGAGCCGTTGGTGTCGGTCTCCTACGCTCCGCAGGGTCGTAATACCACACTTAAGTAATCATGGCTTCCACAGCGAGAACTTCACCGCAGCTGACAATCCACAACATCTTTCGTACATGCACCATTTTCCAGTGGAACGCTCCGGGCTACGCTCTAAACTCTCAGATTTCCGACAGCTCGTGCGAGCGTACCGCTTCCTCTTCATAGTCATTTGCGAATCACGCGTCGAGGAAACTTTCCGACTCAATGGATACTATTTCCATCATTCACAACGACCAGATAACGTCAGCAGATTGCTGATAGGCTTTCGCAAGGATATCCCGGCCTCAGCGGTTGATGTGCCGCCTCACAGCGACAATGAATACGTATGCGCTGTCACAGTTATTGCCGGACAACCGTACACTCTGATTGGAGTATATCTTGAGCCAGGCACGCTATTTGATGCTTTGAGACTTGAAGACTTGATAGCAAGGACGCCCTCTCCGCATATTATTTTCGGAGACTTCAATGCTCATAATGAAATTTGGGGCAGCTCACATACATGTGCCCGAGGTGCCAAGCTTGCAAAACTTCTCTCCAAGCGTTCAGTTCAGCCATTAAATACCGGCAGCATCACCTACCTCCGAGGCCCGACGACTACCAGCAGCATCGACGTGACATTTGTCACGAGTTCATTCGCCCACAACTTTGGCTGGTGCACTGATTTGGAGATACGTGGAAGCGACCATTACCCAATCCTCATATCGGCTTTCCATGCGCAGAGGAACCCAAAGAAATTCCTTATAAAATCTACAGACTGGGACGCATACAAGGACGCTGTAAGCAGAGGAGTTACTGCGGCAACTCGCAATGAGGAATTAGCATCGACAATTGCGTATTGCCTGAGGGCGAGTACACAACTTAAAGCTAAAAATGATAACCTACCTTCAAATGATGACACATTCCAAAGGCTTTGCGCTATACTCAGGCGAGCTGAAAGGAAAGCTCTGCGCACAAAAAGCCTCGATGACCTACGTGCATGCCGACGGACACAACGTCACATTCGACGCTACATGGATAAACTCAGTCGGCAAAAGTGGCGTCACTTTTGTTCTACGCTGGATGTGCGCAAACCAGTAACCAATATTTGGCGGATAGTTAGAGATATGAGCACGCCACTTCAACAACTCCACCCCATCGCTGCACTCTCCCTTCACGAACAAAAATCTATAAAAGAAGTCTCCGAAGAATACTACAAGCTGCTGTCGGCAGGGTCAGGGCATTCGACACTCTCCGCAGATGGTCAAACAGGCATCCCAAAGGCGGCAGTGCCAGCGTTAGACCTGCCTTTCACAATGGAAGAACTATCCACAGCTATCGCGGAGACAAACAGGCACACGTCTCCGGGTCATGATGAGGTGACCTATGACGCCATTGCAAAGCTACCTCACACCTCCCGTCTTCGACTCCTGGAGCATTACAATTCTTCCTGGATGGCTGGAGAGGTCCCCACGGAATGGAAGCTGGCGAAAATCGTGCCCGTTTTGAAACCCTGTAAGCAGCCAACAAGCTACGCATCATTCCGGCCCATTGCCCTACTGAGCTGCGTAGGTAAGCTCATGGAGCGCATGATCTGCAAGCGCATAACTTGGTTCCTAGAAAGCCGAAATGAGTTCCCCCAAGAAATGAACGGGTTCCGTCAAAACAGGTCTGCGACTGACAATATCATCGCCCTCGTCTCATCAATTGAGGAGTACCTTCATGCTGGGTACATCCCAACAGCCG
This sequence comes from Amblyomma americanum, assembly GCF_052857255.1. Lineage (NCBI taxonomy): Eukaryota > Metazoa > Arthropoda > Arachnida > Ixodida > Ixodidae > Amblyomma > Amblyomma americanum. Next base: position 93,609,744 of record NC_135501.1, read on the forward strand.
TTTTCCTAGACATCAAGGCCGCTTTTGACTCCGTCTTTCACCATGCAATTCTCGCAGCCTTTGGCAGTCTTGGCCTTGGAGGAAGGCTATACAAGTGGATTGGGCATTATTTAAAGGAACGACAAATTTTTATTACCACTCCAAACGGTCCAACACGCTTTCACGCAGTGGAGAGGGGCGAACCACAGGGAGCGGTGCTCAGCCCTCTCCTGTTCAATATTGTCCTTATTCACATAAGAAGACACCTTCCGCGAGGGGTCTGCATAACAATTTATGCTGGTGATATCTGCACCTGGACCGCGTCACGTTCGCGCTATATTACCCAGCAACGTCTTCAGAGAGCACTATTGCACATTTCGATGTACCTGGCTTCCAGAGGTCTTAGTCTCTCGCCAGAAAAGAGTGTTGCAATGGCGTTTACAAGAAAAACGATGACCCGATATCTGCTGCTCCTAGGCGGACGATCGCTGCCATATGTACGATCTCAGCGATTCCTGGGTGTTGTAATCGACTATAATCTGTCATGGTCACCTCAGATAAAAAAACTCCGTGGGAGGATTACTGCAGCATCGCAAGTGTTCAGGTTCATGGTGGGAACAAGGTGGGGTAGCAACTGCCGATCAATGCTTCTGCTTGAAAAAGCCTACGTTTAAGGAACCTTGCGCTACTGTCTACCAGTGCTTCAAAGATTATCTACATCAAGCAATAAGACTCTCAATGCCGCGCGGAACAACTGCCTGCGAATATGTCTTGGCCTCCCAAAGGGTTCCTCTGCATCAGGAACAGTAGCGGAGGCAGGATGTCTCCCACTAGAGGTAATTGCCGCCCAGGAAACTATGCGTACCCATCTCCGCCATGTCCTGCTTCGATAGAAACTGTGGAACATATCCTGCTTGAGTGCCCTGCGTATGCTAACGAGCGTGCGTACTATGAACATTGCATGCAGAAGCTCTGCCCAGTGCCCCTAACAATGGACAAAGTTTTAGGCCCCTTAGCCTGCTTCAGGCAACAGAGACTTGCAATGAACTTTCTTTTTACATATTTAAAAGACAGTGGACATCTCGATAAGCTCTAAATTCACTTGCAGGTTACCTTCATGCATTCTTCTTGCAGTGAACTTCTTCAGCCCATTCGTCGGGCTATGCACTCCATCATTCCATAGGTTACATCAATACTCGCCACTGCATCCTTAGTACCCATTTCATGGCTGCATTTTATCTTCGTTTTTTTTTCCACCTCTTCCACGCTGCTCTCCTTCAGTCTTTATCTCCCAAATTCCCCTCCCTACGCAGAGTAGCATGCCAGCGATATTGAAACGCCGGCTAAATTCTCTGTTTCTTCATTAAAGAGTCTCTCTCTCTCTCTCTCTCTCTCTCAAGCTCCGTATTTCATTTGCTTATTTCTAGCTTTTACACATGCCCACCTGGCTAAACATAAATTTGTAATCTAGACCTAGTAGCTGTGCCTGAAAAGCGCTGAAAAAATATGCAGCAATGTAGTATACGCAAAACTCTTAACATCGATATTGCCGCGAATATTTGCAGTGTTTGTTCGTTTTTCAAATCTACCGCGACACCACTTTATCGCTTTGTTTGCGACGCAAGACGCGACTAGACTTATCTCGATTGATCGCAGCCAGGCAAAGCTGATTCTACGTTGTTCCGGAATGTTCTAGTAACTTTGCGCCCTTTATCTCGAATGTTCGCTATCAGCTTTAAATTGAGCACGGCCGACAGCGGCGGGCATTCTGTTCGAAGACCGCCGAGCACGCTTGTCGCTTCGCCGCCGCCGAGTGATTCAGTCCATTTTGGGTGCAAGTCAGCCCAATAAACAGTTCTTTTAGAAGACCCTTTCGTCCGTCTTCATCGCTGCTTCGACTGCCGTCACCAATACGTGACAATATGAAGCAATGAGTCAATTTTCTCACCGATCGACAGTCAAGTGGCAGGGAATGTCTGATAACACTGATTGTGAGGGAAGAAATGCGAGTTATTGAGATCCTAGTCGAAATCAACAGGACGAAATGGGCTTGGGCAGGGCATGTAACGCGAAGGCAGGATAATCACTGGTCCTTAAGGGTAACGGAATGAATTCGAAGGGAAGGCAAGGTTGGCAGGGTCTGCGGAAATTTAGGTGGGCGGGTAAGATTAAGAAGTTTGCGGGCACACGGTGGGCGCAGCTGGCAAACGACAGGATTAATTTGAGAAACATGGGGAGGACTTAGGCCTGCAGTGGGCGTAGTTAGCCTGATGATGATGATGATGATGATGATGATGGTGGTGGTGGTGGTGGTGGTGGTGGTGGTGGTGGTGATGATGATGATGATGATGATGATGATATGAGGCGCACTATTAAGGAATGTAGGCTCCGGCTAATGCCTTTAAGCATCGCTTAACAACCAACACTGAACCAGAGATTCAATTTCAATTTTTTGCAAGTTAGAATCCAGCTTTCTTGGGCCTCTGTAGCATACTGCATTCGCCATCATCACCGAGATGACCGGGACCCCAACAAGGAACAAATACCGCTCCCGAATCCTTTAAATTTATGATGTCCTGCTCCAGCAACGAATTCTTTATGCAAGCGTAGTGACTTGTCCTATCAATCCACCTTTCTTTCGCCAATCCCAGGGAGTTGTATCAAACTGATTGTAAACAAATATAGCAGAAACTGTAAGACGCCTCCGCATAGGGCCTGTAAGAAGCAAGAATAAAATATAGAACAAAAAGTTTCCAGCTACGAGAACGACGCTTATTGAATGAAAAAGTGAAATAAGTGAAAAAAAAACAACATCAGTACTAGCTCCACGTGGTGAAAGATTCAAGCAAAGAAGGCAAACACGCTCCAGCTGTGACGGTAGTATTTCTTGATCTTCAAAGGCCGAGCGACGCAGTGAACGGCGCATGAGCTGTGGGCACAGTAACCGTATACCACGTTCTTCAACGGAGTCTTGCAGCCACCTTTTCATTATTCGTTTCTTGTACTTTCTGGAGCCACATGCTATAGCCCTCTGTCTCTCTCCAGGAAAGGGTGAGAGGATGTACACGCTCCGTTGCGTAGCCCCGAGAGCCTAATACGTATTGGCGGCGCGCCGACTACCGACCCTTGCATTGATCGGAGCAAAGAAGTGAAGGGAACAGACGTCGATGCCAATGATGAGGTCCGAAGACTATCCGGGCGCACTCGCAGCTCGTATCACAATGTGGCCCGGAAGTGGAGCGCGAAACGACAGGCGATAGACCCCTATGGTCGGGGCTGTTGAAGGAGTTCTCGCTCCAGCAATCACACTTCCCTCACCTCCCATTACCCAGCATCCCTCCCCTGGTTCCTTGGCGCACCTCTTCTCAGCATTGTTAGTTTGTGCCAGTTTTTTTTTTTCGATCGCATGAATTGGGTGTCCAAGAGCAATGGCTTCGATTAATGCATTGATGAGTGGAAAGAAACACCAGGCACTAGGCACGACGTAATACGATGAGCAGTGCTCTACTCATGAGTTAGTAGAAAGTGTTTTGTACAATTTAAGCATGTGGAGTGTCTTGCGTACATTTGCACGCCAATAAATATTGAGTGTAAAGAGCAAGCCATGCAGCAGCATATCTGAAATAATAAAAACCTGTCTCATTCTTATCTAATTTGACCACCCTAGCATGGATAATGGAAGCTCCACTGTCCGCCCTTTTTCTCTCTCTTACCGCATGGCCAGTTATTACAACTGTAAGTAAAATTTTAAATTTTTTCATCTCTAACAGCTAACGTACGGAGCCACTAAAGTCTCATCGTTCAGATTTTTTTTACTGTTTCTAAATATACAACATAAAGACGCCCATATAAGAGATACTGTGCTCGAACTATTGAACAAAGGCGACACGAATGTTTTTCGTTTCTGTGCTTCTTATCCCGTAAATCTCCGAAAATATGGATAAATGCTCAGTTGTACGATTTACATGATTTCTTTTTAAAATTAGAAGTAACGTTACGCATTCTTGATTGTCGCCGTTTTTTTCTCTCCCAATACAAAAACGCTAAATTTCCAGCACCAAAAGTTCAGAGCGAATTCATGTATTTTAAGGTACGGTCAAAATAATTTGCGTTCAAAGGCAGGTCCTTCAGTTATTACAAGCTTTTTCTGCAGACCTGAGCAGCCGCTACCGCAGGCTCGATCACAGACCATGATGCACGGCTCTGGTTGACGCCATGTCGTCTTCTCTAATATTCTTACATATTTTAGTATAATTACCTCTTGACCGTTTTATAAGGTATGTAGCATGCTGTATATTTCGTAGACTTCGAACAAAAAAACACTGGATGCTGTTTGTTTTGCATGAGCGACGATTTAGCTTCCTGTTAAGTGCGTGAACATATGGCAGAAGCTTTAGTTGCTCCGTGTAGTTGCATTGGAAGAACTACGTACCTGTTAAACAATTTAAGGGACTAATGACGTAATTCTTCTCTCTATAACGTTTTTTCTCTGACCTCTCTAGCGGCGTTCTGAGCATAAAATAAGCTGCTTTCCGTATCACCAAAAGCAGTGCGTCAGCTATTCAGCTCACTATCTAGGTTTTCGTTGTTGACACCAGTAGCTGTTTGTATTTATACACTGCAGCATGTTTCTTTATGTATTCAAACAGTCAGGTACCTTTTACCTCAAGTATAACGTTACTTTACAAAAAGGAACCGCTTTTTACCGCATCGCAGCTTGATTCTGAAGTCGGGCTACCAATGAAATTTTTTGCCCGCTTTGTTCGGAAACCTCCCGATGCTCTTTTTTTTGTGTGTCTTCCTAAAAGGTGCACGAATCGTAAGCTTGCACGTGTCCAGGGCGGGGGGGGGGGGTGGCGAGGAGGCCTGGCTTCCCTCCAACCATCCTCTTATTCTCTTGGCAATGCTCGGATAGCTTCAAGCACCCCTCCCCCTCTTCAGCTTGAAGACAATCCCTTGGGCCCCTGCCAAAAAAAAAACTTCCTGGCTGCGTGCCTGCTCGTAAGGAACGACGAGAGACTTCTATCTAAACCGCAGCGGAAATTCCCTTCCTATTAACCGTCCTTCCCGATGGTTTCGTTCTTAGCGCGTGTCACTGAGAAGAGACAGGTGACTTTGAATTTTGCTTGCAAGAGGAAACGACGGTCTTGTATGGTCCGGTTTGATCAGCGTTTGCACTTAGTGACAGCCAAACGTTTCGGGGCGTTTTAGCGCAGCGGAAAAGCGGACCGCCGGTTTTTCGCTTCCAGCAAGAGCGTGAGCGCAAAGCTCTGGATGGAGTTCCTTCTTTCAGAACTGGTCTGTTGCGTTCCGCTGTGTTTTGCTCGGGGCTGTTTTGTGCCAAGTGTCCATGCTTTAGTTCCTTCAGTCCTTTTCTTGCGTCAAAGAGTTATCGCTGAAGGCTGTGGCACAAAAAGATCGCTGCTTGTATGAGGTAAATACTTCCATCTTTAGTCTATTGTGTGCACGTGCGGGAAACTCCAAGACGATGGAAGAGCGAACTCTCCGCACATTTCAGCTGGAGCCCCGAGTATACATGTGTGGCCTCATCTGCACAAACGATGAGATACAAAATGCACGGGACGACGCCCAGAGAATGCCGCAAACGCGGTATCTCGACCTATTCTGTAGATTTGTTGGTATTGTCAGAGTGAAGTAATGATAATCGCTTTAGATCCTTGTTGTTTTCCCAGACAGTAGAACGTATGTACTAGAGGTGCAGCCATCACGAATACCATTATCCAGTTGCAAAGAAGACGTCCTGGAGACCAAAGGACATAGCAGCTTCATGTCAACTTTGCGTACCGCTAATTTACGCAACATGATTCGTGTAGTCCATACGTGTCACTCCATGAGACTCTAGTTGATATGACCGACGACGATTTTAATTTAGTTTCCGAATAGACTTCTATGGCGTTCTTTGGCCTAGATGCCCTTGCGCCATAAAAATCCATCATCATCGAATAGAATTAGTTCCGCTTCATTGAATTGATGTATTTGTGGACCCGGCATCTGTCGTTTAAAACGTCAAGAGTATTTATTATTTCTAAGAACAAAATAAACGAGCCACTTTTAATATTTAATATCTTACCACTGCCTTCTTCAAGCAACATTTATCTTGGCGTCAAAATAATCCACATACGCTCGAAATTCGGTGCAAGTGAAAGCCGTAACGGAACGATTGCTCATCAGCATCCACCCAAGCGCAGCCATACGGCTACAAAAGCTATGCAGTTTCAACAGAACTTCGTAGCTGCATTGATATTTGTAATCGTCTTGGGTTTGAGCCCGCGACCACCGCCTCACTGGTAATATCTCTTTTCATTCATTTCCCTTCGTAGCCATAGTGTTCTGCTTGAGTGAATGCTAGTAACCCTGTCTACATTGCAGTGTTGCGCGCGTACTTGCCGCTTGGGAGATATTTGTTCACACTAACGTAATCGAGCTGGCGCAGTATTTTCCTTAACACTGGTGTCAATATGATATCACAGCACGAGTTTGACAACCGCGTAGAGCGCTGCAACAAATGAGCAGGAAATGAGTAGTCGGATGCTATTAGAGAAAACGTGCCAGTGGCACTTGGGCAGTTGAGAAACAAGTTGACCTGCAAGGCTTGCGAACAATAGTGGCGTCTTTGATTTGGGTTTATAAAAGAAAAAAATCCAATATGTTTCCTCTATCAGTACATTATATATGTTGTACACTTGATTACGTTCTGCTTTCGTCTTAACAAGCGCTTGAATATGGCATAAAAGCATTTTCAGCGACACTTTTACACTTTCACGCCAGTTGAATGGTTTTACTTCAAACGTCCAGAAAATGTGCCATTATGGTGCAGCATTTCTCATGAAGAAAACAAACGCCGCATGCTTTTTTGAGGAAACCAGTCATACCTTCTGAAGTGATTTTTTTGTTATAGGCGTTGTAAAAAAAACGCGAAGAATATAGTTTTCCACGAAAGCCCACAAGAGGTAGCACATGGTGGTCCCATGTAAAACATAAGGTTATGTTTATGCAGGAGCCTCAATCCACAATGCTGCGCATGCTCCGTAAGATACCACTTTAGACTAGAGAAGAGTTTGCAAAGGTATTTGAATAACACCCGCGCTGGAATGTGGCATCGCTATCTAACGGCTGTTCTGTTTTGGAGAATTCCTTTTTTCGCTTTGTTTCTGATATCACATGTATGCAAGCGTAAGTACAGAGACTGCCAAAGCGGTTACTTTCATCGCAAAACAGCAGTCGAGCGTTTTGGTGTTCATAAAATATTATTGCAGCAGGAGTACGCAGATGAGTCGAGCGACAACACTGATGACCGAAAACAGACAAAAAAATTATGAATTTTAATTAAGAAGTGGCGTCACCGCTGGAAAAACAAAAGACAAGTGCAGCCTGACCATCTTCGGACTAAATCAAGACGTCCTGTGCAAAGTGGAGGAGACTGAGGATGGATGGGTGGTGGTGGTGAAAACTTTTATTTTTCGAAAGGTATGTCGATAAACACTATACTCTGTCAAAGTGAGGTTGTTCTAATAAAAAATCAACTGGAGTTTATATGTGAAGCTCTCTGCGCCCAAATAAAAGATGTCATTTAGAAAAATGAAGACCGAAAAAAAAAATGGAGTCCATCAAATGGATTGATGCGGAGGAAGCCCGATAGCATTTTTCGTTCACTCACTGACCCCATCCAATTCTGTTATACTCCAATTCCAATTCTGTTTCACTACTGGTTTCACTACAATTCTTATTGTAATTCAATTCTTCTTTTGCTCTGATCACTTCTTTTATCATTGTCTGTTGCGTCATTGTAAGCCGTTTTCACAGAAGCAAAGTCAATATTAGTGTGGCCACTTCTTCTTCTCCCCTTAAAATGAAGAGAGAGAGGGTGGAGGAAAGGAGGGGGAGCAGACACGTGGTAGGAGGGGGAAGAAGCCGCAGGGGGAGAGGAGTGCGGTCAGTAGGTGGCAGTTGTTCATCGCCTACCGGTTGTGACGACGGAGGTCGCCAGGTTTTCGCTGCAACTAGGTTTATATTCGATCACGTTGTAAAAAGGTAAGACTGAAGTTGGTTGTCTTTAACTGAGGGCGAAAAAGCCTGTCCCTTGGCTCATTGGCTTTTGCGTACAACTATTGTAACTATAAAGACGCGGATTTGAATCCACACCGCTACCAGAGCATTTTAGTGGAGGCAGAATGGACATATGCCAAATCTGCCAGGTGATGTCAACTTAAGTTGAAGAGACCCAGATGATCGAATTTATTCCAAAGCCCTCAATTAGAGTGCGTCTCATAACCTTCATGCAGGTTGTCTGAAGCCGAACCGGCAGAGGCCGTGCGCTCTGCTGTTTTTTATAATCTAATTGTAGTAGCTTCAGCAGAGATGGAATTCCTGAGTTTCGGAGTGAGAGATGATGTTATCATTTTAAAACCAAATTTATTATTCCCTTATATCTATTTTTTTTTGCTGCCCATAATCCAGCTGTGTCTTTGTCAAAACTTGCAAAGATAATACAAAGATTCTTGGGCGAAGAGCCCGGAGGTAGTTTCGGTATCGAGTTTGTGCAACAGAAATCACTCGAGTGACCTATTTGAGAAACCTGGCATTGCAGTTTGTAATCAATATTTTTTGGTGCTGTCCTTGTGCGCGGCCAATTTATTAGTCCTGGCCAAGGCTACTGTTGTTTCCTTCAATTACTAAACGACAGCTGATTGGAGCACTTTCAAGGTTGTTGCAAACGTAACTCCTCGCTCATTATTTCGTGACCTTGTCTTGTATGTTTGTACTCCATAGGGCAACTGCGTACTTTGAAAAATACTATCACTATCGACATATTTCTGAAAATACAGTATGGTGTTCCTTTGTCTTTCGGGCACTCACGCATTCGAAATTACAGGAGAAGTAAATTTTGCTTGGAGCACCTTTCTACATACTTGAGAGAATCTGCTGCATAAAACAAGCTAAAATTGCAGAATTATGAAAAGAAACAGAAAAACACGAGAAACACAGCTAGCACTATGATAATATTCCAGTTAACAAACAAGGAAATAAATGTTAGACATCATAGCACCAACATTTCCAGCCACTGCAGATCAGCTTTTTTAAATAATAAACAGGAATGAAATGCACTGAAAAAATTCTCACTCGCACAGTTTAGATTCCTTGTCAAAACATACAACGAAATCTCGAATGAATGACAATGCGCGTACTATGCATTCGACCTCCTACAACAGTTTAAGGCATCCGTCTAGCTCAAAGAAGCTGTGCAGAGTGTTTCAGTTATCTAGTTATTCAAGATGCTTCTTTAATTTTTTCTTTCCCTGTGCCCAAATCTTGGGTATTTCCTTATTTCAGAATTTATTTTTAGAAACTAGCCCAACTGATGTTTTTTTTTTTAATTGACGTTGAGACCAAATGGAGAAGACAAGCTAGAAGTAGATTGCTTCGCTGCTGATTTGGCGGCTGAACATCAGTGTTTTTGGCAGCTAGCTTTCGACTAGGCATACATATCTAGTGGGATTCATTATTAACCTCATCCTCAGCTTCTCAATTGAGCCTAGTTAGTGCTACATCCAAAGAAAAACTCTGCTGATGCTTTGCCCTAGAGACCGAAGGAAAAACAAGGTCTATTCCGCGTAGAAGAATAAATTGTCAACAGAAACAAATCAGTTGACATGACAGCAGTGGTTGGTTGTATGCAAAAAAAGGGGTTTTAAATGCTTGTTTTTTATATTCAAATATACAGCACCTCAAAAATAATTGTATATACCCAGAGGTGATGTTTGTAGTACTAGTCTCTACCGATTACTACGCGTACAGTTCGATAGCGCCTAAGACACCGGGCTGCTGAGCTCAAGAACTCAAGGCAGAATTCTGGCAGTAGCGGCCTCTTTGGGATGGATGCTAACTGCAGAAGCTTGTTCCGCAATGTTAGCGATTTTGAAGAAACCCAGGTGGTCAACAGTAATCCTGATCCACCCATTCCGGCGTCCCTGATGACTGAAGAGTGTAGCCCAGAGGCGTTAAACCCAAGCATCATACCCTTCTATCAAACTCTAAAAAACCAAATTTGTGAAGGTAAGTGCCACATGGAAACAGTGCCACTTCTGCACATGGAACCACGTCTCACACTATCGAGCACAGGCAAGTTAATACATATTCATTTGTACCATACAAGAGACAAATTGTTTCGTGCTGTGAATATAAACACTTGCACTCCATAGTAAATGAGCGGATGTAAGTGCTGAGCTGTATCCGGTGTCTTAACGTCCACTTGCGAACTTGAAGGACACCTATGATTTCAATGTTGTACACTTCATACATTCTGTTGTGGACTGGACACCCTTCACGTGGAAAAAAGATAACAAAAATCAGAAACAATATGCAGAACTTTTACGCGCCTGATTACGTTCATTTTGTTACGTAATTAAATGATGGTTCTAACTCAAATGCGCACTCAGTACAGAAATCGAAGCGTACAGTTGCTGGTCTATGTTGGTTTAAGTGGGTTTAACGTCCCAAAGCAACTCAGACTATGAGAGACGCCAGAGTGAAGGGCTCCGGAGATTTTTACCACCTAGGGTTCCTTCACGTGCACCGACATCGCACAGTACACGGGCACCTAGTATTTCGCCTCCATCGAAATTCGACCGCCACTGCCGGAATCGAACCCGCGTCTTTCGGGCCAGCAGCTGAGCGCCATAACCACTGAGCCACCGCGGCGGCGCGTACAGTTGGAATGAGGTGTCATCTGCTCTGCCACCGAAAGGTACGTGCTTTTTAGAAACTTTTCTCTTAAATTGCTTTACTCGCAGTGGTGGCTCAGTGGTTACTTTGCTCGGCTGCATAGTGCGAGTCACATTTTGAATTGCGCGCACCAAGGCTTTAACTTATTTGCAAGAGAAATGCCAAAGCATCTCCGTGGATTCGCGTGTTTTGTGGAAGGTAGAGCCAGGAGGCTATTCAAAGTAATCCAATTGTCTCCACTCAGGAGAGATTTTCCCTCTAACTCTTTTTACTGTCTCCTTCACATTTCAGGCGCGCTTTAGGTGTCCTCCGCGGTGAGGCCATTACGGAGCTTTTCCTGTCCTTATTACCACCAATCGCCAGCATCACCTCAACCACTACCAAAACACGAGGACGCGAATGACACGTATTCGCGGGGACATATTGACACGAGGAGTGGAAGTAGAAGGAGAAAGAGATCGCAGCCTCTAGAAGTGGACGACGCTGAAGTGTAGGTCCGTTTCTCTGGTGCCCTCGTTCAGCCGCTGCAGTTCCTTTTCTGTGTAACAACTGTTGCACATCTGGTGGAGGTGCGGGGTACGCTTCCCGACCTGCGTACGCCTACGAGATAAAGACGGCACTCAAACCGGTCCATCAGCGCCCAAGCCGCCGCCTCCGCGGTGAGACACCTGAGTTCGGGCCTCTTGACAACCCGACGAGGAAGACGCAGCCTCGACCGACGGTCCCACCGGAAATGGCCACAGACAGTAGCTTCCCGGCGCCCATCCTCTACCACACGCCGCGAACACCGCCATCTTTTCACGGCAACGTGTACGAAGATGCGGAAGACTGGCTGGACATCTTCGAGCGGGTCGCCCGCTACAACGGTTGGAGCGACGACCGTAAGCTCCATAATGTGTATTTTGCGCTCGAGGACTCCGCTAGGACATGGTACGAGAACCACGAGAGCAACCTGTCCACCTGGGAGACATTTCGCCAAAATCTCACAGCTACATTCCCCAACGCAGACCGCCGGGAGAAATCTGAAGCTGCGCTTCGCTCCCGTAACCAGCGGACTAAAGAAAACGTCCGCATGTATGTAGAGGACATGACGCGCCTCTTCAAGCGTGCTGACCCATCCATGGCGGAGGAGACGAAGCTTCGCCACCTGATGCGTGGGGTCAAGCAGGAACTTTTCGCCGGTCTTGTGCGCAGTCCACCGCGTACTGTTGCCGAATTCCTCACGGAAGCGACTACCATGGAGACGACGCTCCTGCAACGAGCCCGGCAATACAATCGGGATGTAAGCACGCTTGGGCCGGCTGTTTCTTCGATGCCGCTAGGGAGTGATGCGGCCGTTTTACGGGACCCAATCAGGTCGATCGTCAGGGAGGAATTACAAGCCCTCCAGCTGCCTCCCAGCGCGCCGTCTGATGTCGTCCGGGACGAGGTGCGCCTAGCAGCACAGCAGCAACAACTGCCTGAGATCCCAAGACAGACTGAGGTCAGACCAGCCTATGCATCTGTCCTCTGTCGGGCCCCAACGCCAGGCTACGACGTGAATACCGCGACTCACGCAGCGCAGCAGTCTGGTCTTTCCCGTGTGCCTGCTCGACCAGCTTATCAGCGGCCACGGAAGTGTGAAGTGTGGCGTGCACCGGACCGGCGGCCCCTTTGCTACCACTGTGGTGAGGCGGGACATCTTTACAGGGCCTGCCCGTACCGCCGAGTGAGTCTGCGTGGTTTCGCGCCCGACGACCCTTGCCCCCGGAATGGCGAACGACCATTCGAAATTGAAGCTCATCTGTCGGCCCGTCAGAGGCCTGGGACATACGGTCGCTACGATCCTAGCTCGTCATCTGCGCTGCGTTACCGTTCCCCAAGCCCTCGCCGAGACGCCGGCTACCCTGAGCGGCGTTCTCCTAGTCCACGCCGGGAAAACTAATTCCAGCGGTCTCCGGAGGCAAGGCCGCTGCTGTCGGGAAAACTGAAGATCCTCCGCCGCCGATATACCGATACGCTGATTCCTCACCGGGGCAGGGTAGCGACAGCATCCGACGCGCTACTTCTGATTTGCGTGTGACGATTGACGGAACTGACACCATCGCTTTACTTGATACTGCGGCTGACTATTCCGTGATGAGCCACACCCTCGCCCAGGAATTGAGCAAAGTTTTGACACCATGGTTGGGCACTAGCATTCGCACGGCTGGAGGTCACCTCATTAGCCCGGCCGGAAGGTGCACAGCCCGAGTCGGCATCCGCGGTTTCTTCTACGGTGGGTGAATTCGTCGTGTTGAGCGAGTGTTCGAGAGATTTGATCCTGGGCCTCGACTTTCTACAGGCAAACGGTGCTGTGATCGAACTACACGAGGCGCGAGTCACTTTTTCGACGAAGCAAGCCGTGGCGCACAGTAACACAGAAGGCCCAGGTGTCAACGCTCTGCGTATAGTCGAAGACGACGTAATGCTGCCACCACGGTCCAGTGTGGTGGTGTTAGTGAGGAACGACTCGTTTCACGACGACGAAGGTATTGCGGACAGTCACCCTTCGCTGTTGCTCGAGAAGGGTGTGGCTATTGCGCGCGTCTTGTTGAACTGAATGACGGCTGTGCGACAGTTTTTCTGACGAATTTCACGAACGAAATTCAGCACCTCGCCAAGGGAACGGCCGTCGCCTTCCTCGACGACGTGGATAGGTTGCCGAATCTGTGTCCCGTACAGGAGAATCTTCACGACGATGCCGCACCAACTAATGCCCTTCAGAAGGTTAAAATCAACCCGGAGTTGTCACCTCATCAGGATAACCTTCTGTTGTCGCTGCTACTTGATTTTAAAGATTGCTTCGCGGCGAGCTCCAAGGTCGGACGTACGCCGGTAGCCAAGCATCGCATTGTCACCGATTCGGCCACGCCACCAGTTTGGCAGCGTCCATACCGCGTTTCGCCTAAAGAGCGCGAAGCTATTAGGACGCAAGTCGATGAAATGCTTGCAGACGACGTTATACAGCCGTCAACAAGTCCGTGGGCGTCGCCGGTGGTCCTGGTGAAAAAGAAAGACAACACGTTGCGATTCTGTGTTGATTACAGGAAACTGAATAATGTTACCAAAAAGGACGTATACCCACTCCCGAGGATCGATGATGCCCTTGACCGACTCCGGGACGCCAGGTTCTTCTCTTCCTTAGATCTGAAAAGCGGATATTGGCAGATCGAGGCGGACGAGCGAGACCGCGAGAAAACGGCTTTCGTGACACCCGACGGCCTGTACGAATTTAAGGTGCTCCCGTTTGGACTTTGCTCCGCTCCGGCCACATTTCAACGCATGATGGACACTGTTTTAGCTGGTTTGAAGTGGCAGACGTGCCTTGTGTACCTGGACGACGTGGTCATCTTTTCGTCTAGCTTCGAACAACATTTGCAGCGATTGCGCATTGTCCTTCAAGCTCTTCAGTCTGCACAACTAACGATCAAGCCAGAGAAATGCTATTTCGCCTTCGAGGAGCTCCGTTTCTTAGGACATTTTTAGCGCACAAGGCGTTCTTCCAGACCCCTACAAGACTTCCGCCGTCTCCAGTTTCCCACGCCCAACCGACAAGAAGGCCCTCCGACGTTTTTTGCGCCTCTGCTCGTATTACCGCCGCTTTGTTAAAGATTTTTCTCGCCTAGCTGAGCCATTGACTGCCTTGACTCGAGATGACACACCCTTCGTATGGGGAAGTGCCCAAGACGCAGCCTTCGAGGAACTCCGCTGCCGCCTTTAAAGTCCACCAATACTAGCTCATTTTGACGAGAATGCAGAGACTGATGTCCACACTGACGCCAGCAATGTCGGCCTCGGAGCTATCCTCGTACAGTGGCAGGACGGCGCAGAGCGAGTAATCGCCTACGCGAGCCGCACACTTTCTCGATCGGAACGGAACTATTCGACGACCGAAAAAGAGTGCCTTGCCGTCATCTGGGCTCTGAGTAAGTTTCGACCTTACATCTACGGCCGACCGTTTCGTGCTGTCAGCGATCATCACTCGCTATGCTGGCTGGCCAGCATTCAAGACCCTTCTGGCCGGTTGGCCAGATGGAGCCTCCGTTTACAGGAGTACGACGTTACGGTAGTCTATAAATCGGGTCGGCAGCACCAGGACGCGGACTGTTTATCACGAGCGTCCGTGGAACCGGCTACGAAAGACATCCCCGAAGATTGCCCTGTTCTTTGTGCCATTAGCATCTCCCGTATGGCGCAGCTTCAACGAGCAGATTCTGAGTTGGCGCCACTCGTTAAGTATCTGGAGGGTTTGAAGTCTCATGTACCTCGTGTGTTTCGCCGTGGACTACAGACCTTCATTCTGCGGCGTGGAGTGCTCTACAAGCGCAACTTTGACAGCAACAAAGAGACGTTTCTATTTGTTGTGCCATCCCAGTTACGCTCCAAAATCTTAAGCGCTTGTCATGATGAACCATCCGCCGGCCACTTTGGGGTTAGTCGCACACTGGCAAAGATTCGGCTTAAGTGTTACTGGCCCAATTTACTCCCATCCGTGCGTAGATACGTAACAACATGCCGGGATTGCCAACTGCGCAAATCTCCTCCTCTAATGCCAGCCGGCTTTCTGCAGCCCATAGCACCACCAAAGACCCCTTTTCAGCAAATTGGCATAGACCTCCTCGGCCCTTTTCCGAAGTCGACCAGAGGAAACCGGTGGATTGCGGTCGCGACAGATTATTTGACCCGATACGCTGAGACCACGTCACTTGCAAACGGTACTGCTGCTGAACTCGCCGACTTCTTCGTCCACATCATCGTCCTGCGTCCTGGCGCTCCTGCAGCTATCATTACTGACTGGGGAGCTGCATTTACGGCCCGCTTCACTCAGGCTGTACTCAAGCACACGCACACCAGCCATAGACGTACAACAGCCTACCACCCGCAGACAAATGGCTTGGTAGAACGCCTCAACAGGACCTTGACCGACATGCTTTCAATGTATATTGATATCGAGCACAAGACATGGGACGAAATTGTCCCATACGCAACATTCGCGTATAATACCGCGCAGCAAGAGACGACGCAGTTCACTCCGTTCGTATTATTCTTCGGTCGACAGGTTACCACCCCCCTCGATGCTATGCTACCCGTGGACCCCCCTGACAGTGAGACTGAACTTGTTGTCGACGTCGCCACCTATGTTCAACGCGCGGAAGAAGTACGGCAACTGGCCAGACACCGCATTCAGCGTCAGCAGCAGATCGATGCTGACCGCTAGAACCTTGGACGCCGCTACATTACCTACCACCCAGGCGACTATGTGTAGGTTTGGACGCCCGTTCGTCGTCGCGGGCTGTCCGAAAATTTACTGCGCCGCTACTTCGGCCCTTACCTTGTTGTCCGCCGCCTCAGCGACGTAACGTACGAAGTTGCACCAGCCTCGCCAGCTTGTTCATCGCACAACGGCAAGCGCAGCGACGTTGTGCATGTGGTACGAATGAAGCCGTACTACGAGCGACCCCCCGATTGACTTTCTGCCTGCATGTAGTCATATTCCGTGATGTCAAACTCGTGATGTACCTCTTGAACACTTTTTCTCCCCGCTATTCGGTCTGACGGTAACACCGCATCGGGGCGATGCTCCTGAAGAGGGGGCAGTGACACGAGGATTGGAAGTAGAAGAAAGAGATCGCAGCCTCTAGAAGTGGACGACGCTGAAGTGTAGGTCCCTTTCTCTGGTGCCCTCGTTAAGCCGCTGCAGTTCCTTTTCAGTGTAACAACTGTTACACGTCTGCGTGGATTCGCGTGTTTTGTGGAAGGTAGAGCCAGGAGGCTGTTCAAAGTAATTCAATTGTCTCCACTCTGGAGAGATTTTCCGTCTAATCCTTTTTACTGTCTCCTTCACATTTCAGGCGCGCTTTAGGTGTCTTCCGCGGTGAGGCCATTACGGAGCTTCTCCTGTCCTTATTACCACCAATCGCCAGCATCACCTCAACCGCTACCAAAACACGAGGACGCGAATGACACGTATTCGCTAGGACATATACAGACCTCCTCTATGAGCTCTGTGTTAGCGGTGGCGTTCCGGTATATTGACAGCCCCCACGAAGAATCATTAGCCGCTCGATCGCCACAGAATATGCGTAAGAAAGTGAGCGGCAACACTTGCCGTGCCGTAAGCAACAGAAGAGACGCTTAATCCACGGCACTTTTTTAACGGGAAGAATACCCCGCCGCATTAATCGCCGCAGAGTCCTTCCGGCGCATTACGCCAATCGATTCTTGAATGGACTTGGATCGTGCTGTCGAGTTGCGCTACTGGTAAAATTGCACATTTCTGCGCCGAAGCCACAAAACATAATTTCACAGATACACTGTGCAATTCCGGTTATTCATGAAGAATACATCATGCTCAATATGCAGTGAGATTGTATGAAGAACGGCTGGCATCTACGAAGTGATACAATCGGCGCACCCGTTATGAATCTCGAAACGCAACTCCCGGCGAGAATGCTGCAGTATTCAGAGCAGTCCTTGTGTGAGAAATAAAAACATATCTTGAGCTACCGGCTCCTGTTTGGCAATGCAGCCATCGCTTTTTGAAAATATCTCAAGTGCGAAAAAAAGAAGTAAAAAAGCGTGCAGTGGAGAAATCAATTTTCGGTTATTAAGACGATAACAACATATTTCTTTCTCTGCGCGCTATATACAGGGTTTTTCATCTAAGACTTTACACGATGTTAGAAAGTATGCTTTTTATAATAGGAAAGTTCATTTTCCGGCGTAGCATTGTCACTGGTGTAATACATCCGAATTATATATGTTGTGCTAATTAGCAGGCTGGTTAACTCATCTTTAATATATAACTTTTCAACAATTCCTGTTAGGCTCATTAATTATTGAAAGGCATGTAGCTAACTGTAAGTAGTTTTTTTTTTTTTAAATTGGTTCTTTGGCGGAAAGGAAATGGTGCAGTATCTGTCTCATATATCTTTGGACACCTATCATATCGGTTTTTAGAATTTCGAAAACGCTGTTACCCTCGGCGGTGTGGCTTATCAAAGTTTGATTGTTTTGACGAGCTAATGCACTCGAAAGGTTGCTTTGCCAGCAAGCTTCTCGAAAGCGCGTTAACTATGGCGCGATGTAGCCACAATATTTTGGGCCAGAGCGCCCAGGAAAACCGTATTTTCATAATTCTAAAGACTTACATGGATATTACTTATAGGGTCCTACACGCCTCTCAATATTTAGGGAGCCGAACAGTAATAGTTAAAAAAACTATTCAATGTTTGTTAACCAGAATCATCTTTTGAACCTCTTAGCTACATTCTGATGTAACACACTGCTGACAATGATACGTCTAAAAAAAGCACACCTCTAAACAGTCTATTTTTAAAATTATGTGGTCTTAAGTGAAACACCCAGCGCAAGAGTGAACAAGAGGGTTGCTGAGTGACCGTCAAAATCAATCGCCTGGGAAGGCGTCTGAGCAAGACCGCGCTGCCATATTATATGTGAATAATTTAGATCAAGAGTTGGGGACTCGTCCCTCCCCGTGCGATGGCCCTCCTCCGCGGTCTTAGCCGTGCAAAGGAGGTAGTGATCCGGAGTATATGGGTCGGGGTTGCCCTCACTCCTGCCATCACTCGGACGTGGCTTCAATTTCGCCACTTATATCCCCACCCAGCGTGTCCAGTCGGCAACTCTCATGATACTGAGACTGACATCCACCTCTTGATTTGGGTTTGTCCGGCGCTGAAGCCAACCAGAATTCGCCACCTGGCAGCAGCGGGTCTCACGCCGGACAACCCGTCCTCATATATTTCTTGGACGCAGAAGCCACATCACCGCTCTCTCCTCGCCTTCATTAGATCGGCCCACCTGTTCTCATCAATTTAACGCCATCTCTTTTTTTACGTTCGAAACTCCCTTTATGCCATGAAGTAATAATTAACGTTATCAAAAAAAAAGAATGGGGTGAACTCTTTCGATATATGCGCATTTATTTAAAATGAATTCGTTTTTAGGAAACTGTTTTGCTTTTAAAAATTTTCGAAGTGATTTATGCTTTGTTTTGGACTCTTAACACGTGAGTATTAATGCTTAAGTTTTCCTCGGAGAGCTCGTGTGCAGTGCTTTGTCATTATGTACAACTGGGTGCAACAGTTTCCTGGAAACGAGTTCTAGGAAAAACGTTTTTCATAGAACTCGCGTCCCGGAAACTTTTGTCCCAAGTAGTGCATATGTGGTTAAATCGTAAAACTGCCCTGATTTCGCGAAAGAATAGTTTTAAGTAACAACGTCTCAGGTGACATTTATGTGCACTGCATGCACCACGTTTGTCCTTGCCAAATCATCAGCTAATCATATTCCTTAGATGAAATTTCAATATCCAAAGCACATGTTTGTACGCAGAAGTCTCTGCATCTGTAGGTCGGCAACACTCAGTGTCAAAGAAATTTCAAAAAAATTCACAAAATTGCTATTATTTTCTCCGCTCCAGAGATGAACATATGAACGAAATGAAATGGCTCCAGAACGCTTTTGAGAAACATATCGAATTTACCATATTCAAAGAAAAAATAAAGTAATAAAGGCGTTGATAACCGTTCGGCACGTCGTGAGAAAAGACACCGCAGCACGCCATTGAAGCGGCAGACTCGCGCTTCCAGAAGGCGTGTGTCTGAATAACTATCTAATTTACGCAATGAAGCAACATACTGCAAACATGCAGTGCTGCCATACAGCAATACATGTAGTATTGCATACAACACAGCAAACGTGCAATACTTCCAGAATATTCGAGGTTTCTTAGGTTCTTCAAAATCAGCAACAAGCCTCTGCAGGCGCAGTAACAACTGAAGTGCGATACTGTACTAAAAAAAGGCCCACCTAAGCAATGATAATACTCGGATTGCTGATTCGTCATCGATGTATAACACAGAACATCTTTGGCCGCCGGCTCTTAGAAGACTCCTCGCTCTTGCTGTTATGCAGAATAATAATAATAATAATAATAATAATAATAATAATAATAATAATAATAATAATAATAATAATAATAATAATAATAATAATAATAATAATAATAATAATAATAATAATATTAACAATAATTTGTTTTGGGGAAAAGGAAATGGCGCAGTATCTGTCTCTTATATCGTTGGACACCTGAACCGCGCCGTAAGGAAAGGGATAAAGGAGGGAGAAGTATGAGCACAATCGGAAATCTATGTCGACTGATGGAGGAAAACTCTTCGCTAAGCAGACATATCTTGCCTTGTCCAAATAACCGCCACGGACTATCTTGGTAAGATGGACTGAAGGCTTGAAAAGGCCCTTAAAATAAATGAAGGTGGACAATCACACCTTCATGCTGCCAGTGCATTTACCCCAGCTGTCATAGCTTAGAACACATTTACTCATGAATGCTGTTTCAGCACTGGGAGAACACGATGACGTATATTTTTCACCACAATTATTGTTAAGTCTACCGTCATTTTTATGATCCAAATGTGGTATTATGACGGCCATGATATGCTCCACCTTTATTGGTAGAGAGGTTTTGCATGAATCGTCAAATTTGGTAACGAGGTTGTATTGCAGTGTATGTGCAGGCATAAAGAATTTTGGCGCAGTGCATGAGTTTAGCACAACTGCTACTGATTACGAGACTTTTAGTGTGAATAATACCTTCTAATAATCTCAGTTTTGTAAAGTGCATTAAATGTTTGCCTATCGCTATTAAAAATTTCTACATGAACCTCTAATATATTTCAAATAATAACTTCAAATTATCAAGGGGAGCCGATGAATACCTTTAATTCCAGTTTTTAATGTATGAGCTAGACCTTACTCATTAGGTTCCACATGATTTTGTCTGTAATAGAGCTTTCATTTTGGTTTCAACAGCCAGACCATGGTTTTGGCATTGAAGTGCTCTATATGTGTCGGTAAGCGCATAAAACTGAAATATAAATATAATCTCAGTTATGTGGGTTTCATTCATTGCAACATTAAGCAAGCATTTTGCAACAGCCCGAATGGCAGCGAATGCAGAAGCCGCAATTGCATTGAAGTTGTTTATGCTTCACGCTACCTAGTATAATTATTGCCGTTACAATGGACATTAGACCATTTAAATGAGGGAAGAGATTTAATCAAAAATTCTTCACGCCTTAGGGGTCTATACATACTAATATATCTCGCATTACTACAAAGATGGGAACGCGTAAACAAAATTATAAGGCTATACTTCTCCAATGCGCGGCATAAATGGAGCTTAATTTACAATCTTGTAAGTCTAGAAGTTAACCCCAGCAATAACGACGCCGTGTGTTGATAGCGTACCATAAAAGTCTTTGACGAGGGAACACTTCCATGTCTGACCCTTTAGAGGGCTGGAGTTCAGTACACTTTTATAATTTCAATTTATAATTTGTTTTTGCTTTTTTCTTTCCACTGGGAAACCGGTTTTTTGCGAAATATTTTCTAGCGTCGCAAACACGATGGTCGGCGCTACTTGAAAAACAATTTATGATATAGCTTTGACATACTGGCGTTCGTTATTTTCATTTTCTCATCGCATGTGAATCCGGCGCTGATGCAAGAATGCCGGCGGAGGAAAACTGGAGAGAGCGCCAGAGTATCCGTTCGGCATTGCCTTGGGGCATGCTTTTATTCCGATTATTCATGTGGGTAATGCCGCTGATGGCCCCGTATTGTGCATTTCTTACTCACTCGAAGCACCATGCACTATGCGTTTCCTTCCTTGAGCTTCTGAGTCTGCAGGTCCTACATTGCAGGAGTTGCTTTGATCAAAGCGGAGGAAATACGAGGAGCCTAAGACGTCGTCTGCTAAGCGCAGCAGTGGTTACCCTTTGTTCAGCAGTAATTTATCGGGGCTAACGTTACAAGAGCTATTATCGAAGCTAAGGCGAATCTTTGTCCTCACCGGAACTCGTACCGGTCTAAGTGCACAAAGTACGACCAAGCAAGCCCAAGAGCCTTCTATGCTGTAGGTAATTGCTATTTTAAGGCTGAGAGCAAGATTTTGCATTATCAGAATCAGCTTAGAGCCTGCTTTGATGATTCCAATCAGGTAAATTTTAAAAATCTCTTTTCGCCGTACCGCTGTCAGTTTAGACCTATCAGAACTTGTATTCTTCGTTCAACTTTTCTTTTTTTTGAATATGGCAAAGTCTACAGCAACTCTTCCAGCTGTTGTAGTTCTCTTGACCTGGTTTTGTATCTGGTCATGGCTTACTGACATTCGAATATTGTCCAGCTGTTGAGTTCGAGACCAAACTTCAGAATAATGGATCATTGAGTTCATGGAATGATGGAAGCCATGTCACTGAATCCAAGAAGAGTATAGGTGAATATTTCTATTCTTTTTGGACGAAATGTGTCAGTAGGAAAATAATAGTGTACTTAGATAAGATCATTCTTTTAAATATGCACAGAATGCAACTACGTGGCGCCGGTTGAATGTGGACTCACGACTATCCAAGCCTGTTTTAAAACGTTATCTCTACTCGTCGCGTTTTGAGTCTTGGAGTTACGTTGATGCCACGGATAGAATCCAAAATGGCGGCCTTCAAGTGGTTGACGTGGTAACAAGGTGGCTCCATAATGAAATAAAATGAGAACAGGCGACAGCGCAGCCTGATGCCCGGGCACCGCAACTCGAAAATTATGTATCTTTCTTTCTTTCTTTCTTTCTTTCTTTCTTTCTTTCTTTCTTTCTTTCTTTCTCTCTCTCTCTCTCTCTCTCTCTCTCTATATATATATATATATATATATATATATTAGCAGAGAAGGCATATGAAATGAGGGGCTCGTTTGACAAACATATTACGGAAGCCAATAGTCACCGAAACCAAGGTGCATAGGGGAATGTTTCCAATTTTTTTTTAATTTGTAGTGCCAATCAATTAGGTTAAACAAAATTACTTATAAAGCAGCAGAAAACACAACCATGGCGCAGGTGGGATCTGAACCCACTACCTCCGAATATCGCGTCCCGGTGCTCTACCAACTCAGCTACGGCGACGGCTGTCCAATCTGCTGCTTTCATGGGTATTTATGCCTTGCGTGTAAGCGAACCTTGAGAGTGTTCGCCAGCGCCACCCTCGTCCATAGCAGTCGACGTAGCACGTCCTGTAATACCGCGAGTGTGACGTAGAACGTCATCTAACGGCGGCGGCGGAAACTGTGCGAGAACCCTCTCATGCTACCTATGGCATCAAGACGGCCAGAACCGAGACCCCCGTTAAGCTATTATAGAGAAGGCATATGAAATGAAGGGCTGGTTTGACAAACATATTAAGGAAGCCAACAGTCACCGATACCAAGGTGCACACGAGAAAGTTTCTAATTTGTTTTTGTTTTTTAATTTGTAATACCAATCAATTAGTTTAAAGAAAATTACTTATAAAGCAGCAGAAAAAACAACCATGCCGCCGGTGGGATCCGAAACCACGACCTCCGAATATCGCTACTGAGCTACGGCGACGGCTGTCCAAACATTCTCTTATGAACCTTGGTTCCGGTGACTGTTGGCTTCCTTAATATGTTTGTCAAACGAGCCCTTCATTTCATATGCCTTCTCTATAATAGCTTAACGAGGGTCTCGGTTCTGGCAGTCTTGATGCCATAGGTAGCATAAGAGGGCTCTCGCACAGTTTCCGCCCTCACCGTTATATGACGTTCTACGTCACGCTCGCGGTATTACAGGACGTGCTACGTCCGCCGCTGTGGTCGAGGGTGGCGCTGGTGAACATTCTCAAGGCTCGCTTACACCCAGTAAACATAAATACCCACGAGAGCAGCAGATTGGACAGCCGTCGCCGTAGCTCAGTTGGTAAGAGCATCGGACATGATATTCGGAGGTCGTGGGTTCGGATCCCACCGGCGGCATGGTTGTTTTTTCTGCTGCTTTACAAGTAATTTTCTTTAAGCGATTTATTAATCTAAGTAATATTATCCCACTGATAAGCATAACACATTAATAATATTAATAAAAAAAATATTAACGTTCCCCTATGCACCTTGGTTTCGGTGACTGTTGGCTCCCTTCATAAATATATATATATATATATATATATATATATATATATATATATATATATATATATATATATATATATATATATATATATATATATATATATATATATATATATATATATATATATATACACACACATACGTCAGGCAAGCGTCAAAGTCCGACCGCTTAGTTCCGCCAGTCGTCTAAATTTGTGGGCCAACCGTTTGCCGCAGATAGTTCCGGATGGTGTCGAACAATTCAGCCTTTCGTGCAGCATAAACTCAATGCTTTAGTAAGAGCCCATCACGTGGCAGGGATTCGAGCCGATGACCTATGTACCCCTATTTAGTGTCTTTGCGAATATTGACACAAAAGTTGCGGCTCAACCGTTTGCCGCAGAGTGTTCGTGGTGGTGGCATACGGTTTCGCGTTTCGTGCAGCATGAGCTTACTACTTAAGTTATAGTTTAGCTCGCAGTAGGGATTCGAACTGGCGACCTACGTTAGGTGCGTTTAAGCTCAATATTCGATTGCCGCCTTAGAGTCGGCAAATTTTTTCTTCTCCTTTGTAAATAATTCTCCATCAGCCAATAAATGTTTGCACTACGAATTTCACATTGGTGACACTTACAACTTGAAAAAAAGGAACATTTCCTTATGCTCTTCTTGGCTTCAGTGAATGCTGATTTTCTTGATATCGTGACGATCGAAGAAGACGACGAACTGTGCAGTGGCGCGGGCAGGAGCGCTCGCGCTAGGCCACCGGCCATTAAATTCACCTCATTGCCATCAATCATTGCGTCTGTTTCTTCGGCTGGCTGCCATGTATAAGTATCTATGCCGTAACGACCTCCATATCTCTCTGGTTTTGTGAGCTGAATTCAATTACGTTCGTGTAAAATAACTGTAGGTTAGCGTACATACGCTCATTTTACTTCCCTCGTTTTAAACGTTTTGCTCACTATCTTTAGTGTAATTACTAGGCCATGCCTAAATTAATCATTAACAAAGAAAGTACGCCTGAAAATTGAATAGTATGATAATTCCAAGCGCCCCAGTAGCATGTTTCCAGTTTTGTTTTCCAGCGCTTTTTTGATTACACCTTCAGCCGAGAGAGCTAGTTGCCTTCCCGTAGGTAAAAACCGCGAGAGCAGCGCTTTTAGCTCAAGGAAAAAAGAGAATGCACTCATCGCCATTTATTGTTTGCTCCTTAGAAGCAGCAACCTGATTTTTTAGCAACCATAGGTACGCAATAATTTGCCCAAGGAGAACCATATTTCTTTTTATGTTAGGAGGAAACTCATGTTCGATATGCTAAATAAGATTGTATGAAGTATATTTCTTTATTAACGTATATCAACTTACTCTGGGATTTGGACATCATTGAAGATAATAAATTGAATACAAGCCACAATATCCTGTACAATTATACCAACTAGTCTGTAGTGGGCACCACAACGAGTCCTTGGCACATGCATGGCTTTGCCCCGTGAATTTTCCCGTGAAATATCACTGCACTCTCGTGTTGTACGCCTATAGTGAAGTATCTAGCGCCCTCGATATAATTTTGCGGGGTAAACTGTCTAACCGCACTCACAGTAAAGGCTCCTGGTCCGGGGTTCGAACCCCGGACCAGGACGAAATTTCTTTAACTATGAAGTTTCTGAGAAAGCAAAATAGATTTCCTTTGGAGTCGTATGACTGCGCTTGGGTGGATGCCAATAAGTAATTAATCTCTTATTACAAATATTCACCACCTTGGGCGATTCCACTAAATATTTGACCATTAAAGCTTTTTTTTTTTGCTTCTTGTCTGGGGTGCACACTTTTTACAGGTGGTATAAAGAAACGTTTTGTCTTATCGTGGTTTTGCAATAAATAAATGAGAGAAAAGCATTTCTTGAAAGCAACGACACATTCCTGAATTTATGGAAATCAAAGGAGCGCAGAAAAATTGGCTCAGAGACCTGGGCATCTAAGTTGTTAACTTCAAAAAGATTTTCAAAGGCCAGTTTGAGTATCATTTATAAGATGTAAACAGTTGAGCAAAGCTCGAATATTAAAAAAAATAACCACAGCACTGCCAAAAAGAGAGCGTAGAATGTAGCCAAATGTATTCTGTATCTTTTGTGCTGCAAAACCAGTAACCTTCAGCTCCCCGCTGCCAGTGATCTGTGGACAGCCCTTACTCTTCGCATATTAGTGCACAGAGAGGAAATTAGTAAAGAAAAACATGCAGAGGTAGTAATTTCCGTAATGAAATTCCCATCCACTTCTTTACAGATCGCTCTGTATTGGGCATCTTTGGGAAGCTCTTAATTTTGACCTGTGCTGCCTTCTACGCCTTAACACGCGATGGGCGTAATTGCCGTTTTCTACACCAGCTTATTCTTGAGCGTGGTGCTGAAAGAGCCACAATTGTGCTATTTCGAAATTGCAAATCAAGCATATTAATCGACAAGTTGTGAAATACACGCCATCTTGCAACGATATAATTAGTGTGTTTTAATTTTTACTTACACGAAACTTTGCGTTTAAAAATCCGCACTTAGGCATTCGCAATCTGACTCAAAATAAAAAAAAGAACGAAAAGTAAAGGAAGGGCGAGCTGCCCATGCGCTGAGTGGATAGATTAAAAGTGCACGCCTCAAGTAAATAATGAAGTTTTCGTGTACGGCGAGGAAAAACAACGCTCCTCCATCTCTATCTTTTTTTCTTTAATTTTAAGCTTTTCTTATCCCAGTAGCAAGAGGCTTAAAGAGTGGCGCTTTCTATCTATATTTTGATGTCAGTAACAAATGTCGTGTCGAACTGTATCGCAGAAAAAAGTAGCATTCGTTTTTATTGTGAGTGTTAAACAAGAAAGAAGCATCGTCTATCTTTCCTTTAAGCCATCGGGACACGTCATGGCTTGGTAAAGCGGCTTCGAACAAAAAGCTTCAAGCTGTTGCCGAGCGACCGATGTTCAGAGCGCGACGAAAGGCTGTTCTCGCCTGTCATTACCACATGAAGTACTGAACGCCGCGCCGTGTTTTCATGAAACGATATGAAAACTAGCTGAGTGAAGAGTATTAGCGCGTACATATCCACTTTGTTCTCATCTGCACAGCGATAGCGAAGTCTTCAAAGAGAGCGCTTGCTTAAGTGTCAATCGCGCAAGATGTAATTACAGTTACTGTAGCGGATTTTAGAATGCGCGCGTTGAGAATGTGAGTTTTAAGGAGGTTCCGAACATGCTTACACCTCGTTTTAATATCGCTATTCCTGACAACCGCATTTTGTGAAACGAAATAGATACCGCAAAAGACGTACTCCCTACCAGTCTGAGGAAGAAAAAACACGCACTAGCTCCACCACGTCAGCGAAACTGTCAAATGTTTCTTCTTTCGTTTTCTCCTCCTCCTAACCGCTGTCGACTGGAAGGCATGGTAAAGTCGGTGCCCACAGGGATTCCGTCAAATTCGCCGCAAGCATTTAACGGCACCTAGCTTGATCTAAGCCAGCCATCCAGTCTCCAACGCGTAACACAGAACACGAAAATGGTCGTTGAACCTTCGCACTTGCCGCCTAACCTCGAACTTCAAAAGCTTGAAAAAACGCTTCAAAACACCTGAAGGTGGCCCGAACACTCTCAGAAAGGCTCTGAAGTCTGCCTGCACAAGCCCTTTTCGAAGGCAGAAAGCAGTATATCTTGCATGGCAAGTTGGGGCAACCATGATGGAAACTTACATGCTGGACGCAGTTAAGTTGAAGAATCTTACATAAAAAACCCTCGCTGTTTGAAAGATAATTTACCAAAACTTTCAGATTGGGTATATCGTGCATAACGTTTCTTGGAATTAATAGCGCAGAAAGACACACTCACGAAAAGGCTGAGAAAGACAAAGACACGCGCTAACGCAACCACATCATCAACGACGGTCAAATATTTCTTCTGTCGTGGTCTGCTCTGGTTAAAGGTTGTCGACTGCAATCTCTGCGTGTCGACTGAGCGAATCGCTGTGGGCCCAGATTCTAAACCAGATTATGTACTGTTAAGCCGAGCAGGACACCAGAGAAGAAAGATTTGACATTCATTGGCGAAGTGATGGTGCTAGCGTGTGTCGTTGTCTTCCTCGGCCTTTCTATGAGTGTGACCTTTGCGCTATTATTTCATTGTAGAAATTTATGCACCATCTGGCCCATCTGAAAGTTTTCCTAGACCGCCATTTTATCGGGAAAAACAAGATTAAGAATTCAAAAAAAGAGAAGTGACAATATATGGCTTCCGGAATACCTGGAGTGATACTTGTTAGGACTGGAGAGTCATCGTGTACGAGTGCGTATCCGTACGTCTAATGGGAAATACATCTAGTGCAGTTCAGGGGTGCATATAAGAGACTATTTTCACACTGCGAGCAAATTGTGTTTAGCTTCATTTATTTCTCCTGACGATGCCCTGAGCTTCAATATCAATGCTTCATCTCGCTGGGAAAGCATAAGATTGTAGCACTTTTTAATGTCTAATATATTTGACGGTTGCAATGCATCAACAAGATTGGTATTATGCGAGGACGAAAGGCATCTCGTGTGTGTGTAGTTGAAAAAGACAGGATGTTGATTGACGTCTTTCTTCTGGCTGTTACTCCCAATAATGAGGGAAGAATACCTTTCATTCATTGCCTGGGTAGGGAGAGTGGTTGGCGGGCGCTGTCCGCAAGAGACAGGAGGCAGAAATGAGTATGAACTGATCGAATGAGAAAAATTCGCATATGGAAGTCTGTTGAGTAGACTTCTCCGCGTTACCTTATTATAAAAAGGCATCGTTGCGCGTGACATCGTCGCCAAAAACAAGTTAAATAATTCAGCACCATCAAAAATATTAACCGTGCCAGTATTTCATGCACAAAAGTTGGAAATAAACGATATTTATTTATATGCAGTTATGGAGAGCGAACTCAACGAACTTTCATCTGCGTACTTTATACGTTTATTGTTTTCCAACAAATTTCTGATTACGAAAATCTCCACCTTGCAGTACTATCTAGCTCAACAGAGCGCACCACCGTATCTCTCAAAGTTCCTAAAACTAAAATTTAGAAAGGTTAAAAAAGTCACTTAATGTTAACGTAAACGTAACGTAACGTAAATATTAACGTAAATATTAGCGTAAACAGCCAAATAAAACTGTGAGTGTCTGCTGGAAAAGTGCACATATGGCAAAAGCGAAAAAAAACGAGCGTAGCAAACAATGATTGAAACAAATGCTTGAGACAATAAACGAAACAAATGCTCGCGACACAACATACGGCTTTTTTCTAGGTGTTTAAAAAATATCTCAAACGTCCATTCAATGGTAATATGCAAACCGTGACGCCATATTATGTGACCGGACGTCGACGAAACAATCAAGTTAGAACTGTATGCCTCTAAAATTGTGTAATCTTCTCAAACCTAACAAGCAGGGATTACAGTCAGCGTGTAACGTAAACGAAAAAGAAAACTAGGCGTTCGGCTGTCGGCGTGTATTGTGTTATTGGCGTTTGCGTTGACAGCGTTCTAGACTCCGGTGATTTTGCGGAAAGGAAGAGCGCATAACTGGCTCCCTGATTCAGTGGACGCCTCAATCGTGCTTTGAGGTATGTACGTGGCGGGTGTGAGAGAGAGATGTGGGCTGCATGCATTAGCGTTGACAACGTTGTGGCACACACGCGGCATTGACCCAGGGAGACAGTTGTGCGCCTTAACTTTCGTGAAAACGAAGAGCCTCTGCAAAGTTGTCAGCTCTAAATGAACCCTTACCCGCCTTGGTGGCTCAGTGGTTAAGATGCTCCTCTACTGAGCAGGAGTTCCCGGTCTCAAACCCGACGGCGGCGGTAGCGTTTCGATTGAGGCGAAACGCAAAGGGCGCCCCTTTGCTGTGTGATGTCAGTGCAGGTTAAGACCCCAAGGGAGTCAAAATTATCCCGCCCAAATTCCACTACGGCAACTTTTCTTCCTTTTTTCTTTCACTGCCTCTTTTATCCTTTTTCTTACGGCGTGGTTAGGCTGTCCACTGAGATAAGTGACACAGTTACTGCGTCATTTCCTTTGCTCAAAAACGAAGTTTCAATCTTTTTCAATAAACCCAACGAACCGGTGGATCGCCAGGATAATGACGTGCAAATCAGGGTTGCGAGAAGAAGATACCCTGTGACTCTTGCAGGCTTTCGTCGTAAGCCACGTCTTATACGCAGCATCCTACCCCCGCCTCAAGAAGCGTGACATCAAGATCCTGGGCGCCATAATTTAGAACAGCCTACAAGAAGGTCCTGGGCCTCCCTATTGCGATATTGCGACATCAACAAACCGGCTCTTACGACTGGGTGTGCGCAACACGATAGACGAGCTGTCTGTAGAGGCACACCTCACGGTGCTGGATGTACGGCTCGGCACTACTCGAACTGGGCGACCAGTCCTCAGTGATTTAAACATCAATCGCCCCCGACAGCTCAACACGAAAACCAACATCCCAGTCCCACAATTCAAGGCAATTCCACTGCCCAGAGATATGCACCGCGATTTTAACCAGTCAAGACCACAAGCACGAGCCAAAGGTATGAAAAGGCACTACGGCGGCCGCGAATGCGTGTTCTCTGTCGATGCGGCGGGTTTTAATTTTAATTGGTTTTTGGACACGGGAACTACGACGTAACGGAAGGAATAAAGGAGGCCATGAAATAAGAAAGGTATAAAAAGGTGCCGCAGTGGAAGGCTCCGCAATTACTTAGGCCACCTGGGGATCTCGGCCACATTTCTCAGCGCACAAATTCGATTTGTGTTACATGTAACTTTCACCAGCCCTTCTGTTCCTGTACTCGATTGGTCGACTGCGGATTGTGGAACATCTAGCGATCGTATACCTATCGTTTTTTATGTTAATTGCCGCTTAACTCTGGCGTGCTCTCAGTTGAGGTCATATATAAACTATGACCAGTTTCAGCCCACTTTGTGCGCCACTCTTGCTTCAGCGGTTAATTCTGCTGAAGAGCACACAGCAAAAGGCGTATGCTTGGCTATTGAGGAATGCCGAAAGAAGTCCGAATTTTCGGTACGTACATCAAGAGGGAACACTTCAGCTAGATGGTGGAATGCAGATTGTTCGCGGGATTAGAGACGCAGAAAGGCTGCATGGAAGAAGCTCCGACATAATTAGTGCCCAAAAAATTGGCATGATTACACGTTCATTGCGGCTGCGAAAGAAAATTATGAATCCGACTATTTTGATTTCCTGACAAAATCAAGAAGTCGACGCGCACTTTTCGAATCTTTAAGATCACGGAAAAAAATTTCGGCTTCAGAAAATTCACCCTCATGTGTTTTGACACCGCCGGAAGCAAAAGAAACAGTTGAGACATATGCCAAAGGATTAGAGCAGCGTTTCTCGTCTGTACTTCGTTTGCGCTCTGCGTTTGTGGCTTCAGTGGACCAGATTCAGCATGTCTCCCCTATTACCCTTCCCGAGCTTTCCCCTATAGTGTTGAGGTTGCCAACTGCTGCTCCTGGCCCTGATAGGGTAACATCAAAAATGTTAAGAATCCTCTTTGAGGAGTCACCCACCTCCTTATTGCAGGCGGTTAATTTTTTAATCAAACATGCATGGATTCCTCCTGAGTGGAAAATCGCCAATGTGATCCTTTTGCCTAAAAACAATGGTAGTGGCTATTCTCTGCATAATATCAGACCCATTTCATTGACATCAAACGTGGTTAAGCTAATTAAAAGGGTCATACTCATACGTGTTTCGGAGTTTGTGAACGAAAATAAAATCCTTAATCCCTGTCAAATTGGTTTCCGTCAAAAATGTTTCATATGGAATGCTCACACCGATCTTGAGAGTGTATTCTTTCGCGGCACCAAAAAATGCATGCTGCGTTGGCGACATTAGTTGTAGCCAAAGATAATGACAGCGTAGAAGACTACATATTATTGCAAAAATTACATACTCTGTAGTGTCCGAATTACTTACTTGCGGGAACATCTGCGTTCTTTGAAAACAGACAGTTTTTTTTTGTATTCTAAACGGTGTCAATTCTGGAACATATAAACAATCCAGAGATGTTCCACAAGGGGCGGTCCTGTCGCCTGTTCTCTTTAATATTCTAATGAGGTCTATTCCCAGCCACCAACACATTCAAACGTACGTCTATGCGGACAATATTGCATTGTTCACTGCTGCAGCTGACATTCAATCTCTCTATGTGTGCCTGCAATCGTACCTGAATTTGCTTGAAAATTGGTTGTGTGACTTAAGTCTCATCTTACATGTAAACATGTGCGCTGTACTTGTTTTTCAAATTAAAGATCCTGTTCATCTGTCTCTTTTACCAGCGAAAGAACATTTTTTGTATTCTAAACGGTGTCAATTCTGGAAGATATAAACAATCCAGAGATATTCCAGAAGGGGCGGTCCTGTCGCCTGTTCTCTTTAATATTCTAATGAGGTCTATTCCCAGCCATCAACACATTCGCACGTACGTCTATGCGGACGATATTGCATTGTTCACTGCTGCAGCTGACATTCAATCTCTCTATGTGTGCCTGCAATCGTACCTGAATTTGCTTGAAAATTGGTTGTGTGACTTACGTCTCATCTTACATGTAAACAAGTGCGCTGTACTTGTTTTTCAAATTAAAGATCCTGATCATCTGTCTCTTTTACCAGCGAAAGAACGTTCCTCAAATTAAGCCTTTAAAATATTTTGGTGCCGTTTATCTTGAAAGCCTCACTTGGCGCTCTCACATTAACCATGTTGCAGAGAAAGGGGCTCGTGCTGTGGCATGTTGCTTAGAATAAGTAATCCGCGGTCTGGAATGAAGGGATATGCACTTTTGCTGACTGATATTTTCTATGTCCGACCAATTTTAGAGTATGAATCTGTGCTGTTTTCTGGTATGTCTGCGTAAACAATTTGCCCGCTCGTTCTTTTGGAGCGGGCAGCGCTTCGGTTGTGCCTTGGCCTTCCCAAATTTTTGGCTAAAAACGTGCTTTATTTTGAGGCCAATATTCCTCCTTTATCATCTTGATTTGAATTCCTAACTGTTCAGGCGTACCTAAGGATATATGAATCAGATTTACACATCTCCTTGTCTGTTCTTTGTTGCCAGCCGACTTTCTTTGTTGGAGTCGACTGGCCTAGATTTCAAATCCCGGTGGTAGTTACGGTACAAAATTTTCTTGATCCTTAAATGTCTTTTTTTGTATAACAACCTTCCGACAAAGAACAGTGCATTCTCTCAAAAAATGGTCTATGATGACATTTTCCCGAAAAACGCTAAGCATTTATCACCCCGCAAGTTAAATGGATTTTTAGAAAACCATTTACAGAGCATACTTATTATATTAACGATAGCTTCTGACGCTTCCCAATGTGATGAAAGGGCAGGGGCGGGAATATATTGCTCGCTTTTAGATTGGCCTTTTTCTGTGCGGCTTCCCGACTACACCCTGATATTTCAAGCGGAGTTTATGGCGGTGGTGCTTGCTCTTCAAAAACTATAGCCAGCTCTCTCTTCAGTGGCTGTCATTACATACTCCCTTTCGTTGTGTTCGTCCATTGCTTAGGCTGTGGATTCGCCAGTGTTAAACACCTTCCATTCATTACTTCATCCGCAGTTGAGCCTTGTTCACATGATATTGTCGCCGACAAACGTAGGACGGCACGAAAAAGGGGCTTTTTTTTAATCCGAAGGCCAGAAACGCAGCAGCGCGCGTTCGAACGGGAACGTCCTCTTCTTCGCTCCCACACGAGCCCAGTAATGCCGCTCGGCCGCATGGCGGCGCTCGCAGAATGTGAGCAGTGTGGCATTGCCCCCCTCCTTTCAAGAGGCATCGCCTCGATGAATCCGGCAAGGGGGATAAAGAGTGTGGAGACACCGAAAGTGCGATGGCGTGTGGTGGCAGCACTGAATGTGAACTCTGGGAGGGGCTAACGGGCGTAATACGGTTTCATGCTGGACACGTGGACGACTTCAGACTTGGGCGGGCGAGAAGCCCGGACAACTCTTTGTGGGTACACTTCATAGTTCTCATCGCTGAGTTGACGTAGCACCTCGTAGGGGCCGAAGTAGCGCCGCAGAAGCTTTTCAGAGCGACCGCGCACACGTATAGGGCTCCATACCCAGACGTGCTCGCCGGGTTGGTAAATCACCTCCCTGTGGCGGAGGTTGTAACGCCGGGCGTCAGTTGTCTGCTGGTGGCGAATGCGTTGTCGAGCAAGGTAGCGAGCGACTTCTGCATCGCGAACGAATTGGTCAGCGCCTGGGACAGACGAGGGGGTACAATATGGGAGCAGCATGGCGTCAAGCATGGTCAGGGCATCTCGGCCATACACCAAACGGAAGGGGGTGAAGCGCGTCGTTTCTTGGAGGGCGCTGTTGTACGCAAACGTGATGTAGGGAAGTATTTCGTCCCAGTTGCGATGGTCAGCGTCGACATACATAGACATCATATCTGTGATGGTCTTGTTCAGCCTCTCAGTAAGTCCACTCGTTTGAGGATGGTAAGCAGTCGTTTTTCTATTACTGGTGCCACTAAGACGGAGGACCTCGTGTGTAAGAGCCGATGTAAACGCGGTTCCCCGGTCAGTTAATACAACCACGGGGGCGCCGTGGCGAAGCACGATGTGGTGAACAAAGAACTGTGCAATTTCAGCCGCGGTGCCACGGGGAAAGAGCCTTGGTTTCACAATAGCGGCTTAGGTAGCCCGTGGCAACAACAATATACCGGTTTCTCATGGAGGACACCGGGAATGGGCCCAGTAAGTCCATGCCGACTTGTTGGAATGGGATTTGCGGTGGATCAATTGGCTTCAGAAGGCCGGCCGGTTTTGTCGGTGGTACCTTCTGTCGTTGACACTCACGGCAGGTTTGAACGTAGCGTTGGACGACCGCAGCAAGCCGTGGCCAGTAGTACTTGTGGCGGAGGCGTCCCAATGTTCTGGAAAACCCGAGGTGGCCAGAAGAAAGGTCGTCGTGGCATGCAGCGAGAACATCCTTACGAAGCACGGTTGGGACAACGAGGAGATACGCAGTGTCGGTCGGACCGTAGTTTTTCTTGTAGAGGACTCCATCTATTAAGCAAAACGACGAAAGTCCGCGCGAGAAGAGTCTGGGCGGAGACGGAGCGGTTCCTTCGAGGTACTCGATTAGAGGCAGCAGTTCGCAGTCGGCCCTCTGGTGATGGGCAAGGTCGGATGTTGTGACAGTGCCGAGGAAGGCAGAATCGTCGTCGGACTCATCTCGTGGGCACGGAAGAGGAGCTCGGGAGAGACAGTCTGCATCGCTATGTTGCCGACCCGACTTATACACGATGGTGACGTCGAACTCTTGCAACCGAAGGCTCCACCGTGCAAGTCGCCCCGATGGATCTTTGAGGTTCGCAAGCCAGCACAAGGAGCGATGATCGCTTACGACTCGAAACGGGCGGCCGTACAGGTATGGACGAAATTTTGTGATTGCCCACACAACAGCGAGACACTCCTTTTCCGTTGTGGAATAATTCACTTCGGAACGGGACAAAGTGCGACTTGCGTATGCGATCACGCGTTCCACACCGTCTTGCCACTGCACAATCACCGCACCGAGGCCCACATTGCCGGCATCTGTGTGCAGTTCCGTGTCGGCCTGCTTGTCGAAGTGGGCAAGGATAGGCGTAGATTGGAGGCGGGCCTTAAGCTCTATGAAAGCTTTTTCCTGATCTTTGCCCCAGAAAAAGGGTTCGGAGTCTTTTGTCAGGCGAGTCAGCGGCTCTGCGAGCTTGGAGAAGTTTTGAACGAACCTCCGATAATAGGCGCAAAGCCCCAGGAAACGCCGCAAGCTTCGTTTATCTGTTGGCTGGGGAAATGCAGCAACGGCGGCGGTCTTTTCTGGGTCGGGGCTAACGCCCTGAGCGCTCACAATGTGGCCAAGAAACTTGAGCTCCCGAAATGTGAAGTGGCACTTTTCAGGCTTGAGAGACAGACCCGCAGAACGAATTGCTTCGAAGACGGCACGCAAACGTTTCAGGTGCTCTTCGAACGTGTCGGGGAAAATCGCGACGTAGTCGAGATAGACAAGGCAGGACTGCCACTTCAGGTCAGTTAGTACGGTGTCCATCATACGTTGGAACGTCGCAGGGGCTGAACACAGGCCGAAAGGAAGCACCTTAAATTCGTACAGTCCGTCAGGAGTAACGAAGGCGGTCTTTTCTCGCTCACGTTCATCGACCTCGATTTGCCAATAACCGCTACGAAGGTCGTGTGGCGAAAAGTAGGTAGCATGGCGGAGGCGGTCTAATGAGTCATCAATGCGCGGCAGTGGACATACATCTTTTTTAGTAACGTTATTGAGACGTCTATAATCTACACATAACCGTAGGCTGCCGTCCTTCTTTGCGACGAGAACAACAGGTGACGCCCAGGGGCTCGTCGATGGTTGTATGACGTCGTCGTGGAGCATTTCGGCAAATTGGCGGCGGATAGCATCGCGCTCCTTCGACGAAACACGATAAGGACGCTGACATAGCGGTCTCTGGTCACTGTCGACGATAATACGGTGCTTAGTTATTGGCGTCTGGCGAACCTTGGATGTTGATGCAAAACAGTCGCGGAAAGAGTCAATAAGGCATTCCACGCGGCGTTTCTTATTGGTCAGAAGGTCAGGGTTCACATCGGTCCTAATGGCTGTTGCAGTGTCCTGTTCAGCTATTTCGGGGGCCGTTGTTGATAAGGCACATTGGCCGGCATGCTCGCCAAGTTCTTCAAAATGGGCAATCACCGTGTGTTTCGTCAAATGTTGGGGTTCACAACTAAAGTTGGTCACTAAGAGCGTGGTACGCGCGTGAACAATGTCGACAAGGGCGCGAGCAACGCAAACTTGCCGAGACAGTAGCAGCGAAATATTCGCTTCGGCAATGCCCCGAGTACCGGAGCTGGTATCACACTGGACTGTGACAAACTTGCTTGCTCTCAGTGGTATCGTTGTGTGGTCATCAGAGATGCGTAATGGTGCTCTGTGCGGCTCGGGGTCGGTATCAACGGCTCGCTGTGTCGAAAACGATACCAATTGCTCGTGCAGGTTGATGACCGCCCCGTACTCTTTAAGGAAGTCCATGCCGAGAATCAGTTCTTTAGAGCACTCTCGTAGCACGGCGAAGGAGCCAGTGAAAGTTGCACCGTGGATCTTTATACGGCTGGTGCAGACGCCAACCGGCGTTACCACATGGCAACCAGCTGTGCGTATCTGCGGCCCATGCCGAGGTGTTAGAACCTTTCTGAGGGTTGCGGCTAGGTTACTACTCATGACAGAAAAGTCGGCTCCGGTATCGACGAGTGCAGATACGTCATAGCCATCGGCGGCAACAAGAATTTCGACGGCGGAAACAATTTTTTGACAATTTGTCGGCGAGGTTTTTGGTGCCGTCGTCGATGGGGTCGTCGCTGAGGTCGTCGGTGAAGTCGGCGGTGGGATCGTCTTTAAGTTCGGCGCGTGGGGTCGTCGCATAAAATCGTCGGATGGAGGCTGTTCACTGTCTGCGGCAGCGGCGGTCCTACCCCCAGAGGACGCCGTCTTCAGTTTTCCCGGCGGGGAGACGTGCCTCGGAATTGGCCAGATGATGGTGCATGACTGGGTGGAGGAACTCGTCTTGGAGACGGCGACCTAGACTGGCGTCGTGGAGGCGTTGAGGGCAGTACATTATCGACCAGGTACTGCTAAATGTCTCGCGGTCTCTCACCATAGCGCGGTCGAGGTGCGCTCGGTGGAAATCCTCTTAATCCCATCTGCCGGTAGGGGCAGTTGCGGAGGATATGACCGGGCTCCCCGCAGTGGTAGCATAGTGGCCGGTTGTTGGGTGTGCGCCACACGTCAGCTTTTCGAACAGGGCGCGGGTCACGCAGCTCGGCGGAGGGAAAGTACCCCTGCGTTTGTTCTGCAGCAGGGCGGAACGCATGTGGAACTGGCGCAGGTCTCCGCAGAGCTTCACTGTAGCTCATGATGTACGGCTCCGGCTGCGGTGTCCGTAGGGCTTCGTTGTAGCTGCTGGCGTACGGCTCCGGGTGTGGTGCCGGTGGTGGCTGGACTGCTCGCCGAATTTCCTCGCGGACGGCATCGGCTACAGCTGCAACACTGGCAGGTGGAGCATATAAGCGGAGGTTGCGCAGTTCTTCGCGAACTACACTCCGCACAACCTCCCGAAGAGCCTCGTCCCCGGCGACTGGCAGGGACGCACAATAGTTGCTGGCCGCAACACTTCCCGGACGACCGTACTGCGCACTGCGTTCCTGTAAGGAACATTCCATGCCTGTGGCTTCTTTAGCGAAGTCAGCGACGGTTCTTGGTGGGTCGCGTATGAGGCCAGCGAAGAGCTGCTCCTTCACACTACGCATGAGGTGGCGCACCTTGGTAGCCTCTGGCATAGCAGGGTCAGCCCGATTGAAAAGACGTGCCATGTCTTCAATAAACATAGCGACGCTTTCGTTCGCCGGCTGTGACCTGGTGCGAAGGGCAAGTTCGGCATTTTCCTGGCGTGCGTTTGTGCTGAAGGTAGCCAGCAACTGACGGCGGAACGCTTCCCAGTTCGTAAAGGATGCCTCATGGTTCTCGAACCATGTCTTCGCAGAGTCTTGGAACGAGAAATAGACCTTTCGTAGTTTTCGGTCGTCGTCCCACTGGTTAAAAGTGGCCACACGGTCAAAGCTGGACAACCAGTCCTCGACGTCCTCAAACCGATCGCCGTGGAAGCATGGTGGTGAGCGAGGGGTGAGAACTACAACGGGCGGGACAGTGCCGGAAGGCTTGCCTGTCTGACTGCCTGTGGTAGACGTCATGGTACGCACCGGCCTCGTCAGTGGCTGACACTTAGGTTGCAGGCCTCGCAGGCGGCGGCTCGCTTTGTGGACGGGTGTTGTGTCCAAGCGTCGCTGATCAGCGTCAGAGTTGCCCTCGGGGTGAGCGTTCATGGAACGATGCCCAGCATCTCCACCAAAATGTCGCCGACAAACGTAGGACGGCACGAAAAAGGGGCTTTTTTTTAATCCGAAGGCCAGAAACCCAGCAGCGCGCGTTCGAACGGGAACGTCCTCTTCTTCGCTCCCACACAAGACCAGTAATGCCGCTCGGCCGCATGGCGGCGCTCGCAGAATGTGAGCAGTGTGGCAATATGGGTGCCAGGTCATAGCGGTGTGACAGCCAATGAAGCTGCGGACTGCCTGGCAAAGGCGTCCCTGAATTTCCCCGTGCTACCTACAGGGCTACAGCGTACATCACAGCAGCGGGGTTTCAAAGACAGAATCTGTTAAGAATGACAACTGCATTTCTTTTAAGATCTGACTATTACCTACACCTGAGGTATTCTTGGAGCAGGCAATCATGCCATTCACGGCAGCTTGAGGTATCTCTATCTGCTTCCGGATCCCACTCTTATTTTTTTTGCACAGGTCTGGGTTTGCGCTTAATCCCGTCAGCGTATTCTGTGGTGAGCACGAAACCACAGACCATTATTTGTTGGTTTGTCGCCGGTACACCATGAGGAGAAGACGGCTTTTTGAGAAACATCTACAACAGCTGGTCCTTTGCTTGGGAGCCCAGTCAAGTGGCCGTTTGGAGCCACCATACTTGGGTACAGCCAGCAGTCTGTATTTACCACCATTCAAAATTTTTAATAGAATCAATTCGGCTACCATGCTAATTTTATTTTTTTTCAATATTATTTTTATTCTTGCAATTATCATTTTCATTTTACCACTCCGCTATAAACATTAGTTTCGATCGCCTGCGTGCGTTATGCATTTCCCGTTTCAATTCGCGGTTCCTTTTTGTTTTCTTCTTCGTTCCTTGGCATTCATTTTATTTTCGTCCAGGAAACATTTATCTGAAAAACTCTCTGTGCCCCTAAATTTTTGGCCAATCGCGCTATGTGGGCATGTGCCATTGTATGAGGGTAACAACAACAACCTGGGGATCTTTCGCATGCACTAACATCGCATCACAAACTGGCGCCTTAGCGATTTTCCTCCATAAGAACGCAGCCGCCGCGGCCGAGATCTAACCCGGGAACTCCGGAACAGTGGCCGAACGCTCTAACCACAGAGCCATGGCGGCGGGGTTAGGCTGCGGGTCCCGGGCAGGGAATGACGGCCTCGCGGTAGTGCACCAAATTAAAAAAAATTATGAATCTATGAAAAATCTATGAATAGATGAAAAATCTATGAAGTCTGTGAATTTAAGAATGTATTCCGAGGTAGAGTGTGTTGCCGCTAGATGAATCTCAACTTCTTCCGCAGCCAGTATGTCCTGGCTAGCCAGTACTAGTCCGTGAATTGTTTAAAATTGGTGCACTACCGCGACGGCTGTCATTCCCCGATGCTGAGGCTCCCGAGCAGGGAATGACGGCCGTCGCGGTGCTGCACCAAATTAAAACAATGCACGAACTAGTACTGGCTAGCCAGGACATACTGGCTGCGGAAGAAGTGGCGATTCTCTAGCTGCGATACACACTACCTCAGAATTCATTCTTACAGATTCACAGACAGCGTATCGCCAATATATCAGGGGCAGGACGCAAGACTCGCAGCTAAAATCACGCAAGATGGCTACGCCCGCGTCTACCAACCCTCACAAAAGCACTTAATACGGGTACCAGGTCACCAGGGCATCACAGGGAACGAGAGCGCACATGCCTCAGCCCGAGCATTTGTCCCCTGGGCACCCAGTACGGATGCCGCGGAACCTCCTACCCCACTACTAACTTACACCGACATACTTAAGCAGATAAGATTATCCCGTCGGGTCTACGCTCCGCCGGCTAAGACACTAGACAAAGGGGAGGAACTATACCTCCGAAAGCTACAGACCAACACTCACAACCCACGAGGGCTGCCTGCAATAGACCCGGAGTCATTTCACTCACAACGCAAATTATGCGGGGAGAAGGCAGACCTGTACCATAAGATTTGTGCCTGCCAACGAAATCAGGCGGTCACTGTTCATAAACAGCCAACGCATGAGAGGTGGGAGGTAGCTCTCACAAGCTCGGACGAAACGACTAAAAAAAAACTCACCGAAAGAGCCCGGACAGCAGCCTGCGCCAATAGTGCTCCGGACTGAGCTCCAACCGGCATTACAACCGCCAAAACAATTTCATTAAAATATTTTCACCAGCACAAAGTGTTTTGTTTGGTTTTTGAGGAAAGGAAACGGCTTAACAACGGTCCCACATACCTCGGTGGACACCCGAACCGCTCTGTGAGTGAAGAGATAAAAGTGGGAGGGAAAGAAGAAAGGAAGAAAGAGGAATTTGAAAATTGCAAATTAGATTTTGTGGAAAGGCGCGGCGCAGCGGCGGAACAATTATGGTTCGGTGAAACTAGTAGGGCATGCGCAATAGGGATTAGCGACGCTTAACCGAAATGCGCCGCTTACTGGCCTAGAGTAGCTTTCGCTACAAAACGCCGACATTTGTTTGCGTGCGGCAGGAGGCCAGACTGCGCGTCATGACGGACGAGAACATTACGGAAGGTGAAAGTCTTCCGTTTAGCGTATTGCTGACAGCAAGACGAAGTATAGGAAAATTGTGTTTGTGCAGAAGATTTCATACAGGAGAGCATCGTCAATCTCTGCGATTTAAAAACTGCTTTTGAGAAAAAGCCACTTTCAGGACAAATCGAATCAGTTTTACATGCAAAGTTTTAGACCTACAGATATATAGAGAGGAGGGCTATGCTCGTTTCCCTTCTTTTGCAACTCTGGCAATGAATGCACATGAACGCAGGGCTGCTCACAGAGTGCCTGTAAAAGCGATCCCCCCTCTTGTACTTAACTGATGCCTGCTGCGATGTAATGAATCAGTAGGCGCCTGTGCAAGCACAAGGTCAAAAGCGATAGAACCGACGCAAAATTACCTTGGTGCATTATGAGGGGTTACGGTACGTAGCGCTCAAAGTGAGTGCTAGTGGCCTCCTGCTAATGATAATTACCTCGTTCCTCCCACGTGTTTTTCATGTATTTAGCTTCTTATAGGGCACTTCCGGGTGATTTCCAGGGAGTATATTACGTTAAGCCATCTGTAACATGCTTTAATAGTAACATGTGACCTTTTCTGCAGTGATAGTTTGCGCCAAATATTCAATCCATAGAAGTTCAGTAGTGAATACCAAAAGTCCTCCGTGCTGAACAAAATTCCCAACTACTCGGCACACAACAAGAAGACAGCTACGAAGAATTGGCGCATCTAGGATAGAATAGGTTAGGATAACTTTAATGAGCTCTAGCGCAAGTGCTTTTTTGCGGTTCAGATGAGTTCATCTCCTCAACGGTCGGTTTCTCCCATTCCAGGGCTCCGCTGGATGCTGCCGTCAGCTGACCTCGCCGTATCAGACCGATCTGGTCATCGCGGCAGTCGCTGGAGAGCATACCCTCTCACTGCTCACACTTGGGTTTGGTATAATTGTACTGACGTCGACTTCTTGACATGCCCATGTTACGTGATATAGTGCAGGTTTTTCATGGCACCACGGACAATTGTGTTCCTAAAGTGTGGGGTGGATTTCACTTAGTGTGTACAGGTTTTGGTATGACCCCGTTTGTAGTTGTCTCCACGTGACAGCCTCTTCTTTGTTTAAGGATTTGTGCACTGGTGGGTACCGCATCCTGCTGCCTTTGTCGTTTTGTATGGCCGAGTATTCCTGATGTACTGGCAGAGATTCCTGAATGTCGTTGACGTTGGATGCTCGGTAGTTAGTATATCCTCGAGCTATCTTGTCCGCCTCTTGGTTTCCTGCCACTCCGTGTGCCCCGGTGCCCAGATGATCTTATGTTTGATCGGTTCTGCATCTGTCTATTGTGTCTCGCAGTCTACAGAGCGTAGAATGCGGAGAGCTCTGCGATCGACTCTGCCGCAGAGATAGTTGCCGCAGACTGCTTCTGAGTCAGTAAGAATTGTCAGAGACTACCCAATCCGATAGCCCTCCGCAGCCGCGACAACCGCCTCTTCAGCCTCGGCTATCGTTCAGTCTTGCAATGAGGGGCTGGTAATGTCGTGTAATTCCGAGTTCACTACAGTTGCCGCTGCGTTGTTGCTGTCTTGTCCCCTGGTCATGGCGTATGTGGCAGCGTCCACGTACACTGTTGTATCCTGGGATGCGTTTGTTTTCTGTAAGCGGTCGGCCCTTGCTTCTCTGCGGTTTTTGTACAGTTTGGGGTCCATATTTCTTGGTATATGTGCCACCCTGAACGTGCTATGGTACTCATCGGGGATCATTACGGTTCTCCTGCGAGGTAGACATTTAGTCGAAGCTCTTTCCTGGAAGGGAGCGTTCGGCTATGTTTTCCTCTCCACACCCGTAGGAGCTCAGATTTTTCGGTAGAGCACGTTATCCCACTTGCTTTGATGTAGTATTCCATGCAGGTGGCCGCTCCTTGTAGCCTATCCTCTTTCTCGCCGAGGGAGCCGGTATTAGTTCAAATGGTGAAGTCGTCGGCATAAATGGCATGGTGTATGTTGTCGATTTCTTTTAGTTGCTTCGCCAATACGATCATGGCCACGTTGAATAGCATGGGCGAGTTGACCAAACCTTGAGGTGTTCCCTTGATAGGCGTTCGAAACTTCTCTGACCGAAGTTCTCCTATACCGATGGTTGCAGTTCTGTTTGATCGTAAGGCTTTCACGTAGCTGTGAATCATTCGGCCGAAGTTCAGGTCGTCCAGGCCCGTAAGGATTGCTTCGTAGCAC
Source organism: Amblyomma americanum (assembly GCF_052857255.1). Taxonomy (NCBI): domain Eukaryota; kingdom Metazoa; phylum Arthropoda; class Arachnida; order Ixodida; family Ixodidae; genus Amblyomma; species Amblyomma americanum. The sequence continues at coordinate 93,653,209 of NC_135501.1, forward strand.
ACATTGTCAAAAGCACCTTTGATGTCTAGGGCCATTATTATGTTTTCTCCGTCGCTAGGAGCTTTTCGAAGTACTTCTTCACATAATTACACGAGTACGTCTTGAGTTGATAATTTTGCTCTAAAGAAGTACATGCTGTGGAGGAATAGTTCATTGCCTTCCATCTAGTGTTGCTGGCTCTGCGTTACCACTCGCTCATATAGTTTAGCCGGGCATGAAGTAAGCAAGATCGGTCTGAGGTTTTCTATTTACAGATTCTTGCCTGGCTTGGGTATCATGACCACTTCGGCATGTTTCCACTCCGCGGGGACTGTTTCACCTGCCTAATATTTCTTGAGGAAGTCGGTCAGTTCAGCGAGCAGCCTATCGCCGATTTTGCGGTTGAGTGCGTTGTTGATATTATCCGCACCCGCGGCGTATTTATGGCGGCGATTCTTATGGCCGCGCAGACCTCTTCTCGTGTGATGGGTGAATCGAAATGAGCGTTATCTTCTCCCCGGTACTACCCTGTATGGGTCGGCGGGTTTGTGCTACCAAAGTATTTGGTGCGCACTCTATCGAGGAGTTCCGAGTAAGGGTCCTCAAAGTGGCGAATCAACCGGTAGATGGCTTTATTATTTTCTGCTTTTGTCTTAGTCGGATCAAGGAACGCTCTAAGAATATGCCAAGTCCGTGTCGTGCTTAGCTTTCTACCAAGAGAATCGCTGAATTGTTGCAATTTTTGTTTTGCCAGCTGTGTGGCTTATTCATCTGCTTTAGCTGTAATTACAGCGATCTTAAGCTTGAGTCCCGTGTTATATTTTTGTTTTCACGTCTCCTGGTGAGACTGCGCCTAGCTTCCCAGAGTTTGAGCAGCCGAGCGTCCACCTCGGGTGTTTGCGCCGCTCGGATTATGCTTTTGGTGTACTTGTCTTGCGTATCTCTTAGCATGGTTCCTGATTCCTCTATCGCTTGTATGTCATTCACGGTGAGGTTGCTGTCGCATGCTCATCGGAATGCATTCTAGTCTGTTATTTTTGCCGTGCGCAACCAGCGTCTTAGCCTGTCTGAGGTTACTTGCGTCTCAAGTATGTAGTGGTCGCTGCCTAAATTTTACAGTAGGTTCTCCCATTTTGTTTGTTCGATTCCTCTTACGAATGTGAGGTCGGGGCAGATGTCGATGCTGACGCTATTTGCAGCCCTAGTAGGGGTTTCTGGGTCGATGAGTAAGTTACAGTTGATGTTATCCGCAACCTAAGCTAGCGTTTTACCTTTATTGTTGGCTTTTCGGCACCCCCAGCTTTTGTCTTAGCGCGTCTGAAGTGTATTCAGAACTAGGCAGCGAGCTTTGTTTTTTTTATCTCAGCGTAGGAGACTATAACACACGAATGCATATGAAAAAAGCTGATGAGGTTCTCCAAGACCCTGTGTTGCCAGACGCCTCTTGCAGGTTGTGACGTCGACGATATTTGTACTCCTGCTATTCCGCGTTGCACAACGTGTTATCAAGGCATGTGAACTTTTATTTTTATTACAATATGTGACTGCTCAATTCGTTCGATCGCATATTTGAGCATGATCATTTAAAAATAAATGCGAAGAAAAAGCATTTAATTTGACTCATTAGCGTTTCCATCCCCAGTCACGTAATAGCACCTCTTTTTTAAAACCTCTCAAAAAAAGCTACGCTCGAGCGTCAGCTGGCAGACTCCGGCAAAGAGCGGTCCAGACACGTCCAGTGCCGGTGGCACACATGCAAGACCTACCCAATTGCCTTAGCAAATTTGCGGAAAGGGTAGCAATTGTATTGTATCCTCAACGCCGTAACGACAGTGAAAGATGCGCCATTTGTCCGACGACGCAAATAGAAAGGAAGCGTTGTAGGAAACAGCACTCTTCACATTCTGTCGTCTTTCGATTCAGCCTAGCACCGACGAAGTTTTTAAGAGGCAAGTAGGTTTAACTATTTCCTAATGTAACGAGACGCGGGAAACGTAACACACACACACACACATCGCAAAGCCACAGGCAGGTATGAAATGTGATTCAAGAAATTTGCACGTACTTAATCACATAGAATTCAGGCGCCTAGAGCCTGCAAGATCGGCTTCCAAGGACGTGATTTTCTTAACATTCTCGTCAGTTTGCAACCGCTAACAGCCTAAGCGGACATTCAATGCGGCGGCGATAATTGCTAATTCCTGTCTGCCGTAAGATGCAAAGAGCTGTCATCTGAATACTGCCATGTTATTTTTTTTTTTTGGGGGGGGGGTTGAGGGGAAGGAGGGGCGGGGGGCTTTTTTGAGAAGAGTTCGTGGTGATTTGATACTGCTGGTTTGAAAACCGTTCTGATTGGCGCCATTAGATAATCGTTTCTCCACTAGCCAAATTTAAAGATTGCAGACAACAAAAAAGATTGCCTTTTTTGTGAAAGACCTCTGTTGGAAGCTCTCTTTCGCCGAGTTACACTTAACGGCAAAAATGGGCGGAAAACAAAGGGTTGAGGAAGCCATCGAGAAAGAAATGAACATAATGCTAAAAAACAAAATGCAAATTCAAAGAAAAGGGGAGGATGGTGCGTGTAAACTAGACGGCAGTTCTTAATCACGGAGAATTCATTTAATATTGAAGAGGAAGCCAATATCTCCTCGCCGGTCGCGCGTCGGCTGGGGAGTGGGCCGTCGACTTGGTGGTTATATTTTTCTTTCCATTGCGAAAACAGAGGACAAATTTGAGTGTCTTACGTGAAAGCAGCTAGATATAAAACTATGTAAGTCAGTTTCGTTCTTTCCGAAAAAGCGGCACGTTAATAAGGCGTAGGTCTGTTTTAGCGGGCCTGGCTTTATGAAGTCTAGGACTAAACATGTTACAGGTGTTCGAACTACTAAATGTGGGTATCAGTGCCATATGTGCGCAGATGCCGTGCGCCACTCCGGTGCTTGCCTGCAAGAAACTTCTCCTTTGTCATGGCGTTAATAACAGCCGTTTGTATCATTTTTTTAAATGTACGCACTTCGAGTGCTCGAGCCTGCATTCATCCAAAAGATGTGTGCTGTTTTTTCTTAAGCGCAAATGTTCTTCATACCTGTATTAACTGCTCAACATCTTTATCGTCCTACCTTGTTATTTTCATAAATAATCTTGCTGCAATTGAAGCATTCTCTCAAACCTGTTGTAATTAAAATCTGATCATATGATTTCTTCCAACCCAGCGTCTAGCTTCCTTCAAGAGGCAAGGTAAATGATATCCGATGGCATGGAGGAAACTAAGCCTCTTTCAGAAATCCGAAAATAAGTGGGTAGCAACTTTCAAAGCCGGTCCTGCTGCATGGGTGGTTGCTCTCGTCGGTTTTCTGCTTTCTGCCAGTCTCATCCTACATCATTGTTGATTCTGCGCACTACGCACTGCAAGTGCCCCTGAAAAAAACTTCGGTTCATTATTACTTTCTTCTCCCGTCTCGCGTCAAGCGGTGTGCCGTCAAGTGACCCTTATCTGTGCAAGTTATGATCTCTTGTTGTGCGCCACCAGAAGCCGTAACACCAGAGATCACAGTAGAAAGAGATCCCATAATGAAATGCTGCAGTTCTCACACATTTCGTCTTATGTAAACAAAAAAAAACAAATACCATCACCATTGAGACGAGTTTATTCTCGAAGCTGTGCACTGAAGAGAAAAATCAAGTCCCCTATGTTCTGTAGCATATTCTCGATATTTTTCCTGGTGCCTTTCATCAGGCAGCTTTTAATGTTAGCTACCAGATAATGTCTACACAGTAAGAGCAACAGGCAAGAGCGAAAGTTGCAGACGGGCGCCTGTTCTTAGTGCGAGCTGGGCCGAACAGTGCTCTCTCCCAGAATTAAAGTCAGACCGGTTGAAAGTTTTTGTTCGCACAAAGCTCTCGCTTCCATCTACAATTCCTAGTCGATGCTGCGGAGTGGCCAGAACAGAGCCGTTACTAAGCCGCGTCGATACGAGACGAGGAGGCCACCTTGAGCACCATGCTCGCTGTGATCCCTCTGCGTTGACAGTTTTCATTGATGGAAGGTTAAAAATACTCCTTCTTAAAGCTGACAAAAACGCCTGCATCCAAAAGTGAAGTATTGTTGCTGTGCAAAACAGTGCATACGATTATTTGTCCAAAAGCAGCACTGATCATGCAGAATCGGCAATTTTCCGCCATCCTTCAAACAGGAGGATTTGATTAGGCACGTTTAGAGAAAATGAGGCAAGACACGCATTGCAGAACATGCTCCGAACGACCGCACTTCTGGAAGAAACCCTTAATAAACAAACAAGAACCCGTCAAAGAGCACACACTGCTGTATGAAATCCTGTGCAGAGCATTAATTCTTGGGTAAAAAAGAAAGAAACGGGACCATACTTCCACAAGCTAGCATCGTGAAATTACGCCTTCTTCACATTTGGAAACTACCGGAAGGCGACCATGAGACTAGAAAGGCTGCCAGTGACGTGTGCGATAGTCAGAAGGTAGCGCCAAGAAACAGAGGTAAACAGCAAACCAAAAGCCCCACGCCATTTGCGGACGGCACCGACGTACCGACAACAAGAAATAAGGCACCGTTATTACAAGGACCGTTGCTCACAGCTACCGCGTCCGGTCCACACCAGATTAATGAACGTGAGCGTCTGCTACGCAGGGCAGGCCCACACTGCCTGAGAAACCACCAAAGTGGCAAACAGAACGTAGACTAAAGACAATTCCATCTTCATAACACTGAGGAAATGTGCTTGATTGGTACATCGTGACAAGAATAGCGCAAACATTCGTGGCATTGAGCAAAGTGCGAACATAAAACTGTGCCCAGCTTTCAGGCCTTCTACAAAGTGCAGGACAATAGGTGATGAAAGAATAAAGTGTTCGCTTCCAGAGTAGATTCCTAGGTCACGTCCTAGCGGCACTGCTGACGTGTGATCCGTCGCATGGGGTACACAGCAGGCAGAACAGGTTTTCTATTTATGAAAAAAAAGACCTTTCGATAGAAACACATATTAACATCTCTCGACTCTGCCTCTACAGCAAAAGAGCAAAAGAGAAAGAAAAAGAAGCGCTTCGGGGATGCTGAGAATCTTAGCTCTTTTACAATTTTCCCATTATAACTCATCTCGGAAACTTCATTGTCTTAATGGCTAAGTCGGAATCGGCATGCTCAAGTTAATATTGAATTTCAACGAAAAGAAGACATTCCTGGGGTCTTTTCAATACAAAGAATAAGTGTCTTGTTGAGTGCTCGACTTTTCCAAAACCATGTGATTCTCAAATTTCATATGGAACAGTACTTCTTGCTCGCGATGTATTAAACAACACGTGTATATCCTGAAATGTTATCTTGAGGCCAGTGAAAAACGGCAGTCTGCGCCTAAGTGATGCTGTGCCGTACTATGAAGGTGCACTTCCAACTCAACGAGAATATTGTGCTGTACTCTGTTATGTTTATAAAAATGCTAATGATACTAACGAGCTTTGGTCACCTGTTTCTTTTCACGTGATATTTTTGCATGTTATTCTTGCACAACTGGAAGCAATAACGAATGCAATAAAAAATTAACAGGAAATGAACCTTAATTACGCAAAAATTGAAACCAAGCAGAGCCAGAAAATAGAAAATTTAAGCTCTTCACTTCCTATTTTTCACCTTAGGTAACTTAACCGTGCCAAAAAACGCAACCATGCTACAGAATCGGTTTTTCCTAGGAATAAAAGCTGTATGCGGCTGCTCTGATCTTGTCTTCAACGCTCCGCGCAGCTGAAAAGAAGTTGGAAAACTCGATTTTTAGGTGCATCATTTCTTCAATGGTACACATTGTTTACTCTTCCCACTCAAGCCCAACTAAGCAGCAACAAGTAAACTGTACGCTGTTTACTTCTCTCGCGTTTTGATTGCAACAAGGGTCAAACGATACGGACGTCATCTTTTCTCTGGACGAGTGGTCTTCTCCCATCAATTTTCACCACGATTTAAAAGATTGATTTTATTTTCTCGCTCCTTCTTATAACAGGGGTTGCACTCAAAACACATCGATGCCCACCGCTGACAGTGTCTATCGGCCCGGGTTATTCCACAGTAACACGATAGCCACGTAGTACCGAGGTTTAACGCAGTAACTCACTGCGACTCTCGAGTAGGAAGAGAATGTTTGGGCTCTTTCGAAAACCACATTGGCCTTTTCTATCAAACACATGCTTTTTATGGAGACGGTGTTGAGCTTGCCACGTGAAAACGCAAAAAAAAAGATGGAGAGTAACTTTCAGTATAGGATGAAATGGAGAAATATCAGATGAAACACAACTGGACGTAATTTTTCTTCTGCGAGGTGGAAAATTGGGACATACATGCAAAATACATTTGGACATAAAATTTGCCTGCCCGTCTTCTTGACCAGAAAGTAGCTTTGTTTGTAGAAACCTCCGCAGCATCTGTCCGCTGAGAAATACCCATTACTCCTTTAATATGTGCGAGTTTTAACGCCAAAGCATTAAACTTTCCTTCAGCACAAAGGCAGGTGCCCGTCCCTGTCCATGGCAGAAAATTTCTCTATGGAGTCCCCATGTTCACGGATGACATAAGCAGTAAGTCATAATATAGTGATGTCTGCAGGACAGAAGAAACAATTTCTTCCTAATGTGCTCAGAATTGAACGAGGGACCTTGAGAAAGTGAGGCGAGCACGCACTCAACAGGCGATGGAACCACCCTACTTCTTGTTGAATAAGCGTTTCGTTATGACTGCACACTAATTAGCAGGTTTGTCATTAGACAGGAAGGAATCTTTAATGAATCTCCCAGCAGAGCTCATGATGTTACAGCGCATTCTCATTGAAAGCACGCAAGCACTATCAAGAACCTTCCGTATATTTTCGCAGTCATTGTAACGTTGATGAATGTAACACAAATATTTTTATTATTCATAACAGAGTTATCAAGCAATATATTGTTAACCCGACCAGACTTTTCGCTCAGAAAAAAATAGAAAGTGATTGAATTTGAAGCTTAGGTCACGTATATTCAATCCTCCTCACGCATTTATGCATTGGGCGAAAGAAAAGAGGGGTTAGCATCAAGAATAATTCAAAATGCGTTGCAGAGAAGCGGGTAGTGTATTATGGCTTATGACGACAGTGAAACCAACCAACTCATAGATGACTACCTCATTAACACATTTTGACCATGGTGATCATGAAGATGATCAGCAATTAAGACGTGATGCCCAAATACCTCAGACCCTCTGCCTAGATAGGCCTATCTACCCTTCGCCACAATCAATTTTCCCTGGCAACTCCTACCACGTAAGACGCATCCAAACTCACTTTTTCCTACCTCCATCACCTGCGAAGCATCCACGCAACATTATACGTATACACATTTGCCTGGTTTGTTGTTATTCGTATATTCACTTACATTGCATGGATATGCGCAGCTAAACACAGCCATATAAGACGTCGAACGCGACGCTGGAGCAGTGGGTGGTTACTGTGGCCAGCGGGAACATGGCAGACCAGGAGGCGCTATTTGCCATCCCCATAGCCTCTATGGAAGTTACTGGAGTCCTGGACTGAGGCTTCCACACGAAATCCGCTCCCGTCTCCTTTTATGGAATAAAACTTAATTCCTTCTTTCTCATAGATGAAGACGTGGGCTAAAAGTCGACGGCTCAATAATAGGTGTCAGTACTCGTTACTAACATCAACGAAACGTTTTATTGTTTTTGGAACTATTGTTACTGAATCTTTGGGTAAATGTTGCAGTACGAGGCTAGAACATTTGTTGAAATTGTGAAAGAAACAAATAAACTGACTTGGAAGAAAAACTTCCGATTTATCGAAAATGTTTGCACGTGGTGGCCGTTTCATTGTGTAAAACCACTTGTCTGAGCCAAATTGCCTTAAGAAATTCAGAAAAAAATGGTCGCCGGAAACAGGCTATTATCGCCTGCCCAATTAACGGCAGTTGCGCCTAACCGGTGTTCAGCTCCTAGGGGGTGGCACTAATCTCACGGCACTCAATTTGGGCCTCCAGCCTGTACCTGGACAGGACAGGTCTCATTAAATGCCGGCGAATAAAGTAATCGATTGCTGCCAAGGCTTCACATCTTAGCGTACTCTCTTTTTCCCCTTTGAAAGCTGACAGCTCCCTTTTTTACCGTGCAACGTCTGCAGCCCCGTCATCTCGAAAGAAAAACAGCCGTTATGTAGCCACGAGGTAAACTGCAAGCTGCAACACATGTTAGTGCACACGAAATTACCACACGAATATCCTATTCCCAGCCTGGAGAAATAAGACAACTGTGTATAATGAAGATGTTATACAAAATATGCCACAAATCTGGTTATTCCAAAAAATAAACATTAAGATTTTTAGGAGAAGCCACCAGTCACCGAAACCAAGGTGCAGAGGCATATTTGTTCTTTTTTTATTCTGTGGTGCTCATCAATGGGAGATTATATATAGTTATATAAACATAATTGTTTATAAAGCAGGAGAAAAGCAGCCGCATGCCACCGGTGGGATCTGAAGTCACGACCTCCGAATTTCGTGCCATACTTTCGGTGACTATTGGCTTTCATCATGAATGTCATAACGAGCCCTTCGCTTCCTCTCCCTTTTTATTCGTTTTCAGGTATTTTTGAAGTAGGCGTTGCAAGTAATTCGTGTAGGAATGAGAGTTTAAATTCTTTGCGACCTTTCTCAATTGTAAAGATTCTTCAAATGACGCTCGTATTACAATCAGTATGTGCGGATTACTCCACATGACGAGGATTCTTCCGCATGTAGAAATAGGCTTTGTCAGCGTTATACTAGCTACTTAAAACACTTGCTTGCCTCTAATTATTACCCGTTGAATTAGGGATCAGTGTCGCCCATTTCAAATCAGGACCAACCAACTGTATGTTTTTAATAGTATAAAACTGTATTAATTTAAACTGCTGACCTCTATTCAGGATGTTAGCAGCAAGTGCAAAAGCCCCATTTTACGCCTGTATAATTGACTACGCCCTGAACACTACCATGCCATTTTCCTCCAATCACTTCATCGGCATCTAGGAGACATTGTGCCTTAGAGAAGCAGCTCGTAGTACTGCTCGCCTGCTTAAAATAGCTTCCCAAAAGCGTTCAAGGTAAGGTCTAAAGGGCGCCGTCAGCACATCAGATACTCACGGTATCTAGCCATTAATAAAACAAAAATCTCTTCGTGACGCACGACAATGGTTGACCTTAATTCATAGTTAATTCTGTTGCAAACGTGTGTGTTCATGAATTCAAAGCTTTTGTACTGTGTTTTGAAGGCTTATAGTACTAGTGGCTTTCTGAAACTATCTATAAAGAAGTCTAAACAAGCTACGAATTGTTGATTTTCCTCGTGTGGTAAAGATGAACTGTATACTACAGGTACAGACGTCCCTCACTCTTGAAATAATTGGTGGAACATCTGCGCTTTGCCTTTTCGGACAAAAAAATGTTTTGCAATCAATCAATTGAATAGGACAAGCATTGTATGCAGCTATGTAACTCGAATCTTCCTGACGATCTACACTTTCCAGCACCATAATTTAAATAATCGTATTCTCTCCTCCTGCTTTCTTTCAGAACCATGTTTACGAATATTTGTTGCATAATATATAAACACTTCCTTAGGGATTTGCTGGGTGCCTATGCATGTTACATGGCGCGTGTTTAAGATAGTGTCTTGTGGGCAGTTTAAAATTTTGCATTTTCACTTGTGGCCATTCAGTGATTGCTGCGAGCAGTTTCTCTTGGTAACTACTTGAATTTTTTGTTATCAAAAGACATATCCAACACTGTTCACTATCAGGCTCTTATACGGGTGCGGCAGCGGTGTTAGGATGCTGCCCAAGCCGTTTCCTAACCTTTTATTCAGGTCTTCTCTGTCTTGGTTACTAATCTTCTATACTCACAGCAAACCGCATCACTTCCGGTAATATTACGAAATCAATGCTAAGCAGCTCTTATGCCTTCGACAATATGATTTCTGAAGCTATAACGGTGAAGTAATACGCAGGTGTTAATCTTTCAAAAGACAGTGGTTTAAAGGCTGAAGCGCTGAAAGGTTGAATAAACCTAAAACGTGTTTAGCAGGTTGAAAACGCCTTGCGTTATTCCACTCAAGAAACGAAGGTACTCGCATCGAAGGTTATCTGCCCAGCCTTAGTATATGCGGACATCATTTGGTTCCAGTTTTTGCAAAACGATGCATTCGTGCTTGATTCGGCGCAACAAAAAGGTGCCCTCTTTGCCTGCTATAGGCACCGGCGCACTAATTACCCCACTAGGCTGCTGATCAACGCAGGCTTCGCCACCTTTGCACTGTGCGTATCGCTACAAGGAAACAAGTGCTTGTATTCTTAAGCGGAGACGCGGGTCTTGAAATTACCAAAGAAAGCGAAAATATCAGTTTTGGAAAGATGGCACATTGGGGATCAATACATTATAAAGGTCCTGCCTGAAATGTTTCAAGGCCTCAATTCCAACTCCAACTTATATATTACCTATGTATTTCGCGCCTACGAAGCCCGAAAATGGCAGTTTAGGAGCCGAATGCAGCAGGACTTTGCCCCCGTCGCTTCCCATGACCCTGTCCATGATGGACACCATCTTGATTTTGTGTGAAAGCTGGTTCTCTTCCCAACAACCTAGTTTTACTCACTACTGTGAAATATTTTTGGAACTCCGCATTCAGCTCTTCTGGCCTCTACAATGGCCTCCGATGTGCTGGCGCGCGCACTTCAAATGCGATTTTCTCAGTTTAGGTTTTTTTAAAACTTCACTAGCTTTATAGAATTCTTTATTTCGTTCCTATGACAAAAATTCAATTAATTTTGCACCATTGAATTCAGAAAGAACTAAACTATAGAGATGTGCTATTGTGTTTGGTTGAGTCACATATTTCAGATTTTGTGAACCATATTGTCACCTGACTATACTTCATTATTATGGTGATAAGACAAAATTTAAAATTGTTTTTGTGGTGATGAGTTTCAAAACAATGTAATTAGCACAGATCAAGATGGCAGACATTTGGATACAGCTCGTTTCAATAAAAACCAAAAAATGTAGACAGAAAATGCTTTGGGAACATGCTTACATTCATAGCGCAAAGACAAACACGGACTTGAGGGGAGACACCACAGAGCGCCGACTTCAACAACGTTTATTGCTGCGCGCAGCGACTACATATAGCATACAGCGGGCATGCGCAGCAACGAAAAGGAATGTCATGTGAGACTGGTAGCAGCGCCAACCCGCAAAGGAAACACATCATCACAGGTACAAGGAAGACAACATAAAGCTAAAACCTAAACGTCAGGACGCAAACAAGAACAAAAACCATGATACCCTAGTTGGAAATTCCTACGACCCGACGTTCTTTATCACTTAACAACACCGAAGGGGTGCTGACACAATAATCTCCTTTTTCTGCAATCTCACCATTCTCTGCTATCTCCCTGGCAGTTTTGCTGACATACTTATGAAGAACTGTTGCTTTTCCCAAAAAAGGACCACGTTCCTTACACTGTTGGCAATCACGGCAGTGTATGCCTAGATTACGGGATGCCCCGTTGACACTATTGCTGTGTTCCATGAGCCTCTCGTTTAGACATGTGCCAGTTTGGTCAACGTAGGCTCGGCCGCAGGGCAAAGGTATAGAGTACACTACGTTTTTTGCGCACTCTACAAAAGGTTGCCTGTGCCTAACAGTGCAGGAATCGCTGCCAGTAATGGTGGAATTTACCCTCTTGCACAGTTTCGACAGCTTCTCTGGTGCGGAAAACACCACATGCCCACCTGCTCTTTTCCCTATTTTTTTTTGAGCTGGTGGGCGACTGTGTTCATGTACGGTAGTACCACCACATTTTTCTTCCAATTTTTGTCAGTCCCAACGGTGTCCGGCACTACTTCCCTGCTTTCTTTGAGCATGTTCTCGGCAACCGATAACAAGAGTGAACACGGGTAGCCAGAGCCGCTCAACCGGGTCACCTGGCTAGAAAACGCATAATCCAGTCGATGCTCGCATGATTTCGTAAGAGCACTGCAAATGCAAGATTTTACAATTGCCCGTTTGACTTGTTTTGAGTGGGCTGAACCAAAAGGAAGGACAGGCTTGTTTCCTCGCGGTTCATAAGCCCGACACACATGGTCAGCACAAAAATAAATGCCCAGATCAAGAAATCTGATGAATTCGTTCACACCCTCTTCATGCGTCAGGATTAGTAGATGAAAGCATTCGGAAAACATATCTAAGATACTGAACATGCTAGCCTGATTGTACATATCCTGTGAGTTGGTAAAAACGAGAAAATCATCAACATATCTGAAAATGCCCGCAACACTGGAACCTTCGCTTCTGCGTTTCAACTCTCGGTCCCGCTCCGTTAGAAAAATGTCGCTCAAAACAGGAGCAACGCAGGAGCCAATGCATATTCTGTTTTTTTTGAGTGACGATGTTACCTTCCCAAACAGCGAATGTAGACTTGAGGTACGTTGAAAGCAATTCCAGAAAGTTATTTACGGACAGACCACAACTGTTCTGAAACGGAATCACTCCGTGTCTGTCAGTGCAGTTCCTGACACTGATCAACAGGTTGTCCTGAGGGATAGAATAATAAAGGTCTTTAATGTCGACTGAGAAAGCCTTAAAAAACTTTATTATTCCATCCCTCAGGACAACCTGTTGATCAGTGTCAGGAACTGCATTGACAGACACGGAGTGATTCCGTTTCAGAACAGTTATGGTCTGTCCGAAAATAACTTTCTGGAATAGTTTTCAACATACCTCAAGTCTACATTCGCTGTTTGGGAAGGTAACATCGTCACTCAAAAAAACGGAATATGCATTGGCTCCTGCGTTGCTCCTGTATCGAGCGACATTTTTCTAGCGGAGCGGGACCGAGAGTTGAAACGCAGAAGTGAAGGTTCCTGTGTTGCGGGCATTTTCAGACATGTTGATGATTTTCTCGTTTTTACCAACTCGCAGGATATGTCCAATCAGGCTAGCATGTTCAGTATCTTAGATATGTTTTCCGAATGCCTTCATACACTAATCCTGACGCATGAAGAGGATGTGAACGAATTCATCAGATTTCTTGATCTGGGCATTTATTTTTGTGCTGACCATGTGTGTTGGGCTTATGAACCGCGAGGAAACAAACCTGTCCTTCCTTTTGGTTCAGCCCACTCAAAGCTAGTCAAACGGGCAATTGTAAAATCTTTCTTTTGCAGTGCTCTTACGAAATAATGCGAGCATCGACTGGATTATGCGTTTTCTAGTCAGGTGACCCGGTTGAGCGGCTCTGGCTACCCGTGTTCACTCTTGTTATCGGTTGCCGAGAACATGCTCAAAGAAAGCAGGGAAGTAGTGCCGGACACCGTTGGGACTGACACAAATTGGAAGAAAAATGTGGTGGTACTACCGTACATGCACACCGTCGCCCACCAGCTCAAAAAAAATAGGGAAAAGAGCAGGTGGGCATGTGGTGTTTTCCGCACCAGAGAAGCTGTCGAAACTGTGCAAGAGGGTAAATTCCACCATTACTGGCAGCGATTCCTGCACTGTTAGGCACAGGCAACCTTTTGTAGAGTGCGCAAAAAACGTAGTGTACTCTATACCTTTGCCCTGCGGCCGAGCCTACGTTGACCAAACTGGCACATGTCTAAACGAGAGGCTCATGGAACACAGCAATAGTGTCAACGGGGCATCCCGTAATCTAGGCATACACTGCCGTGATTGCCAGCACTGTAAGGAGCGTGGTCCTTTTTTGGGAAAAACAACAGTTCTTCATAAGTATGTCAGCAAAACTGCCAGGGAGATAGCAGAGGATGGTGAGATTGCAGAAAAGGAGATTATTGTGTCAGCACCCCTTCGGTGTTGTTAAGTGATAAAGAACATTGGGACGTAGGAATTTCCAACTAGGGTATCATGGTTTTTGTTCTTGTTTCCGTCCTGTTTTAGGTTTTAGCTTTGTTGTCTTCCTTGTACCTGTGATGATGTGTTTCCTTTGCGGGTTGGCGCTGCTACCAGTCTCACATGACTTTCCTTTTCGTTGCTGCGCATGCCCGCTGTATGCTATATGTAGTCGCTGCGCGCAGCAATAAACGTTGTTGAAGTCGGCGCTCTGTGGTGTCTCCCCTCAAGTCCGTGTTTGTCTTTGCGCTATGAATGTAAGCATGAAGTACCAACTCGCCCCGCAACTGATTTGGGAACATGTAAGAATTTTCCTAGTTTGCTTTCAGTTGTTTTCCTATAATATTGGAACTAACAAAGATATATTGAAAATAACTATATTTTTAAAACACGCAGACGAAGCACATATACGCACCTAATTTCATTGCAATGCCTTTAATAACAATAATATTCATTTCAATACCCGCGCCTTTCGTTAATTCATATACCGTTTAATGCGAACCCTGCAACTTATGCCATTTTCAATCCTTCTAGAAGAACACGCCAGAAGCACGAATTTGCTCTCTATTTCTCTCGATGAATACTCTTCCACCCGCAACATTTTTTTTTGCAAGGGAAATGCGGGAATGCAAGAAAATGAATAAGTTTGTAACTCCGCAGGCAATGCTAGAGAACCATGTTCAGCTCGCGGAAGGAAGGATCAGTGCTATCAGCAAGCCGAAGATTATCTATCTTAGATGTTGCTCTGATCATAATTATGCTTCGTTTTCTGAATAAAAACGGCAGTTACAATGTTTCATGTTTCATTGCTATAATCATGAACCAACTGACCCAAGAATCGTCCCTTTTCAAAGTTTGGTTTAGGGGGCTTTAGCGTCCGAAAGCGACTCATGCTATGAGAGACGCCGTAGTGAAGGGCTCCGGAAATTTCGACCACCTGGGGTTTTTTAACTTGCACTGACGTCGCACAGCACATGGGCCTCTAGAATTTTGCCTCCATCGAAATTCGACCGCCGCGGCCGGGATCGAACCCGCGTCTTTCGAACCAGCAGCCGAGCGCCATAACCACTCAGCCACCGTGGCGGCTTGTCCTTTTTGAAGGCTTGATGATTTCTTTTGTTTGCATTCTTGTTTGTAATTCGATTCAGTGCATGTATAGTTCTCGCATGGCAGCCCACTGCTGCATAAATCTCGAGTGAATTGATTTCGCATTCAGAAAAGCAAAAGAAAATAAATAATTTTCTGTTTTCAATAAACAAGGCTGGAATTTGAATTGGTTTTAATTCTGCCTGGAATGGTGCTCATTGTCGCAGACGTTTAAGTTTCTGAGTTTTTTTGTGCTGTTTAAGATATCGATATGGCGAAATAAAAGGATAAAAATTCGGTTCATAGATTCATACACAGGAAAGCTGCTTTTAGCTATTGTTTCGGTTCAATCTGTGCATTGTCTTCGCTGTGGGAGATATGCTGTCCTACTTCTGTTGCATTTCCTGCTTGCGCCAGGGGCGTACTCGGTCGCTATTCGTTATCACTTTCTGCCTCTCATTCCCATTTGCATCTAATATCAGAAGAAAAACACCAACGAAAGTAACAAACTTCTCGGTCTGGACGCTTTTGCGCCTCCGAGCTGTGTGATATATTTCGTTCCCATACCAGTGCTCTACCTAAGTGCATTAGTAATATAAACTGGCCTTTAGTACAGTTGTGCCAAGAAGAAAACGTGTTTTTTTATTGTTTATAGCGAGAAGTACCTATTGCGCGTCAGCTTCTTGATTCTTCAGGGTCGGCCTCAATTAATGCCTAAAAATATAATTTTGGTTGTAAAAAACTTTTGCGGCATGAGAGCCGACGTCGTGAAATAAAACTCAATGATGTTATTATGCATCTTACGACTGTTAAAACGCTTATTTACGATTAAAAATGGTCTTTTCTAATTTTACAGTTACGTGCCTTGACTTTCTAGAACGCTGCATATAGCATTACAATATTTTACAGTTTTGAAAATATGACGCACTACATTTTACAATATGACGAATTATCAAATTTTCCTGAGGTAGAGCTGCTCAAAGATACTACCGCAAAGACAGTCGCTGAAGCAACAAGTGCAGTTTTTGCCAGATACGGCATACCAGTTGAAGTTTCTTCAGACATTGGTCCACAATTTGCCAGCCGCGCATTTGCTAAATTTGCTCAAACGTACGACTTGAACCACACCACTTCCAGTCCTACGTACCCCCAGTCCAACGGTTTGGCAGAAAAAGGCGTTCAAGTAGTTAAGAGGATTTTAAAGAAAAGAAACGAAATGAATCAAAATGTTTGGCTTGGCCTTCTTGCCTACAGATCTACTCCA
Organism: Amblyomma americanum; assembly: GCF_052857255.1. Lineage (NCBI taxonomy): Eukaryota > Metazoa > Arthropoda > Arachnida > Ixodida > Ixodidae > Amblyomma > Amblyomma americanum. The sequence continues at coordinate 93,669,477 of NC_135501.1, forward strand.
ATGGAATCCGGGCCATCACCTGGCGAGGTACTTCAAGGCAGAAGACTGCGGACAACATTGCCCGACGTCCGGCCGTGTCCAATTAGCAGCGTACAAAAGCATTGCAAGACCGACCATTCCACCAGACAACTAGCACCGCTCCACCCTGGGGACTCGGCACTGACGTTAGAGAAGACTGAACAGGTTGCTAAGGCTGCTGAAGTGGCAGCAGCACAACAGAAACTCTGGGTACGAAATGAAAGCCAGATTGACACGATGCGCAAGGACTAGGACAGTAGACAAAGTGAATTGCCCAAACATCACAAGTGTCGCAAATGCGGACGTGTGCACCCGCCGCGAAGCTGTCCTGCATTCGGAAAAACATCCCGAAAGTGTCAGCGGCCGAACCATTTTGCTATCTGCTGCAAAAGATTTGCCGAGGTTGGCGAACTTCAGGGCAGTGAAGATAACTTCGACATTCTGGACGTGTCGCGCAGTGTGACAAGCCGACACGAGAGGACAATGCACGCTCAAATCATGAACGTAGCGCTCGAATTCAAGGTCGATACAGGCGAGCAAGCAAACTTACTACCGTTCGGATGCTACCGTAAAAATTCGCCCCAAGCAGTCACTGAAACCAAGCAGTTCAGTGTGGCGTTCCTACGGCGTTGGTGTTTTCAAGCATGAAGGTGTCATTCACACAGAAGAAGCTCTGGGTGACCATTGCGCCGTTCTCGACTTCTTCGTGGCATCCAAGGGGCATCTGGCCATCCTAGGCCTACAGGCCAACGAAAGCATTGGACTCGTGTCACGCGTGCACACCTTCTCTTAAAACAGTTATGAGGAAGTCACAAAGAACATTCGCCACTTGTTCACAGGTACTGGATGCGTGGAAAGGGTCTATCATATGGTTTTGCGCGACGACGCCACGCCAGTCATCCAAGCGGCCCGGCAAGTACCGCTGGCCCTCCAGGAGCCCCTGCGAGAGTAACTGGGACGCATGAAGCGCGCAGGCATCATAACGAAAGTCTCCGAGCCCACAGACTGGGTAAGCCCATTGGTCATTGTGCGAAAAAAGACGCCAAAATTCGAGTATGTATCGACCCCAGGAGGGTTAACCAATGTATCAAGAGGGAGCATTACACAATGCCGCGACGTGAAGACATAGAGGCAGAGTTAGCGGGCGCTGCAGTTTTTACGCGTCTTGACGCAAACTTAGGTTTTCACCAGATTCCGTTGGATGACGAAACCTCCAGAATTTGCACCTTTGCAACGCCATTCGGGCGCTACAGATTTCTGCGTCTACCCTTTGGAATATCCTCGGCGTCTGAGGTATTTCAGAAAACTCGAAATGAAATTGTCGAAGGCTTTTCCGGTGTCAGAGTGTACGTTGATGACGTGCTAGTCTGGGGGTCGTCGAGGCAGGAGCATGACATGCGCCTACATTCGGTACTGCGGGCAGCTGAACGCGCCGGATTGACATTTAACCCGGACAAGTGTTCGTTTGGCGTCAGGAAAATCGAGTTTCTGGGTGACGTCATTGATAAGAAAAGAATCAGACCAAGCCCATCACTGATAAAATGTGTGGTAGAAATGCCACCGCCGGCTGGCAAGCTCGCGGTACAGAGAATGCTGGGCGTCGTGAATTATTTCAGCAAGTTCATGCCGTCACTGGCCCAGATGACAATGCTCCTCAGAAACCTTGTAAAGCAAGGTGTTGCGTTTGACTGGACGTCTAATCATGCTGAAGAATGGAGGCAGCTTTGTGACTGTTAAAGCAAAGAACCTTTGCTTACAGTATTCGATCCAACAAAAGCAACACTGGTGTTCTGCGATGCGTCACAAAACGGAATCGGCACTGTTACAGTGTCACAGTGACACATGGAAACCTGTCGCGTATGTCACACGGGTCGTAGACACGAGTCCTGCCCTGCACCTGATACGATACATGCACAGCACTTCTGGCCTTCTCCACGGAAGAAAAATATGGCAAAAATGGCAGAAAATTGATTTTGAATGCTTGATTACTAACATATTTCGAAGCGCTGAGCCAACGCGGCAGGCTGAAGTGAACAAATTCAGGAGGAAATCTACCACCAAAAGTCGGCAGTAGGCAGTCTAATCTCCTCATAGGGGCGTTAAAAACATTTGAGGTGAAACGAAATGCCACTTTCACAGCTGGGAATGTCGGTGGCTCAGTGGTTAGCGCGCTCGGCTACTGATCTGGAGCAGCCAGGTTCGAACCCGACCGCGGCGGCCGCGTTTCCATGGAGGCGAAATGCTAAAGTTCCCGTGTGCAGTGCGATATCAGTGGACGTTAAAGATCCCCAGGTGGTGGAAATTATTCCGGAACCCTCCACTACGGCACCGCTTTCTTCGTTTCTCCCCTCAGTCTCTCCTTTATCCCTTCGCTAATGGCGCGGTTCAGGTGTCCGCCGACATGCAAGACATATACTGCGCCATATGCTTTCCCCAAGCAAAGAATTTCAATTTCAGCTGGGAATGAAAGCGTGGGCTCTTGTTGAGCAGTTAGGTACCCAAACCGCATTAACTACGGCAGCGCGCTACTGAACTGCGGTTGCACACACGGCAGACAAATGGGAAAATGTGTACATGATAGGTTTTATGAGCACCAGTCTATAAGATGGACAATCAGCTTTCTGTGCATATAAGTATTCACTGCAAAAAGACATGGACGCCAACCTTCAGCAAGACGTGCGTACTGGCAAGAGCAGGAAACAAAATAACAAGAGAAATACTAGAGGTTATGGAAATCAGAAAGCACGTAGAATCATGCTTGAGCAGCCCTTCAGAATCGCTATTGGCAAATGAGTTGGCACATCTAGGGTTCAGCTGATGAACTGCGATGGTATTGAGAGTGTCCTCCAAAAAAAAAAGAGTGCCTTACGTGTGTGCTTTCCCCATCATTCTTTGTCTCGGCCCCGGCCTATTCAGTATGTCAAGTCAACTTGCCCATTAGTAAATTACATCGGAATTGGGTCTATATAAACTGAATTATACTCATTTCACGGTTTGGTGAGCAACATTTATTCTTTAACTGGTTATGAAAATGTGTGTAAGGACAACAACGGCTTGATCGTAAGGCCACTATGTATTTTATAGTCACCACAGAGCAATTTTCTTTTGCTACCTCGTGCGCGGCACAGGCACGAGAACTCTTTGTGAGGAAGAAGGAGAGCTAATATATTTCCCATGATGATAGCAAAATTTACAAAACACAGCAGCCAATCCAGTCACCTTTCTGGACGACTCACTGGAATGAAATCTTTTAACCAAAATTCGCGTTTTGTTCTTGTGGCTATATAAACAACACAGTCACATTCCCTTCCTTAAGTTCATTTTAAGATGGGTATGGACCTTAATGCTTCAATTTCATTTGATTTCTACTATATACACCTTCATTTCCGTTAATAATATTTAAGAGACAGTTAAAACCGCATGCTCTGCTCATAATGTTTTGTTTATCTGAAGTATGAAACCCTAAACCGTATACTCATATAAAGTTGCTTTTAAAATGCAGTGATAGCGATTTTGCGCTTATGAACAGTGTGTACGTGATATATTTAATAATAATTAGGTAGGTTAAAATACAGTTCGCCCAGCATATTGTGTTCCTTCACAATGACAGCCAAAAAAGTACAACGTGTTTCAGAAAATTGCTGTATGGTTGGAAGGTAGGCAAGGAGTCATGGCGACTAAAAAGAACAACATGTCTTTCAAGCGTAATGTAGCCGTATGGCTGCGCTAGGGTGGATGCCAATAAGTAGTTATGCCCTTATTAACGACCTACAATGCATGTCAACCGTCTCCCAGCAGACCTTTTTCAATCCATGAAATCTCATTGTGCTTAAGTACAATTGATTCTCATAACTGGCACTTGTGTTAATTCGAGCAACATTTTAAAAACGTTATCACCCGTTTCCTCTTGCCCAAAATTTGAATTGCTTTTTCCTTCCCGGCCCCTTTACTGTTACGCTTCCTTTTTCTATACACAACGCCTAGAGGATGCATCTAGGGTTAATTTGTGAGCAAGCACAAAACAAGCGGGCAGCGATACTATATGCGCAATACCTTATTAAATCCTAAGCCTTGCTCTGCGGTACCGCTCACAAACCGGAGAGTTTAATAAGAACGCAGATGCATTAGGTGTTCTTCTATCTTAATGAAAAGGATTATATCTAATACGCCTTTGACTCACGTGTTTTGTTTGCTTCTGGGCAAAGAATGCAGTGTGCGTAAATACAAGAAAGCCATATACAGCGCTGCAACCAAAACGTAACGTGGTATTTTGTAGTGCCGATGCTTTTTTCCTTATGCAAGTGCTTCATCTTGTCGACCATATAGAAATTGACTAATCACTGCGAAACCGCTGTTGCAAAGCATTTTTCTTAAGGGAGACTAAACTATATACAGCTCCGGCCTTTCATCCAGCAAAATACGACGACCCTACATTGGAAGTTTTCAAATCTAACTTCAAGTGCCGTGCACTGTACAGTGAACGAAGGTATTTCGCCCACAGTTCTTCTTAAAACCACATAGCGAATCTGAAATCTTTTGCAAGAGCGAATGGCATCAACGTCACGGAAGCAAAGCGTCGGACGGCAGCCGATGAACTAATGTAAACATCCGACTTCTACGTCTCGAAATAGTTGGCCTATTCTGAGCTGCCTCAGTCGTCGAGAAAAAGAAAGAGAAAAGTGCCTGAGTAAAACGCAGCGGTGAGCTCTCGGTAAACACGGTCCCTTCTTGATTCGGTCGAACGTTGAGGAGCTTACAATGAAAGAACCAAGGACGAATCCCTGTTAGCATGCAAACCGCGCTTGACCTCTCGTTCCCGCGTTTGCTTGCGGTTAGGACTCTCTTCGCTGTAGCCCGCATCGTCGTGGCCGATGTTTGGCAAGGTGAGCCTGTGGGTCAAGAAAAAAATATATATACAATGGTCAATGTTGTGAATCAGGTGCAAAAGGTGCAGCGCGAAAGAAGACTATACAATACCGGCCAAATTAAAGAAATCAAGGCTTTGTAGCTCCAGCGAAAGATTTACTTTCTTTCTCTGCATTTGATCCTTATATCTTCAGATCTACCACCACTCCCAAACACATCAACGAACTTGGAAAACTTTTTTTTGAAACAGCTATCAAGAATGCATCAGTGCCATAAAACCGCACACCCAACACGAAGCAAAGTTTCATATGTGAAGGTTGAAGAAGTAAGCAAATATAATTATTATACCGAGAAAGATAAAACAAGGAACAGTAATAAAAAATGAACAATGCTAAAAACCGCAATGAAGTTTGTTTCGGAACTGGAAATATTGTGTGCTACAAACTGCGACCACGGTGTCTTGCACCCGTTGTTTGAGCAAAAGGATCTAAAGAACCTAGCCCTTGGAACCCAACCTGGTTGCGGCACCTGTATACAATATAATTTCCTCCCGGTGTAATGAAAAAAATTTGAGTGGCCTGAAGAAAATGTGAGCCCAACATGTATCGTGCTCGATTCTTCATCTTGTTATCACTGGTCCGTGAAAGGCCCTCAAAAACACACACATCGTGACGTTTCTCAAATACACTGAGCGCTTTATCCATGCACAAAGCATTAGTATAAAAAAAGCCACACAGCAGCAAGTGTAGGTGATGCAGCCACGTCTGTTCTACGCTGAAAGTGAGCGACGCGTGCACTAAGTGGCATCTCAGCACGAATTACCTTCAGCTCACATGAAAATAGATGGCCGCTGCATTCCGTAATTAACATGATCACAGTCACCGAACAACTATCGCAGAATAAAGCTCGGAGACCCTAGGAAAAGGCGGAGAACGCCAAGCTTCTGATGTAGCACTTAGTGAAGAGCGCGAGACTGCAAGATGAACAAAAAACGGAGCTCATGCACTAAATAGGGTAGGTGTCTGATGCAGGAATCATTGACTTTCGCATAGATGTTCTCTAATATACTCTTACAGAACCCTGCTTGAACGTCTATACAGAAACAAATAACTGGCGCAGTTATCGGGCCAAATGAGAGATGCGCCTAGAAAAGAATTGTAGCGTACCGGTGGCTTTATTGCATATCTTTGTTGAGAAATTTTCGGACATGTTTATTTGCGGTACTATTCCAAGATGTAGGATTTCATTTTCAAAACCATTGGTACTAGGGATCTTGGCCGATCACCATATTTAAAATTATCTGCAATCATATTGCTTACATGAAATAATAATTGTACTGGAGTAAATAATATTTGCTTGCATACGCTGTGAAGTGGTTACGTCAATAATAAAAGAAGGAAGCATGCCAAGGTTATCTGATCGCTAAGCCTATTCCTACGAGACCAGCCCTGAACCTCACCTTTCTAAGCTTCATAAGTGAGATTGTGCAATGGCGCTGTTATTAGATCTCGACGACATATATATATATATATATATATATATATATATATATATATATATATATATATATATATATATATATATATATATTGTAGGGGTGTGTTTATTCGGTGAACCCAGATGATTCCAGCCGCTCAGGGGAGACTCGCAGCGAAGCGTCAGGCGTGGCGAAAGAGCAAGGCAGCGAACAACTTCTTCGTCCTTGAGAGCGGCAGCACGCGACGCATGTCAGTGGTTATATCGATGAGGATTACCACACTACAGTTTCCCCCCGGGCAGAGAAGGAGCCATCCTGGCGACTCATGGTGCCGAAAGGACAGAGGGATCGTAGTAGGGCTTGATTCGGTCCACATGAACTATTTCGCGTCCACGGCGACGCAAGTCCGCAGATGGCGTAACGGGCTCAACTACGTAGTTCACAGGAGATGTTTTTTGAAGCACTCGGTAGGGACCGTGATACCGAGCAAGAAGCTTCTTTGACAGGCCGGCGGTTGTGGCAGGAACCCAGAGCCACACCAGGGAGTTGGGCGCATATGAAGGCGCCTCACCAGTGTCACGATGGTGTTTTTGTTGCCATTGATTTTCCTTTGTGAGCGAACGAGCGAGCTGACGGCATTCTTCTGCATACTGGGCGGCGTCCGAGAGTGGCGTCGATTCAGAAACATCAGGGCGGTAGGGAAAAAGCGCGTCCATTGTGCAGGTTGGCTCGCGCCCGTAAAGAAGAAAAAAGGGAGAGAATCCAGTGGTGGTCTGTATCGCAGTGTTGTACGCGTAGGTTACGAAGGGAAGAACGTGGTCCCAGTTGGAATGAGCGTCGTTGACGTACATGGCCAGCATGTCACTCAGAGTACGGTTGAAGCGTTCTGTCAGGCCATTCGTCTGAGGGTGGTAAGAAGTAGCGGTGCGATGAATGATGCGACATTCTTTCAGTAGGGCCTCGAGAGCGTCGCACAAGAAAACGCGTCCGCGGTCACTGAGCAGTTCCTTCGGAGTCCCGTGGCGAAGAATCAAGTTGTTGAGAATGAACAAAGCAACGTCTCTTGCAGAGGCAGAGGGTAACGGTGATGTTTCAGTGTAGCGAGTCAGATGGTCTACTGCCACAATAATCCACCGGTTTCCAGCAGGAGTAGTCGGAAGAGGGCCATAGAGATCTATGCCAACGCGGTCAAACGGACGAGCAGGGCAGGGTAACGGCTGCAACGAAACAGAGGACTTCTGAGGAGTTTTTCGGCGTTGACAAGATTCGCAAGCGCGCACGAAATGTCTTACGAAGCGGTACATTCCACGCCAGTAAAATCGCAGACGTAGGCGTGTGTAGGTTTTCAATACGCCACCGTGAGCACATTGTGGGTCACCATGGTACGCAGCACAAATGTCGGCGCGGAGATGACGCGGGATGACTAGAAGCCACTTCCGTCCATCAAGCAAATAATTGCGGCGATAGAGAAGACCGTCACGAATGGAGAAGTGGTGTGCTTGGCGGACGAGCGCTTTGGAGGAATGACCGGGAGTAGGACGTGAGAGAAAATTCAAAAGTGCATTGATCCAGGGGTCATTCCGCTGCTCGGTAGCCATGTCGATAGTTGTAAGAGTCGACATATCGTAGGCACAGACGTGGTCAGACGAATTATCTCTAGGCAATGGCGAGCGGGAAAGAGCATCCGCGTCCGTATGCTTCAGCCCTGATCGATAAATGACATGAATGTCAAACTCCTGGAGACGAAGAGCCCAGCGAGCAAGGCGACCGGATGGGTCTTTCAGAGAGGCAAGCCAGCACAAAGCGTGGTGATCGGTCACAACGTAAAACGGTCGACCATACACATAAGGACGAAATTTTCCGATAGCCCAAATAATGGCCAAACATTCCCTTTCTGTGACTGAATAATTAGATTCTGCCTTTGTCAATGTTCGGCTGGCGTATGCCACAACATACTCGCTGTAACCAGGCTTACGTTGGGTAAGGACGGCACCAAGCCCAATACCGCTGGCATCAGTGTGGATCTCCGTAGGCGCAGCCGGATCAAAGTGGCGTAGAATGGGCGGCGAAACCAAAAGGCGGCGTAAAGTGTCAAAGGCTTTATCGCAGGCTGGAGTCCAGGCGGAAAGGTCGGAGCTGCCGGCAAGGAGCTGGGTCAGAGGAGCGATGATAGAGGCGAAGTTCAAGATGAAACGTCGAAAGTAGGAGCAGAGGCCGATAAAGCTCCGAAGCTGCTTCAGGGAGGTTGGCTTCGGGAACTCTGCAACTGCGCGAAGTTTGGTGGGGTCGGGAAGAATGCCGTCCTTAGAAACTACGTGGCCTAAAATTGTGAGTTTTCGAGCGGCAAAGTGGCACTTCTTCAAATTCAACTGAAGCCCAGCGCCGGCGAGACACGTGAGGACATCCTTTAGGCGGAGAAGGTGAGAAGAAAAGTCGGCAGAAAAAACTACGATGTCGTCCAGATAACAAAGACAGGTCTGCCACTTGAGTCCACGAAGAACAGTGTCCATCAGGCGCTCGAAAGTAGCCGGGGCATTGCAGAGGCCAAAGGGCATAACGTTGAACTCGTATAATCCATCCGGTGTTATAAAGGCAGTTTTCGAGCGGTCATTATCAGCCATCGGTACCTGCCAGTAGCCGGAGCGCAAATCCAAAGAGGAGAAATACTCGGCTCCCTGTAAACAGTCCAAGGCGTCGTCGATTCGCGGCAAAGGATAGACATCTTTGCGCGTGATTTTGTTAAGCCTACGGTAATCGACGCAAAACCGGATGGAACCATCTTTCTTGGTGACCAAAACAACCGGAGAAGCCCATGGACTGTTAGATGGCTGTATGACGCCCCGGCGAAGCATGTCGTCCACGTTGTCAGCAATGACTTGGCGCTCAGAGGCCGACACGCGATAAGGACGCTGTCGTAAAGGTGCGTTTGTACCAGTGTCGATTGCGTGCGTAACGACAGACGTGCGACCCAGAGCAGTGTGAGGAAGGTCGAAGGCAGAAGTGAAGTTCTGTAGAAGAGCAGCGAGTTGATCGCGTTGTGCGGGTGGGAGATCTGCGTCAATAGCTTGTTGAAGAACATCGGGTGGTGTCGAAGCGGTCGCTGTATCGCAAGAGCTGATCACATTAACGTCTAATGAAGTAGGCGTTGCAGGAAGAGTATTTACAAGCGCGGGATCAAGTTCTTCAATACGACCGAGACACTCGCCGCGTAGCAGGACGGACGGGCACGAAAATGGATTTGAGACGTACATTGCACTAAGGCCATCTTCGATCTTGAGGACCGCAAATGGAAGCAGGAGGCAGGGATGGCGTGAAGCGGCGTCGGAAGGTGTGAAGAAGACAGTCGAACTAATAACGCTTTCACAGGAGAGTGGAACGAGGGCAGCAGAAAATGGAGGAATGTCTGTGTCACTGGCGACGAGGAGTTTTGCAGGCCGGGTAGAGACGTCACACAAGACGGTATCACAAAGAGGTAAAAAGGAAACTTCCGCGCGGGCGCAGTCAATAACGGCATGATGAGTGGAAAGGAAATCGTAGCCCAGGATGATGTCGTGTGAGCAGCGAGACAGTACAATAAACTCGATGGTGTATAAGACGTCTTCGATGAGAACACGGGCCGTGCACGCCGCTGAGGGATGAATGCGCTGTGATGAGGCGGTGCGAAGCGAAAAGTCGGAAAGTGCGGTGGTCACCTTACGAAGACGACGGCAAAGAGCTTCACTGATGACTGATACGGCAGCGCCCGTGTCGACTAGAGCGAGTACTGCGACGCCGTCGACAAACACTTGAATTACGTTAGTGGGAGAACACCGAGGACTTGAAGAGTTCGAACCAAGCGCAGTTCTTGCCCCGGGAACTGCGACTGTTAGTTTCCCTCAAAGGTGCCGGTAGAACGTCGGAGTGGGGACGGGGAACGGCGACGAGGGGAAGGTGATCGGCGAGCTGTGTACGTTTGATTGTCACGAGATACAAATTCGGAACTGGGCGGATTTCTCGGCGAGGGCTGGTCTGTATTGTAGGAGTAGTTCCATAGTTCAGGTCGAGAAGGTGGAAGGCGTTGGCGGCAAAGGCGTGCGACATGGCCCGGCAGCCCGCAAGAGTAGCAGATTGGTCGGTTGTCCGCGGTACGCCAAGGGTTCGTAGGGCGTTGGCGTACCCTTGGAATAGGGACATGGAATGCAGACCCAGGCAAAGGCGAAGGAAGGTTGGAAGGAGCGGCCTGGTAGGAAAGAGATGCTGATGGCATGAGCGGCCTGGCCGCAACTTGGGCGTAAGTCAGTGGTGCCGTTACTTGCGCTGGCACGGGGCTGGGCGGCAGCACAGGGCTGGGCGGGAGCATGGAGCTGGGAGGAAGAACGTCAGCGATGTGATCTTGAACGGCACGCCGTATGGTAGGGGCCAAAGACGGAGCCATGTCAGGAACAAGGCGGCCACTATCCTGTAACTGAGGGACCAGCGATAGCTGGCGGGCGACCTCTTCTCGAACGAAGGCTTTGATTTGCTGAAGTAAAGGGCTGTCCTCTGATGGGGTAGAACCGCCCAGCGCAAGTGTAGAGATGGCGTCGTCTCTAACACCGGACCGCCGGGTAGAAGCGCGCTTCTTACGAAGCACGTCGTAGCTCTGGCAAAGCTTGATCACGTCACTCACCGTGGCAGGATTTTTTACCCAGAGCATTTGGCACGCGTCGTCAGAGATGCCTTTCATGATGTTCTCGATCTTATCCGCTTCAGTCATTAGCGGATCGACACGCTTGCATAGGTCCACGATGTCCTCTATATAACTAGTGAACGACTCATCGACTTGCTGAGTGCGCTCACGCAAGCGTTGTTCTGCCCGGAGCTTGCGAACTGCAGGGCGGCCGAACACTTCTGCAAAATTCTTTTTAAATGCAGACCAAGATGGCAGGTCTGCCTCATGGTTGCGAAACCAGAGGTTCGCCACGTCAGTCAGATAAAAGATTACATTGCTTAGCTTGATAGCGTCGTCCCATCTGTTGTAGCTACTGACGCGCTCATATGCCGCCAACCAATCGTCGACGTCCTGGTCGGCTGTGCCACTGAAGAAGCACGGATCACGCTGCCGTAGAGCTCCAGAACACAGCACGGTGGTTGGGAGGGGCGACGATGTCGTGGCAGTGTCATCCGGCATGCTGGAAGCAGAGGGTAACGTGCGGCTTCTTAGTTCCAGGGTGGACGGGAACGTACCCAGCACCTCCACCAATTGTAGGGGTGTGTTTATTCGGTGAACCCAGATGATTCCAGCCGCTCAGGGGAGACTCGCAGCGAAGCGTCAGGCGTGGCGAAAGAGCAAGGCAGCGAACAACTTCTTCGTCCTTGAGAGCGGCAGCACGCGACGCATGTCAGTGGTTATATCGATGAGGATTACCACACTACAATATATATATATATATATATATATATATATATATATATAAAAGCGGCGGGATGTGCCCACCATGCATAGTAAAGGTTTCAAGACAAACCGGGACAAGTTTTGAAACGCGCACAATGCGCCAAAGGGTTGTGGAAAACAAAATAAACCTCGCGTTCGCCGAAGGCTTTGTTCCTGTAAAAATATCTACTACTGCGCACCAGTGTCCGGCGCCATTTAAAAGCAACATCAGTGCCTAAATGGCTCATATGTCCGCCATCGCTTCGTCTCTGTACTAGACGTTACACTACTTATTTCAGGCGTCACTTCCATCTTTTTCGTCTCATATCGCCGATTAAAAAAAAAAAAAACTTCCTCTCCGAAGTGTCGCTCACGTGTACTGAAAACATCTGACCTGTACTTCGCAGACTGTATGCCACAAGCCTTGGTATAAGTTTAATAGTTTTTAACAAAGTCATTGGTGTTGCTTACATTTTCTGGGAGTAGAATGAACGAGACACTTATTTAGAAGTTGTGGCGTGGAGAGACATTGAAACTGTCGGTCAGATGTCAGTACTTTACATCATACATCAATGCATCGGAAGCAAACACCCTTCTCTGCATTTCTGTCGCAAAGGCTGTACTGAAGGATTTATGTATATTACACCAGGAAAGGACTGCGTAAAGTGCTATTCTCATCGATAAAATCTTTGGTTCCCTTTAATGAGTTACCAATTTGATTCAGCATTGGCGTCGCATGTAGAATTGTTAAATTTTCCTCATAGCTTCAGAATCGGGCAAGAGAGAACGTGTTAAAGGTTGTAAAGATCCATCGTCCTGATATCCGTGCGCAAAAAGAAAACGTGCACTCTCGTATGCAAATTAGTGCATACTCAAATGTCATGATGTGTCTGTGACGCTACCAAAGCATAAGCACCCTGGCACACTGAAATGCGTTAAAAGAATGCTATCAATAAAAACAGGTTCAATGCTACCTCTTAAAACTAATTGGTTCTGTGCGAGCCAAGAATCGCCCGATGATTAACCGCACCAAGGATTATTAAAACATGCTGTAATTCCTGCAAAACCGAAAGAGACCAAATATGCCACACAGCCTAGTATGAAAGTAAGTTAAAAAAAAGGCGTTTTAGCTGCCGAGACGCCGAGCCTGTGCCTGGATTCTGTAGTCTGCCATACGTTGCATGGAATTTCGCGGCTATTCATTGAAAACAATGCTACCCTAATCGCAACTCCGCGAAGTACAATTTCGGGCTGTGGAAAGCGGAACCACTCACACAGTGTACTGCTCCCGTTTTCGTCTGGCTGAAAGCAGGCAGGCTACAATCCTTGCAGGACCTGGTAGGACGCTGCTGTCCAATATACGGTTCAGAAATGTGCCACTTGCTGGAGCGGCTACCGCAACCACGATGTCTAGCGAGACCAAACTGCAAAGGCTGCCACATCTAATGACCCCATGGGAGGTCTACTCAGCGTTTTATCCAGCCTTATCTTCTTGATCATCAACTTACACATAGAACTAGGCGATCAACCTGCCGGAAAGCCCAGTAATGATTAATTTGGGTGCCCTCACTCGCATCCTGCTAAGTAAAAGCACGCGCGCGAAAAATCATCACTGACTGAATGATAAAGTGCCGTGATGCTCACAAAGTTGAGACAAGATATCTTGGTAACCATATGCATGGCCGTTTTCCAGAATGCACGGCTCACGGCTTCGGCGGCAGGAACGGTTTCGGGGCCACACCGCGGCTCTGCTATCTTCTTCAGGCGCTCGCTGCGAAAGTGCACCCTGAATTACGAGGACCTATGCCCTCACTCATCAGCGGGAATTTAAAGCTCATGATAAATGAGTTTAGTGTGCGCCTGGTGTATGGCGGTGTATCTGGTTTAGCCGGAATAATTTAAAATTTTGAGCCTTATACCCGTATTCTGAGTAATAGCATATTCTTTGAAGCAGAGTTTCTAGGCGCCCTTCACAAACAAAAAATCGCATTCCACTAAAGCCTCAGTGATGATGAGTAAAATGCGTTACTTTTTGTGTCACGCCAGGAATCCGATTTTTGCAAGACGCTCCTGTAGTGAGCTTGACGTTTGCCTAAAATCCTTCTCGAGAAAACTCGAATTTTTCAGAGAAACACTCGCCTGCTATTCAAGCGCCGAACCTCTGTTGCAGAAGGAGGGAAAAACGAATGTGATAGATGGCTACGCTGATTATGTGGTATTGTAGAAGCGCGGTGGGATCATTTGCATACCCGGTATTCGCACCTGCTTAAATGCGAAGCACGTGCACGCTCCCCACCCGAGCATATTCAGCTAGCATCCCCCAACGCGAAGTAAACACGGATATGACTATAAGAGTGAGAGGGCAGAGGAGGCACAGCAGGTCACGTGTTGAGAGTACCGCAAATTGAGTTATATATCCCGCCGCACGCTTTGAGGAAATGGCTAGAACGCACAAAGTGCATATGCTTTTAGCTAGGCAACAAATTAGCATGAAGGGAATGCGGCGCTTTAGAAATGATGTTTCCCTAGTATAGCTTTAGAGAGAAAACTCTCGAAGGCGTTAAACTTCATACATATGAAGTAAAGTGTACCGCCACCTTTCGGTGTTTTCAACCGCTCAGTATTCGCGACACTGCTCGTCTGCGGGCACTCCGCGCTATCCGCAGAAGCGGAGGAAATTATATGAGCGCCACTATTATCAATTACATCCTTTGGTGTCGATGCCATGTGTCACTGTTTTAAATACCAAGCTGTGGTTTACGTGCACCCCGAAGGCTTGGGAAAGGGTCACTAGTATAGATTATACTACAATAGATGGTGCTCCTCGTTTTGCTCATGCCGCCCTTATAGTTCAACAATCGCTGGAAAATAACATTCCTTTATTATAATAGGTACCTTCCTACAGTTATTAGTACGTTAGTCTTACATGAATCTGTGAAAACGAAAATGCGACCGCCGCCAGTGGCCGGTGGCCTGCTTTCCACGGTGCGGAGGTTGCTATCTTTCCATTGTTCTTCGTACGAAGTTAGTGCACTGCCTATACGCACTATGCTTATACGCTGACATTAATAAGAAACCATACTATGCGACCTCAGCTATATAAAATTTAGGATGTTAACCGCGCATAGAAAGAAATTTCACGCGTTTCTTCGCATGTAACGAAGCTAAGTATGCCACTCTGTATTAAACAAATTTAGTGTGTCGATCTCAGATATATTGCAGCTTTGTGTACTTTGTAGGATATAACGAACTTTAGTGCGCCAATCTAGAATATAACAAACGCTTGGCCGCTAACACATTCAAACGAACCACCAAGGACCACCTCAGCATTTCTAGTTGCTTTCCATTACCACAACATATATCCGCAATTCATATCAAGTTATTTTTGTGCACAGCAAGCTTATAATATTGAAGCCGGCTCATGGCACGGTCATTGTTTTGTTTTCGCTGAGAGGCGAATTATGCCGTCATTGGCAGGCCATTCACAATTTTCACAACTCGTGGTGTGAAGATGACGTAATGTAACAAACACATGCAGAGGTGTTCCTTCTTATCACGTTGAGTGCTGTTATTATTTTCTGCCCTATATGTATACGATAAAAAGTTGATCAGTGCATAACACCTTGCCCAAGTCGGTACGCGTTGGCTGTCGGATGCAACAATTTTTTCTACCAATTTAACATCACATATTTTTAGCAAGCAACAGACGCTGCACCAGCCTGTGTAAGCAGAGTGCATAAAACCAATCCAGTTCTCCTATGTGACTCTAGGCTGTTAGTCCTTTGGTGTCCGACTATGGCCATCTCATTCAGCTTGATAGGGGTCTTGGCGCCTCGAACAACATTTCTACGAGTAAAAATTTATAGTTTTGGTACCCGATTTAGGAACGTAACCAACGAACGGGTGCAGGCGGCACCTAAGTGCAGACTGCTAGCTGGTTTCCAAAAGGGAGACGATGTTTGAGGGAAAAAACCACGGATCATTGCTATACAGAACGTAGAAAGAATGGAAAGAAAAACAGGAATATATAAAAATAATGGCCTTATGCTTTTATACGGAGCAGATGTCTGTTTTTGCATTGTGAAAACCTTAGCACCCAAATTTTCGTTAGTTTAAATTGATGCCTCTCTACAATGCAGTTAGCATAATTCCGAGTTGAACCACCGTGTGCACTAACTACCGGTCTCAGCCGTAAATATCGTGTGCGTTTTTTTTCAGTTAGCTAACTGTCAGCTATCCGTCGACACTGCAGAGATGCTTTGCATCTCGCTCAGGGACCGCAAGTAAACGGTAGAACCTCGATCGTATGGTTCTCTCCTATATATCCCGGCCTTTAACCTATTGAGATACGCCGGCTCACACGCGAGAAGGCAGGAAGCTATTTCTCGGGCTGCCCAATTGGCTCCTCCAAGCTAGTTTTCCTTGGCTGCACGAGAGATCCCCGAGGCACGGTTTTCGTAGCCTGGTTGGTTAAAGTTAAATTGATTTCCTTCGGGTAGGTGCAGAGCGCGGCTGAGTTGAGGGCAAAAGCAGGGTTTTTTGTCTATATATTCACGATTTTTCACCTTCTTCGCGTCTAGTGTCTTTACATATTTAGGAACAAGTCAGACTGCCCTTAGGCTAGAAGATAATAACATGGCTGAATATAGGGCTCCACGGTGCATCTGGAATACACACGTACAATTCGGTATAAAATAGCGATGGAGTAAGCAGAGTCACCTCATGGTGGCAATGTAGTTTATATGACTAAATTAGCAACTGCAAAATTTGTTGCGAGCAGGAGGTTAGTGTACTCAGTAAACAAAATGATAGCTATTTCGGCAGTTTCAATTCAGTAAACAAAATGATAGCTATTTCGGCAGTTTCAATGTGATAAATCCAGTACGGGAGAAAATATAGGTGTAGTAAAAACACTTTATTAGGTCGCTAAATGTCAAAATATCGCTAATTATGAATATGGGAACCCCCAGGGTGTACGAGGACTAGCTCGCCTTGCAGCTGAACTAAGTCCCGCAACGCACTCCACTGAGAGGGTGATGAGGGAGGGCGGATATTGAATGAAAATGGGGCATTGTAGAATGGAATGGCCAAAATTAGCCTATGTTCCAGGGAAATGCAGCATGAAGGGGATAAGGTATTTGTAGGAAGAAAGTCTGTGCCTGTGGAAGCATGGAGTTGAGTTCTATTTGATGGAGGATGTGAAGCGATGTACGGCTCATTAATATAAAGCTGGCGCTCTTGTGCAAAAGGTAAGCTGCATGAAGGCTTTCATTAGCTACGCTTTCACTAGCACGAAATTTCAATTTCTAAGACATTCAGTCTACGCATAATGAGAATAACATTTCGGATGTTTTACTGGTCGGCATTAAATTGCTCCCGTGACCACTATCATTATGAAACCTGCCACGAAAACAGGAAAATCATACCCACTCCACACCCTTTTTTGTCTCATGAGTCGTAAAGTGAATGTCGTAGAAATTGGAAATTCGACGCTGAGAAAGTGCAAGTAATGAAATAATTAACACTGCAGCTCTCGCCTAAGCACCTCTCCTGATAATTAATGAACCGCATACAGGTTCAAAGACATTAATGCTGTAGTAGAGAATCTGGCAACCTTACATGCTCCGTGCCAACCGAAAAAAAAAGAAGCCGTGTAGGACATTACGCTGATAACACAATATCTATCAAATAGAAAAACGATGCCAAGCGGTTTATATAACACAGTAATGACTGGCATTCCAAAGCTTAGGAGACATTTCCTGGGGAGTTCTATATCACCTAGACCACAGGGTTTGAAGCCACACAAATTGAAGCGTTCGACTACAATATCTATGCAAAATAGACATGCTTCAGAAAAGGTTGTACGGCAGCAGGCCATATTCGTGCATTTCTTCTTCGGACCAGAGAGAAATAGGCAGAGTATAGACGAGTTGCGAACGTTGTCCTAATATTGCAATTAAATATTCATTTTGATATGCTTGCTATTTTTTTTTTCATCTAGACAGCTATCAAAGTCCTTCTGCAAATACCTGGGACTGCGCCAGCGATCGCCACCCTAATCAAGCTAACTTCCCAATATCCTCTGAAAACCTTGTCTGCCAACCCTTCCTTCGCTTGCTTTTTTGGAATCTATTCTGGTAACTTCCGAGACCATCTTTTAGCAGTTCTTCACATTACAAGCTCCATGAGTCTCAATTCCTTCTCTATATCTTTATTTACGATATCAGTATTTCGCTTTTGTACCGACCCTTCCCTGCTTTTTTCTCTCTTGATGCTACTCTTGCCATTTCCCTTTTCTGAACTCTCAGCATTGACTTCAAATTCATTTCAAGCCTCAGTCAGACAAGAATTGGTATGATGCTACTGCTATACCTTTTTCTTTCAGGAACATTTTTAAAATGATATCCAAGACGCGACCATACATGCAAAATGCTCTTTTTCCTTTTCTTATTCTCCTCCTGCCCACAATTGTCTGCTGCATATAATTAATCTCCTTACCACTTCAATACCTGGCTGCCAGTTGTAAACTACTGTTGCCTACTTAAACTGTGCAGCAATGGTTCCCTTTACAAAATTTTTGGTGCCACTATCCCACTTTGGTGTTAAGGTTGGAACTGAAGCTCTATATCCATGGATCCTGTGCTCTCTACAAATATTTTGGAAAATTGTTATTGAGCCTTAGTTCTTCGGCGTCACAGGTGCTGAATGGCAAGATTCAAATGTCAAATTAAAGTTATAATATATTAGCAGCAGTTGTCTATACATCAATATTCACATTCAGATGCGTTCCTCTCTATTCTTATATTTGGTACAAATTTTCGCTTGTCCGGACAGCCAGATGGTCTGTTATTACTTGTTACCTGCTGCAAACTGAACTTCCCTTCACATATTGTTGTCAGCTATTTTGAGAAATGGAGTAGCTACTCATCGTTCATTATTTAGAAGCAGCTTTAGGGCGACAAAGAAGAGCTACGCAGGTTTGCAGTCAAATAAAATGAATGTTTTGTTCTGCGGTACAGGAGGCTGTCAAAAAAAGTATAGGTATGTTTGTCTAGTGTCAGCCCCTTCGTCATTATCCTGCAGTGAGGCAGGCATACCATTTCCAGGCTTTCGGAACTAAATGCAGTATATGTGCGTGTCCGTATAAAATAAGCAGGCAGCAAACAATAAAAAAAACACAAATGGCACCATAAAATCAGTTTCTGTTAAAAATAGGCATCATCGCTTCGATTAAACTTTCAATTTCCACCTTTGAACTGATACCCCTAGGATGTAAGTGAGGAACGCAAAATTAAACCAGAGAACGCAAGCGAAGACAATAGATCTAACCAGAAAAAGTCATATGCCAAGCAACGGCATTCGCAAAAATGCCCATGGTAAAAACAAGCAGGAGAAATATCTAACAAAGCGATCGCATATTTTAAGAGAAACAAAATTTAATGTTAAACTCTGAACTGAAATTCTTCAGTAACATTATAAAGACTCCAGCAACCTATTTCAAAGCTTGAAAGTAAACACCTTGCTTGACTGTGGTCAATGCAGCAGGGTCATCGTTGTAAGAAGCAAAGGAGTTCAAAGAACCGAATAGCAAAAAATGCAGCCGGCAGTTGCGCTCAGGTCGTGAATATCAGCTTAAACATTTTCAAGAAAAGAAGATGCATAACAGTAGCATCATAATAATGCTCATCTGGCTGAGGCTGAAATTAAATTGCAGTCAAAGCCGCGAACGACGATAAGGAAAATCATAAGAGCCGAATTAAGAGGGAAAAAAAGCAGACGGTTTACAAAAACGCGAAATGCTGATATCGTAAACGAAGAGTTGGAGAGAAAATTGACGCTCCCGCAGGATTCACGAGGCAAGGTTCTAAAAAACTGCATATAAACGGAAGCGGTCTCGATTTCAAAAGAAAGCCAACGGAGCAAGGATTGGCAGAGGTAGTGGCTTTCGGAGGAAATTAGGAAGTTAGCAAGTATAGGGTGGCGGCCGCTGACGCAATACAGGGCAGTTGCAAGTTAGTGAGAGGCCTCTGCCCGGCAGTGCGCGTAGCTGAATGAGTGTGGATAGTGGTCATACTGAATATATATAACATATATTAGTGTGGGTAAAGAAAAAGAAAGAAAAATAATGTTGCCCAGCCCGAATATATATTACAGTAAAAAGTGTTTGTCTGACTGCATAATAGCCAGTAATGTGTTTGTGAAAACTTCGGTTGG
This sequence comes from Amblyomma americanum, assembly GCF_052857255.1. Classification (NCBI taxonomy): domain Eukaryota; kingdom Metazoa; phylum Arthropoda; class Arachnida; order Ixodida; family Ixodidae; genus Amblyomma; species Amblyomma americanum. The sequence goes on from NC_135501.1 coordinate 93,689,444, forward strand.
TTACACATTGCTGAGAAGTTCTCGGTCGTGTCTTTGAAGCCGTCATTCAGATCCTCTCCGAAAACGGACAGAAAATGAGTCCAGCGTGTGCATTGTTAACACATCAAATTACAGGGCGTTGTATTCGGGAACGTTGAGCGGACATAGCGATGTACCGGGAATCTGGAATGAGCTTATGAAAACGCCCACCCTCCTCGGCAGGACGATGCGAATTATATCGAGCTTGTCAGTGCGCTGGGAACCAATGCGTAAGATACTCTGAGCTGCATAATGTGAGAATTAATTCCTGTCAGATATGATGCGTCGTCAACGCACCATCTTTTCCTGCTCTTTACAGGGCTGTGTATTCTGTTTTTACTGTTATCCCGCTTTGCGGTCCATGTAGGGCTTTCTTTCTCACGTAACTTCAGATTGTGCTCTGTTGGCGTGGCTGCGTTTCGAATCTCGTATGAGCTATTCAACTAGCAGAAGTCACTTCCGATGAAAAGGAGCCAGACCGAGACACCTCAGAGCAGCAGTGCACATCTGGATTCGTTCAAAAACTGCATGGCGGGTTTGTCTTGTGCTTGCGAGGTGCACAAGAGACATCTTTTCCTCGATCACAGAGTTAGCAAGAAAACAAACAATTTTTGTAAAAAACATATTGTTACGACCAGGGGGGTTAATTCAAACCACGACGGGAGACTGAAACCCACTGGGTCCGCTTGCCGAGCACGAGGCGCTACCAACCACTTCGTTCTCCTCCTCTTCTGCGTACCCAGCGATGCCGACGAAGATGCCGACCAAAAAGATGGCATCGCCTCCTCATGGGCGTCACAATATAACAGAAAACATTACCTGAAATGAGCTGTGTGCAGAGAAAAACGCACGTGCAGCGTTGTCATAAACCTTTATCTTTCTGCGTGGTTATACGGGGCAGAATGACGAATATACGTAAATGCACAACACGCATTTGTTTAATCTTTCACCGTATAGTTTTAAACTCCTTTTTGAAAGTGAGTAGGTGAGTAAGCTTTAATTGAAAATGATGGTGGCTGGAGTGAATCTGGGTGGGTCCTGAGTTCAGAGCTCCGTTGTCTACGTCCGACCTTCTGGCGATGAGAAGGAGGGCTACCTGGTCATCGAATCGTGCTCTGTTCTGCATCACCTCCCGCAGCTGAATGACCGCAATACGCGACTTTATATGCTGGAGTTTTTTACTACATATCCATATAATATGCTTTAGAGCTGGGGTGTCACCGTAACATTGGCATTTGTCTTCGCAATGTGTGGGGTATATGCGATGTAAAAGATGCATGTTCGAATAGGTGTTTGAAGACGCCGTAGGAGGAAGGAGTTTTCAGAGCAGAGGGAGGGATTAGAGAGAGAGCAGAGGAGTCTATTAAGGCGTTGGGTTTGAGCCAGGTAGCAAATTGGGAGGACATGGGATGTGGGGCACGAGGAGATGGCCACTCTCGGTGAGTATATTCTCGAGCTAAGGTGTCTGCCCAGACGTTGCAATCATGGCCCTCGTTCTCGGGGACCCACGTGATGACGTGGTCTTCATGGGGAGTGTGTCCCAGGATGCGTAGCGCTTGTCATGGGACACGGCCGCTTGTTCATGAGTTGAGTTGAGGTGTTGAATGCTACAGGTGGGGTTAGCATTCCTTATTCTGCAGCCAATTGCTCCGCCGTAGCGTCCGTTCTATATTAAAAATGTCCTGAAGCCTGTCACACCTACCTCTCTATGCGCACAGTCTCTTATAATAGCACACATTCCTCTCCCGCAGTCACCGTATATGCACACAATCACTCCAGACAGTCCACATCACAGTCCGCTCCAGAAGTCACCATCTATGCACATATTCAGTCACAGTAGAACATAGGTCATTGTAGTGTCACAATCCGTAAACACAATCACTCACAGTATAACGTAGTATACTGCAGAAGACACCATCTACGCACACATTCAATCACAGTAGGCCATAGTCCGTTCCTACGGTCCCCATTTAGAAATAAGATCCATGTCCTGCAGAAAGGTTAAAAGAAGGCATGCAGCCTCAATTCTGCATGTCTGGTTTCCACTCGGGTAGACAATGTCTGAACGTTACTGTGACGGGTTCCTGACATCTTGAAGGAAGCGAACATCACATACCTTTCCTCATTGTACTCTGGAAAGTACATAACATAATGTTCAATATCCCCGCACACACCACATAAAGAACAGAGCGGAGACGATGCTATGCCAGTCTTATGCATCCAGGCAGGAGTGTGAGCTGAGGCCGTACAAATTCGGTGTAGTAGAGTCGCCTGGGATCTTCTCAGTCCTTTGGTCACACATGGCTTGTGTGGCGCACTCCACAGGGTACTGAAATGATCGAGCGCTGTTTTCCTGTAGAGAATTTTTCTATCTTGAGGTACTTTGTTTGATAGATTCCTTGAGAGAGCTTTTTGGGCGAGATTGTCTGCCACCTTATTGCCGCTGACTCCAAAGTGAGAGGGTACCCATTGGAAATATAAAATAAAGCATCTGCTGAGCAGATTCTGCACCAAGCGCGAAGAAATCATAGACAAGGCATCAGTAGGGAATCGGCGCTCTAACCTCTGAAGGGCAGATTTTGAATCAGTTAGGATGACAACAGGTTGAGCCGGACAAGACGCTAACTTCTGTAAAGCCGCCTCAATAGTAACACTTTCAGCCGTTGCGGAGGATACGACAGCAGTAAAGCGTAGGGACCACTTATAGTCCAAAGAAAGAATGTAAAAAGGCGCTGCGCTAGTTTGTTTGACCTTGTCCACAGAACCATCCGTGAAAATTTGAAGACGGTGGGCATACTTTGTTTCCAAATGTTCAAGTACGAGTGAACGCGTTGCTGCCAAAGAAAAGCTGCGCTTTGCGCTCACATGGGGAATTGTGACCTTATAGTAGAGGGTCGGAAAAGGCCACGGGGGGTTTCAACCTTTTCCTTTGCCTTCGGACTATAAGGCCTAAATAACTAAGAGTATTGAGTGTCAAGTAAGCCTTCAACTCTTATCTCTTGCTGAGCCGCTGGAGAAGGCGCCCAAGATGCATAAGTTGTCCCTGAGAAGCTACAAGGCTAAGAGGTGTCGATAGAGACTCATGAAGTTCTGCTTCATTCGCAGCCGCCTGAAGAATTCCAATGGCTCCTCTTAGGTCCTTTCTTTGGACAACTTCGAGACGTTCAAATTGTGATGCCCAGGGGGAAATTAAAGGTAATTGATACATTATGCGTCTGACCACCAGCGCTTTATGAAGTTTGACCACTGAAGAAGGATGGTTTCCCCATTTCTCACGTGCAATTCTAAGGATCACATTGAGACGCGAAGATATTGCCGCCAACATTTGCAGTGTTTGTTCGTTTTTCAAATCTGCCGCGACACCACGTTATCGCTTTGTTTGCGACGCAAGACGCGACTAGATTTATCTCGATTGATCGCAGCCAGGCAAAGCTGATTCTACGTTGTTCCGGAATGTTCTAGTAACTTTGCGCCCTTTATCTCGAATGTTCGCTATCAGCTTTAAATTGAGCACGGCCGACAGCGGCGGGCATTCTGTTCGACGACCGCCGAGCACGCTTGTCGCTTCGCCGCCGCCGAGTGATTCAGTCCATTTTGGGTGCAAGTCAGCCCAATAAACAGTTCTTTTAGAAGACCGTTTCGTCCGTCTTCATCGCTGCTTCGACTGCCGTCACCACTACGTGACATCTGCATCGAGTGATTCAGTCCATTTTGGGTGCAAGTCAGCCCAATAAACAGTTCTTTTAGAAGACCGTTTCGTCCGTCTTCATCGCTGCTTCGACTGCCGTCACCACTACGTGACATCTGGTGGAGGTGCTGGGTAGCCTTCCATGTTCCGGACGCCCCCTTCAAGTCGTGAAGCCAGCCCTGAGCGCTTCGCACCCGAGGACGAGCCAGCAGCTCAGCGAGCCAGCCGACGTCTCCAGGGAGAGGAGCCTGAGTTCGGGAAACTGCCGGACCGCACAAGACAGCGAAAAGACGCGGCTACGAGCACCGCAATCTCGCCGAAGATGTCGACACCGATCATACTGCAGCAGCCGCGGGTGCCGCCAACTTTCAATGGATCCCTAGGCGAAGACCCTGAAGAATGGTTGGATCAATTTGAGCGCGTGGCGTCATTCAACAAGTGGGATGATGCGGCAAAGATTGGACACGTTTTTTTCTCATTGGATGGCTCCGCACGCACGTGGTACGAAAACTACGAGTCGTCCCTTACGACATGGGAGCTATTCAAGAGAGAACTATTGAAGGTATTTACCAGTGTCGTGAGGAAAGAAAGAGCCGAACGACTCCTCGAGTCCAGGATCCAGCTTCCGAATGAGCCCGTCCGCAGTTACGTCGAGAAGATGAAGCGCCTATTTCGCCGCGCCGATCCCGGGATGACCGAGGAAAAGAAAGTTCAGTTCTTAATGCGCGGCGTAAAAGAACAACTCTTTGGCAGCCTCGTCCGTCAGCCGCCAAAAACGGTCGAGGAATTCATGCAGGAAGCCTGCACGATTGAGAAGACCCTCGACGTCCGAGCTCGGCAGTACAACCGCCCTTCCTCTGCCTATGCAATCCGTTCGGACACGCCGGCCACCACCAGCGACAGCTTGCGGGACGTTATCCGCGAAATCGTCAGAGAGGAGCTACGCCGATTACTGCCATCCTCCCCACAGCCACAAGCATCGACTCTGATGGACGTGGTACGGGAAGAAGTGCAACAGGCACTTGGCACCCCGACGGCCACAGAACCCCAGGCCATGACCTATGCCGCTGCAGTAAGGACTGCTCAGCCCCAACGACAACCCCCACGTCCTCCCCGAGATGAGCCACTTGGTCCACAACGCCGCCTCCCAGCCCCCGCCCGCCCAGCCTATGACCGACCCTCAAGCCCCAGGAAATGCGACGCCTGGAGGACTTCCGACAACCGGCCGTTGTGCTTCCATTGCGGTGAGGCCGGCCATATTCTTCGTCACTGCCCGTACCGACGTATCGGTCTTCGAGGATTTGCCGTTAACGCCCCACGACCACGCTTCGGACAACGTCCGCACGAAATCGACGAGTACCTGCGTCGAGAAGAGTACACGACGAACCGCTTTTCGCGCTCACCATCGCCGTCAACCTCGCGCTTTGCGTCGCCACGCCGCAGCTACGCAGCCGCGGTACGAGGAAGGTCGCCCAGCCCCCGTAGGGGAAACTAAAGGCAGCAACCTCTGGAGGTGAGGTTGCTCACGAGCTAAACGCCGAAGATCCTCCACCGACCACGCCCCATGAAGACGCTGCACCCGCGACGCCGCATGAAGAACCGATACTCGCTGCACCGACGCCGCACACAATGAGAACCTCGACCACGACGCAAGCTACCTTGAAATCGACGCCGCCACCCAGAGGAGCTTTTACCACACGCCCAACCCGTGACTCGCATACGCGACGAAGCCGTGACCCGACGCCGAGAGCGACATGCAATGCAAGAGCCAGGACCTCCGACCTAGAAGTGACTATCGACGGCCGGAAAGTTACCGCTCTAGTCGACACAGGAGCCGATTACTCGGTGATGAATGGAACATTCGCTGCGCAGCTCAGAAAAGTCACAACGGCTTGGGACGGCCCACAAATTCGCACCGCTGGGGGCCACCTCATTACGCCATCAGGACGATGCACAGCGCGAGTGACTGTCAAAGGACATACCTATCCTGCGACCTTTGTTGTGCTACCGCAATGCTCCCGCGAAGTGATCTTGGGTATGGATTTCCTTAATGAGCATCAGGCGATCATCGACCTGCGATCCAAGCTGATCACGCTTTCGACGGACGAAGCCATCGATTCGATGAAAACTCGGGAAAATCACGTTGCCCTAAGTGTCCTGGAGGAAGAAGTGAGCGTCCCACCCCGTTCAAGCGTTATCGTGACCGTAGGCGCCACGAAAGCCATAAACACTGAAGCCATCATCGAGGGGAACATGCAGTTGCTACTAGACCGAGGAATCAGCATCGCAAGAGGCATCGCACATTTCCGCAATGGCCAGGCCGAAGTACTGCTGACTAACTTCAGCGAAGAATACCGGCATATTAACAGAGGAACGACGATTGCTTTCTACGACGAAATATCTGACGTACGAGATTCCTTCGCCCTCTCCGACCCCTCCGCAGCAGATCCGCCTGACCAAGAGAACTCGCCCACTTTCGACATCAACCCAGCCCTGCACCGGAACAGACAAGACCAGATCCGCAATCTGCTTCAAAACTACAGTGAGTGCTTTTCGACATCGCCGAAGGTGAGACAGACGCCAATTGCCAAGCATCGCATTATAACGGATCAACACGTCCGACCGCTCCGTCAAAGCCCCTACCGTGTGTCTCCGCGAGAACGACAAGCCATCCGGGACCAAGTAGAAGAAATGCTTCGCGACGACGTCATCCAGCCTTCAAACAGCCCATGGGCGGCACCGGTTGTTCTAGTGAGAAAGAAAGACGGCGCACTTCGATTCTGCGTGGATTACCGCCGCTTGAACAACATAACAAAGAAGGCCGTCTACCCCCTCCCCCGCATCGACGACACACTGGACCGCCTCTGCAACGCCAAATATTTCTCATCGATGGACCTCAAGAGCGGCTACTGGCAAATTGAGGTCGACGAAAGAGATCGCGAGAAGACAGCATTCATAACTCCGGATGGGCTGTTTGAGTTCAAGGTGATGCCATTTGGTCTCTGTTCCGCACCAGCGACGTTTCAGCGAGTAATGGATACAGTGCTGGCAGGCCTGAAGTGGCAGATTTGTCTGGTATATTTAGATGACGTCGTTGTCTTCGCCTCGAACTTTAAAGAGCACCTCAAAAGACTTCGAACAGTACTAGACGCAATCAAGTCGTCTGGCCTAACCTTGAAAGCAGAGAAATGCCACTTTGCCTACGAAGAGCTGCTGTTTCTAGGCCACATCGTTAGCAAGGAAGGAGTACGCCCAGACCCGCAGAAAACAGCTGCTATTGAACAGTTTCAACCGCCGGCCGATAAGAAAGCAGTGCGCAGATTTCTCGGACTATGCGCATATTACCGACGATTTGTGAAAAACTTTTCGCGCATCGCCGAGCCCCTGACCCAACTGACGAAGGCAGACGTGCCGTTTAAATGGGAAGCGCCGCAAGCAGAAGCCTTCAAGGAACTTCAGCGTCGTTTACAGTCCCCACCGATCCTTGCGCATTTTGATGAAAACGCCGATACTGAAGTTCATACCGACGCAAGCAGCGTGGGACTAGGCGCCGTTCTCGTTCAAAAAAGGGACGGGCTGGAGAAGGTCATCGCATACGCTAGCCGTTCCCTTTCCAAGGCCGAGGCTAACTATTCGACCACTGAGAAGGAGTGCCTTGCCATCATCTGGGCTACGTCGAAATTCCGCCCCTACCTCTACGGACGGCCGTTCAAGGTGGTCAGCGACCACCACGCGCTCTGTTGGCTTGCCAATTTGAAGGATCCCTCTGGCCGACTCGCTCGATGGAGTCTGCGTCTCCAGGAGTTTGACGTCACCGTCGTTTACAAGTCCGGACGCAAGCACACTGACGCCGATTGCCTCTCACGAGCCCCTGTAGATGCACCGCCGCTGGACGACGATGAGGACGCCTTCCTGGGACCCATCAGCGCAAGCTCTTTTGCTCAGCAGCAACGCTCGGACCCCAACCTAAAAGGCCTCATCGAGTACCTGGAAGGCAAGGTTTCTTCACCCCCCGCTTCATTCAAGCGAGGACTGTCTTCTTTCTGTGTGCAGAATGAGGTCCTTGTGAAGAAGAACTTTACAGCGAACAAAACAGCCTACCTCCTTGTTGTACCTACTTGTCTCCGCGAAGAAGTTCTACAGGCTTCACACGACGAGCCGACAGCTGGACATCTCGGGTTTACTCGCACCCTCCGCCGCATTCAAGACAAGTATTACTGGCCCCGACTGTCTGCCGATGTCGCACACTATGTGAAAACATGCCGAGATTGTCAGCGACGAAAGACTCCTCCCACACGACCAGCAGGATTTCTGAACCCCATTGAACCTCCCTCAAGACCCTTTCAGCAGATTGGCATGGACTTGCTTGGCCCTTTTCCAACGTCAACATCTGGAAATAAGTGGATCATCATAGCGACCGACTACCTGACCCGCTACGCCGAGGCGAAAGCCCTACCGAACGGAACAGCAGCAGAAGTGGCCAAATTTTTCGTGGAGTGCATTCTTCTTCGACACGGCGCCCCCGATGTGCTCATCACGGACAGAGGAACCGCATTTACGGCGGAACTCACGCAAGCCATCCTGCGCTACAGCCAAACCAGCCACCGGAGGACAACTGCATACCATCCGCAGACCAACGGACTGACCGAGCGCCTGAACAAAACCATCGCCGATATGCTCGCTATGTATGTCGATGCCGAACATAAAACCTGGGATGTCATCCTGCCTTACGTCGTCTTCGCCTACAACACCGCAGTGCAGGAGACCACCCAGATGACGCCTTTTAGGCTCGTCCATGGCAGGGATGCCACGACCACGCTAGACGCCATGCTGCCCAACGTTACAGAAGAAGAGAACGTCGATGTTGCCGCCTACCTTCAACGCGCAGAAGAAGCTCGAAGGCTTGCCCGATTACGGATCAAAGATCAGCAGCGGTCCGACGCCAGACGCTACAACCTACGAAGACGCAACGCGGAATACAAGCCAGGAGACCAAGTCTGGGTGTGGACGCCCATTCGCCGCCGTGGATTGAGTGAAAAGCTTTTGCGCCGCTATTTCGGCCCGTACAAGGTTCTTCGTCGGCTGGGTGAACTGGATTATGAAGTCATCCCTGACGCAATGACTGCATCCCAGCGACGCCGCGTACGACCAGAAGTTGTCCATGTAGTCCGTCTGAAGCCGTATTATGCGCGCAAAAGGCCGCTGCATTTCCATGCTCTATTTTCGCAAGATCCGTTTTTTTCCTTCACTAGTTGCATTATTTGTTTTAATGCATCGGGTCGATGCTTCTTTGAGAGGGGAGTAATGCCGCCAATATTTGCAGTGTTTGTTCGTTTTTCAAATCTGCCGCGACACCACGTTATCGCTTTGTTTGCGACGCAAGACGCGACTAGATTTATCTCGATTGATCGCAGCCAGGCAAAGCTGATTCTACGTTGTTCCGGAATGTTCTAGTAACTTTGCGCCCTTTATCTCGAATGTTCGCTATCAGCTTTAAATTGAGCACGGCCGACAGCGGCGGGCATTCTGTTCGACGACCGCCGAGCACGCTTGTCGCTTCGCCGCCGCCGAGTGATTCAGTCCATTTTGGGTGCAAGTCAGCCCAATAAACAGTTCTTTTAGAAGACCGTTTCGTCCGTCTTCATCGCTGCTTCGACTGCCGTCACCACTACGTGACAATATAGATGAAACAATCGCGTCTAGAGCTTTTCGCCACTGTAGACGGGAGTCAATAATGACGCCCAGAAAAAGAGTGTGATTGAATTGACGGATGCAAGAGTGACCGAGGTCTATCTTCAACCGCACTAGACGTCTTCTACACCTGGAAACAGAACAAAGCCGGGTTGTTGCACTGAAAGAGACAATCCCACACCTTGAAGCTAAAGCCGGATTGTTCCACTGAAAGAGACAATGCCACACCTTGAAGCTAAGCTTGTGGCGAAAGTAGAGCCTGTCGAGCTATAAGGGCTAATCGCTTGTGTTGGTACAGTCTAATCCAAATACCGATGTCGTCAGCATATATTGACATACGAACCTGCCTGCAATTTTTTTTCAACGAATCGGGAAGACAAGCCATTACGACGTTAAATAGCGGGGGGGAAACCACACTTCCTTGGCGCACTCTTCGTAATAGAACCCTTTTGATGCTCAAGGTACTCTCTAACCGTACAGGAACCGCGCGATCACTTATAAACTTGTAAATGAATCTTAACATATGACCCTGTGTGTCCATGCCTTGCAAACAGTTTAGGATTGAGCTCTGAAGCACGTTGCTGCAAGCTTCCGCAACGTCAAGAAAAATGGCTAAGGTGGAAAAGCCGAAAGCTCTCTGGTGTCCAATATGACTCACCAAGATTAAGACGCTATTTTGGGAACTAAGACCTCGGCGGAATCCTGTCATACATGTTGGCAGTGCCTTTTTGTCCTCAAACCACCACGATAAGCGTTCATTTACTAGCTTCTCCATCAAGTTAGCGGCACAGGAGGTCAATGACACAGGGCGAAACGAAGCAAAGTCCGTCATGTCTTGGCCAGGCTTCAGTACTGGAACTACATGTCCCACCTTCCATGATGAAGGAACATCGCCAGTCTCCCAAACTTGATAATGATGTTGAGGAGCTCCTTCCTGAGTTCCAAGGGCAGATTATTCAGCTTTTGATTGGTGATGCCGTCACAACCTGGTGCACAGCGGTGCCGCAGGCCACTGAACGCAGTCTGAAGCTCACGAAGCGTGAACGGGACGTCCATGATAGACCTGGAGGAAGCAGGTGGTGTATATCTATCTATTCCAGAATTAGCACGTGCGAGTGCGTCTGAAAATTCATCTGCCAAGCACGCAATAGGTTTTTCTTGCGTATTTCAAGAGCTTCAAAACGCTTCGGAGGGCGAGATTCCCCAGCAAGGCTGCCAATAACTAGCCATATTCTCGTCATCGGTGAGAACACAGTCAAACTAGCCCAGAATGAGGCCTATTGCGACCTGTACAGCTTGTTCGCGTGTCGTCTAATGGCAGAATTCAGCCTATTGAAGGTCGTCTTCAGTTCCCTGTCGTCCTTCTTCCGCACGAGATGGCGCTCCTCTCTTCTAGCTGCGCAAAGGTTCCTGAGGTTTAAATCCAGGGCCAGACAATGATCAGGTAACTTGTCCGCTGTAGGAGTTTCCGGCTTACTAGAAATCATTTTGTCAATAACATCACCAGAAACACATTCTATGTCCTCTCTGTATTTGTCCCAGTTGACCACATTGCTAATTGTAGGACGATGCATAAGAAAATCGGCAGCAAAGAAAAAATCGGATATTAATCACTTCCCATGCTGTCAGGTGCTGTTGACCACAACACGCGGACACCAGGTGAATGCACTGTCAGGTCTATAGCGGTCGCTGAGGTTGGAGGCCGGAAGAAAATGGGACTTCCGTCATTGGCAACACACAGGTCTAAACTGTCAATAATGTCTACGAGTTTGTGTCCACGGGAATCCGTGTTCCTGTCACTCCAGGCGGCATGATGGGTGTTGAAATCAACGCATATGATTCGAGGAGCTGGGCAGCGGCCGCAAAACTGCTGTAGAAACGAATCTAATGCTACCTTCTTCCGCGGGGACACGTACACGAATGCAATAGAAAGGATTCGAAAGCTGAGCTGTATCCTCACAGCCGCTACCTCAATGTCATCCGTGCAAAGATCGGCAACACTTTGAGAAACATGCGGAATTTCCCTTCTTATGTAAAGCGCAGCGCTTCCTGCAGGAAATGACTTTATGCTGCAGTTTTATGGGCGACATATCCAGTCAAACATCTCCCGTTTGGCAGGCCAGCTTCTGACAGGGCCAATACTGGAACCACAAGCTTGTTTGCGCTCGAAACGCGTCTTGAGAGTGTTAATATGTGAGCGCTGTTGGAGCGGGCGCCACTCATTTTTGTGGCGATGACGACGGCTGTTGTTTCAGTGGTGGTTCGGTTTGGTGCTCGGACAAAGGCTGCCGGAAGTGGAGTGATCATGCTGTCTACGGTAACACAAGCGAATGTCTGTGGGTGCGCATACAATGCGGTGTCAACGTAGACAGCAATGGAATCGTGCCCGTACTGTCTTCTCAGAGAAGGAGTTGATTTCAGTATATATAGTTGCAGTGCCCCTACGCACGAAGGGCGAGTATGGCGTCTATTGGGTCTTTTCCCTGCGCGATCGAAAAGAGCGAAGCGGGAGTAAAATATTAAAAAATAGAAATACAAGAGGTTCATTGCATCAATTAATTTTAATGCACAGCAGCTCTCACATCTTTCGTTTGCACTTTTGTCGGCTGTTTAGCGGCAGTTAATTTTGTGCCTATGAAGTGCGAACTTGATTGATTTTTATAGCAACAAGGAAGGATTGCCAAACTCAGTTATTTTAATAATTCTTATGCTGTGCGCGATGCCCAAGACAGTGAGAGCTTGTCTTTCAGGGTAAAAGAGTAAAGTATGAATTACTTTTTTATTCTGCAAACCTAAAATTTTTTTTCTGGCTCGGTCCTGAACTTGAGTTCTACTCTCGTGAAGTGACAGACATGATCGCTTTAAAAAGAGGCCGTCAATGTCGCAAAGCACCGTTGAACTATATTTTGTTTTCTCTTTAAGGGGTTTTTCAAAGCCCTGTTAGAATGTGACAGATTAGAAGTACACATCACGCAGTAATAGCGAAGTCTCTAGAATACCGCAGCTTTATGACACGGGTTCGAAAAGCGTACAAAATTGTTGAAACCTTTCAGCATATTCAGAAATAGCGTAGCACGTAGGCTCGACGCCAATCGATTAAAGAGATTTTCAATACACCCGAACGATGGTGCAGCCTGCGATGGGTTGGATTGCAGTGCTGCACAGGCAGGATTGAAAAAAGTTCTAAAGGGGCAAGCTATCCGAATGAATAAAAGCAATTTAGAACCTCTTTCAGTGTTACCTTTTGCAGAATAAGTCTCGCAGATGGAGGAAGATGGAGGAAAGAGACCACAAAAGTAGCTGGAAGCAGATAATATTCAAGGCCTTCGGAAGGTTGATGGAGGTTGACCGATAACGGGCTTTACGTAATTCTAAAGGAGAGCGGCAATAATTTTAAAGGAGAGTGGAGTTTCATGATAATATGACATGTTAGTTTTATGAACAGTATACCTTGTCTTGTGTAAGCGCTCCGGTACAAGCAACGCCTGTACAAATTTCAGCCCCGCGCTGCAGTGGTCGTATATGGTTAGAGCAGGACCAAGAGCTCTAGGCATCGCATTTTCCATTTATCTTCCATAATGTGCTCCACGAAAATTCACATGCACTATGTAAGTTGATTTTGTCTTGCGCAATCTTACCACGTTTTCTTACCATCCATAACTGTGGCTCCGTGCATGCTAGGCGCTCTCGCCTGCAAGGCGTTTCGCCTGCTGCCATGTATAAAGTTCTACAAGTAATTGTAATGTTGAAAACGCTTGCATTCAGAGAATATGCCCTTCCACGCCTTGATGACCAATCATAGTTATATGATATAAAGCTGATATATCGAACATTTTAGCCTGCATTTGGAATTAGTGCACTGCTCTGACCGCAAAGCGAACTTGAGCTTCAATGTGCTCCTCCCCATTCCAGCTTCATTTTGTGTGTTCACAGGCGGTAAGTACAAAAAGAAGAAGAGAAGAAAGGTTCACTCTTATCGAGATAAATTTTCCACGGCACCTATGCATTTCGTTGCTTCTAACATAAAAAACGCATAGGGACCGTCCTTGTGGGAGCATACAGTCCCAGCTTTTTATAGTGTCCTACTATTTCGTGTCTACTCAGGAGTAATACTCAAGGTTGGCGAGATCGCTGCGCCCTACATGATCTCATACTAAGACCAATTCTGCATTTGAAAGTGGTTCCACTTTCAGTGCAGTCCAAAGTCTAGAACAGCCCGCTGCCACTATAGTCACAGAGCGCTCTTCGGGGAGGCGGCAGAGTGCATACAGGTTTGCGTAAGGTTAGAAACACAACACGGCGAATGCCTGGCTCCCTTCTTCGGTCCGTGGATCGTAAAAACCAGCCGCCAGGCCACGGCGCTTCCGTAAGATATCTCAATAGGTCCTTGGAGTCACACATCTCTCCGGTGCTGTTCCCTTCGGAAACGCACCTAAATGTCCGAAGGCACTCAAGAGCGCGTAAAATCTGTCGAAAACCATCCCTTTCTCTTAGTCTTCATCTAACAATGCTTATTTCTAGGCGTTGGGATTTCCGAATCCTTCACGCTAAACTTTGTTATCCTTTTCAAAAGATCAATGCGTCGCTGCTAGAGAATAAGCAAGAAGAGTACACGCATTTGAAATCCTAGGCACTCGCCTTGTCTCAAGAAAATCCGTGGTATAAATCCTAGTAACAGTGTCCAGCAGGACATTTTTAGAAAGCCATCGCGATGCACACATGCATGAAAAATGTTGAACGCCTCCCACAAGTTTCAAAATATTATCAAGCGGGGTTCTATGGCTTTCTGTCTCACACTGGAAGTTCGAAATTTGGAGCTACGGTTATGATCCGGCTGCAACGTATATTCGTATGTCTTTTGAGTCGGTTTAGATTTGTTTATTTTGCTTGATGGAAGCCTCTATAGAGAAATGTTTTTCAACCATCGTCTTCTCTATTACTGCTCCACGTTCCTGGCTCTCTTCCATTGATTATTACAGAATTAACAACTTGCACGAATACTTGTTCGTTCCTTTTAGAGAGTGTCAGTAATGAACAGTGGAGTGCGGTGGACCATAGTTACACGAAGCATGACAGAACTGAGAGACTTACTGTGATTACATAGGTCAGATCACGTTCTGAAGCATGCAACAAGATCCGAAATTCATTATGTCCTTTTGCTACTCTTTGTGACTGCCGCTATTCACACGTTAGCATGCATGAAATTGCATACAGTCATGTGCATGAGACGTTTCCTTCCAGAACATGCATTGGTCAGCTGGCGGTGAAAAAACGCCGTAAGACTTGTTGACAGCAGCCCTCAGTGCTGCTTGGAAGGTCCTGCTTTTTGATGCGTTTGCGTGGAGCATCAAATTAAATTACCTGTCTCGGAACTCTTGCAAGCACTGAACGTCGCATTGAAGAGAGGTCGGAGGGAGCGCTGAAATCGAAGAGTTTTACTTTATTTCCCAGACCGCGTCGGCTTATTATCAATGTGGCAAGTAGGGGCTCGCTGCTTCGATTACGCGAAGACTAACTTCGTTTAGAGAGCAGGCGAAGGCCTCATTATGAAAGCGGGAGATCTATAAGCACTGAAATACTGGATGCATTGTTATTGGCAGTTTGTTTTTCGTTACACTCCAGCTGCATGCCTTCCAGCACTGCCTTGTACTGTGTTTGTGATGGAGAATGGTTGCATATTGTCAATGCAGAGAGCGCACAGGCCTAACAAATTCTGCCTATGCTAAGAAGCGTTGCCGCGCCATTATGCCTCATTCGCGTTGTCTTTTCTTCAATGTTTTACCAGCCAACATTGACGCATCCTACTGCCCTGAAGATGTCTTTTGTTCCCAGCTGAAACTGCTAATCGACCTTACTGCGGCAGCCAACTGCATCCACCATACACTACCCTTTAGTACGTCCTACATCAGCGTATGAAGAAAAATATGTTAAAGTGAAATGAACCCCCCAAGGTCGTGGAAGAAAATTAACGCCTTTTTCTCGATAATATGCTGCTTGCTTTCCCTGCCTTATTTTTTTTCTTCAAGAAAGTGGACAAATTTATCTGCGTAAGGAGCAGCCGAACATCGTAACTGCATAGTTAGTGTAAATGCCCTTAGTGCATGAGTTGCAGTTTTTTAAGGAAACTGCACTTCGCTCAAAAGATCACAAGAAGTTGTGAAATCTATTACAGTAGTCAACCTTACGGGAGCTTGCCCACTCATTTTTCTGGGCTTCTACGGAATCAACAAGACTTGTAACTAACAGTCTACCGCAAGGCTTTTCCGTTGTGTTCCAAATCATTTCCACAAAGCAGAAAGTGTTTATAAAACGTATATGTGAATTTGTAATTTTTATCTAAAATCGCAGTAATTGAGCTGCATTATAACATTTCCTAATGCTATGTCCGCTCTAACGGGACGTTTCAGTTTTTATAGTTTCTTGAGTGTTATCATACTGTTATCATGCTCATATATAATTATTTATGTTCTTTATTAAGTTACGCGTTTCTTTTGTGGTCAACAACAACAGCTGGAAATATTAGTAAACTTTCCGCCTGACTAAAAAAAGCTTTACGCCTAGCCTGTAATGTCCCTTATCACTATCACACTGCAGGTTTTTTTAAGAAGCACCATATAATTCAGGTTTCATCAATGTACGACTACAAGTTATGTCGGTTGCATAAACTCTGTTTACTAAAAAATAATGATGTCATAACAAGGTTAGCACGGCTAACGGAAAACTTCCCTGTTTATAATGTTCGCCATCCCGTTGTGTGGTACGTCGCCAAACGTAGAACCAATTATGGACGTCAAATGCTGAAATTTCTACTTCCAAAACTTCTAAATCACGTATTAAACGAAACTAACACTGACATATCTGGTATATTACCAGTAGAACTGCGTGAAATGTTTATATAATGATGCACTACACTGACCTTTTATTCTTTTCTTCTCTTTTCTGGTACTTTCCTCTTCGTATGATGTTGCTTAACACATGTATGTGTTTTCTCCAAGTGCAATTCCTTAGCCGCACGCTTATATGCTGCCTGTGTGGTAGGGGGCCAGGCTCCTCAAGCTGTTTCTCACAGCTTTTACCTGCCCTCCTCGTAACTTTTTTTATGTCGCCGAATAAATTTGATTTGATTTCATTATGCTTTTCTCATTCTAGTGACACTCTCAATATGAAAAAAAATTGGCGCTGGTTTTATCATCATCTTTATCATCATCATCATCATCATCATCAGCCTTACTACACCCACTGCAGGGCAAAGGCCTCTCCCATGTCTCTCCAATTAACCCTGTCCTTTGCCAGCTGCATCCACCTTTTGCCTGCAAACTTCTGAATCTCATCCGTCCACCTAACTTCCTGCCGCCCCCTGCTACGCTTACTTTCTCTTGGAATCCACTCCGTTACCCTAAAGGACCAGCGGTTATCTTGCCTCCGCATTGCATGCCCAGTCCAAGCCCATTTCTTTCTCTTGAATTCGACAAGGATGTCATTAACTCGTGTTTTTTCCCTCACCCACTCTACCCGCTTACGATCTCTTAACGTTACACCTATCATTTTTCTTTCCATGGCTCGCTGCGTAATCCTTAACTTAAGCTGAACTCTTTTCGTTAGCCTCCACGTTTCTCCCCGTAGGTGAGTACCTGTAAGATAAAGCTGTTGTGCACTTTCCTCGTGAGGGAAATACGCAAAATGCCACTCATGATCTGCGAGAATTTGCCGTATGCGCTCCACCCCATTCTTATCCTTCTAGTTATCTCCCTCTCATGATCCGGATCAGCTGTCACTACCTGCCCTGAGTCGACGTGTTCCGTCACAACTTCTAGGCTCTCGCTGCCAATTGTGAACTGTTGTTCCCTTGCTAAGCTGTTGAACATTACCTTGGTTTTCTGCACGTTAACTTTTAGACCCATCGATCTGCTCTTCCTGTCGGACTCATTGATCATGATTTGCAGTTCACCTCCTGAGTGACTCAGCAAGGCAATGTCATCAGCGAATCGCGAATTATTTAGGTATTCTCCATTTATTCTTATTCCAAACTGTTCCCAATTCAGGCCTCGAAATACCTCCTGTAAACATGCGGTGAACAGCATTGGCGTGATCGTGTCTCCTTGCCTGACGCCCTTCCTTATTGGAATTTTATTGCTTACTTTATGGAGGCCTATAGTAGCTGTGCAGTTGCTATATATATCTTCCAGTATTTTAAGGCTCTTCTACCCCCTGATTACGCAATGCCTGTATGACTGCTGAGGTTTCCACTGAGTCGAATGCTTTCTCGTAATCAATGAAAGCTATATAGAGAGGTTGGTTA
The DNA here is from genome assembly GCF_052857255.1 of Amblyomma americanum. Classification (NCBI taxonomy): domain Eukaryota; kingdom Metazoa; phylum Arthropoda; class Arachnida; order Ixodida; family Ixodidae; genus Amblyomma; species Amblyomma americanum. The sequence continues at coordinate 93,707,140 of NC_135501.1, forward strand.
TATTCTGCGCATTTCTCTATCACCTGATTGATAGTGTGAATATTATCTATTGTGGAATATCATTTACGAAAGCCTGCCTGATCATTTGGTTGATTAAAGTCTAACGTTGCCCTGACTCTATTAGCGATTACCTTAGTACACACTTTGTAGGCAACGGATAGTAAGCAGATCGGCCTGTAATTTTTCATGTCTTTGGCGTCTCCCTTCTTATGAATTAAGATGTTTGCATTCTTCCAATCTTCTGGTACTGTCGAGGTCATAAGGCATTGCGTATACAGGGTGGCTAGTTTTTCTAGCACGATGTCCCCTCCATCCTTCAACAGATCTGCTGTTACCTGATCCTCCCCAGCTGCCTTTCCCCCTTTTCATTGCTTCTAAGGCTTTCTTTACTTCATCTTTCGTTACTGGCGGGATGACGCGTTGCTGTGCACTGCTGTCTTTCTCATTAGCGCGCTGATTACATTGGCCACTGTACAGGTCTGTGTAGAACTCTTCGGCTACGTTAACTACCTTATCTATATTGCTAATGACTTTGCCCTGCTTGTCTCTTAATGCATACATCTGGTTTTTACTCTGCATAGTTTCCTCTTCACTGCTTTTAGCCTACTTCCGGTCTTTAGAGCATGCTCGATTCTCTCCATATTAAACTTCCTTGTGTCGGCTACCTTGCGCTTATTTATTAACTTTGATAGCTCTCTTAGTTCTCTTCTGTCGGTAGGGTTAGACGCCATCATGTTTTGGCGCTTCTTAATCAGATCTTTCGTCACCTGAGATAGCTTCCCGGTATCCTGTCGAACTGTCCTACCGCCTACTTTTACTGCTCACTCCGTAATCATTGATGTGAGATTATCGTGCATTGTATGAACATCAAGATCGTCCTCCTCAGTTAAAGCCGAATATCTGTTTTGAAGCGCTATCCTAAATTCCTGTGCTTTCCCTCTTACGGCAAACTTGTTAATGGTCTTCTTCTTCACTAGCTTCTTCCGTTCCCTCTTCAAGTCTAAGCTAATTCTATACCTTAACATTCTGTGGTCGCTACAGCGCACCTTTCCGAGGATGGACACATCCTGAATGATGCCAGGTTTAGCGCATAATATGAAGTCTATTTCATTTTTAGTTTCACCATTGGGGCTCTTCCAGGTCCACTTCCTGTTTTCTCGTTTTCGGAAGAAGGTAATCATGATCCGTAAATTATTTCTATCCGCGAATTCGACTAATAACTCTCGCCTGCTATTTCTAGAGCCTATCCCACTTTATCTGTTGTCTGCTGTCTGCTCTGAATGGCCGTGCTTCTATTACTGGACGTGCTTTAAAACAGAATTATCTCGTCTTCCTTTAGGTTTTAGCAAATATAAGCAACAATTGTGTGGTATAAAGGAAAAACGTAACTGAGAGACTAGGGAGTTGGGACATCCTTATTGTATGGTTCAGAAAAAAAAATGATGGCAGACTGTTAATGAGACACGCCCATACGAACATTAGGAAAAGCTATCGTCGAGAGTAGACGAAAAGATAAAATGCTTCCCTTTGTTCTAACAATATAAGAGAGAAGCAAACCATGCTACCTGGTTACTGCTGTCACAGACTGTACTACCCCCCAGGCTTTGATACCTGCCGCCCCCAGCGGGCCGCGATTTGAGAAAATGACAAAAATTGCACCAACATTCCTTTTAATGCTGGATCACGAAGGTTTCTACTCCACCAAAATTGCTTGTCTGTCTGGTCCTTCCATGACCTGGAAGAGGTGAGGGCAAACCGCATGAGCGGCAGGTGGCCCGCCCAGATCACGGGACCTTCTGACGTAACCACATCCTGCTCACCGGATTATGTGCTAACTGACCACTGTGGGAGGTGGAAGTTAAGTAAATGATTAGTCACGAGAAGTTCCTCGGCAAAAACCACATGGGTGTCACAAGCCCCGCCGAAGGCAGCACCTTCATTCGCAGGGCAATGTGGCGTCGTTTAACCGCTGCACCACAGGGTCCAGCCAGCCAACCGTGCACTTATTTTGTCCCCTAGCGTGCTTCGCTCCTGCTAAGAAGGGAGTGTTCAAGGCTGGGTTGACCGGGCCACAAACCAAGCACGTGGCTTAGGGTGAGATGACCAGGGCCTACTTCGCTGATACCCGAAAACATCGACGGTTTTCGCACTGATCGTACTACGCCCCCTTCCTCGGCGTACCGCAATGGCCGTGCGGCCGGCCGTGAGACCGCTTCCACTAGGCGCTGGTTTGGGCCTGGCTACTGGTTTTAGGGCCTGGTTTAGGGTTACGGCCTGGTTTCTCCGGAACCAGAAACCGGCGGGTCGGTAGCCGGATGTGCACGCATGTAGGTAGCATGTATTTGGAAACTTTTTGATATGGGTACATGCCTTCATGTCGGGTTTCGTGGATCCAGCCTGAGTATAGACTCAGGCCTGCCCCCGTTCAGGCGTCCGACCTCACGAGCGCCGCACAGTCGGATTTTCCTCCCACAAAGGAAAGACAGTTCATATCAAGCAGAACCTAGAAAGTCCTAACAAACAACGCAAAACCAAGGCTGACTGTGCTAGCGCAAGATAATTCATGATTATCTGTAAGCCAAAGCCCCCATGATTTTAGGATCTCAGCGGACGTAATCGATATCGGGAATGTTAAAATACGGGCCTTGCGATAAAAATGCCGGCCGTTCAACCGCGACTCTCCCTCAGCAAAAAAAAAATATACTGGTGGTTTAACTCAGTCAATCGCGGAATATCGTTCCGCAGCTCGTCGTGTTTATGTAATGCCTCTTGTGTTTCAATAATTAAACACTGGCGTCACAGTTTCCAAGTTACGTTGATGCAAAAGTATGTCGTACACAGAGCACAAAGCCCGAATATCTTGTTTTCACACACTGACGGGTGAAGATATTTCAAGCTGCAGCATTTTCAGCCAGACGTTCTTCCGGTTTTCGGTTCCGGTAAGTGCCGTTCTTCACCGGTTTCCTGCTGATGTTTTCTCTGCACACAATGCCTCCATGCTTTCTGTCTTTCAGTCACGACATCAGCCTCCGTTGATTCCTCCTGCCGCTGTTGTCTTGCCTGCTGTTGCCGTCGTCGCACACGACGATACTCGTTGACAGACAGCCCGGAGTGTCCGGGTTAACCTGCATGCTCACCCGAGAAGCATATTCACGGCGAAACGCGTTCAAACACGGCTAGCTGCGAAAGCAAAGCTAGGCGAATTTCTAGCCCTTCAGTAGTGTTGTGATATTTCAGAGGCTCCTATCTACACCCCCCCCCCCCCCCTCCGTGCAGCGGCAGCTACGGCGGAAAAGTCTGTGACGTCATCTGTTTTTTGCAAGCACTGTCTGATTGGCTGCGCGGCCTGGGTCGAGAAGTATGGAGCGCGCCTCTGATTGGCTACTTCGTGCCGCAGCTTTGTCCCTCCTCCTCCTCATCCTCTCTCTCGTGGGCATGCGCAAAGGTCGGCCTTAGACATTGAGTTTTTGCATGTGTGTAGTAGTGCTACAGCACTAAAAAAATTGCTGGTGGTTTAGCATTGCTAAGCACTAAATATTGCGCGCAAGCGGCTTTTCAAGGCGAACACCACCGCCACGTACCTGAAACCGCGATTAAGCTGTCCACTGACTGAGGTAACAGTTATGCTCCTTTGCTTTCCTCGAAATCGCTGTAGTCTGCAGCGTTGTAAAGGCCGACGCCAATGAACCCATAGAATGGCGGCGGCATATTGCTCCACTGCAGGGCTCCTGCGAAAACGTTGTCAACGCAAACGCAAGTACCGCACATACTCTCTCACTACCACCAGGCAGATAAAAGCACGGTTCAGGTGTCCAGTGGCCCTTGGAGCCAGTTCCATGCGTTTCCTTTCCTTTGGTGAAGTGTGCGCGTAAATAGAAGTTGATGGAGACGTCGATGTCCAATGCACAGCGCGAAAGCGTGGGAATTTAACGCCACGCGTGATCGGCTGCTTCGATAGGTTAGTGCTCTCGTGGAGTGGCCAGCGGAGCTCATCTATTCGCGCCGCCGCAGGTTCGAAACCTGGTCGTGGCAATATTTATTTTATTTAAGGAGCCTTTAGAAAGACATCGCTCTTTTCAGGATGGGGAACTCTGCCGCCGCGCGTCTCGAGCGCATGGGCCTCATTTCCGCTCCGGGAAGTTTTGTCCGGATGATGATATTCTGGTCCCGGATGGGCCAGATTCTAAGCGTGTACACCGAAGAGGCATTTACATAGGCTTATAGCAAAGCACCAAGCTCACCGTTCTGCAGGGCCGTATTCAGTCGAGGCATCGCCATATTCCGACGGCTGCAACAACTGGGCAACACGACCTTCATAGAAAACAACCCAAGAGTGCAGTGGCCCCGGGTCCTGGCACCTCTCCGAAAGTCCCTCCGCCTAGCAACAAGATAGTGCAAGGCGCAATCAGACAAGCGCCACTGGCGGGCGCTTTGCCTTGTCCTGCCCCGAAGCCTCCTCTATCAACTAATCAGAAGGCGTAACCTGATCCAGGTGCCCCCGCATTCCAAAACAGAGTTTTTCCGCCCATCGTTGGCCCTCCGCCTGGCGCGCCAAAGAAGACATCACAACCCAAGGTAGGCAGCCGAGATGGGCCTGATCCGCCTCCCCATACTCCCCTACCTTCCCCTCCACCAAATCTTCCTCCCCCCCCCCCCCCCTTAACTCTGACGTCGCGGACCTCCGCCGAGAGCTGGAGTCTCTCCGGGCACAAAATGCTCAACTCCACGCCAAAATTCATGCGCTAGAAACGGCTCGGTCTGCCCCGCCCACTGCCCCGTTAGCTCCGGAACCGATGCAATAAGTGCCGGCGGACCCGACACCCTCTAGCTTTGACGTGCATTTCACAGCCGTCGAAAATGCCCTCACCAATTATTGACTAAGATCTATAATTTTGGCCAAATCCAAGACAACCTACTCAAGACAGTCACGGCCACAGTTACGGCCGCCGTGACAGCGAACATTAGGACGTGGCTAGAGTCAAACCCTCGGCTTCTCCGCCAAATGGGACCCCTCAAAGACGCGAACCGCTCATCAAGATTCAACCGACCCATTGATCTAACCGAACTCTCAGAGAAGCCGGAACCGCTCCCGCTGCAGGTAACGGAACCTGTTCCGCCTCTCCAAGGCAATCTCTCTTCAAATCAGCATGGCTGCGTCCCTCCCAACCAACCACCTAGAGAGCGCCCCCCCCCCCCCCCCCGCAAAGAAAGCAAGCTCTTTCCCTTGTACAGTAGAAATGTCGGGGTTTCCAAGACAGGACCAAATGCGCCAACTTAAGGGCGTACATTGAAAACCTCGAACACCCCGCCGCAGTCCTTGCGTTGCAAGAAACCGGGGATGCGGTCAAGCTCTCGGGTTATAGTAGATTTCAACGAGACCCGTTCACCTGCCTCCTAGTCCATAACGCCTACACAGCGCAGGACGTTAATCTTGACCTAAATCTGGAATATTCGTACGTGATGGTCTCTGACCTCCCTCTACGGCGAACAGATAGTCCCGCACACATCCCTAATATCTACTGCCCCCCGAAACTAAAAAAAAAACATCAGTTTTTCTAACATCTTTAGCGAAGCGCTAAGGATCGCGGGTCGCGAACCCCTCATTAGAGTGGGCGATTTTAACGCCCCCTGTCCCATGTGGGGCTATCGCAAGGAAGAGCCGCGTGGTCGTAAGTGGTCGGAACTTATATCTACGCTGGGCATCACTCTTCTAACCGACCCTGCCCACCCGACACGTGTAGAGAATTCCGTCACTCTGGACACCTGCCCCGACCTTACCCTCACGAAACACATCCGAAACGCAGAGTGGATCAACACTGAGGACACCCTCGGTAGCGACCACTGCATACTGAACACTGCAATTTACACTCGACCCTTACATCGCCCCCTTGCACAAACCAAACTTCCCGACTGGAATGCTCTCCGCCAGGCGCTCCCAGTAACTTTTCTCTTGGAGCAAGACTACTCAACTTGGGCACACCGACTCATGCAAACACGCCGTTCACACGAAAAGATCCAGCTTACGGAGCGTGCATCGGACTTGGATAACCACCTGATGCACCTCTGGGAAGCTCGCCGCAGCCTCACTAAAAGATGGCGGCGGCAGAAACACAATCGTAAGCTCCGCACTCGCATCTCTGACCTCACCCAGCAATCTGCCGAGTATTCTGCCGAGCTCGCTGACAATAACTGCGTAGATAGTTGCAACAGCGCAGCTAGACAGATGTCGAGCCGCAACAATTGGCAGCTCTTTGGTTGTCTCATAGACCCTACAAAAACAACTTCGGAACCCCAGAAACACCTCATGCGCGCGATACACAATTTTCAAGGAAAAACCGAGCAGCTAGCCAACGTCTCACGCTCACAATAATTCAGTCAGGATCAAGATCCGCGTAGGCAGTATTATTCGTATGCAGGCACCGATAATACGGAACTGGATCAGCTTTTCCAGCTCCACGACCTTCGCGCGGCTATTGCCGAAATGCTCAGGGGGACGGCGCCCGGGAGGGACAAAGTCACAGTCAAACTGTTGGCAAACCACCCCGACCGGGCATACGAAACCCTACTTGAATATATCAACGCCCTTTGGACCGGGGACACTTCGGTGCCACCCGATTGGAAGACATCATTGGTAACCTTTATCTCGAAGGCGGGGAAACCGGAAAACAGACAACCTCCGGCCCATCTGCCTCACTTCACAGGTAAGGAAACTGATGGAAACAGTGCTCCGTGACCGCCTCTCGGAATATCTCGACAGCAAGAACACCTTCGCCGACACCATGATCGGCTTCCTACATCATAAGACCGCGCAAGGCATACTTCTACAGCTGCATCGCGAGGTTTTCGAACCGATAGAACACCCACACAATGACAAGATGGTCTGAAGGGTGCGTTTGACAAAGTTAAACACACCGTCATAATAAAACATCTTAGCGAGACCAACTGCGGTCCACATACATTCAACGACATCAAACATTTCTTAACAGACCGCTTGGCATATATACGCATACAAGATACCGAGTATGGCCCGTTTGAGATGGGAGCGCAGGGCGCACCACAAGGCGCTGTGTTGTCCCTGCTTCTCTTTAATATTGCCATGATGAACCTCCAGGCACAGCTGGCGGGTGTCGGTGGTGTTCAGCATGCACTGTACGCCGATGACATCACCATCTGGGCTACTACGGAAACATAGGAGAGATGGAGTACTGCCTTCAAGCAGCGACCAGCACAGTAGAGCACTGTGCTACGTACTGCGGCCTCCAGCGCTCTTCGTCCAAGTCTGAAATCGTGCATATTCGACATTCTCCTAAATGCAAAATCTCCGTTCAGCTCCCTCTCGCCAGAGGCCCCATCCGTGAAGCGCAGGAGCTGCGAATACTCGGTCTCTTCATTAATCAGCATCGGAAGGCAGGCACGACCTTTGCCAAACTCCGAAAAGTCGGCGACCACGTGGGCCGAATGGTTCGCCGCGTTTCCAACAAGCGAGGAGGGTTGCGAAGTAAGGATGCGGTGCGGCTCGCCCATGTCTTCGTAACTAGTCGAGTACTGTACTCGATTCCTTACTTCCGCTTATGGAAACATGACGAAGATTGCTTGGAGGTAGAACTCCACAAAATTTTCAAGAGAGCCCTCGACCTCCTCACCTCCACTTCCAACGCGCGACTGCTCGCATTGGGGAAGGTGAACACCTATTGGGAACATCGCGAGGCGCATCTCGTTAACCAAAACACGCGTATCGCTCAGATCGTGTCCGGTTGCCGCCTCTTGGACCGTTAACATATCAAAGATGAGCACCATACGATAGAACGGGTTCGAGTGTCCGAACTGAGGAGGCGCGCCCTTTACGTTCAACCTCATCCGACTAAGATGGACAGATTTCCGACTTCCGACTAAAGAGGACCATAATGGCCGGCGCCAGGCGCGGGTGGATGCCCTGCACCGCCACTATGGCTCAAAGAAACACGTTTTCTACGTCGACATTACCGGCCACTACCACTCCAGTGCTGAACGATACACGGCTGAAGTCATACACGAGGGAAAACAGGTGGACGGTCTCTCGTTCAGAGCGCCCAGCTCAACTCATGCGGAGGAGATAGTGATCGCCCTCGCAGCCTCCCATCCCGACTCTAAATTCATCCTCACAGGCTCTCGCGGAGCCTGTCGTAACTTTGAGTTTGGTTGGATCGCTCCACTTGCTCACCAAATTCTTCACCACAGTACTCGCGACTGCGGTCCAACCCATCGCTAAATCATATGAGTCCCCGGCCACCAAGCCATTCCATGTAACGAAGCCGCCCATGAGGCAGCCCGCACACTCACTTACCGGGCACCAGGCGTTTCTTGGGAGGACCTTAACCCAGATCACAGCCCTCTTATTTATTTTAAATACATTACTGAGCACTATCGCGTCAAACACTGGCGCTACCCGGTTCCTATGAAGGGACTGGGTAAAGCTGGCGAACGAACTCTTCTTAGGCTCTTTGCAAACATCCTGCTGTGCCCGGCGGTTCTCAAGCACTTTACTCTTCTTTTGACGGCCGCCGCTCATTCTGTCTAGAGCTGGCCGAAACCTTTCACATGGTTTGGGCATGCAGGCAAAATCCTTCTCTGCCCCCCATCACCCCTTCCTCTACCCCACAGGACTGGGAGGCAGCTCTGCTTGGCTGCCAGGAACTGTCGGCCCAACAGGCCCTGGTTCGGCTTACCTGCGCAGCGGTCAGGACCAACGGGGTCCCGGTATGAGAGACTCCGCCTTTTATTGTAAGGGGCGAGAAACACTAGGGGCCTCTCCGTGAGCACCTCTCTGTACATATAGATTAATTAATGCTTTTGACCACCACCACCACATTTTCAGAATTGGTAGCGAAGTAGTACTGTCGTACTAGAAAGAGCAGAATAGAAAGCAATCCATAGGACTGCCCTTGAATCGCAGTTTCAATGAATTGGTTGCAGAGAATTTGCGTGATAGCAATATCTATTTGCCACTAAGCGAAACTGCGCTTTCCTAGGGTGGACACTGTACGAGTCAGTGCACGTTAAAGATCATCAGCGGGTCGAAATTATTTCGGTGACTTCGACTACGGCACCTCTTTCTCCCTTTCACTCGCTCTTTAATCCCTTTACTTACGGCGTGGTTCGTGTGTCCACCGAGATAATTGAGACAGTTACTGCGTTATTTTCATTTCTCAAAAAAAAAATTTTTCATTTTCATTTACACTAGTGGTCAGCTATATATTTTATCTAATGTTTCATTTCGGCTAGTCTAAATGAATTAGAAGAGCGTTCAGGGATTGCTCCACGGCTTGAATCAATCATCAAGGCTGTGGTCTTCCAGGCTCGAGCGTGTCAGATATAAGTCATCCCTATTCTCTGTCCATCTTTGTTGATTGTCGATTGTGTGCGTGGTACCCGTGAACATATATCAGTGTGCGTGCATCTGCGCGCGCGTCCGCGTACATGTTTCTGTGTATTTGCGTTTGTACCTGGACGTACCATGCGTGTCTAATTATGAGGCCAGCTGGCCGTATGTTTTAAGAGCGTTAGCTCTTATTCATCGCGTCTCTTGATTTCTTGGAGTTTGCTACCACCTCCCATTGTGTGAAATATTTTCAAGTCCGAGGAATTCAAGAGGGCAGTCCCCATAGTAACTCGATACAGGAACCCAATTGGTGATTTATTGGTGTCGTCATAACTATATCGAATGGGTGATTGATTTTTGATGTCACTGATTTTCTGACGTCATAATAACTAGTAACGTGACTATGTTTCATAGCTTATCACTCAGTAATTAATGACGTCTTCATAAAACAAATTAGATATTTGAAATTCTCCAGATGATTAGAACAAGTTTGACACCATTATTAAGTAATGACGTTAATGTTTAGTTATGGTTAGGCTTAAACTAAATTGCTTTTAAATAACCGATGAGTCATGATTTTTATAATGACATATTTGTAACGGGCTAAATGAATAGAACTTGTTAGACACGAATATCGCCTAATTAGGATAATATTGTTACAAGTGGACGAATCATGAACGAAGAAGTGGCGGTGCGCTGAACGACGACGACGTTGACAGTTGGTAGCTGGGCGCTCGGTTCGGAGCTGAGTGCTAGCCATATCAGAGCAGCCGCCAATATAGACTTACCGCCGTAACATCCCCGTAACAATATTTAGTCATGGTTAGGGTTAACATGGCGGCCGTGATGTTAGCACTCGACAGCTCTCAAGGCGGTAGGCGCCGTCTCGCCTTGAGGTATGAAAAAGTAGCCTAATCACGTGATAATACGCCGCATGGACGATAGCATTCGCTACCAAACAGCTAACGCTCGTTACTTCAACGTCTTCATCGTTACTTCAAAATCACGGTGCCTTTCGGTTTTGGAAAGGGGCTAGGGCTTCAAGATCAGTCTTGAGGCAAACATCGACGAAATCAGTGATTAGCGACGTTGGTAGTAGCGCAATATATATTTTTGGAACCGCTTAAGACACCGTTATAAGGCTCTGCGATGGTGGTGTGTTCTATATCCAGTGCAGACGAATTAAAGTTGATAAAGACGACATGCAAGGCTCAGCGCGAGGTAGTGGTAGTTAAACACAAGAGGTGATCGGTGGCGGCGGTAACAGAGTTACCATGTTAAGAAAAAAATAGGTTTGACAGAAAATGTATTAAGTGCATACTGCATAGCGGCGATAGCATAGCGAAAATCAAAGAAACAATTAATAAATAAATCTTGATATGGCCAATGCATATTCTTGTTCAAGCACTGAGGTCCGCTTTTCCTGGCACATGCGGGCATGTGCCAGGATAGGTTCCGCCGAATTCCTTAAGCCCGTGAACAAGATAATGCACGTGTAATTCTGCAGTTTATTTGTCACGTAGGATCAGGTGAACCCGTTCATTTAGAGACGCACATAGTAAGAGAAATAATAAGAAAATATAACACCGCTCTTCTGTAATAGTGTGATACTTTGCAAAGATACTTAGGTTAAAGAATGTCTTTGAAAACGTGAGGAGAGGCATCAAAAACAACTAGTCTGAAATATGTCTGATCATTTGACGCTGGAAACTACATGCGTGCTTGCGAGAATGAAACAGTTAAAACATATGGGGCACTTGTGCATGCAAAAGACCACAAAAACTACCCGGACACAAATTTTGACTTAGAAAAGCACTATGGGACCTCTTTAGCGACGCAGACAGACGTTTAGACTTTAACCACATCTCAGTGAACATTTTTTTATGGCCTTTCTTAAATTCCAAACTAGAATTGTTGGAAGGAAAGGGTTGACGGTTTTTGTCTGGCAGTTAACTCGAACGATCATTATAAACGTAATTCGAGTTGATGCCTGCACACCTAATTTAACTTATTAATATTGAATGCAAAAGACCGAAGACGCCTATTCAGCCTCAACTCGTAAAGATGGCCGGCGCCTGTGTTTTTTCAGTGAACAGTACAACGCCCATCGCACTGACTAAACTAGCAGTTCGGGGAAGAAGGCATTTAGCCCTCTCTCTGAGGCTGCAAACTTTAGTCGGGCTTTTCGCAGACTGAGCAAAAGGTACAACGAGGCATCTGAAAACGCAGTGGCTTCGTGTTAACGGACAATGGCTTCGTGTTATGCACTGCGAATATACGCCACAACTGCGCCTGCACGCGCACGACGCATTAAAGCGTATAAAAAGGTGTTCCCAAGTGCTTGTACACAAACAGCAAAAGCCAGCATGAGCGACATTCAAATGTGGCTCTAATGCGACACAGCGTCATTCGCTATCGGCATTTTCCTCTTCGCAAGAACGCGCTGCGACAGTAACAGTGCAAGAACTCGAGCGCGCTTCGTGCTGGAAAACTAGAGGCAGCTGTCCGGAAGCGGCTGCTCCTGCACACGCTCTTTCTGTTTCTAGGTACGTTCCAATGAAGTGCCTGAGAGCTAACTACAAGAGGAGAGGGACTTTGCCTGACATCGTTGGCAGCAGCCGCGCTCAAACCTTCACTTTTTTCTTTGCACCATGTTGTTAGGTTTCGAAGGATAGTTAAACTGACAACCCCTGTCTTAATACTGGACCACAGTGTTCATCCCGAAGCTGAAGCAACGGCACCACCTTCACATGAAGGGCTGCGTTGAAAGAAGGATTTTGGCCATGAGTGAAATTTTTTTTTCTAAACTCTTATGTCAACAGTTAGCATCAAGATTCTTTTTTCTTTCTGAGCTCATTGAAAGCTTCCATGTTCTCGTCGCGCCTGTTAGAGTTTCTGTGGTGCGTTTGCGTAATCTCGGCACGGGCTCGCAGTCTTGATATAATGCTATGATACTCCATGAAAGGCAGAGTGAGTTATGAAAACTAAGTTTCGAAGGGTCCCTTTGCTTCTTTGATTAACGCTCAAAAACTAAACATGACAAATTTAATGCTGAATCGAATCTTTCAGCAGGAACATTTTTCTTACACAAGCATGAAACAAATATGCGCATGTATGGCGTGATTATTTGCGAGATCGCATTATGAAAGAGCACATGCGTATGGAATGCGGTTGAAACCTATATTGCAAAACCTCTAATATTAATGAATGTGTAAGGCTGTTGGGTTCTTTAGAGAGGCCCATATAGTTCTGCTGGCAGACAATATCTGTTTGTTCGTTCGTCTGTTCGTTTGCGACGTGTAACGTCCCAAACGGACTCAGGATATGAGGTACGCAGTAGTGCAGAGCTCCGGACAATCTTGACCATATGGAGTTTCTTATTATGCACTGACATGACACGTTACAGAACCCTAGGTGGTCGAAATTATCCTGAATCTTGGAAAACAATGAATCAATGAGAAATTATTCCCTTCTCGTCCGTGTAAAAACGGCACTGCTGGAAATTTCTATATTCTTTTCTGAATCATTGAATGCATTCGAATTCCATGGGATAATATGGCTTTTATTTTGATCGCTCAAGTGCACAAATACGTTGTCTCATCTGTGTCAAGATCAGTGAAAAGAAATCGAAAACATTTATTTGTGCAAAACGGTAGAATGGCGTGGGAAGTGAGGTTCTTCGGAGAATTTAACATGCACTTCTGGGAGAGAACGGTAACACTCTTTTCGCCCTTTCAGCGCCGAAGACATCTGTCTTAGTTAGAGAGACCCAAAATAAACGCTGGCGGTTTGGCAGTGTTCTGCGCCTAGAACAATATATGTGGATTTGTATTGCCGAATGCACAAAAGAGACGTTCTTTTCTATGCATTGACGTGTGCCGCCAGGATAGATCAGGTTTGACAACGTCCCGTGTCGTAATTTTGGAGCTTAGTGTACAAGAAACAAGTGCGAACGCCACATCATAAATTGAAATGCATTGTCCCAAAGGAACTGCATGAAAGAGTGATCTTAGGTCTTTTGGTGATCGGCATGAATTGGGAAACGAAGCTACTTGGGATTGTAACAGCCTGCAACGAAGGCACGAGGTTCGTCTGTTTTAGATCCGTTAAAATATTTCTGAGAGAAACGGACCTTGCAGCTGGCGAGGTGCCTGTAAGCATGAAGTTTGTTTAGCTACAATCATCTGCACACAAGGTGAACACGTCCGGAATCCGCGGTGGACAGTGAGACGAATGTGAGAGAATCGAGGAAGAAACAGACGCGGAACATGAGAAACATGAGAGGAGCTATCGAAAATATTCTTAAGCTTTAAAACAATTCTGAATTCTACATCAGCATATCTAGAATGGTGGCTAGTTGGGTTTTCATCTTATAGGTTTTGGCGTGCTGTACTTGCAAGGTCTTACAAAAAGACTCGTGACATGAACTTCCCATCTTATTGGGTTTCATATCGTTTTGTGTATATGTTCTTTGTCATCAGCGTATATAATTAGAGCAGCACCACTAATGAACAGTTTAAATTTCGCCCACTTTAACTGTGTTGTCTTCCAGTTCTTTGCTGTAAGCCCTTGTATTTATGTTCAGCGAGCCAACACTTTAAAAAATTGTACGAATTACAAAAAAAAAAACCAGCTCCGAGCGTGGTGAAAACCGGCCGGGGGTAAAACATCAGCTTCACTTTCCGTTGCCTTAAAACACTCGGCCATTCGCACTTGCCGCTTGTTTATTGGACAGGTAAGGCGCCCGTGTGCTGCGCGATGTCAGTGCATCCCCAGGTGGTCAAAATAATTCCGGAGGCCTCCACCACCGCTCCGCTTTTTTTTTCTCTCAGTCCCTCCTTTGTTCCTTCCCTTACGGCGCGGTTCAGGTCTCCGCCGGCATGTACAACAGATACTGCGCCATTTCCTTTCCCCCAAAACTAATTTTCGATTCTATTTCAAAGGACAAAACCGGAAGTGGAAGAAAGAAGAAATATGTGCTCGAGTGACACGTTCGACAACCAATTTCTGCTTCCTATATCTTGCAGTGATATCGCACAGTACCCAGGTGTATTTTACATAGAGGCTGAGTTTAAACGTGGCCGCCGCACCCGGGAATCCATCTCGCGAAGTGGCCCGAGCAACCTGCCTCGCTTTCCTCTAAGCTACCTCGGCGAGTTTCACTGAAGAGCGAGCGTGAAATGGCGCATAAAACTGCTGAGAGAACTTATGGATGCAGAGAGACTCCTAATGCACAACCGAGTATGAAAAGAGCGGTGACTGATTAAGCGTGAGTTCAAGCAACGTTATTGAGCTGCATGACCAGCGCCGATCGATAATTTGCCGAAGATGCGGACGTAGCAATACCACGTGCTCCACAGAATAACGCTGGAATACTCGCCACAGCCGCAGCTTTGTGGAACGCCGTGTCGGCGCATCTGCATTAACTGTGCTTGCGCTCGGGCAGGCGACCGGGACCTGTAGTGCCAGCTGACGCAACCCCTTCTTCGTTGAAAGCTGTCATTCGTCCCGCAAGTATGTGGCGGTTTTAAAACTTTTATAGGCAGATACACTTATAGGTGCTTATGCATGAGCTGAACCAGAGGGGGCCAGCCCTTACGAGTACTAAGAGGAGGTCAATAGTTAGAGACCCTAGTGGCGTCGGCCACCGCCTGGGCTTGCCCGACCAAGGCCCATTGGACCCGCAGTTTAGAGCAGCCTAGCAGAGTCGCCTCCTAGTCCTTCCGGTTTGGCTTGCGTTGAGGGGGATAGCGGTACTGGAGGGGCAGCACCTCACCATGTGATAGATGTCCCAAGGCACCGCCCCACTAGTGCGGGTCGCCGCACGACAAAAGAGGTGAAGCTACCCGAGCGCGCTGTCGGTTGTTGATAACAGTTAAATATCGGGGGACGTAGGCCCGAAACTCGAGTGCGGCTACCATGTTATAGGAGATATCGTACAATGCGCTTCTCCTTTCTGCAATGCATTTCATGCTTGCTTATACTATAGACGGAGAGGAAGATCGAGTCCTTTATCTTTTTTTGTATTTATGACTTGTCTAACCACTTCCTCATGGTCGCACTGAACATTTGGGCAGTATCATGCACTGAAAGGTGGAGCTGTTGTTCCCAAAATGACTGTGTATGAAATGCACATTTATTTTTCAGTGGAGAAAAACTGGGCCTGACGACACTTTGCAAAAAACGACAGCTGCTTTTCATGGCTTCTATCAAAAGCGATGGAAACAAAAAAAAGCTGCTATCGGGTTTCGTGCGAACTCTACAAATTGAAAACAAAAGCCGGGTTTCCTTCCTTTACGCCACGTGTAAGCCAGTGCTAAAGGCACCTGACGTAAAGATCTTTATTAATAACTTTTCAGCCGGCAGAGTCTTGAACAACTCGGGACCTGCTTTGGAGACCGCGGCAATAGTGACCGTAATATGATAATTTTTTTAAAGTAAAGGCTAAATTTCTGGTGCTAACGATGACACAGGCAAAAAGGAGCGAAAGTAAAACTGAGATTGCAAGTTAATTTGGCTGCGCTGTGTGCTGCATGTCGCCCTGGTTTGGGGAAAAGATGACGGCTCATCACATCAAAAGAAGACATGAAAAACTGGAGCGTAAATCAATAACTGCGCTCAGGAGCTTTTATGCTGTGACACGAGCTTATGTAACCTTCATCGTGAAGCTTAATCCATTTCTTCAAACCCTTAAAGCTGGGTTCAAGAACACATCCACTGAAGGCGTCTGAATTTCTCTTGAATAATACGACTAGCGCTTCAGCGACAAATATAATGCCTTTAGGAAGCAGTCAAGGATGTCTCCGGAGATGGAAATCATTTTTCGCCTCTTCACGGATAAAAAAGGCACACCTCTTCGCTGGTCTTTCAAAAGAAGTGGAAGCTACTTTCTCTGGAGGCTCACCAAAATCCATAATATAACGCAACAACGCTAGCTACGTTTCATAACGCCACATCTCGTGGCACTTGTGATTCTAAGAGGTCCTCTGAGGAGGGCTTCACCGGGGGCTTCACTGAAGCATTAGCGGCTTTATACATTTCTGCCATGTTGAGGACGTCTCAGTCCGCAGGATTTCGTATTGTCTAATAGAAATCGCCCCCTTAAGGTACGCGCGGAGACCTGCACGTCTCATGTGCTGAAACCTCGGTTCATCCTAGCCACGCAATGAAGCCGTCTGACGTGTTAGTTTTTTATATTCGCTATACTGACACAAGCTTATCTAAAGGCATTTACAGCGCGCATGGCTTTTTCGGCAGCAGGAATCAACTGAGCTGTTTTTAAAATGATGCCAGCAATAAACCTATTAGTCATGCGCAAAACATCATGATATACAGTTTCCAAGGGTTTGACGTTTATTGGGCTGTTGCTGCGCAAGGAAGTCAGCGTCAGCACCAGGTAGAAAGAAATATAATGTACACAGCGTTCAAGCGCAGAATATTTTATTACATCAGCAAACACCACCTGCTATCACCCCGTAACAAGCGTGGTTCCAAGGATGTTAGTCCTATCTTGATTTCCACAAGTGCAGAATGCAACTGAGGGTAAGAAGACAGGGTGTGCTCAAAAGAAGAATAAAAGTTCTGGTTTTTAGTCTATATCAAACGACAAAAACATCGTGAACAGTATCAACTGACTGACGTGCTTTTCTGTCCCTTAATAAGGAAAGAAGAGCCCTGCTTTCAAAGGCAAGGAAGTGGTGATTGGGCGCCCTTGATTTCTTCAGAGCTGCACTCGCTTATATTTCTGTTATTAAACAGCAGCTCCGAACTAGAAGAACAGCGAACTTTAGTCTAACGAGCCCGAGCTGCCACTTCGATCGACCAGTTACGTCCCAGATGAAGGAAGACACATAGTTTAGTAGAGCCAACGGGCTTTACTCTCCCTCATTGTTGAATAAAAGTTTTCACCAACGCCCCCACCATATCAGGAGATAGAAGGAAGCTTTTTAACTGAGAAACAAATAATAAAAACGGTATTTAAATCCGCTGACTTAGCTGCTCTGCGTGGCGAAAGGATTCGAGGAAAGAACGATGGAATGAGAGAATTGTGGCAATGGCATGACAAAGTTCACCGCGTGGACAATGCTCAATTAGTGGGCTGAATATTAGGAATTAAAGATTGGCTAGACGACCAGCCTCGTCTAAGTAAGGAAATAAAAAGTGCATAGCACGCCTCAGCTGCCTATGAAGACTAAGGGCACTACTAAACAGTCGAATGTTCGAGTCACTTGAGTGATTCCTTAAGATGTTCATGATACGCTGGCTCCTCAGCCTCCGCTGGGCATTCTAACAAAATATGCCGTGCGGTTTCTACTAAGCCGCAATTTTCGCCACACTGGCTGTGTGCTTGGCCTAAACGAAACTGTGAGGCGTTTGAAACTACAGCGTTTAGACGAAGTCGGTGATAAAGAGCTTCAATATGGAGAGGAAGTCTGGGTGACAGTTTTGATCTTAAGTCTGGGACAATGGAGCACCGAAGTTATTGATTATTTCTCGGCGAGCTCCACAGTCTGTTTTGTTCTTGGTAATCACCTTTTTAGATAGCTGGGACGCGTCAGACCTAAAGAAGTACGTCAGCTAGCAATTCCGGCGCTGCTGACCTCTGCAGGCTGCATTTTCTGATTTTTTTCACTGTGACTGCCGACTCTAGAAAGATGAGTGCGGCCCTTTCGGACACTATTGTCAAGACGTTAGGTGGCTATGGTGACGCCTATCAAATACGGTGTCCGAAAAACCACCCTACTAGCTGTGGGGACAAAAACCAAATAACAACGAGCACCTTGAGCACAAATCCCAGTCTAAATCACTTCTTTCCGTCGTAATGCCTGTTTTCTAGCAGCTAGCACACCCAGAGCTTCTCAAAAAGAGTCACCGCAGAAGGAACGGGGAATTCAGTGAGTCATTTACCTACCTAACTCGACAGCGCCCACCAAATAATCCCTTTTTTTAATGAATAGCACCTAATTATCGTCACAGAGAGATCGCTTGCAATAGGCGATGGAAGCAACCGGTGTTAACGTCCTGTGAAACTCTCGGCGGCTTCCTAAAGAATTTACGATATCGCCGGTGTAGTACTTCGTGATATGGTTGCGTGATACTCGGCTTTAAATGAAGACGGCCACCTTTATGGTCAAACTATGAATGAGAATTTCGCAGATATCTTTTTCGCAGATATCTTTACGGAGAGTGAAACAGAGGTCGACGCTAGGATGTTTCGATAGGATATTGGCAAGCATTCTCAGGAATGAAAGATATAAGGAATGACAAAGCATGAAAGAATCTAAGCCCACAGAGAAAGTAAAACTGGCAGAGCTGTCAAAATTAATTAATAAGCGCAAGGTAACTAACCTAAGAAAGCTTAATACAGGTAGAACTCAGGACGCTCTTAAGAATAGAGGTAGCCTAAGAGCGGTGAAGAGGAAACTGGGAATAGCCAAAAATCATGACTATGTTTTAAGAGATAAAGAGGGTGATGTCATTTGCCGCATGGATAAGATAGCCAAAGTAGCCTAAGAGTTTTGCATAAATCTATACAAGCGCCTGGCGCTGCCTAGTTAACCTCCCTGCCTTTCCGTCTTTCTCTCTCTCTCTCTCTTTCTATAGAGGCGCCAAAGTAATCAGGATGTAAATGAAACAGTCAGCATTGCGCAGCCATGGCGCAACCCGCCAGTAACAAAACAAAAAGTAAAGCAACCCTTAGGAGCAATGCAAAGGATGAATGCAGCAGGTGAAGACCAGGTAACAGCAGATCTGTTGAATGTCGAATGATGAGATTGTGGTGGAAAAACAGACCACCCTGTATACGTAATACCTTATGACCTCAAGCGCAACAGAAACTTAGATAAACGCTACTATAATCTTAAATCATCAGAAAGGAGATGTCAAAGACATCAAATATTACAGACCCATTAGGTTAGTCTCCGTTGCCTACAAGGTATTTACTAAGTTAATCGCTGATAGAGTCAGGAGAACCTTGGGCTTGAATCAACCAAATGATCAGGCAGGATTCGTAAAGGAAACTCGAAGATAGACCACATTCACCTTATCATTTAGGCGGTAGACAAATGTGCAGACTATATCCAACCCGTATATATAGCATTCATATATTACGAGGAAACACTTGACTCAGTGAAATTCACAGCAGTCATGCTGGCATGGCGAATGAGGTTATAGAACAGTCTTATTTACAGATACTGGAAGATAACTATAGAGGCTACAGATCTGCCATGGTCTTCCATAAAGTGAGCAATGAAATTTCAATAAGAAAGGTGACGCGATCTCGCCAATGCTCTTCACCGCCCGTTTATGTTAGGTATTGAGAGGCCTGGATAGGAAACAAATGATGATAAGATTTAATGAAGAATACCTTAGTAAACTACGATTCGATGATGCCATTTTCTTGCTTATTAACTCAGGAGATGAAGTGCAAAGCATGATCATTGAGTTAGAAAGGCAGAGAATAAAGGTAATGTTCAACAGTCTCTGGAGATAGCCGTAGTTTACAATTTCTAGCCGGGGTGCTCGAAGTGGTAAGAAAATACGTCTTTTTAGGGCAGCTAGTGAACCTAGATCATAATTACAAGAGCCGAATAAATTGAAGAATATGAGTGGGGTGAAGAATTAATATGGGGTCATCTCACAGGTTCTCTCAGATCAAGAATGGAAGTTTAACAATATCCTTCAAGAAAAAATATAAAGCAGCTGTATCTTACTGGTACTCACCTATGGGGCAGAAACGTGGACGATAACCAAAGAGCCAAGTATAGAAATTAAAATGTTAACTGTAACGTTGAGATACAGGAATAGGGCATAGCAGGTCAGGGAACAAACTAAGGAGTAATGACATCCTAACTGAAATGATAAAGAATTGGGCATGGCACGGCCATGTAATGCAAAGGCAAGACAACAGATGTTAACAACAGCAACAACAAGACGACCGATGGCCCTTAATAGTAACGTAATAGATTCCAAGAGAAGGCAAGCGTACCAGGCGGCGGCCTAAAGTTAAGCGGCCTACGAGACTAGGACGTTATCCACAATAGAGGGAGCCCGTATCTAGCGTTGCTATCGCTGGCTTAAGGCAATCTCATTTGAAAGAATAAGGCCCTCAAACAGCCCAACGATAGTAAAATGCACAAATCCAATTTCAATAGCAGAATGTTAGGGGCACGATGGAGTAACTTCGACCACTTAAAAAAATTTTTAAAGATTACCTATTAACGAAAAAACGGTGGGCACCCAGAGGCACTAGGCATTGAACCCAGCACGCCTAGAGTACGACGTGAGTGTTAAAGCCCTTACGATACCGAGAAATTAAGCCCTGCATCTACGGATTTCTTCCATGATAAGCTTATTGTTCATTTTTTTGTGAAGTGTCCCTCAAAAGTCTCATTTTTTTAGAACAAAATATGGGTACGAGCCTTGTACCAGGAAATTCATATATTTAAATATCTCTTTAAGAAAAAACCCTAGCATTTTACCAATGTGTACTGGTAATATTTCATGCCTTTCTACCAGTGTTGCCTAACAGTGCCAGCTCTTTACGATTGTATTGCCCCTTCCGAATGCTGCATCCTGAAGCTAAAAGGCTTACTGCCATCTAAGCAGCCCTCTGAAACCATGGATCTCCGAGTGCAGCGGAAGTTTTTCGTGCTCCGGATGTTTCTACCGGATGTTAACCAGGGACGTCCTCGAATGACGCAGTCGAGCCACCACTAGTGGCTGAAGGGCAATAGAATAAAGCTATATATTTGAGCAGGATGTGTTCCTGGGCGAGTTGGTTTGACATTCTGAACACTGAAGCGCTGGCAGACGACGGACGAAGAGAGGACTAGACACACAGCGCGCTTAACTAATAACTTTAATATCAAAGGAAGGCGATCAGCACGTTTTTATACAGTGACCCGTGATTAGGCAGTGATTACAGGACGCATGCGCTATTCAGAAATAAAACCGAAACAGCAGGAGAAGCGCGCAGGCGCCTTTTTGAACTTACACCATACAGAAACAAAGACACAAGGAGGTCCGACCCACTCTGGATGGCCAGACATCAGGCACACCGAGAAACACGCCGAGATCAAGACGTGGTAGCGAACGGGAGAGGGGAGAGCGGAAGGACGCAGTAAGAACGTTTGCCAAAAAGAGATATCTACACGCGTCGGCAGTCCTGTGTGGCTGGTGATGATGGAGATAAAAAGATAAAGACAATAAATTGCAAAAGGCAAAGACGCAAAATAGACATTACAAACTCGGAAAGCGCCGTGAAGAAATGGATAATGAGAATGAAGTGAAAGTGTGGTTGAAATGGGAAAACAATTGACAACCATAAAGCGAGGGATGAAAGCCATCGAAGAACAAGGCCTAAAATGATGCGATGCTAGCCAACAATGAACGCGGCCCAAAAGGAGGAGGATGGCTAAAGCTAGAGGGGATGGAAACTAGAAGAACTGAAGTAGCGTCCCGAAATAATTAAAGAAGGCAGTGGCGAAAGTAATGGCTACTGCCCCAAGGAAATACAGCGCCTGCTTCAGCTCGGCCCCCAAGTTCGCCATTGAACCTAAACTGTCTGCCCCGAAGTCACTGACTATGGTCAGGCAAGTTGCTAAGTGTGCTTCTGTGGTTGAACAAAGCCGCTGTGTGAACGAAGGCGTTAAAGTCCTCTTTCGCTGTAACCCACCCGGAAAAAAGGCTTCCCCTTGAGAAGACTGTGGCGTATCTCAGAAACAATAGTCTCTCCCTTCTTACCGCGGACAGGGAGGGCGGTGTTCCAATCTTACCTAAAGATGTGTACTGTACTTCGCGTAGGCTTCGATTGCGCCAGAATCTTGCTTCGTAAAATGCCGAGTTGTATCTTTACCGAAGGTAAAGTGTGCAGCGAAAAATTTATGCCAACCTTGATAAGCTCTACCGGCTTACAGATAATAGCAGCAAGTTGTCCGTCACTATGATCTTCAGCGCAAAAACGCATAAATCCGCACACCCGCTTCGCGTAAATGTGTCAGAGGCAGACACTTGGCGAAAGTGTTTTGCAAGGTTTTTGCAAACAAAACTTGACTTGCCCTAACTTAGTGACCCTTTTTTGGTTAGAGATTCGAACAACACCATTCAATTTCTGCAACAAAACCGGGCCAAGGCCTACCTGGGGTTTTCTATAGATGTGAAAGACCTATATTATTCGATTCCTCACGATGACCTCATTCGGTGTTTAAGTGATTGTATTGACCATCATGGTGATGTTGCTTTTCAAAATTCATGCGGTTTTTCTGTCGGTGGATTTTTAGAACTGCTTTCTGCGTTCCTAAAATTCACCTACACCGAATGAAATGGGTCTTTGTTTATCCAAAAACAAGGTATTTGCATAGGGGCTTGTATCGCTCCCATTCTGAATGACCTGTACCTGGCTCTGCATGACAGAGTGTTAAATGAGACACTCAAAAAATTGCCAGTTCTAAAAATATTTAGATATGTGGATGTTAATCTCATATTCCTAGACTATCAAAACGATACCTTTCTGCCTGAAGTTCGCAAGGCGTTAGACCTCTTTAGTGAAACTGTGTCTCCCCTTGTTTTGACGCACGAGGTACCAGAAAATGGCTCCATCCGCTTTCTCGAGTTACAACTTCCTTTTTTCGCCGCTACATGTCTGCTGGGTTTTCCAGCCAAGGGGCAATAAGCCTGTTCTGCCATAAGATGCCGCCCATTCGAAACTCGTCAAGAGAAACATAGTCCAGTCTGCATTCAACAACGCGCTCACCAAATCCTGTGAACTCTGTCAGGAAACCAATTTTAAAAACCACGTGCAGAGATTGCGTCAGTCCGGATACCCGCCGTTGCTTCTAGTCTCGGTGGCAGAAAAAATATTAAATGAAATGCAGTTTACAAACGCCCCCGCCCTCCCCCCCCCCCCCCCTCCCATCGCATGCAAGGGCGGCGTTAACGCAATAAGAATCTCGTCATTATTCCTTAGGTACACCAGGTTTCTCACAACCTTAAAAGTACTGGCCGGAAAGTAGGATTGAACGTGGTTTTTTCGGCCCTTTACCGCCTCTCTAGACTCTGCAGGAGAGTGAACGGTACCGGCGAAAAAGTTCGCGAATGCACAGTTCGGCATCGTGATTCTTTCGTAAGTTGCAGCACAGGAGTTGTGTACTCCCTCCATTTGTCTTGCGGCAGGGATTACATCGGCCACACGGGTCGATGTATTAATAGGAGACTGCTGGAACACAACTCTAATTCTAGCAATTTAGCCGTCCACGTTCATGACTGTAGTCCTTGTCGCATCCGCCCTCCGATCTATAAGGCAACAAAAATTCTGGCAAAGAGCAGCAACCAACTCACTCGGGAAATAATTGAGGCAGGTTTCATTAACAAGCAACAAGACGTATGCGTCAGTACACCCTCAGTAGCCTTGTTGTAAAAAGAGTTTAAGTTTCTCTCCGATTGACTTTAACTTCTTGGCACCATGGTCCTTAACCTGCTCCTTTTCATTACGCATTCCTTTCACCACTGCATTCTTTAATTATTTTAGGATGCTACTTCTGTTCTTCTAGTTTCCATCCCCCTCTAGCTTTATCCATCATCCTTCTTTTAGGCCGTGTTCATTGTTGGCTCGTATCGCGTCATTTTAGGCCGTGTTTTTCGTTGGCTTTCATCGCTAGCTTTTAGGTTGTCAATTTTTTTCCCATTTCAACCACCCTTTCACTTCATTCTCATTATGGATGTCTTCACGCCACTTTCCGAGAATTTATTGTCTATTTGGGACTTTGTCTTTTTCATTTTATTGTTTTAATCTTTTTATCTCCATCATCTCCAGCAGGAGAGGACTGCCCGTGCATGTAGATATTTCTTTTTGCCAAAAGCTCTTATTGGGCCCTTCCCCCTCCCCCTGTCCCGTTCGCTGCTACGTCTTGATCTCGACCTGATTCGGGGTGTGCATGATGTTTGGCCAACCGGAGAGGGTCAGACCCCCTTGTGTCTTCTGTTTCTTTATGGTGTGGGTTCAAAAAGGCGCCTTTGCGCTTTCTCTGCTTTTTCGATTATTTTCTCTTTGAATGGCGCATGCGCCCCGTAATCTCTGGATAATCTCGGGTAACTGTATAAAAACGTGCGGATCGCCCTCCTTTGGTAATAAAGTTGTTGGTTAAGGGCACTGTGTGTCTCGTCCTCCCTTCGTTCATCGTCTGCCAGCGCTTCAGTGTTCAGAAAGCTATATAGTTTGCTTAGCTGCATGTACGTTATCTGGTTGGGACTAGCATAGTCTTACACGTACTGAAACCATCAGGCAATAAAAGGATTGTGACGCAGCTTAAGGACGACAGGCGATGGTGTACAGGCAATGGGACGACAGGACATGCAGGATGCAGGATTGAATTCTTGGGAAACTCAATTCTCCTTGAGAAGCAAAATAAAAAAAGAAAAGCGCACAACACTCCGCTGCATGCAAGAGGGATATTGTGTGCTGTCGTTCAATTCTCTTTGTTTCTATGGTGTTTTTTGTATGTCGGGTATAGCAGATATCAATGTAGAAAATGATATGGTAACGTTTATACATACAAAATTAGATGAGCGCGGATTATACAGCGTTGTGCCATCAGCGATACCCTTGAAGAAATTAAGAGAAGGACATCTACATGACTGGCAGATCTTACGAGGCCGATCAAGCTTTCCGTATGATTACATAGTTATCGAAACCGCATGCAGCAGGTACGTTTAGCTGGCCGTAAGAGTTAAGAAAACTCGGGATCCTGCACTCATTGATGATAGCGCCATCGCACAAGCTGCCTTTGTCGGCACAAAGTGAAATTTAAGACCCATTTTCCAATAATTTTGCCCAGAAGCAGCTCAGCACAGACCCTGAAAATCACTGTGATCGCCACTGTAATTGATTTCATAATACGCCGGCAATCATCAGTGCTGAGCTTACAATGTTGGTCAGTATGGCAACCACGACGGCTGCTATCTTCATGGGATTCATTTACTTCGTTACTGGGCGAAAGGCATTCTTAATTTCCATGGGCGAAAATGATCGCCCACTGACAGACGACGACTCCTCATTAATACCGCACTGCATGCCATTTTCATTGTACACATAAAAATTGAGATGCATGGAAAAGACCACTCTTTTGTAGCAACTGCACATTAGGCTAATAGCGTGTGATTTATACTACCCTACTGTCCTCGTCACAACAGTACACGCTTGGTACAATTTTTTACAGTCATAACGCACAATAAATTAAAATTTTCCACATGGTCTAGTTAAAGAAACACTGCCAACTATAAAGCAAGAGCGTTATGCAGCTATGCTGAAACTTTCGGAATAGTTTTATTTTCCTTTGGTAAAATGTTTAGAGGAATACCCCCAGGTGGAGTAGATTTGTAATAAGGGAGTAATTACTCATTGTCACCCACCCAAGCGCAGCCATGCGGCTACAAAGCAAAGCTTCCTTTATGTTTATTTTCTCTCCAACATTTCTTAAGTATATTCTTATGTTTATACATGCGACTGCGCTGATCGTTTAATGCGAAAGCATTACTTCGCTAATCGGCATTGAAGTTAGCGACGTCGGCGTTTACCAGCACTAGTGTTTCAAAAATTCCAGATGACGTCACCGTCGAATTGAAGAAAACTATACTTCGTCAGAAGCCAAGGCAGAGATTTTCCGAAGGCCAAGACTTTCACGAAAGGCTGCGAGGCGAGCACTCAACCCATAGACCACACAACCGCGTTTCTTATTGGCGAACAAAGGTGGACCTGCTATAATGCCTGCCTTAACACCGTATGCTAATGAGTAAGTGTAATTAGAGAGAAAAAACTTTTTAAAAAATAAATGAAAAGGAAATACAAATAAAAAAATGTAAGTCGATTTGGGTAATTAGGGCAATTAAATGCGGATATCTGAGCTACCTGGACTTGGATTGTAGTTAGGGGCTCTAACCGAATAGGTTGTACCAGACTACAACCTAATTACCACCCCACTTCTCTCATTTAGCTAAGGTGCAAGCATCTTTCGAATGACGTTCTGCTCCTAACCGCTGCTGCTCATTCCGTTTAGCTTGGTGCGCATAGGGATGGTGCTGCCTAATTAGCGTCCCAGGATCTCACCTGGTTACCATCGCCAACTCGGCAAGTAAGCCGCAGGGCGAGCTGGTGAGTAATGACGCACTGGCATAAGGGAGGTGTTGCCAGTGGTGGGTCTGGGGTTGCTTGGGTTGCTTGGGTTGCCTTGCGACCCAGGTTTCTTGTCTCGAGCAGCCTCTCACGAATAAATGGGCTGCCACCTGATACGGTGGGCAGGCGGTCCACCACTGGGTGGGCAGGTGATCAGCCTGCCACAAAACCGGCTTCAGGCAAACATATATAGAGACCAACACAAAATGCCTAAATACCTGGATTGACCATTATATAGGCTAGCACACTAAAGGTGCTTTTGCATTCAAAGCACGTAAGTAAACAAGTGCCTAGCGTAGTTTTTATTTGATGTAATTTTAATATTTCAAGCATTAGAGCTTTTTTTATGGCGGTTGCCTCTGTTTTTTTCTTCCTTCTTTTAATGACTTTTATAATTTTATTCATATTTCTGTACACTCATGGCTGCAATTAATAGTTGTCCGGCATGCTTTGCCTTGTACTTTGTATGAGTTTATTCTACCTGTTAAAGCTACCATAGCAAGTGTTATCTAGAAAACTCTTCGGAAAGTTCTAGTAAAAAAAAACGAATAGAAACTGGATTGTGGACAGAAGATCATGTCATACGTCTACTGAAATACATCCAACTCGTGGCTAAGATTGGGCTTTTCTAACTTACTGGGGCAGTCAAGGACCAAGTGAAACTTCGTTACTCCCCTTATGGCAGTGCGGACAGGCGTTTCCGTTTTGGAAACAGAGGAATAACCGAGAGGGAATTTGCATCCATTGGAGTGCGAGAATTGTGTGCGTTTTCAATAAGTGGAAGATAAAAACAATCGTTGGTATGCTTCTGTAAAAAAACAATGCCTGCGTCTAGCCTTTCCGGCCGCGTTAGCGGTTGATGAACAACCCGTGTGTTTTGTCTGTAAGATATTGACATGTGCAAGATCTGCAAACGTGCGACAATCTTATCAGCTGCGGCGCTGTTGAGGTTGTTCAAAACACGTACTCCTTTCAAGGACGCCATCCAGGTGGGACCCAGCTGTCTGTATAGATTTTCCTTGTATGCGATGCGGTGGGTGTAGTATTAGTTTGGCAACAGTATGTCTCTATAAAACAGGACCTTTTGCTGGGATTTTTTTCTACGCATGTTGTACAGGAGTGACCTCGATCCCATTTTTACTGCATGTTATTTTCCTATTTTCAAAAAGTCTATACAAAAACGGGTGTGTGGAGTTCTTCCAGATGCTAAGTTCAACTCAAGAATCAAATACTGTCGTATCAAATACTGCAGCTTCGTTAGTCCGAAGAGAGAAGAAGAGATTTAAATCTTGGCTTAAGTCGACGCTATTTAATTTTGAACAAAGCGGATACCCTACAGAAATGGAACAGCGAGGGGCCGAAAACCAACTACCCCATCAGTTAACTCTTCTGGCGATAACAAGGATCCCTTTCTATCAGCCGTCTTTGAAGAGATTCACGTTTTTGACAGCCTATAAAATACATTCCAAAGGCAAGTGGCACTGCATGACGGAAATACGCAGAGTTTATAAGTCATCCTCATCGCATTTCAGGTGATTTTGTGAAAAATATTGTGTAAAACGCATTGAACCCGAATATTAAAAGGAAGGCGAAATGTATTGGTACAATTATGCAAGATTTAAGTCTTTGAATTTAAAATGCCTGTGCATTAAGCGTGCCACTTTTCTTTTTAAAAGTTAATGGAGACATATTAGCGACCGGCAATATGTTTTATATTAGCGACATATTAGCAACCGGCATAATGGCGACCGGCGTAACGTTCTGGCATCTCGTCACTCACTCAGTCAAGAAATTTATGGCAAGCTCCGTAATGACGTCGTTTTTGCTGAGATATTATATTCCTGCTGCCTTTAACGGATGCCGACAAACAACACTTCCTGTTCTTTACCATAAGTGACTATGTTTTTTTATTCTTTACATCGAGGAACGGTTGGCATCGCAAATGCACCACCGTAATAGCTCACGTGATCTACTCGTCATGTTCAGCTTCAGAGCACCCTTTAGGTTGTCATTGTTTTCTTAAGCGATTAGGCAATAATTGCAAAACGCGCGCAAAAAATTTTTACACGGTTTACGTGCAGGCTTCACTGATTGGAATTCTTTAAGCACCTGGGATTCTAAAACAATATCAGTTGCCAATTAATAAAAACATATTACTGAAAGTTGCGAATCTTAATGACAGAACTGGTTCTGCTATATAACGCGCACACCAATAGGAATGATTAAAACCGTTCACCTCCCAGGCCACATGGCACGTATGGCCCACTCAAGCCTCGCAATTCGCAATATAGAATTACGATTTGGCAGCAGATGACACTAGAAATTTTCGTTGACGACATGCTGCTACAACGTCGCCATCGTTTCCGGAAATTCTGCATACAACTAACGTAAAACGCAAATGATTACCGTTAGCAACGCGAACAGAGGCTTAGACAAACCTGAAAGAGAGACAAATTCGTGAGACGACGAAATAGAGAAAGTAAAGTGGCAAGAAAGGAGTCTTGGATTGGCCTTCCGGCTGTAACCCAGCCCACCGGCAACGGTGATAATGCTGGCTGAGCTATGGCACCTGGCAGCCCGGCAAAACTTAACTCACTTTGTCCTCAGAGGCATTTATTGATCGTGTTGCGTCCAGTGCAGATGCGATGTGCCCGATGCTAAAACTAAGCGAAAAGAAATTCGTGGGGACTAAGAAAGGCCGCAAGCGCCACTGCAGATGTAAAAGAATAGATAAGAAGCCCCGAAAGTGGAGCGCACTCAGACTGGAAGTGTCTGACGAAGCGCTTTTTTCGTCTGGAACTATGGCACTCGAACGTCACTTGCGGTGGCGACGAAGGCGCAGGTGGACATAGGGACAGCTCAATGGCAGGTCCCGAACACCGAGGAAACGAATTTGGCGCGATGAAAAAAAAAACCCTCGCATCGGCAGGTTTTGCACACGTCTTTTTTTAGTTCTGACTTCTTCCAGTCTAAGGGGCTATTGTGATTCTTTTTGAAGGTTACTGCTGATATTTTTTATTTTTCAAAAACCATAAAAACTTCAAAGGGCAAGGCTGCCTACCTCATAAAATACAGAGCAGGAAAAAGCAGCCGGAACAGAAAACAGTCAGCAATAAAATGATGATGGAGCACCGTTTTCGCCAAGAAATCATGCTTTTTTCTCTTAAAAGGTTGTGGTTCAAGCAAAGAAAAGTGCGCTGACGCACGACAGGAAAAATAAAGAAGCCTAAGTTCAGTTTGAAAAAAAGCTATTTAGAAAAACTTGAAAAGAAGGCAATTTATCAGCATTTGTCGCAATAAATATGCCTGTTCAAAAGCTTTATTGTCTGTTTAACGTCTCCGTTATGTCCATTTCACCTTGAGAGCAGGTGCATTGGAGGACATACAAGCATACGTGTTGGCAGTCTGGAGACAGGATTTTTGGCTATGCGTCCAGGAAATCCCTCTTCTGAGAAGGATTGTAAGATGCAGATATGTTTCAGTCGTTCCCGATTCCAGAAATGCCAGATAGCTAAAAATATTTGTTTGAGATCAGTGCTGTCTTGAGCCAGATATATTGCGTTGTTAGTTTGCATAAATGCTTGTCGTTTCAAGATTGCTTCTAGCTTATTTTTCGCAATAACCAACTCTGATTAAATCTGGTGTCTAAATAATACGGTTTCAATATTAGAACAATATGAATAATATAGCTTTGCAATACAATTATAATTCGTTTAAGGGAGACAACAGAATCGAAGTCTAGTTGCGTAATGAAAGGAATTGTCTGCTTTCGTCAAACCCCACTATTATCTTTAGCAGTGATATGCAAATTTGTCTACATTATTTAGCGATATTTAAGCAGGACCACTTAGGTGTTTGGCCTACTGTGCATTAGAAAAGATTCACTGACCTCTACACCGTCCACCGCTATCTCTTATGCGCTCTCAGTGGAATGACCGTGTCCGATTATTCATTCACCATGTCTATATTTATTGCATGTGCAAAAAGCATATATTGTCTGCAGTACTTATTTCGTGGCTGGCCTAGCAACCACTGTCTGTGCGTGTATGAGATGTGGTGTAGTTAGAGATACAACGACCTCCTGCAGCCTCACTGATGGCGTTTCGTTGGAAGAAGTCCATAATGCAACTATCAATGAAAACATGCTGAAAAGAAGTGCAAAGCAAAAGAAAAAAAGCGTTATGTTTCACTTCAATAAGCACTGAATGGTACAAGGTATTGCGAAATTCAGAAATCACTCCTTGCATGAATAATCTACACTTTGTAGTTGCCTTTATCAGATTGAAGTACACCACAATGCAGGGAGCGAACGCTAGTGCCCAAATGAGTGATCTTCAGTGCTTAGCTGCGCTTCAGGTGCTGCGTCGTTGCATTGCATTACGCAATGGCAACCGCCAGAAATCCTGGACAAAAATATGAAATCGGCGAGAAATGACTGACTAAAATAGATGAAAAATTATGTTATCGCGACATTGGACGCTGCTCTGACAAGGGAAAAGAGAAATTTTTGTTTGACACTGATGCCAAAATACCTAAATGAAATAGTTGCATTTTTTCCCGGCCTGCCCTTCTTCCGGCATAACATAAAGCAACCAGTTCTTGCGGCCTGTTGTTTCTCGCTCTTCTGCAGACTGAATTGTGATCAGACTGAAATTTCCAGCCCGCTTCAATCGCGAAGTATCCTTGTTTGTTTGTTGCCATGGAGAGCTACCTGCTCCGGACCACTAAATACGTAAATTAGATGGCTTCTTGGCAGGCAGCGAGTGTTTGCGTCTCATGCATACTCGGCGGAACTGCCTAGGAGGGGTTCGATGGAGCATCGGCACTCCACGTAGTGACTATAAGAAGGACATCCTTGACACTAGGCAGCAGCATCGACTGCTGCTATTTAGGATAAAACTGCCGGTGGAGCAAAACGTTCTTATATGCTGGTTCTGATTCGAAAGCATTTTAGTTTCACTGCATCCAAGTAGAGCAGCTACTGAAAATACCTTAGCCCACATACAACTACAGGCATCGTTTTTATTTTGCGCAGATCCACTTTGGCTAGGTAGCCTTCAAGTCTGCAGTTTACACTGTATTGATTATTACAATGCCTTAATAACAGAAAAGCTCAACGATGCCTTAGCTATGAAGGGAGAGGTTACCTAAACGCAAGATAAAATGAAAAGGTGATTTTAAATAAGTGACTGAATGAATGAACTACCGAAAGCATAAAGTATTGGCCTGCAATCTTCTTTCTTTGTTGTGAAGAGACTCATAGACAGTATGGGTAATGCCTGCAATGGGAACAAGCTTCAATGTGTGAAATGACACAGGGAGTCCGACACGAGAGCCATTTTATACTAAAGAAACGAGCTAAACATTAGTTCTTATTTAGAGCGCTGGTCATCCCAACAATAGAGGACACCACACTGAGGCACTCCGTACATCAGGTCTGGCAATTTCTTACTTTTGCTAACTGGTCTTTCATGCCTGTGGACCATAAACGAAAACAAAGCAATATTTTATGCCGAGAGCTGCTGGAGGTCAGTTACCTTGGTTGAGCATAGTAACCGGATGGTGGTAACCGCTGGGAAGGACAAAGATAGGGGTCAGGATACTTTTAGAAACAAGAGGGCCGGGCTAGAAGGGAAGAATTCGGATAGTGGCTACCACTGGGAAGGGCAAAGACCAGAGTTGGCATACTTGTAGAAAGAGGAGGGTAGGGCAAGAAGGGAAGAAATATGATAGTGGTAACCACTGAGAAGGGCAAAATAAGGGTTAGCTTACTTGTAAAAACAGGAGAGCAGGGTTAGAAGGGAAGAATTCGGTTTTTAGTAACCACTGCGAAGGGCAAAGCTAAGGATTAGCATACTTGTAGAAACAAGAAGGCAGGGCTAGAAGGGAACAATCCGGAAGGTGGTAACCGCTGGGAAGGACAAAGATCAGGGTTAGCATACTTGTAGAAATAGCAGGGTAGGGCTAGGAGAGATCAATTCTGATAGTGATAACCACTGGGAAGGGAAAAGTTAAGGGTTAGCATACTGGTAGAAACAAGAGGGCATGGCTAGAAGGGAAGAATTAAGATGGTAGTAACCACTGCGAAGGACAAAGACCAGGGTTAGCATACTTGTAGAAAGAGTACGGTAGGGCAAGAAGTGAAGAATTCGGATAGTGGTAACCATTGGGAAGGGGAAAATTAAGGGTTAGAATACTTGATGAAACAGGAGAGCAGAGCTAGAAGGGTAGAATTCGGATGTTGGTAACCACTGGGAAGGACAAATGTAAGGATTAGCATACTTGTAGAAAGAGGATGGTAGGGCTAGAAGGAAAAAATTCGGATGGTGGTAACCACTGGGAAGGACAAAGATAAGGATTAGCATACTTGCAGAAAGAAGAGGGTAGGGGTAGAAGGAAAAAATTCGGATGGTGGGAACCACTGAGAAGGACAAAGATAAGGGTTTGCATACTTGTAGAAACAAGAGGGCAGGGCTAGAAGGGAAGAATTCGGATAGTGGTAGCCACTGGGAAGGGAAAAGATAAGGGTTAGCATACTTGTAGAAACAAGAGGGCAGGGCTAGAAGGGAAGAATCCGGATGTTGGTAACCACTGGGAAGGACAAAGGTAAGGATTAGCATACTTGTAGGAAGAGGAGGGTAGAGCTAGAAGGAAAACATTCGGAGAGTGGTAACCACTGGGAAGGACAAAGATAAGGGTCAGCATACTTGTAGAAACAAGAGGGCAGGGCTAGAAGGGAACAATTCGGAAGGTGTTAACCGCTAGGAAGGACAAAGATCAGGGTTTTCATACTTGTAGAAATAGGAGGGTTGGGCTAGGAGGGAACAATTCGGATAGTGGTAACCACTGGGAAGGGAAAAGTTAAGGATTAGCATACTTGTAGAAACAAGAGGGCATGGCTAGAAGGGAAGAATTAATATGGTGGTAACCACTGCGAAGGACAAAGACAAGGGTTAGCATACTTGTAGAATGGGAAGGGTAGGGCAAGAAGTGAAGAATTCGGATAGTGGCAACCATTTGGAGGGGAAAAATTGAGGGTTAGAATACTGGTTGAAACAGGAGAGCAGAGCTAGAAGGGATGAATTCGGATGTTGGCAACCACTGGGAAGGACAAAGGTAAGGATTAGCATACTTGTAGAAAGAGGAGGGTAGGGCTAGAAGGAAAAAATTCGGATGGTGGTAACCACTGGGAAGGACAAAGATAAGGATTAACATACTTGTAGAAAGAGGAGGGTAGGGCTAGAAGAAAAAAATTCGGATGGTGGTAACCACTGAGAAGGACAAAGATAAGGATTAGCATACTTGTAGAAAGAGGAGGGTAGGGCTAGAAGGGAAAAATTCGGATGGTGGGAACCACTGAGCACGACAAAGATAAGGGTTTGCATAATTGTAGAAACAAGAGGGCAGGGCAAGAAGGGAAGAATTCGGATAGTGGTAACCACTGGGAAGGGAAAAGATAAGGGTTAGCATACTTGTAGAAACAAGAGGGCAGGGCTAGAAGGGAAGAATTCGGATGTTGGTAACAACTGGGAAGTACAAAGGTAAGGATTAGCATACTTGTAGGAAGAGGAGGGTAGAGCTCGAAGGAAAACATTCGGAGAGTGGTAACCACTGGGAAGGACAAAGATAAGGGTCAGCATACTACTAGAACGAGGAGTGTACGGCTAGAAGAATCCGCAACCCGAAGATGGTTGCCACAGGAAAATCCAGGAGGCTGGCTGCCTTGAAGGAAGAAGGGAGAGTTTGGCGTGGGCAAAGTAACATGACACGCTCCGTCTGCAGCTGCTTCAAAGAAACGCGCCACCAGAGGAGAAACTAAGCACCTCTACCGCTTAACACCCAGAGCGGCGGACTGGATAAGTGCGTTAGTTCAACAACGAATATGTTTTGAAAGTTGAAGCCGGTTGAATATGGCTAACAGCAGAAGCATTTCTGTCAAAAATTCTTTACCACAGCTTATTGAGAATTTAAAATACATCCAAAGCTTTCAATGGATCTCGCGTTACGAAGTGCTAGGTGTCCAGTGAGCTTTTTGTTTCTTTTTATTTCCCTTAGTTAGTGTGAATGCGGGTTTTTGCTAAAATGTTAAAAATATCGATCTAAAACTTATTGGAGGAAAAAAATCAGAAAAATCAAATGGCCGGTACGGTAATGAACAATTACCAACCAATTAGGGACGCAAGGGAGAACACATTTCTGTCCACTGAACAGAACACCATTAGGTGAGAACGCTTGAGTAAGAAAGAATCCTCCTTTGCTATAGCCCAAGCAGTGGAACCTTCTCACAGGCTGGTCGGGAAGCTTCACATCATTGAAAAGTGTCTTTTGGCTGCCTTTGGGAAATTCTAGTGTCTATGCGCATTTTCAAGCATGGGTGAGCTAGCGGTACTTTTTGCTATCCTAATAAAATAATAATAGTTTGCTTTACCACCGAAGCGAATACGGACAGTTTAACGCCGAATCGATAACGAATTGAATAATGAGAGAATATTTCCGATATTCGCCAGAGCGCGAATGTCCTGTGAGCAATCCTGAGAAACAGGAAAGCGTTTATTTTGCAGTTATATCTGTATCTGTTAAAAGAGGCAAAGCTTACGTACATCTGAAGGGAAGCGACATGAATTCAGTATATGAATTTTATTGTCATGTGTACTTAGGAAAAATACCTTTTCCTCACCCGTCTCAGCTCACAAGAGAAGCGAGAGTTTACGCATGAGTTACGGCCTCCAAAGTCAGGCATAAAGGCCGGGTATGCTGATGTTTCTTGGGCCTTGCCGCGTCGTCCAATCTCTAAGGCCATGCATGGGGATTACGAACACCGCCTCGTAAATGAACCGCACCGTGGCACTATCCTATCCCGTGCATACCAATTTCGGCAACATAGTAACATGGCGTGTATGCTCCTTGTTTCTGGAATAGTCATGGCCGAAAAATACGGAAGATCTGATTTGAATTTCGCGCCAATTATTTGGGGAGTATCCGAAAACTTTAGGTTATATTTGATTCGTTGCGGAAAATTTTGTACTAATGATTTGTTCCAATTATAGAATTCAAAGATATAAGATTTGTTTTCGAAAATTTCCGAATATTTGTCGTTCGATGGTTTTGTTGTACAATTTTGATAACCTTCTGTGGTTTGGTTGACCCGTAGGCGCTTAAAAAGCCGCTTTCTTCAGCTCTTTCACATAGACGGGTCGAATCTTCGGCAATGTATACAAAGATGCAGAGAGTACAATTGTTCCAGGCGAATTGTGTTTTTTTTTTTGGCATGTAATAAGGGATACGCGATCCAGAATTTTTTCTTTCCTTCGAAAGTTTGCTTTTCTGCTGTGCCAGTCATGCCGAAAAATGCTAAAGATATGGTCCGGAATCCTTGGTTCCGTGATGTATGTGCTTTTCACACCAAAATTTCAGTAAAGCACTAAAATCTTGAACTTCACGAGGCCTAAGCGGCTCAATGAGCTTGTGTGGAGTCGGACCTTTAGGTAGACTTGGACAAGCCATAAATAAAGAAATAAAAGTTACCGCGACTGTTTCGAACGCAGGGTGCAGCGAACAGGTCAGCCTTGCTGGTCACTGCACGAGAGCACTATGCTACCGTCGCAGCTGATCAGACCTGGAGTTGTTGTTGCCTTCGTGACATGGCACATACTCACGACGGTGGATTGCCCAGGGTTCACTGAGGAGAGCCCAAAGAAGAGGATAAACTTGTGCCAAGCGAATGATTGTGCCTTGGGTGAAATATCAGAGCAATTGAAAAAGAAAGGAATAAACAAAACATCGGAATAGAATATCTGAGAATTGAATACATGAAGATTCCAAAACGATTTTTTTTATATGCGGAAATTTTGAAAATAATTAGCAAGGGAATCTGCCTATAGCTGTTTTGTATTTTTGGAGGTATTCGCAAACTTGATGCAGTGCAAAAGGTCTGGCGCTCGCGCCGAAAGAGAAGAGGAGCGGGACCGACAAAGTGTGCTTCTAGGTGTGCTCTCCTCTGACGTGCAAACCTCCGGCAAAACAGTAGGAAATGCTCCAGTGTTTCAACTTCACCACAAGCAGCACAAAGGTTTGTGGGACTGACCCTGCATCTACAGAATTGAATACTTAAACGGGGAATCCTGCACCGCATCAGTGTCATCGCTACCTCACACTACACGGATTTACACGCACGAGCCTTCCATGGGTGCATGACATGTTGGTAGTCAACAGTAGAGAGGAAGGGATCGTTGCACGTGGCTGTTATAAACTGAAAACGCTGAAAACGAGACATTCCGAAAAGAACAAGACTAGGAACGCTACAGGCAACAGGTACATGCAGAGCTGATTTTGCCAAAAACTCATCTGCTTCATTTTGTAAAATACCGTAGCAGCCAAACGAAGCGGTATCCAAATGAAACGCACCTCGTTCACCCATCCAAAAATAACAAAAATTAGGGAGTGTCTCGTAAAGCGCTTCGTGTGGACTTCAGCGCCAACAGCGCAGAGAGACAATCTGAGAGGAATATCACCTGTAAAGCAGTTGGGGGAATTTTTAATACAGCCAGCCCAAGAGCCATAAACTCTGAAAGAAATATGGTAGTGTAATCCTGGATTCCGACCGAAAAGCTCCACGAGACAGACTGAAAAAATACCAACCGCTGCCTTCAGGCGGGCCCGCAACACATCTTTAGCAATCACAGTATGGTGCGGGAAATGGGCAAGGTGATCAGACAGGTGTAAAGTTAATGCCCTTGCAGGCGAATGCTTCGCATTAGGAGGGAAAATATAACAAAAAACAATATCCACTGGTTACGTTCCCCTACAAACACTACATACAAAATTGAGATGCACACCAATGGTCGATAAAAGGTTCTGAGTAAAAAAAAAAATTTGAGGGAGGCGGAACCTTGGCTAATGAGGAGTGAGAAAGACGGCTGGGCGTGAGACGAAAATACGTGCAGCCACACCAGGAGCCGACTCAAATGTCCGCAAAAAAAGTCCTCACAGTCAAAAGTTGACAACGGGAGTTAAGGTCGGGAATACGAGCCTTCAGGTAAATAACTGCGGTGGAAACTGATTAAGGGAGACCTAGGCAGAGGCGCAGTGCTCGCCTTTCTAACAACAGCAAGAGATGAAGCATATATTTAGGGGTGCCAGAAAAGAGTACGCAGCCGAATTTCATAATGGGTCTGACATAGGCTTTGTAAAGAAGTAGAAGCGTGTCCTTGCGCATACCAAATTTCTAGTACTCATTTGTAGCACCCTATCTAGTGCACGCTCACCTTTCTGAACGTTAGTATTGATGTGGGGCCGCCAATTCATACTGGCATCATAAATAACGCCTAGCTACCTCAAAGATTCCACCTGAGGTATGATGTCCGAGCGACAGTATAACGAATTATATAAAGGCATGTTGTAATTAAAAACTAGCACATTGCTTTTGTGCACATTTAATATCAAATTTATTGTATCCAGCCGAACCTCGAGTGCATTGAGGTGAGCCTCGAGTGAACGATATAGGGCATGGACATGAATGTCGGCTGCAGAAGCAAAGAAGGCTATGTCATCTACGTAAGAATATTCTGTAAGGTCAAGTGCGCGGGAATGTCGCACAGCGGCAGATTGAATAGAAGTGCCGAAAGCACAGAACACTATGGCACACCTCTGTTCTGGGCATAAGTGTCTGAGGTGAAGGAACCGTCTAAGCAAAAGAACTGCCGTGCGGTTAAAAATTCGCCGACCCATGCATAAATGTAGAACAGCGGGTGTAGTATTGACGGTTAAGAGAGAAGGATCGAATATTCAACACTGTCGTATGCTTTAGCAATGTCAAGCTTCACTGAACCTGATACTTCATTCTTGCGCATAGCAAGGCGGACTTGCTCTCTAAACCGACATGGGCAGACCATATGGAGCATCCGCGGCGAAAGCCAATCCGGCCAGAGCTCAATGCGGTGAATTCTGAAACATGCGCTCATAGGCTGCTTTGCACAATTCATTCTATGATCTTTACCAAACTGGATGTTAGAGCTATCGGCCAAACGATACCAATATGGAAGCCTTTCTGTCAATCTTTTAAGAGCAATATTATTTTCGCCACCTTCCAGGAGTGCGGCAACCATACATTTTCCAATGATGTATTGACCAGATCGAGAAGGTCCTGAGTGAACTCTTGCGCTAAGATTTTCAACATACCGACCGCGACACCATCCCAACCTGGAGCTAAGGATTGCACTGAAGGAAGTGTAGTTGTTAACACTTATTATTCAACTACAACTTTGTCTGAGCAGGGGTAGGGTGCGAACAGAGGGACTCTACGCTGCTCCTGAAAACGCGATGCATGCCCTTGTGCGATTCACTTTAACTCATCTTTCACCTCATGTGGAGAGAGCACAACCGAGCTTGTTAACTGCAGGGCTGAGGATTTCACATTTCGTTCTATAAAACGAAACAAAGCCTTTCTATTTTTCGGGTTTGAAAAATATGTGTTTAAATTTTGATTGTTGCCATTCTTTGCTTGTGCAAAGTTCTTTTAAACGAGGCCGACAAAATTTGCAATTGATCTAATTTCCCGGGCTCTGATAATGCGAAAGGCTCCTCCACACTGCTATCCTGCGACGGAATGCTGTCTCACACGCGTCATTAATGGGGATTGTGATTTATTAGCAAATAGCAGATCGCACTGTAAATTGGGAGCTCTCCTTAGCCTTCAAAACTGAAGAAAACACTCGCTGAGCCCTGTCGGTCCTACATGAACAAGGATCAGATGTAAGGGAGGCGCGCAAAGACGAATTGTAGGCTGCAAGATATACTAATTGTTCGGCAGAACCATAATCTCGGAAGCGGCTCGCTAAAATGGGGAAAGTAATTGGCAGGTGGTCAATAGATGTGCCGTAGTCAATTGTGGACCATGCCCCTAGACCTACCCCTCTTGCTGCCAAGCACAAATCGAGAACTGAGCGAGAATGTCTGCGAAAGAAGGTTATGGCCCAAGAATTGCAGCATCGCACATCATTTGCCGACATCCATGCCCATAACAAATGTGAATGCGGGTCAGTATATGAACCCCAGACCACGTGATATGAGTTGAAGTCCCCTGCAATGATTACCCTGCTGGAGTTTGCAAGTAAGCTGTGTAGGTAGTCTGTTCTGTTACTCCTGTTAGAAAATAGAGGTTTGCGGCTTTGAGAGTAGCGCACTGCGGCAAAGTGAGATCTATAGATAGAAGCTCGCAATTAGAATTCATTACTTTTTTAGTTATTAATGGCCGGTGACATAGTATTGACGAAATCAGGGTTACCAAACCGCCGCCCCTACCATTTATGCGATCCGCTCGGAAAACACGAAACCTTTTTCAAGAAAATGACTTTACAGGGGAGATCCAAGTTTCTTGCAAATGCACAATATCTTGGTTATGAGAAGATAAAAGAATTTTTATATCAGGAAGAGAAGATGCAATAGAGAGACAGTTTTATTGGAGAACCTTTGCACTCTCCAAGATAAGCTACAAAAGGCTGAAACAGCCTCTTGTAGCATACCTGACTTAGAAGACACTTTATGAGGCCCTTTATTAATCTTGACCTGGGGAACGGAGGACTAAGAGGGAGAGGTGGAAGCACGACGCTACTGCGTAGGGCAAGCCATTTCCACGTCATTAGTGCAAACAGTGTTGCGAGAAAGACTTACAGGGACACTGTCTAATGGCGGCACGTCAGACGGCACTGAAACTTTCAGCACGGGCTTGATGTGATGTTGATGCTGGTGGAACTAGAGGCTGAGGTTGAGAAACAGCCCGATTTGCAACAATATCAGACAACGCCTGCGTGAAGCTGCTGAGCATGCGCTCGACCACAACTAAGAGTGCTTTTTCGACGGTTGAGGCTATTGAGGCAGACAAAGTGGCCTCGAGGTCAGCGGCAGAGGAACGCGCAAGGCTGGCGTAAGAGTGTTTTTTGCGGTTAAGGAGTGAATAAGCGTCTGTTCAATTAATTCCAATAAACGCTCCTGTGACCGTTTTTCACAAGTGGCATCATCGGCGCTGTAGCTGTTACAGCATAGACAACAGCTTGGTTGTTCAGCGGTGCAGCTGTCGGAAGAGTAGCCTTCACCACACATTCTGCATCTGGTCGGCAACTTACAGGCTCTACCACCACGTCCAAATCTCCATCATTCGGCGCATTGCAGGGAACGAGGATGCACCTGGTCCGCGCGGTAGACAATTGGCCAAATTTTGAACTCCGAGGGGCAGTGTGACCAGCTAAAGTTGTTATGACTGACTACGTAGCAACACGCACTCCAGCCACCTCGCGAGAGCAGCGTTATACAGAAAAAATTCCTGCTCCGGCATCCTGAAATTCGTCCAAAATTTCTTGAGTTGAAGATGACCGGTCCACTCGACGTACAATGCCTTTAGTGCACGCAAGCTCGTCGGGAATGAATGATTTAACCGGCAAAGAAGTGAAGGTATTACACCAGAGAAGATCCGACACACAATCAATGTTTGCTGATTTACAAACAATGCCACGCCTCCCAAAAGGTCGCACTTCAGAGATGTCGAGATAGTGACTAGTTAGACACTTCAGTGGTTGCTGTATTGTTTTCGGATTCTTCATTTTGAGAATTCCATCTCCTATCGGTACGAGTGCCACGGGAATTGAATCGACACCATTCTTTGAAATGAATTCAAAGGCAAGATTTCGACCGGCAGGCTGGCGAACCAGGCTGCCGAGCCTCCTACCGGGGAGGTGAAAGACATGCCTACACACAGCGCGCCGGCAACCTTGCATCACCCGAGTCAGCAGAGCTACCCTGAACTCTGGCCAAAACCCCTCGAACGTAGAACGGCCTCACCAAAAGAAACGCCCGGTACCACCAGGAAACGAAGCAGGCAGGCGGTGACGACAGCTGGTCGTTCGGTCGTTGCGGCGCGTACCCGGCAGGTCGTTCGATGTTAAGTTGGAACGCAACCTCACGCTAAGCATATCACACCGTCGTCTTCTTCAACTAGCATACTACTATCGAACTAACATACACACTCTGGCGCTGTGCATTGCACGCCGTCGTCTTCATGAACTAACACTACTATAGAAGGAATATCTTTGTCAGACGTGTCAGCAACCTACCCAGGCAAAGCTATGATCTAACCAGGCTTAACACATTCTTTCTTACGCCTACTCGGTTTAACTGCGTTAAAACCCTGCCGCTTTCAAGAAACATGATTTTTTTTTCACATTATACGCTTCAATGCCAATGATGACTACGCTCGCTGCAGCTCCAGAATTCTTGAGCGCGTATTTCGTGTTTGCACATGCAAGGCGCTCGTTTTCGCCATTTAAGAACTCACATCTTCTCCGCAGTATGAATGCTCTTTTTCTTCTTGATTTGCTCTTGTGAGCCCGGGAAATGAGGCAAGACTACGGAGCGCGGAAAGAAACCGCGCCCTCACCTTTCACAACGGCTGTTGCAGTTGCCTGCAGTCCCCGATGAATAAAAGCTCAAAACCTGCCTCCAATGTGTGCGTTACCAAAGAAATCATACCCATTTCACCAGAGCTCGACTGGTGGTTCTGACAAGAAGAGCTTATAGTAGAGAACATTTTGGGAAGCGAACACTTACATGCGCAGAGTCTTGCAAATGTTTTAAAGAGTGCATAAAGAGAAAAAAGCCTCGTAAAACGAATTTAATTTCAACTCTGCGTCGAGGTTTTGACAACGCACATTGAAAAAAAAAGAAACTGTATCATAACGTTTCATTGAATAGGATATTTGAATTACATCACTCTATTTTTGTCTTGTATGAAACACTGATTGCACATTGCTTCATGTAAAACGTTATTGAAGGCACAGTAGCAGAAAATGAGAGAATGTTTGCTATATTTGCACCAGTTCGAAAGTAGTGACTAGTGCCAGGTAGAATACGACGTTGAGAG
The DNA here is from genome assembly GCF_052857255.1 of Amblyomma americanum. Lineage (NCBI taxonomy): Eukaryota > Metazoa > Arthropoda > Arachnida > Ixodida > Ixodidae > Amblyomma > Amblyomma americanum. The sequence goes on from NC_135501.1 coordinate 93,749,575, forward strand.
GGCATTAAATACTATAGGACAGAGCACTCGCGCTTCTCCTAAATACAATAGACAAGAGGAGATTCTGCTCGGGTCAGAAACACCGGATTAGTGCCACGTAGAAGACGACGATGAACGGGTAGAGCTACAGAACGGAACGCTCGCGCTTCTCGTGCATACAGTCGGCAAGAGATGATTTTGCTAGGCTCTTATGATCTGGATTAGTGCTTTGGAAAAAGCAAGCTATTTAACAGATGGCTCACTAAACACAAAGCTTTGCCAAAGAGTAACAAAAATTTAAAGCTCAGAATGTTCATCTATGAGAGGGTAGATTGGGAGCATGATGTTCGGCACACTTAATAAACAAAACACACCACTAAAACAAAAAAGTGAGAAGTGCGTGTTGAAAGGCTCTGAGAAGCTGCTAAGAGGAGATAGGGAGCATGTGTAGCGGCATTCCAGCCTATATCCCACTATCACTTCTGATCAGCGTCATTTTTTGGTTTCTTAAGTTGATATGTTGACAGTTGTAGCCGGGTGTATTATCTTATCAACCGTCTCACGTGCGCAAAGGCGCTGGAAAAATGGTGACTCAATTCGGATTCCACATCATGAAAATTCCTTGCGTTGCCCTTTGGAGTGGGATTGAAGAAAAAATTACGAGAAGCCCTTAAGAAAGCGAGGCATGGCAGCAGACCGAAAACTAGCATTGGTTCGACAAAGAGCTCATTGTCGCCCTTTCCTATTTTTTGGTGTGCCTTCAAAATATAATGACAACCTCTATGCGCCTAGACGCGTTGTTTTAAAGATCACAATTATTGTTACTACTGTTGTCATTGACAATGTGAAATATAAGCTTCGTTCCAGAAGTACTGGAAGTCGCTATGTGCAGCAGCGACCACAATGAATATGCGTTTAGGCGAGAGGACGGAATACCCGCCGTGGTGGCTCAGTGGTTATGTCGCTCGGCTGCTGATCCAAAGTACCCGAACCCGACCACGGCGGCAGCGTTTAGATGGAGGCGAAACGCCAAGGCGCCCGTGTGCTGCGCGATGTCAGCGCTCGTTAAAGATCCCCAGGTGGTAGAAACTCTTCCGGAGCCCTCCACTACTACCCCTCTTTCCTTTCTTTTACTCCCTCCTTTATCCTTTCCCTTACGGCGCGGTTCAGGTGTCCGCCGAAATGTGAGACAGATACTCCGCCATTTCCTTTCCCCAAGAACCAATTTTCAATTTCAGTTTTTTTGTGAGGACCGGATCGCGGACTATCTGTGCGGAGCGCCTACCACGTTACGCAAATTTCACTTCACTGAGTGACCTCGGGTGTCCTGTACCGAATCATACTCTGCGCAGAACGCCCAATGATCTTGGTAGTGACATTTAAGTGACGTTGTTGTCGGTTCGTGCGGACCAACCACGATCCGCTCTCATCGACTGAACGCGCTCTAAAGCTCCGTTCCTTGCGTTTCAGTGGGAGCAAGATACCAAAAAAGAGCGGTAAAAAATAGGCGGTGGTTTAGCTCTGGTTTAACCTGGAGTGTTGCAATAGCTGCAGCTGGCCGGGTGGAACTTGGTCACCTGACCAACCACGTGACAGCGTGGCGGCGGCGCCGCCACAGGGTTCCGCGCTGCCACAGGGTGGCGGCGGCGCCACGCTGACGGCTCGAAATGCTACCGTAATGTAGCTACCGCTCCAAAAAATCTTGCTCAATAAAGAGAAAAAGGTACGGTATTCACTTGACCCTCACGCACCCTCGATTATAAGGCGCATACATTTTTAAAGATAAAAAAAACAAAGGGCACTGACGTCGATTGTAACGCCCACCATATTTTCATGCTTGGACAAACATGATCACCCTATTTTATACCGTCAGGATTTCGTTGCACGTTCCATCGCGGCCTCCTCAGAGTCTGCACTGCAGACCTTAGCTTTGACGGGAGCTCCGGCAGCGACGAGGTCCTCGGCTAAGAGGGCAGAACGCCAAAACGCTCTCTGCCCTGAACAGGAGCTTCAGTGACGGTTAAGCGCTCGCCACCGGGCGGCTCGGCTGCGCCAATGTGTGCCTAAAAAGTCTCCACCCAAAAGGTCGCCTTTTTCATAAAGAGGAAGCTTTACATCTTCCTTCTGTAGTTTGTTCGGCATGCTTCATCATCACCATTCCATTCCATTCCAAAAACTATTATTTCCATCAGAAATGGAGACCCCCTACTCCCTACCCCTGGCGCGCAGGCCTAGGGGCAAGGGCCGGGGCCTCCGCGACTAAATGCAGGCAAAGAGTTGCTGTCTCTTTGCGGCCTCTACCGCCTGATGGATGGCTTTCCTCTGCATGGCGGGGTCCGCGCTTTGCAGAAGGGTCTCAAGGCTTCTCTACTATTTATTCCTTCATTGACCCCTGGGGAGTGTGTGCATTGCCAGATTATGTGGTCGAGGGTCACCCTCTCCCCGCATTCCTTACATTTATCATCTATGTCTTCATCTTTCAGGACGTGTGATGCCCATACCGTATTTATGTAGTTTCCTGCTTGTAATGTGCGCCAAGTTGTTGCCTCTCTGTTTCCGAGTTCTTTTTCCGGTGGAGGGACAGTTCTTCGCTGTAATCTGTAGTTTTCTTTTATCTCCGTGTATGTCTGTAGTCTCCCGTCAAGCTCCTAGCAATCGGGCGGCTCTGCTCTTGCCCGGAGGTAGAGATCTCGGGCTAAGAGGTGCGCCGCCTCGTTGCCTGGAACTGACTTGTGATCTGGTGCCCATATGAGGCTAATTTTCCTATCAATTTTCCTTCCAACTAGTATTCGCACCGCTTCTGGTGCTACTCTGCCCCTTCCCTAATTGTAGATGGCTGTTTTGCTGTCGCTTATTATGTAACTTGCCTTGGTGCCTATGCAAGCAAGCGCTATTGCTACTTCTTCCGCTACCTCTGAATTGCGGCTGCGTATTGTTGCTGCCGAGATTGCTTTACTTTGGCCATCTACTACCGAGGCTACTGCTGCTCCCAGTTTGCCGCTCGCCGCATCTGTGTATGCCACTGTCTCGCTGTTTACTTCGCTGAAGCGTTAGACTAGTGCTTAAGGTCTTTTTTCTCTCCTTTCTTTATTCAAGGTGGGATGCATGTTCTTGGGAAGCGGGTCAATCCTCAGCGGTTACCTCATTTTTCTTGGAATATCCTGTTTCTTTTGCATGCCTCTATCCGTCTGCTGTCCCAACATGCTTAGAATGGCCCTGCCTGTGTAGGTTTGGCTGAGTCTTTCCTGCTGGGCGGTCCTTATTGCTTCGGCTATTTCTTTCCATGTATTATGGATTCCCATTGCTAGGAGGCTTTCGGTGGAGGTGCTTATGGGTATTCCGAGTGCTCGTTTGTAGCATCTCCTGATTATTGAGTCCAATTTATCTCTTTCTGAGGCCCGGATGTTTAGATATTGTGTAGCGTAGCTGAGTCGGCTGATGACGTATGCTTGTACCAGCTTAACTAGGCTCCTTTCCTTTAGCCCTCTTCCCTTGAGGGCTATTCTTCTGAATATCTGTCATCTGTGCTGCGTAGCCTTCCAATTTCTTTATGGTTTCGTCGTTGTATCCGTTACTTTGAATGAAAAGACCTAATATTCTTATTTTGTCTACTTTGGGTACTTGTTTGTTTCCGACCATGATGTTGAGATCGCTGTCTTTTTTCAGCCTTAATGATTTGGGGTTGTACATTAAGAGTTCTCATTTTTCTGGTGAGCAGGCAAGCCCCCTAGCTGCTACGTACTCTACCACTGTATCTGCAGCCGTTTGCAGCTTGTTCTCTATTTCTGCGTCGCGACCTTTGTTTATCCATACGTTTATGTCGTCAGCATACATTATGAAATTTAGGTTTTTTATTCTCCCAAGTTTAGCTGGGAGACCCCTCATTGCCAGATTGAAGAGGAGTGGGGAGAGTACCGATCCTTGTGGGGCACCTCTGTTTCCCAGCTCTATTTCTTCTGATTCCAAATCTTGGTATCTTATCTTTGCCGTCCTGTCTGTCAGGAAGTTCTTTATGTAATTGTAGGTTCTGCCTCCTACGCCTATTTCCTGACGTTCTGTCAGGATTGCCTCGTGTTTGACATTGTCAAAAGCTTTCTTGAGGTCTAGACCTAGGATTGCTTTTATATCTCTCGATCACGAGTTTATGATGTCGTGCTGGAGTCTCAACATCACATCCAGGGTGCTTAGGCCCGGCTGGAATCCGATCATCTCATTCGGCCATAAATCATTATCTTCCATGAATCGGGTTAGCCTCGTTTGGATTACATGTTCCATTATTTTCCCTACACACGATGTGAGGAAATCGACCTGAGGTTCTCAAGCTTAGGGGGCTTGCCCGGTTTGGAGATTAGTATGATGCTAGCTTCTTTCAATCGTTTCGGAAGTTCACCCTTCTCCCACACCTGCTGTACATATTTTGTTATAGCTATGATCGACTCATCTTCAAAAATTATATAAAGCGCACTTAGGACAACAGACAAGGGAGACCAAACAACACAAGCGATCGACTCATCCTCTAGATTTCGCAACATTTTTTTTTGTTATTCCATCTGGTCCTGGGGCCGATTTCGTTTTAAGCCTGATTATTTCCGCTCTCACTTCAGCCTCCGTTATGGGTGCGTCTAGCTCCTCATTTGGGGGTCCCCCATATTCTGGTAGGCTGGTGCGAGTCACGTTTCCTATGTATGTTTGCTTGATTTCTTCCATGAAGCTCTCGTCTGTTTCGTCGTATTTATGTCCCGTCTTGGCTAGTCTTATGTTTGTCTGCGACCTGGATTGGGTTGGGTCTAGTAAGTGTCTTAGAATGTTCCATGTTTTTGCTTGACTCATGCCTTTTTCCATTAAGTCGCATTTGCTGCACCAGTTTTGTTCGCATAGTTGTTGTGCGCATTTTTCGATTTCTCGATTTAATCTGGCTATTCTTCTTTTTAGATTCCGGTTCCATTTCTGTCTTTTTAGCTGGTTTTCTAGACTACCTTTTGCCTCCCAAATGTGCAGTAAGTAGTTTGCTGTCTGCTATGAGTAGGGCGTCTGGGCCTTCTAGAATTACCGTTGCTTCGGCGGCATGTCTTTTGAGTGTGTCTGTCCACTCTCCTAGGTCCGTGATAGTTGCGGCTGAGGATTCCTCCCTCACTTTCTAAATTTGTCCCATTCTGTGACTTTTGGCTGTTTTAACCGTTTTTCTTTGACTCCCTGCATTAGCGTAGTGGCATTTATATAGTGGTCGCTGCCTAGGTCTTGTCCTGTATTTTCCCACGTTACTGTTATGGTGTTTTTGGAGAGTGTTAGATTGGGTGTGGTGTCCACGGTGACAGTTTCCTTTTCTAGTTCGGTTTCCTGGGTCGGTGCGTAGTGAGAGGCTCAGTTTTTGTATATCCTCCCACAGCTGCCTTCCCCTGCCGTCTTTCCTGTTGTATCCCCACTCCTCATGCAGCTCATTTAAGTCTCCTACGATGAAGAGAGGGTCCTTTCCCGCTGCTTTTAGAGCTTTTCGGAAGATGGCCCCGAACCTGATCTTTTACTGTTTAGGGCTTGAGTAGATGTTTAGTAGAAAGAGATTGGGCTCTTCTTTCCTACCCGTAAGCATCTCCACTAAGACTCCTTCTATGTCCCTGGATTGAATATCGTGTTCAATTGTTGCTATGTTTCTTTTCACTAGGGTTGTTACCCGCGATTTTTCCCCTTTATCACTGTGAAACGCCTGATATCCTGGGAGGGATGCTAATTTCCCGGTCTCTTGCAGCGCTATTGCTAGCGGCTTCTCTACTAATGTGTCTATGTAGTTTTGCAGTAACACTCGCTTGCGTTGGAATCCTCGGCAGTTCCACTTCCAAATGATAGACTTATTTTGGGCGTTTCTGGCCATATTGAATTTGAGTAACAGTGTCCTCTAAGTTTTTCTGTCGCTCTCCAAGGGCAATCAGCTCGGTTCTTTGTGTTTGTAGTTCGGTTCTCTGCGCCTGCAGTTCTGCTGTTATGCTTTCAAATCTTTGATTTATATTTCTTGTATCTGGCTGAGTGCAGCCATGACCTGCGCCATGAGTTCTCTTTGTTCTGTCAGCATCGCTTTTATCGAGTTCCTATTTCCTTCACATTCATTCTTTAGCTCTACCCATATATCTGTTTCATTATCTCCTTTTCGTTTAAGTGGGGGTCTTCTGACTGTTTCTGCCTCCTCCATTTTCTCTCCTACCATTTCCTGCCGCTTGAGTGTTGGGGGGGGGGGGGGTAGTTTGTTGAGCGGGTTGTGCGGGTATGGGTTGTGCGGGTTGTGTGCGGGAAGGAGGGATGTTGCCTTTTCTCTTTCTTTCTTTCATTCTGTGCTTTGAAGAGGTTATTTATGAACCTTTGAAGCTCATCTACTTTTTTCTTTAACTGTTCTATTTCTCTGTCCTTATCATCAATAGCCTGGGAGGGCCCTTCTACAAAGCTTACATGTTTGGGCTTTCTGCTTGGATTCCTGCTTCTGCTCATTCTCTTGCCCCAGGGGTACTTTGGGTCCCTTGATCTCGATCTCCTACTTCACCTGGTCTCCTGGCTCCCGGGGTCGGAGGGTTTCCTTTGCTGTTTCCTCCCAGCTTGGGGAAGTCCTCCTTGCGGAGTTTCTTGTCTAGGTCCGCCGAGGGTTTCTGTTGCTGGGTCGCCTACTCTTCCTGTTTGTCCTTTTTCATCTCCCAGATTCTTTTCTTGACTTCGTACGGTGTTCGGTATAGCTCTTTGCACTTTTTGTCGCCGAGTGGGTGCACTTTTCCGCAGAGCTGGCACTTGTCATCATCACGAGACCGCCATGACGTCACTACGCTCTGGCTGCGCCGCGCTCGTGTTGTAGCGCGTGAGTCATAGCCTTGCAACCGCTACAGACTGTGCAGTAAGTATAAAATAACTAATTAATAAATTAGGTAATTAAAGTAATTCATTCAATTCAACTGTCAAAGTGATGGACAGAAAGTTCCGTCGTGTGAGACATAACAAAATAAAAGTTGTAATGAACTAATTTGTAATCTAAATAGTTAATGTAGTTGAATTATTGCAATTGTGAAGTCAAGTGCTAACTCGCAACACTGGTCGGACTAATGACATATGCACCTTTAGTTGCATGCTGTAAGGCGTGTTTGAGGTGTCCACCGAGATTCCGAAATCAGAGAGCTACTGCGTCCTTTAGATAGATACAGAGGAGGAGGGAAAAGCAGGCATGTTAACCAGAAAGGAGTTCCGATGGCTACCCTGCACTGGGGAAGAGGAATTAAGGGACTAAAAAGAGGAAGAGAGAAAGGAAAAAGGCATAACACACACGCACAACACTGTCACAATTTTCCACTCATTCCAGTCGCTCTCAAGTAGGCAAAGAGTGCCTTGTATGCCTTAAGGGCAGTCGACTGCTGTGGCCACGAACCGATGATCTTTTGTTCTGTTAATGGGCGAGAATCGAAGCGGTCCAGGGCAGAACCCAGTGTATGTCTTGCACTCGCAAATGCAGGGCACTCACAGAGAAGATGAGTGATGGTCTCCTCACAACCACAGCTTTCACAGGCAGGACTGTCGGCCATCCCCATCCGGAAAGCAGAATGGTTGGTAAAAGCAACACCGATCCATAAACGGCATAATTATGTTGCTCCGCGACGTGCTAAGTTATGTGGAAGACGAAGGCGCTGTTCAAGGTCCAGTGCCGTGAGGCGGAGGTTGCAAAACTCTCCCGTGTTCCACGCTGAAAGTGTGAGCTCCAGCGCCAAAGAGCGAAGCCCACACGCAACGTCAGGTCTTGATATTGGGATCCTCACTGGAAGTCCGTCGTGAGCAGAACGCGCAGCACCATCGGCCTGGCGATTACAGTTAATACCACAGTGTTTTGGCAGCCATTGAAAAATGATGTCATGACCTTTGGATACGGTGCCGTGGTACAGTAGACGAACCTCAGCAACAAGTTGTTCCTGCGACCTGCGGCGCAGCGTAGCTTGCAGGGCTTGAAGGGCTGCTTTAGAGTCGGTGAAAACCGTCCAGTCATGTGGAGGTTCTTGACTGATGAACTCTACCACAGCCCGTAAGGCTGTGAGTTCCGCACCAGTTGAAGATGTTGGCTAAGTCGTCTTCACTTTCATGAAGATGGATCTGGCCGGTATCACCACCGATCCCGCAGAACTGGTCGAGTGAACTGATCCATCTGTGTAAACATGTATGCGGTGACTGTGGTAAGAATGCTGGTGATTCAATGTCAGTTGTCTGAGAGCAGGCAGTGATACACCAGCTCTCTTCGTAATGCCAGGAATATAGAGGTGAACCCGAGGTTCATGAAGACTCCATAAGAGAGGGCACGGTCTTGACGCAGGGGTGAACTCCGAGGGATGAACTCTGCGTCCTTTAATTTCAGCAAAACGCATGCCTTCGCATTCCTAAACGTACGCAGAATTAAGTATCCTCAGAATTTTTTTAACGAGCGAAGTAGTGAACGCGACGCGTCTTCGCAACTGCAGAATCCTTGCTGCCCGGAAAAAAAAGGCCGGCGCCTTTCTGACCGTACATTTCAGATGCTCGCGAAGCGTATTGACATCTAATACTGCGGTAGGCTAGGTAGGTGTTATCGTTAATGTCCAAACGCGAGCAATAATATTAATAATAATAATAATAATAATAATAATAATATAATAATAATAATAATAATAATAAATGTTTTGGGGGAAAGGAAATGGTGCAGTATCTGTCTGATATCACGTTGGACACCTGAACCGCGCCGTAAGGGAAGGATTAAAGGAAGGAGTGAAAGAAGAAAGGAAGAAAGACGTGCCGTAGTGGAGGGCTCCGGAATAATTTTGACCACCTGGGGATCTTTAACGTCAACTGACTTCGCACAGCACACGGGCGCCTTTAGCGTTTTTCCCGAGAAATACCCAATCACCATTTTATGATGTCGATGACAATAGAGTGTTGCTGGCGGCGTAGTTTTCTTCTTGTACTCGATTGTAACGCACATTTTAGGAGTGGTTTTCCAGACAAAAGCTGCGCGTTAGAATTGAGTAAACACGGTATATCTCATATACTATATGAACAGAACTTTAGAATCTCTATAGGAAGAACCACGTGACGGAAGCGAGCAGTTAAAGAAACCAAGGAGGATGTGTGATAATTTGTTCTTTTTTTCTTGTTCATCAATTGGATATGAATGGAATAATTATTATTTTAAAATATAACAAATTACAAAGCAGAAGGAATCAACTACTTACCGCCGGTAGGATCCGAACCCACAGCCTTCGAATCTCGCCTCATCTGCTCTACGAACTCAGCTACGGCAACGGCTGTGCAATCCCCTGTTTTCGGGGGTATTTATGTGTACCGTAACCTAGCCTTCGATTGTGTTCACGAGCGCCACCCTCTTGCATGCGCCGGACGTTGTATGTATTGTATAACCGCCAGTGCCACATAGGAACATGATCAACCAGAGGGGGCGAAAGCTGAGCGGTAACCTTTTTATGCGACCTTTGGCATCAAGACTGCCAGAATCGAGGCCCGCATTAGCTGCTGAGCAGACAAGGGAAGGAAAAACAGGGGCTTGTTATGACGTACAAGACGGAAGCGAACAGTCACAGAAACCAAGGTGCATATAGAGGATGTTTTTTTTAATTTTCCGTTCATCAAAAGGATAAGAATAGGCACTTGTTATTTTTCAAAGACAAGTTATTAGAAAGCAGAGGGAAAAACAACCACATGCCACCGTCGGGATCCGAACCCACGGCCTCCGAATTAGGCGCCCGGTGCTCCACCAACAGAGCTGCGTCGAAAGCCGTTTAGTATTCCGCTTTCAGGGATATTTATGCGCAGTGTAACCGAACCTTTAAAGTTTTCATCAGCGCGACCCTCTTCCGTAGTGGTGGACGTAGTACGCCCTGTATACACAGAGTGCAATATAGGAACGTGATCGACAGATGAGGGCGAAAGCTGTGCGAGAACCCTGCACGCGTGTGCGAGGCGTAGTCCTTCCAACGGCCAGAGAAAGCACTGCGGCTTCTGTTGTGCGCACTTATCAGCCTACAACTCCTCCGAATAAATTTGTACAGAGTCGATCACAGTTGTCAAAGCGCTCGGGCGGTGCGCAGTGGAGCAAAATAAGTGAAATACTTTCGAAGCTGCTTTGCTATCGTTGCGCGGTTCCCGTGTCTATTCGGCTGCTCTCCAGCGCAAGCATTATCAGAGAAGTCAATACCTGCTTTAGAATGTCGCCTTACTTCCCCCGGACGGCACCTCTCGAGCGCTCTAGACAAGTGTGATCTACTCTGTACGAGCCGCTGCGATCACACAAAGGCGCTGTAAACTAACGCGTTTATTCTGAACATGACATGGCACTTCTCCGTGGCCGCTGGAGAGAAGCAAAGTTTCGCGAAATACTGCCGTCGACAGCAGAACGCAAAACTGAAGCCTGTGCCACTAGAAAAGAAAGGAGAGGAACGCACGGTGATAGCCCAGGCAATGACGTGCACGTGACGGGGACGCCATGCTGCGCCACGAGTGACAGCGGAGACATTGACGTCAGCGTCACTCTCTTGCCGATTGGATTGAGTTTAAGAGAGGTGGTGAGGCGGAAAAGGTGGGGCCTGCAAAATTCGCGACGATATTTTTCCTGAGGATCGGCCACGTGAGCGGCGTCTGCATCAACTCCATCGTGCGCCCGCGATGCTACGAGTCACACAGCGGTGATGTACGTACCCTCAACAGCGCTACCCGTTCAAATCCGTAGCGCTCCACCAAAAGCGCAGTGTGGTTGAGGTAGCCGAAGATTTCTGCGCAAGAATAACCGGCCCTCCAAATCCAGGCGCAACGCTGCACTGCAACAATGTTCCACCCACACGGGATTCTCGGATGGATGCACTATTTTCCATGGAAGAACTTGATGCTGCGCTGGCTTGTTGTAGAAGGTCATCATCACCAGGGCCCGATGGTGTGATGTACTCCGCACTTGCCAACCTTGGCCAAGAAGCTCGACGGGCTCTTTTGGACACTTATAACAAGTCATGGACTGCTGACATAGTTCCTCATGATTGGAAGACCAGTCGTTTGGTTCCACTTCTTAATCCGGGGAAATCACCGCTCGACCTTTCATCATACCGTCCAATTGCACTCGCCAGCTGCGTCGGCAAAGTCATGGAAAGAATGCTGCTCACACGCGTGGAATGGTACTTGGAGCGATATCAGATTTATCCAACCTTCATGTCTGGGTTCAGACGGGGCCGCTTTTTTATCGACAACGTGGTTGACCTTGTAACGTCGGTGCACCAGAGCAAAAGTTTGAAAAGATTGACAGTGGCATTGTTTTTGGATATCGAGGGCGCGTACGACAACGTAACGCATCAGGCCATTTTGGACGCAATGGAAGCTGCTGAGATCGGAGGCCGCACGTTCAGCTGGATACGCAGCTATTTATCAGAGAGGTCGTTTTTTGTCCTGGCTGCGGACGGACCAACGTCCTTACACCGAAATTCGGGCGTAGACCCTCAGAGTGGAGGGCTGAGCCCAGTTCTCTTCAACCTTGCTCTTATCGGCCTGGTCGACGTATTGCCACAATCTGCTCAGATCTCGGTATATGTAGACGACATCTGTATTTGGGCATTAGGGGTGACCCGTATTCAAGTTCGTGCAAGACTTCAAAAAGCGGCATCGATATTGACATCTTATCTTCCCCTGCAGGGCCTGAACATTTCGACCGAAAAGTGTTCACTTGTGGCATTCACACGCAAAATAATGTCACGTTACACCATTCGCATCAATGGCGAAGTCATTCCCTATGAGAGTAGCCACAGATTCCTTGGTGTTATCATCGACAGAAACCTCTCGTGGAGTCCACATATCTACGACATGAGAAAGAGACTAATTTCTATAGTCCACGTTCTCTCCTTCCTCGGGGGAAAGTCCTGGGGCGCATCAGTGCGCTCTATGATACAACTGTACCATTCCCTATTTCTGGGCTACATGCGGTACAGTCTTCCGATATTCAGTTCCATTAGAGAAACAGATATCAAGACTCTTCAAAGAGGGCAAGCGCAAGCTCTCCGTATTTGTCTTGGACTGCCTAAATGTGTATCAACAGCAGCAACGGTTCTTGTTGGCCGGGAACATCCTGTTACTACATACATTGCTGTTGACACCATGAGAACACATATTAGGCACCTCACACGGGTTCCCTCTCATCACCTCGCAACACTGCCAATAATTAGGCCGCGTACTACATTCGCCAAATTCATTGAAGCCCATCGCTCATATCTTCCATCGCAGTTCACCCCTGCGTCAAGACCGTGCTCACCCTTATGGAGTTTTCATTAACCTCGGGTTCACCTCTATATTACTGGCATTACAAAGAAAGCTGTAGTATCACTGCCCGCTCTCAAACAACTCACATTGAATCACCTGCATTCTTACCACAGTGACCGCATACATATTTAGACAGATGGCTCAGTTCACTCGACCAGTTCTGCGGGGTCGGTGGTGATACCGGCCCGATCCATCTTCATGAAAGTGAAGACAACTTAGCCAACATCTTCAACTGGTGCGGAACTCGCAGCCTTACGGGCTGTGGTAGAGTTCATCAGTCAAGAACCTCCACATTACTGGACGGTTTTCACCGACTCTAAAGCAGGCCTTCAAGCCCTGTAAGCTGCGCTACGCCGCGGGTCGCAGGAGCAACTTGTTGCTGAGATCCGTCTACTGTACCACGGCACCGTTTCCATAGGTCATGACATCATTTTTCAATGGCTGCCAGGACACTGTGGTATTAACGGTAATCACCAGGCCGATGCGACTGCGCATTTTGCTCATAACGACGGACTTCCAGTGAGGATCCCAATATCGAGACCTGACGCTCACACTTTCAGCGTGGAACACGGGAGAGTTTTGCAACCTTCGCCTCAAGGCACTGGACCCTGAACTGCGCCTTCTTCTTCCGCGTAACTTAGAACGTCGCGACGCAACGCTGTTATGCCGTTTATGGATCGGTGTTGTATTTACCAATTACTATGCTGTCCGGATGGGGATGGCCGACAGCCCTGCCTGTGAGAGCTATGGTTGTGAGGAGACCATCGCTCATCTTCTCTGTGAGTGCCCTGCATTTGTGAGTGCAAGACATGCACTGTGTTGTGCCTTGGACCGCTTCGATTCGCGCCCATTAACAGAGCAAAAGATCCTCAGTACGTGGCCACAAAAGTCGACTGGCCTCAAGGCATACAAGGCAATCTTTGCCTACTTGAGAGCGACTGGATTGAGTGAAAAATTGTGACAGCGTTTTATGTGTGTGTGCGTGTGTGTGTTATGCGTTTTTTCCCTTCTCTCTTCCTGCTTTTAGTCCTCTAATCCCTCTTCCCCAGTGCAGGGTAGCCAACCCGAACCCCTTTCTGGTTAAAATCCCTGCCATTCCCTCCTCCTCGTTATGTATCTATCTTTTTCATTTTCATTCCTGTGTGCAGAGGTTTCGTGCACAGGCTACCCCTCAATTTTTCTATTTTAATGTTCACTGTAAATTCAATAATTATAAAGGCAATTAAAATAAATTTATTTTTCCGCCTCAGTGCAAACAGAGCCCCGCTCCAAGTCGCTCCCAATCCATGGAACGTACTGCAATATAAAAATTGGATCAATTTGACCCATCTTTTCATGAAAACTTGGTGCAGTTAGAAAAAATGCTGATTTCAATATTCTCAGCGATAGCAGGAATGAAACTGGCTATTCCTACTGACTCTTTGTTTTTCAATTCAATACAGCAGTTGCCGTTTCGCGGTAGGATGTGAAGCCAACGCATTGAGGCCAAAAGTGGGCAGCGTTTGATTCCCTGCGCCAAGACAGAGCAGGAATAAAAGCAGCGCTTAGAAAATCCTGCCGAGTTCCGCTGGTCAAACGAGTCTAAAGAAAATATTTGAATGAAAAGTTGATGATAAATAGGAGGCCAGGCAGCGTCGAATATTCTGAAGTACTCTAGAGAGTGCGAAAAGCGTGTGGAAAAAGGCGCACACCATCGCATGAAATAGAGAAAGGAACCGAAGGTATGCAAAGCATTCGTAAGACTACAGGAGGGATCCGACCCAGCATCTTTTTTTTCTGCGTGCTCGTGAATTCTTAAAAAAACGCCTTTTGCAGAGTTTTTAATGGATCTGCGAATAAGGAAGTGATCTCTGCGCGCAATACCCGAGATATTCGGTGCTTACAGCACCGCGGCCCGCCATTCCGCAAGAAATAAAGCGCCCGCCGAAGAGAACCATTAAATTTCTTCCTAGGAGCCAGAAGTCTCGAATCTTCCATTCGGGGCTTCCAGAATAAAGTGCAAGGCAAGCGGAAAACGAAGAGACTATCAAATAAATATACAGGGAACCAATAGAGAACAACGCTCTGTGGCAGAATCGAGCAACTTGACACTGCTACGCAAGAAGCAAGTATAAACGAACGTGGTAAGCTGTGCTAGATGTGCGCATAGCGAATCCATTCCGGGATAAGCTTTTCGTTATATGTTCTCTCGCAGATGAGGCGCTGTGCAAAAGAGAGTTCAGATGCAAGGCGAGAATATCCGTAGTTTAGTGTTTGCACAAGAGATTAGTGAATCATGCAAACTATAAAACATGAAGGCAGCTGAGAGAACAGGATTAGTGCGAATAGCAGCACAAAGGATTCGGTTGTTCTTACTAGCAGGGCTTTGGGTGTTCGTGAACAGATTAAGCAGAGGTAGCCTTTTTCCTGCAATGCAAGCGAAAGTTAAAAAACATTTAGAGAAACGGTGGTTAACTGTAATGAAAGTCCCAGCTGACTGAAAAAACATTTTATTTATTAAAAACAATGCTATTAAAAGGGTATAAAAAGTGCAACTCATTGAGCTCTCAACAGAAAAGAAAAGAACCACATTACCTCCACGTATTGTCTTTGATTACTCGTTTTTTTTTCTGGGTGAATAATTAAACCACTTCATAGAATTTCTTTTTGTTTCCATTACACAATAAGTCAAGCGCGCTTATATCACCCTGTTTACTCTGCCGGCAACCATTGGCCATCTGAAAAAGTAAAAAGAAGTCTTTTTAATGTTTACAGACCATGCTTGTAATAAGCTACATATATAAATAAATTCAGTGTTGTCATCAAATAACTAGAGATGGTACGTTTGATCCGCTACATGAAGCAAAAAAGAGGATCAAGGCTGAGAGCAAACTATGAGAATTAAAACGGTAACTGCTTCTTAAAGCAACAGAAGCAGTCATTTCAAGTAAGCGAAGAACAAAATGAAGTTTACGCTACAATGGGTAAAACAGAAGTTAAGAGAAAGTCATGTACAGCACTCCTAATACATATTAATAACAACTGGGGAGAGCTTTACATAAACGTGAGGCAGCAGCTGAATGCAGGGAGTGGGATAGAGTAATAAGGTTACGAGTATTGGATGAGATTGCTGATTACAGGGAGAAGAAATTTGGAGGTCAGCACCTGAAAGCGCTTTAGGCGACGTGTGGTGGTGAACAAATATGCTAACATCCCCACCTCATACAACGTCATATGTCATCTTTATACGCTACTCTTGGCGGGTGCCAGAGCTTAATCATCAATCAGTGATATGATGAAATGTCACGGCAGAGAACGTCAGGCTGCACACTGGCCTTTTTCGAGAGCAGCGAGCCTGTATATTCCGGTCGTTACTTTTTGAACGGACTGGACAAAGCGGAAGCTCGAGCAAGATTGTCTAACATTATCGGAACAGGGTTAGGACTCGGAGGTAAAAATAGGTGCACAGGCAGGGCCCCTGTCTGAAATCCTCTATTCACATCCGCGTCTTCTCGCAGTTGAGATAATTTGGAACGCACTCCCTTTGTGGTGTCGCACTTCCCGACACATGCGATGTGTTCATGTTATTTGCCCGCAAAAACCACCAACGCCTCAAACCTCCCGTGTAAAAAACAAAAGCAGTATGATAACTGTTCATGTCCATTCACTGTGTGCTCACTGTTACCCGCTGCTGTCATCTGATATGTGTGATCTTTTTTTGGAAAAACCAAGCAGCTCAACACGCAGCGCTAAGACTACTCGAGGCATCACACGTTAATTCTTTTCCCGCCACTTCACCGATAAATTAAATATTTGGACAGCGGAGTGAACGCCGCTTCTAGCACATATCTGCGGCAAGCACCTGCGAGGGAACCAAGTTGATTGCTCAGAGGACGCCACTAAATTTCAAGTCAGTGAGAATAAATGCACTCTGCGTTGCTTAGAATTAGTCCTACACTTAACGGTGCTTCACAACTGTTGTTATGGCAACTGCTTTGGTCACGGTTATGACTTGAGCATAGGTATTATGGGCTCTCTACATTCTGTGTAGTGTCTGATGAAACCTTGTAGAGGAGCAATATTCACGAAGGTATGACTAAAGCTTCATGACGTGGTTCTAGCTGTATGTTGTGGTATTTGCGTTCTTCTGTTCCCGGCACAAATTTTCTCGCTACCGCACAAACATCTGTCTTTTTGGCTCCCGTAAACATAGAGCTCCGGCATCTTTGTACGTGTGAAAAAAAAGAAATTAAATTTGGCATTTGAGGAAAGGAAACCACTGATCCAGAGGTCCCGGGTTCGTACCCGACCACGGCGGCTGCGTTTTTATGGAAGAACAACGCTAAGGCGCCCGTGTGCTGTGCGATGTCAGTGCACGTTAAAGATCCCCAGGTGGTCGAAGTTATTCCGGAGCCCTCCACTACGGCACCTTTCTTCCTTTCTTCTTTCACTCCCTCCTTTATCTCTTCCCTTACGGCGCGGTTCAGGTGTAAAACGATATATGAGAGAGATACTGAGCCATTTCTTTCCCAAAACAATTATTATTATTATTATTATTATTATTATTATTATTATTATTATTATTATTATTATTATTATTATTATTATTATTATTATTATTAGAGAAACTGCGGAGTAGTTTCAAATAACGGTAGACATTCGAGCCGCGTCGTAAGGGAAGCGATGAAGGAGGGTCTGAAGCAAAGATGCGGTAGTGGATGACTCCGGAAAAATTTCGACCACCTGGGGATCTTTAGCGTGCACTTACATCGCACAGCACACGGGCGCCTGTTGCATTGCTTCTCCATCGAGACGCGGCCTCCGAGGCCGGGTTTGACCCCGATGAGTTTCTGTCTATATTGTTGTAGGTATGCTTGCACTTAAGGAGAGAAAATCAGCACAAGGCATCTGCAAGAATCGCTGCGTAGAGGAGCAAGAACCGGCAATTTCAAACGGAACAGTGTAGGTGGCGAGGGAGACATATCGTTATTCGTGGGCACCACAGAAAAGCCAAGTTGTGCTTCCCATGACAGAGCAAGTGCGGGGTCTGCGTTATCCTTCAACTCGTGAAACATCTCTCTAAGGAGGACACTTAGTTCGTTTTAAAAAGGAGCGTTACTCTACTCGGCAGTCAGGACTCGTCGAGCGCTCCGTAAATGCTCTACCTTTTGCGGGCGCCCGAGATGAACCAACACGTAAAAGCGAGATCCACAGTTTGAAGCCAGTTCAAAATTCCTGATGTTGTCAAAGGTCTCCAGGGACTTCAGCTAAATAAAAAATGATCAAAATATTTAAATTAAATTATTTTTAGCGAGCTACCATAAGGAAGTTTATGAAAGCGAAAATTATCTGGAGGCTGCGTCAGTCAGCGTCGGTCTATGTGTGAAGCCACCACCTGACCAACCATAGCAGGCTGCGTTTAGAGGGCCTTCCCTCTCTGCACCTACCACCTGCCAACTTTCCCATTCTCCTCCCGCTCCAACTCTACATGTCGGGGAGAGGAGGAAGGTGCTGGAATAATAATAAGTAAGCAAAAATGGCAACCACTAGATAAATAATGTCTGAGACAGCAGCAGGCCTACGTCCAAAATAGGCAGCTCTCAGAAGAACGCTCCGGGCAAAATTTGTATTTTTCGGGAGCTGTGTCTTCTCCGTATTGTTCGGAGACACAAAACCTTTGTTGCACAAGCACCAGAGATTGCTCCGTTTTAAACAGCCACCCGCCGGTGCAGTGGCTCACCGCTTAATCGCTCCATCGCTACGTGAGCAGTGGTATGAGGACTCGCTGCTATCTATGAATGTGACACTTTTTCCGTAATTACCATAGCCGGAGCTACCAAACAACCGAATATTAGAGATTGAGAGATGAGGAAAAAATACATCTCGCATAAAAATGCAATTTGAATTAATGGTGATTGAAAGAACAGTGCTATCGCATTTCCTCCACATTATTGCAAATGTTAGTATCTCAATTCTTTATTTCAGAATGATATGCGTTTCAATGAGTGAAATATTTCTTTTTACATCGACGTTTGAGCCGTTCCACATGTCAGACACTGGGCAAACTCAGTGCCTAAGACTTGAAACATTAAACATCGGATCCAATACCGCGCTCTCAATACGCGTGGAGGCTTTTTCTTCACATTGCACAAACCTTTATTGCATTTTTGCGCAATCACAATTATGTCGATGCGCTACAATCTGCTATCAGCTTCTGAAAAAGAGCGATTCTTTTTGAAAGGACACAATGCACAAAACCGAACGCAGAGGACGCAATGCTTTTACAGGATGTCTGCATGGCCTCTTCAACCTACAATACAGCCCGCAAAATGTTATACAAGACATCTTTTCAGTTTTTTCTGATTTCTTGCACATGACATAGAGGCTCACTGTATACTGTTGGAAATCGAGTAAGGGATACTACACGAAATACCCTGTCGTACACGCAGAACATTTGGCACGTGGGGGTTATTTATTAAACCTTCCTACATTTAACAGTGAATACAAGACGGGCCAGTGGTGTCTACCTAAACTACTGAACTAGCCCTGAGCAGCCACACGCTTTTTCTACGCATCTAACGGAACTGAACCTGCTAGTAACAGCTCATGGCCCACACAAAAGACTGAGCTTACCATTTCGTCCAAAAACCCCAGAAGTGTCACATCTGTAACTGCTCTGCGGCGCAAATCTATTTTTAATTTTGCGCTCTGAAGCATAGCGCTGGTGCCGTAAAATCGATAGAATGCGAGAAAATTTCCTTCCAGGGAGAACCCGTGAAAGGCATAGTTTCCGTCTGCTACACTAAACCTGCGTGATGCGCGGTTGGTGGAACAAGATTAGAAGCGCGGCTCACAATTTCGGCTCTGGCGGCTTTCAGAGAAAATTGGCCCCGCTTGCAGCTAACATTTTGCCAGACAACTCGGCGGTCCGATAATGCAGTCTGCTTTCCAAGCGATTATTTGCGTAATCTTCTCGTCAGCGGGATTGCGGAAGTCCCCCACGTTCACGCAGGGAGTCTCGCCAGTCCGGAGTTTCTCGCTGCAAATGGAAGCTAGAGGCTCGTCAGCGATGGCTGCCGCATCCACCTCACCGCTGGTAGACGTGACTGGAAAGATTGGGCGCCGCGCTACCGGAAGTGGTGCAGATTGACGCCGCCGAGGTTTCTCTTGCCTTCGTATCCTAAGCACGCAAATAGGAATCGACTACCGCTGGTTGTTGGGAAGCCACATTAGGAGAGCCATGAGTCACTGAATTTCTCTATATTCATGCAAGTTTTGAAAACATAAACACTTCACTGGGTATTGCTAACGCTTAGTGGCTTATACAAATGGTCCCAATTAGCAGGTACATTTTGTAACGCACTGAGACCATCTAAAGTAATTTCGTATTCACGGGCGACAGAGACAACTTACGGCAGAAGTAAAAAGCGGTGCGTTAAGACACCACGTCGAAACATCAGTCGTGACACCTTGGGAAAGAAAAAATTCTGACAACGATTACAATTCTTCCCAATGCGACAATGTAGCGCAGCTCAGTCCGTGTCTACAGCTCTGTAGGCTCATGGTTTTGCTCTGCTGTGTCGTTCGCACGTCTGGCAACAGTATAAGTTCTGTAGTAACATGAGTTCAAGAAAACGAAAATATGATGTGCGCAGGGCGAGAGTGTGCTGCAGTTTAGGGCGAAGAGTGGTCAGCTGTTTTTTTAAAGACTTTCTCAGAATTTTGCTAGCGGGTACATGAGAAAAGTCGTTAGAGCTTGTAAAATTGTGACGACGCGATTTTGAATGGAGTACCTCGTCAATGTGACACGCACAGATGAATTGAGATATAGTAGACATGCTCTCAGAACCAATGTGAAAGCTCCTGTACTGCGGAGGCCAATGTATATTAAGTGTTCTAAAACGGGTTAAGAAAATGATACCTCTGGAAGTTAAAACATTTTTTCTTTAAACTGCATACCAATGCGTTGCCTATGAAAACTTGAGTACAAGAGAGAGGTGTGTTTCTGCCACGGAGAACTATTTGCCTCCAATGTAGATAACCAGTGTTTGTCGACCAAGTATTTCTCAATTGCTGGGATGCTCTATTCTTTTTGGGACGTCCTGCAATGTAACCGTAAAAAGGACCTGCCGATCACAGCTAGAGATATTCGGTTTCTCGCTGTTCACAAGGAGCTGATTCCATATGATGTGCTGTTTCTTCTTGGCTTGCATGCGATCTGGCAGTGTCGAATGGCAGTCAGAAATCGTGATCCCGGTGTGCAGTCATTTTTCTGCGAACGTATGTAAGCTGCGTGTCTTCCTCATGAACCAAGGTTTCTGTGATGAATTCAATAAAGTGATGAATGTTCTTGTTAAAATAAAAGCGTATATTAAGTTTGATGTCAT
The DNA here is from genome assembly GCF_052857255.1 of Amblyomma americanum. Taxonomy (NCBI): domain Eukaryota; kingdom Metazoa; phylum Arthropoda; class Arachnida; order Ixodida; family Ixodidae; genus Amblyomma; species Amblyomma americanum. The sequence continues at coordinate 93,770,211 of NC_135501.1, forward strand.
TCCAATTAACAAGGTGGTGGTAGTTGTATTAGCCGCAACAGGCAATAACGAAAAAATGCCGCGATAGCCTTTCCCTCTCGTGCAGAAGCCAACGAAGTTGATGTGTTCGCGTTGCCGTGCGTTTGAAATATAGTCACGGCAATGTTTATTTTTATTTGTTTATTTAATGTGCGGCGCGGTTACACAACCGGCTGTGATACGGCTCAACCCATGATCGAGCGCTAAAAACTGCGCTCTAAAATATTTTAAGGTATGTTCTTGCTATAACTACGGCTTTAAATTTATTCACAAATTACACGCTTCCCTGAAACCTATATGAAACAAATTGTTGAAAAATAAGTAATCTGCAAAGACGTTCTGCGCGCTTAAGGTTTCCCATTATGTCACTCGTAATTTTTCATTATTTCCCAAAGTGCGGAATGTCTCCGTACTTCTTCAATGTGAAAGCCGGGAAGACAATGTGACTGGCTGTCAGTTCAAGGTTTGAAAACTAGACAAACTGAAAGAATACACGCGCAAAACTTCGAAATTAGTTCCACTTAGGGATTCCATGCCTCTCCAGAGCTCGGCATAAAGCTCTGTTTCTCTTCAGATCAACAACATTCATGCAAAAGCCAAGAGTTGATTGTGTTTTCAACGGATGTCAGTGATCCTTAGTGCGGTCTTGCTGAAGGCTACAAAACTGAAGTACTATTAGTTCATTCGCCCACATGTATTTGTTTTTTGATTTGGAATTTATTGGATGCTTCTGACAAGACTGAGTGCTGTCCAGTGATAAAAGTGGTGACGATGACCGGTACTTCATCGTAACCAGTGGCTGCTATCAACATACCGAATGGCTTTTTTAAAAAATATAAGAGAATACGAGCTAACGTTACGTGGATGTTTCCGGTCCTTCTTGAGGACTTGAACAATACGACTTATTTCCCTTTGCGCAAATACACGGCCTTGAGAAATACGCCTTCCAGATTCTATGTATGTCCTCAATCTTGGCTGTAGAAGCATTTTGAGTAAGAAAATAATTAATTAAAAAACCACGTACCGGGGAAGCTCTCTTAGAGAACCTTGTACCTTATATGGCGTTTTACCACGGAAAAGCTTTTTACTTCGGTGTATTACGAACCACCAGTGAAGTTCATCAGCTATTTAGTGCTGAGTATATCGAAATTTAATGCTGCACAAGAGTACAGTGCTTACAGAGCCGACACCTTCTCGGGTCATCCTGTCAACTATGTTTATATGTCGGCTTCTTTGAGATTTTCTGTGCGTGTGGCTACGAAGTCTGCAACATACGCGTATCTGTACGTTCTTGAACCGCAGTTTGTGATCAGTAGGTTCTTTAGTATTTCCTCATGACTGACATTCTCAAATGCCGCCTTAGGATCTGATACTATTATAGCTTCAGATTGGCTGCACCTCGGTAGACCCTTTTCACGATTATTTACTCAAAAAGTTTCCTTGAGCACAATGTGGGCGAGATTGGTCTAAGGGTCAAAGTGCTGATTTTCTGCGGCTTGGAATCAAGATTGCCTCACGTGTCTTTCATTCCTGAGGTATTTTTCGATACTCCAAGTAATTATTAAATAATTCTATTAGTATCATTAGGAAGGCATCATCGAGATTGTCTCGCATCTTGACTGCGACTCAGTCCCTGTCCGAGCTCGTCTGCGTTGTCATTTACGGCACGAGGATGGTTACCACATTGATCGATATTTTTCTTCGCAATCCCGGATTCTGCTTTCCTCTGTAGTCTGGCAGTGCCCTGTTTTTTTACCGATCTGAAATTATTTAGGCGTCACCTCCTCTATTAGTTCCTTCTCGCAGCATGTAGCGCTCTAGTCACTTTTACCGTCTGCTCCACCTTGATTTTTTTCTGTCGATTATACACCGTAGGAGGCTCCATATTTTTGTTCAGTTTATTTTACTTTTTAGCCAGTCGGCCTTGGCAGCCCCCCGCCCCCCTCCTCTCCCGCTCATTTTTCTACAAGTTTGGTGAGTTCCTCTATTCGTTTTGTTATCTTCTTGTTGAGCCGTTGCTTGTTCCTCCCCTTCATGCTTCTTCTGGCCTCCCATACGTGTAGCAAATGCGCGTCTATTGCTGGAGTTTCGATAATTGTCTCTATGCCTTTCGTATGTTGTGAGATTTTGCCATCGACTTGTTCGGCCCATGCTTAGTAGGGTGTCATTTCTTCCACCCGTCTCTGCTTTGTTCCAGCCCGTTAGTCCTGCTTCTGTTCTTGCTTTTTTTGCTTTATTTGTATTCTGTCCTAATGGTCACGTTTTAATAACAGCGGCTTCGGTTTTCTCCGCTGCTGTTTCAATCTCCCCTCCTAGCATTCTTTTCCAGTGGTAGGTGTGGGTACGTGTCTGTGCTGACGCTATTTCTTAGCATCCTTGGCTTGTTAGGGCCACTCACAATGCTGATGCCTTCCTCAGTTAGTAGGCTGGCTAGTCGTCTTCTCTTTTGGGTTTCGTGGCTGTAGCCCCAGTTGTGACTTGCCACGTTGAAATCTGGTGCGATTAGCGGAGCATTCCCCGATTGGTTTAGTGCTTTCCTGAAAAAGGGGACTTTCGAATTCTTGTTGCACTGTCTACAATATGTATTTATTGTAAATGTGCTCGTGCTGATTTTGTATAAAAGTAGGGTTTCCACCAATGACAAATGCATCTCGTCCTCTTCGAAATCTTGCTGCGACTGTGCACTTTGATTGAAAGCCATTATGCATGCCCCGTTCTCGCTCTCCTGCAACTTGGATCCTGTGATCTTGGTTTTGTGTTTGCGTCTTGCAGCGCTGTTATGTGTGGCCTCTCCATAACCCCCTTTATCTATTGACTCTATATTACTTGTTTTGGTTTGAAGAAAGACAAGATCATAAGCCTTCGGTAGAGTTTGAGTAACCATTATGAAATTATAAATGCTTGTGCAGTAGCCGTCTCTCTGGCGTACTCCTTCGCTTCTGTGCACTCCATTTACGAGCTGGAGCGTTATGATCAGCGTGTTAATACGTATTGCTGGGATGTAAAATAAGAGTCCCGAGCCGCGGCGGTCGCCAATGGGCTCCTGTAATGAGGAGTCTACCTAGTGATTGTGAGACCTGTCATGTACGTGTAAGAAAGTTTTTTCTAACAGACAGGAGCTCATTACAGGATCCCCAGCTCGCCCCCTGTTTCATTGCGGCTCAAGCGAGTGTCAGTGCTGATGATTGTGGCAAGGTATTCTGGGCTGCTCTCACAGTTTTCATTAGAGTATTACTTCTTCAAAACGTGATCTCACTGGTGAGTCTGATATGGGCGGTTCGCATACCTATGCTGGGCGGCGACGAGGGCTCACGTGTGTAGTGGGCTGCCTAAAAACTGTCTTGCGGCAGAATTAGCATCAGCTTTTCTGTTGTAGCGCCAACAGGGACAGGATACGCGTGTACATGCGACAGGTGGGGTGAAAATCGCTTCAGAGTGCAGCTAAATAACCGCCAAAACCGACAAATCAAAGTGCACCTTCGACTACTATACAACGAGGTTCAAGCGAAACTTTTTGAATGAAGATGTGGTCTAATGGCCTCAAATTTTAAGGAGAGGATTGTTTACGCTTTGGAGCAAAGGAATGCCAATAAAAGAAAGAATTTTAGTGAAGAAAACTTTGAAGAAAAGAGTGGTCTGACGGTTATGAGTATGTACCGCCAATTTTGGAGCATTAGCTGTGGTGACACCAAAAATTTTGAGGACATATGTTGTGTCGGTTTGTTTTCTCGCACAGTCAGACAGCTGCGTGTAGCACTGACTTGACCAGGATTATAACGATAGTCTGAATGAACTTAGTTCGAAAGAAACCTTACAGCATGGAAAGTTGACCTGTGCCTCTGCTTAGAGGTACTGGTTAAGGCGTACGAACTTGAACCCTCACGTAAACACACCACAGCGTTTATATATGCCTCCTCGTTTGAGAGAATACTGTGGTTCGAAGCCAGGTTCCATGCTCTCTTCACCTGGCTAAGAAAAGTAATCTTCGCTTGTCGATGAAATTGTGTAACAAAGCCTACTGCGAGATAGGGTCAGTATTAAGACTCTTAAATCTCGCCATGCATCCGTGGCTTGTACACTTCTGCGCCTGTCGCCACGTGGTGGAACCGTCGCGGCCAGCTGCCGCCGACTGCCCCTCGCGGCCATGCGTTGGTACCGTGTTGCCGATGCGCGCTTACCTTTTCAGGGTTACAGAATTAATAAAGCACCTTATTTCGGAGGGTATAACTCCCGTTTCCGCCGCTTGCCACAAATAGCGCATTTGTTATGATTCCCCGCCACCCCTGTCTCAGAAAAAAGCGGCGCAGATCGTTCCATTCGTATCAACTTTCAGAGGCTTTTACACGTTAACAACGCAGCTCATTTATATTTTCTGGCTGATTAGATGGGCAGAATACTCTACGAAACTAATACTTGTTCCAAGCTCATCGGTGCATGTATTTTGCGCCGTAGACGTGCCGGCAGGATTGATGTTATTATGACTAAATTGATTACAAATCAGATCTCTCAGAACTAGAAGTGAAGCGGGGTGACTGTTTCAAAATGAATCAATGCTTTGCCGCATAGCATGCGTCACCGGACACAGCTAGACATTTTCACCGTCTGTTCCCTCTTAGTAACATTTTACTCGTACCAGCCGCATTTTTCTGGAACTTAGTACCTCCAGTTGTAGTCCTTCCCTCGCATCGCAGCCGTATCAAAATTGTGACGCCACCGTTCGTTGCAGAACGTTGCGGGTGTGGTGTCACAGAATTTTTCAGTGAACATAGCATACATCTTTTACTCAAGTTAAAGGGTAGCCCTGGACAGAGATCTGAGTCAACTACGTATAAACACAAAACGCATGGTGGGTAAAACATCTTGAACCACTGTAGTGTGTGCTCCGCAGCTCGCAAAGCTGATGCGAACAAGAAGACAAAAAATTACGAAGATATCCTGTGAGTTTAGCTGCACATGGTTACACCCTGCATATTTAACCAAATGTTATCGCTGGATAACACATGTTCACCCTGAAGAATGCCAAAAACGTGTTCTTGACAAGCGTTTTGCCTTCTGTAAGAGGTTATGTCGGCTGCAGGATCAGTTCGCTTCAAATAATGTTTTTCTTCGGTCATTAGCAAGGTGAAACTGCTCTGCTCTCCACGTCCTAGAAACATTCGGAATTTTGACCATTATAATGAAAATTAATAAATATGTTCAACAATACCGGAGGAAGATTATTTATGATTTAGAACGTAATTTTAGAAATGTATCCAAAGGCTGAATAGCAGTTGTGCTAGAAAGGTACTCATGATTCTTTGTTGTCATTGAAATTTCATTCAACACATCTAGCTGGATATTAAACCAGAATGCCTGTAAAGAAGCTTTGTCCTCTTCCCTGTTGTCTTGACTTGTACACTCTGGTCATTTTGCAGCCTCAGAAACTTTGCAGAAATATGCATGCTTGTAACGAGATAAAGCTTTATAATTCGTGCGAAAAGCTCTTCTGAGGTCGTGAAGCAGCCTACAGGGACGAGAAATTTTTTCTAAACTTCCAGCGCCATAGCACAAATCAAGTAACCGAACACTTTGCTGTCCTGTGTTTTCTGCTCAGTGACAGATTCAATACCGTTAACCATTTGTAAAAGTCACGAAGCGAGTGCTTCAACGTGCCAGGTACGAAAGATCTCACCTTTGGAAGGAGAGCTCTTTGTGCGAAATTATTGGTAGCAGTGATGATCTCCAGACAGTTCTCGCAGCTAGAAAACCTACCCGCTTTCTTTACAACATAGCGTTCAAGATAGCACCAGCTTCTAATATAGCGCATGGCAGCAGTAATGCTGGTACGGATCCGACGTTGAAGACTCTTCGGAGTGAATTTTGTGAAATATTTGTCCAAGTTTTTCTATGGGTTGTTGTCTTGAGGAAGCACCTAGCTTGTTGGCGCTGAGGTCCTGTCACCAAAAGGCATCAAGCGACCAGGCACAACGCAGACGCATTCACCGGAGAAGTCGGAAAGGTCAAGGCGAGATGCGACGTAGAGCTGCGCCGTAGCCGCCTCAGCGCGATATGCAGGTGGAGCCGGATTCGACGGTTGCGCCACTAAAGCACGAACTGGAAGTGGTTCCACGCAACAAGGCGGAGTTTTAAATGGGACCCATATCTAGTTACGTTGGCCTTGGGTGCGGCCTGATCTTGGTGAACAGAAATTACGACGCACACCCACACCACAAGAGACTTTGGCCACGTGGTGCAGTACTTCGCCACAGCCTTCTAATGTATCAACCAACCAACCTTCGGCGCTGAGTCCCCAGCTGTACGGAGCAAGTGACCAAGGTGGCGGTCAGACCTGTGACGCAGCGGAGGGTGCTAAGATTCTGTGGATCCGGAGAGGCCGACATTGGAAACTGAACGAGGCAACTTTAACGCTAGAACCTGCTCCAGTGATACTTGCTTAGCAGTGCTGTTCGACGAACTACCAAGTATTAAAGTGGACGTCATAGGGCTTAACGAGGTGAGCAGGACAGATGAAGCATTTACAGTGGTAAAGGGTGGTCACGTTACGCTATGGTGAATTAGCGGATAGACAGAAACTAGGTGTTGGATTCCTCATAATTCAAGATATGGCTGCCAACATAGCGTAATTATATAGTATTAATGAGAGGGTGGCAGTTATCGTAATTAGGCTTTATAAAAATAAAAAATGAAGTTCGTGCAGATGTACACGCCTACATCCAGCACGATGAACAGATGGTCGAAATCTTCTATTAATACATAAAATTCTGCAATGAAAAGAGTAAAAACAAAGAATGCTGCACATATGGGTGACTTCAATGTTAATGTAGAAAAAAATCTGGCTAGATGCCACGCATTAGACGACAATGTCATATGATCTAGGAATAGCAGGGTGGAGTTAGTAGTATAATTTGAAGGAGGAAATAATTTAGGAACCCTGGATATTTTCTTCGGCGAACACAAGGATTGGAAGTAGATGTGCAACAGTCCCACTTGTGGGAGTGAAATGAAATAGACTTCAAATTAAAAGCTCACTCTGGAATCGTGCAGGATGTGAAGGCCCTAGAGAAAGTGCGTTTTAGCTAGCACAGCATGGCAAGGTACCAAGTTTGTCTATACTTCAAGAGGGAGCGGAATAAACCAGTTAAAAAAAGGCCAATGGTTAGTTAGCGGTAACAGATAAAGAAGAGGAAATCAGGGTCTTGCTGCATAACAGATATATGGCTTTAACTGAGGGGGATGACCTTATTGTTCAAGCAATGAACGGTAATCTCACAGCTGTCATTGCAGAGTGTGCATTAGAAGCAGGTGGTGGGATGGTGCGACACGATTGCAGCAAGCTCTCTTAGGAGACGTGAGATCAGATCAAGAAACGAGAGAGCATGAAAGCATATAACCACCAAGACAGAATATATTTAGGGGAGCTGGCAATGTTAATGAAGAAACGTAAAGCCACCAACATAATTAAGTTTAACGTGGAGATAACCGACGATGCTCTAAGTCCTGGGGAAGCCTAAGACCGCGGAAGAGGAACTTGACAAAGGCAAAAACCAGATGTACGCATTTAGAGACATATCTGTACAGTAAGCAAAATAATCTTGACGTGAATGAGACAGGCAATAAAGCGCAGCAATGGGACGTCCTGCCAGTAAAGAAAGAGGAAGTAAAGAAAGCTTTAGAAGCAGTACAAAGGGGAAAGCAGCTAGTAAGGATCAGCAATTACCAGATCTGTTGAAGGACGGAAGGAAGCTTGTGCTGGAAAAAGCAGTCACCCTGTGTACGCAGTACCTTATGATTTCGAGAGTATCATAAACTTCGAAGAACGCTCATATAACCTTACTCCATAAGAAATGAGACGTCAAGGACATCTAAAAGTACAGTGCCATCTGCTAACTGTCTGTTGCCTATAAGTTCTTCTCTAAAGTAATTCTTGATAGAGTCAGGCCAAGCAAGAAATTTTCGGGCAGGATTTCGTAAAGGATACTCGACATTAGACCATATTCAATCTATCAATGAGGTGATAGAGCAATTGGCCAAATATAACGAAGCCATTTACATAGCATTCATAGAAAGCATTTGACTCAGCGGACTGAGGACGTAGAAGATCCTCATGTAAAAAACAGAGCAAGATATCTACAACGGCTGCTCAGGTACTATTGTTCTTCATAATGCCATCAATAAAAGTCCAGTGTCAGGAAGGGTGTACGGCAGAGAAACATCACCACGCCAGTTGTATTCTCAGCCTATCTACGGGCGATAATCTGATTCTGGATTGGGAACAGAATGGGATATGGGTTAATACAGAATACCTCAGTAATAAGCTTTTCACGGCTGGCATTGCCTTGGCAAGTCACTCAGGAGAGGAATTGCAAAGCAAGATCAATAACCTAGAAAAGCCGAACGGGACGGTTGGTCTAAAGATAATATTTAAGAAACGGAAGCAGTGTTGAACGATGTCCAAACGCAAGAGCAGTTTAAATTTCTCAGCTAGGTTCACGATGTGACAAAGGGATACTTTCGACTGAGGGCAGGTAGTGACCGCAAATCCGGATCACGAGACTTAAATTACGAGAGAATAAGGACGGGATAGTGCGTATGTGGCAGGTTCTATCAGATCATGATTGGCAGTTTAGCGATATCCCTCAAGAGTAAAGTATACAACGCCCGTGTCTTACCGGTGCACATCTAACGGGTAGAGACATGCTGGATAACGAAAAGGGTACCACGTAAGGACAACGCAGCGTGCTTTGAAAATAAAAATGATAGGCGTAACATTATGAAAGCGGCGGGGGGCGGAGTGGGCCCGGAAATAAACGCGGGTCCATGATATCCATAACAAATACCCTGTAATAAATGCCTTAACAAATACGCGGTTGTGTTGTTAATGCGAGTGGACCGGCATTAACGCACCATACTTTCCACATGCCTACTCAAAGTTCATGAACACAAAGACTAACACCAGAATTTCGAGCCAATAAAGCTATCCCTGAAACTCCTATTACCGCAAGAGTAGACGTTCATTGATATATTCTCAGCATTAGAAGAAAGTGCACCCTTGGCTCTGCGTAACCCCTCGTCGGCTATTAACACAGACCGGAGAAAGGGATGCTCCAAGGCATTCATTCAGAAAAGGCGAAGCACGTGCTCGCGCGAGCCTTTTTCCCCTTTGTTGTCGGCACAACATGGAACCAAATGAGTGTTTGCTTGGCACGCCATGGAGATGCCAGGCTGTGTCGGCACACAGGCTTTGCTCCGAGGACGAGGATGAGATCGATAATAGAATTGCAGATGCCGTGGAAGCGCGCAAGGGAGGTTGGAAGAAGAGAAAATGGGGATGGTCCGCGCATTAAATGGTCACGAATTCAGCCCAGAGGGAACGTCGGGATCGAAGACGCCGCTCTTCAGCTTGGAGAAAGAGCGTTGCGAAGGTTGGAATAAAGGATGAACACTCTTCGAGCACTCGTCGCCAACGTGCTCTGCAGCAATGTCCCATCGATCCCACGATGCAGAGGCACGTGTCGCTGGCACGTGTCGCCAGTATCGAAGCAAAGCGACGAAAATCTCGAACAGAGCACTCGGCGCAGCTTACGCTTCCTCTCGGATTTGCATTACAGGTGCACAAATGTACTGCTTGTTCACTGCAAATGTTCTCCGCTTATTAAAGACCAGGTAGCAACTAACGTGAATTTTCCTTGTGAAACCCGCTGCGATTAGGCACAGCCCTGGGAAAGATTGACAAGCAGAGTTTTCTCCTGGCGGTATGTTGCATTCGTTTGGTTTCTGCTGGCCAGAAAAGCAGCTGCGCGCGCACCCCCTTTTGGCCTGACTTCCTATCGCTCATTCCCCCTCTCTCCTTGTGAAACCCCCTCAATGCGCAAGGGTATATAATCGCAGCACCCGACAATAAACGTAGTTCTTCGCTGCGGGCCATCGTTCATGCTACTACGCAGTTTTCGCGGGCTTTACTACAGTGGCGACGATCGCGAAAACCATCCATGCTGTGAAAATTCAAGCCGACCGCCTGCCGCAGCGTGAAGAACTGACGAGAGTCATGACCAACCTCCAGCTCTTTACCTTCGACGGGACAACAGGTAAGTGCAACGCAAACCTTATTAGGGCAGAAGCATAATTCGAAGCCAATGCTATTACTTACCCAAAAAGGCAGCGAGCACTGCTTACGGCATAACTCAGCGCGCGCACACGGCACCAGTGTCAGCGGGATGAATTGCAAAGCCGAATACCCTTACTTATGACGAAGTAGTGGCAGCCTTGCCCGACTGCTACGACCCGAAGCGTCACGAGGTAGCAGAGGGCTATAAATTTTCCGCCCGTTGCCAACAAGAAGCGGAGTCAGTGCACCCATCCCCGGTTCAAATACGGTGCATAGCAGACAATTGCAAATTTAGAAAAGCGCTAAGCCGAATGGTGAGGGACCGAATTGTTTCCGGCATGCGCTGAACTAGCCTGCGCGAGAATTACTGGTAAAGACTGAGCGCTAGAGGAGGCCAAAGCAATGGTGTAATGTCAGGCGGGGGCAATCGCCGGTGCTTGGCGAACTCGAAATTTTGGTGCGATACAAAAATAGGTCCGTATCCTGTCTACTCACTATGCTTGACTGTTCATTACCAAGCTTCTGTGGCTGGGATTTGATTGCGGTGCTTGGCAACACGGTTGTTTCGATTGAATACGTGACAGCGCCGAATTTGACAGCAGGAAACAAGCCAAGCGACCACGTGGAGAGCAGGCGGCTAGCCTAGTATGAGGAAGTCTTCTTGACAGACCAGGAGCTTATCAGAGGACCGCCAGCCAGCCTGAAGCTCAAGGAAACGGCGACGCCTGTAGCACGGCTGAGTCTGCAGTCGTCGCCGAGCCCCCGTAATAACGGGATCTGTGACGTCACGTTTGCTACTGTATATATGTGACTTGGTCAACCGCAATAAACTTGTTCTTCGCCCATCTACCGGCCTGGCTACATGGCGGCAGCGGTGGGGTGCGAAGCCACACCCGGAAGTACTTCTCAGCGCTGGACGCGGCATCAGAATTTTGGCAAATTAAACTCTCTGAAACAAGCTCTAAACTATGTACCATGAGCACGCCTTATGGGCCCTATCGGTTTCTCCGAATGCCTTTCGGCATTGCGTCAGCTCCATAAATCTTCCAAGGAGCTGTACATTGCTTGCTGGAAGGCTTACTGTGCTTAGCAGTCGTAATGGATGACGTACTACTTTGGGGCCGCACGGAGGAGTACCATGACTACCTCCTGTCGCCTTTGTTGGCACGCTGTCTCGAAAACAACCTCAAGCTTAACCTCAAGAAATGCACCTTTTTCAGCCCGAAGTCCGCTACCTAGGGCACATTCTTAGCACAGAAGGCCTCCGCTTGGACCCAGGTCGAGTGAAGGACATACTCGAAATGAAAGAGCCAAAGAACAGTAAGGAACTCGAAATCTTTCTAGGCATGATGAATTATGTGCAACGTTTCATTCATAAAATGTCCGTCGTGACTGCCCCACTGAGAACTTTGCTGCTCATAGACATTGCATGGGTTTGGACCGAGGCTCATCAACGAAGTTATGAAATGTTGCGCCAGAGCTTAGTGAACGCACCAATCCTTTTCTTCTTCGATGCAACTAAACCGGTCACCCTTTCGGTCGACGCCAGCCAAATGGGAGTTGGTGCAGTGCTTATCCAAGACGGCCGCCCCGACGCTTTTTTGTCACGCCCACTAACACAGGCGCAGCAACGCTACGCACAAACTGAGTAACAAACTTTGGTAATTGTGCATGGTTGCATCAAGTTTCACGATTACATCTTTGGTCAGGAAAGTAACTGTTGAAACGAATCACAGCCCCTTGGTACCGATATTCAGCAAGCCACTACATGAGTGTCCACTTCGCCTACAGCGCATGCGTTTGACTTTGCAGCGATATCGTATTAAGCAGATCTACAAGCCAGGGAAACAGCTGTTTTTGGCTGATGCCTTCTCTGGGTTTCCTAGCAAGCAACTCATGCAAGAGGAAACTAGGAAATTTCAAGTAAATGTGCTTGAATACATTTCAGCTTCGAAACAGCGCCTGAAGTAACTCCATGCGGCCACCAATGAAGATCCTGCTCTCGTCAAGCTTCGAGGTTACGCCGAAACAAGCTGGCCAGAAAAGGGCGATGTGCCGGAAAACGTGCATCCGTACTGGTCCTACAAAGAAGAGCTGCACACGCAAGACGGTCTTCTTTTTCGCAGCAACAATCGTACCAACTTCAAAAAGGCGAGACATTATGCTGCTGCTTCACGCTGCGCACCCGGGAGCGGAAAATATGAAGGCACGGGCAAGAGCCGTCATGGACTGGCCAAGTATGTCACAGGAGATAGAGCAGTTTTGAAAAAAATTGCGCTGTCTGCCAAAAATACCAGCGGCGAAACGCGATAATGCCCTTTTACTCCCACGACATCCCAAAGCTGCCCTGGGAATTTGTTGGCCTGGACCTGTTCATCTATGAGGGTAGTGAATTTTCCGTAATTTTTGAAGAATTTTATTCCTTCTTTTTTGAGATCCGCGAACTCCGTGAGAGCACTGCTAGCGCTCTGTTGTCATGGTGCGCTGAGCTGTTCTCCACACATGACTTACCGCTTAAACTCTGCAGTGATGACGGCCCACCTTTAAACAGCCGGCTTTTCAAGGATTTCCTGCAGCAGCTAGGCGTTACCCATGCTACGCAAAGTCTGTATCATACCCGCTCCAACGGTATGACGGAAAGAGCAGTACAAGAGGCGAAAAAGCTTCTAAAGAAATGTTCACGAAACCGAGTTGACTTTCATATGGCGTTGCTCGAATGGCACAACACCCCCCGAGATGATATTCTAAAGTCACCTGAGCAAAGGCTCATGGGACGGCAAACCAAGACATTGCTGCCTGTGCCCACCAGTCATCTAGTACCAGAGGCAGTATCAAGCAACGCCGTTCACAGCAGGCTCCAGAAGATCTGTCAACCCCAGAAGGTCTACTATAACCCCGGAACGAGGCACCTACCACCACTGTCTCCAGGGAAGCCAGTCACTACATACCACACCCTCCAGCCAACCTGGTCGCCTGCTCTTTTTTTGAGGCCAGCCAACACGCCCCGTTCAGCGGTCCTGAGAACGGAAGATGGTCGAGAAATCAGACCCAGAAGAGAGCATCTGCGGGATTTAACGACCCATCGCGAATACAGTCGAGCAAAGACTCCCGAAGACTGCCCCACAGTAGACCACCCCTCTCAAGAGCTGCGCAGAAGCACGAGGACACGCCACAATCCCTGTCGGTCCCGCAACCTGAAATGCATAATCCATTTCTCCTAGTAAAGGGGAGATGTAGCACGAATGAATCTGCAGTCGTCACCAAGCCCCCGTAATCACGGGATATGTGACGTCCCGTTTTCTTCTGTATATATGTGACTTGGTCAACCGCAATAAACTCGTTGTTCCCCCAACTGCCTGCCTGGCTACGCCTAAATTGTGCATGGCCAGATCTCTTCTTTACGCCATCTGTGATAGTGTCAATTGTGAAACTGATCGATTAGTTTTACGAGGGGTCTTATCACCTGTTCGAAACTCAGAATGGGCTACAACTATCGTAGTCGTTCGGATGGAGGACGGCACTGTAAGGATATGCGGCGACTATAAAGTCTTTTTTAACTCCGCATGTGCTGTGACGCATCACCCACTTCCAGTGGTTGAGGACATATTCGCAAGCTTAAATGGCGGCGCATACATCAGCACCTTAGATTTGAACGACGTATGCAAATAAGTGCCGCTCCACGATGCATCACGCGGACACTTTGTCATACGCACGGCGGTTTGTTCTGTTAAAACCGACCACCGTTTGGTATAGCTTCTGTACCGGCTGTTTTTCAAGGGAATGCTGACGCTTTACTTCGCGGGATACGAACCGTGCATGTTTACCTTGAAGACGCGTGTCAGAAGGCAAAGGCGACAAGGAAGAGCTGCATGTTCAACAGTCTATAAAGATAATAGCAGTTTACAATTGGTAGCAATGTGCAGGAAATTGTAAGCTAATAAATTTACTTACGGCAGGTAGTGACCCCAGATTTGGATCACGAGTGTGAAACAACTGGAAGAAAAACAATGGCGTGAAGCCCACATTGCATGTTCGCCGATCATGAATGGCACTTAAATAACAACCCCTAAAGAGAAAAAGGTTTAAGAGGTGTAACTAAGTGGTACTCACCTATGGGGAAAAAACGTGGAGGGTAACGAAAATGGTTCAGCTTAAATTCAGAGCAACGCAACGACCTATAGAAACAAAAATGATAGGCGTAACGCTAAATGAACGCAAGAGAGCATAGGTCAGGAAACAAGCGTGGGTTAATAACATCTTAGTAGAGATCGAGAGAAAGACATGGGCAAATCATGTAATGCGGAGGCAAGATATTGCATGGCCCTTAAGGGTGAAAGCAAGCGCACCAGGGGGCGGCATAAATTTAGTTGGGAAGATGAGATTTAGATTTTTGCGGGAATAGGGTGGTCACACCTGGCACAGGACAGCCTTGATTGGAGAGATATGGGAGCATCCGTTGCTCTGCAGTGAGTGTAGTTAGGCTGAGGATGGTGAGCGCAGTAGCAGGAACCACCTTTTCAATCTGAGGTGTTGAGAACTGGGATTTGGAATTAAAGCTTTCCGGTGCTTCCAGAAGCCTCATTCGGTGCTGCTCTTTCAGTTTGCTGTCGCGAAGAAGGGAGCAGCGAGGTTTCCGGAGCCTCATCCAAGAACGCACTCGCATGAAAATCGGGCGACAGGCCGTGTATGGCCTGTAGCCATCCTTTACTGGCGGTGGGGTTAGAAGCAACCAGCTCCAACACCACAGGCGGAGCCCAAGCCTACACAATACGCGTGTCACCTCCTACATTCTAACACTTTCCTGTTATTTTTCTGTTTCCAACTGTGATAAGGTGTTTTCTCCTAACCCCTCTTGTCCTTCCACCCACAGTAGGTGGCAGATGCTGCGGCGAATGTTGACGACGACTGCGCGATACGTGGAAGAGCAAATAAGAACTGGCACTCGAAAAAGAAGCTCTGACGATTTACAATATGGTATCAGTCTCAGGAAGCTTGAAAGTAAGAAGTTGACGAGATTGCTAATCCTGATAAAATTAGCTGAGGTGATGCACCAATAGTGGTGATCAACAAGCTACGGCCGAATCACAAGAATTATGTAAAAATTCCCCAACCTAATTACTAATCAATAAACTAAAGAAAAGCGGTGATAGAGTAATATATTCCTAATAACTAAAAAACTGGCAAACAGATTCGGTTAATATTATAGCCATGACATCAAACTCAAGAGTATCTTTGGCAACGTTGCAGGCAGCGGAATTAAAAGTGAAGGCTTCCGAGAACAAAAGGAGGTAAGATTGGAGATTCCCGGCGCTTTCAGAACCGGAGTTTGTTGCTGCTGTTTGTTTGCGGTCCTGAGTGATTTGAGAGGTAACAAGAAAGCGCGCAACAGAAAGCTTTATTCGTGCCTGCGGCTGTGGGCAGCTGAATTTTTCCCAGGAAGGTCTAAAATATTTTGTCGTCTTGCCTGCTGCCGGCGCTACAAGCAGTGGCAATTTTCCTTCGAGTCCGCCGGAGGCAATCGCCAGCTCTACAAGGCATTCTTACTTGACGGTATGACTTCCAACATTGTCATTAAGACAGAAGGTGCACGCAGAGAATCCGCACACCATATAAACACCGTCACGGCGTAAGAGTCCTCAAATGAAAGACCGCCTCATCGTGCAACGAAAGCTTGGTTTGGTCTAGTTGCACACAACTTATCACTTTTGCAACCAAACATTTTGTGTTAAAGTTAGCTCTGAGGGTGACTTCTCGTAGCAAGGTTTCAGCCAAGAATCTTATTCGAAACTTGACCTAGTGAGTGACATTACCTAACATTGTTCTAACCAAGAATCTTGCGTCAAACTTGACCTTGAGAATAAGCTTGGCCAATGCCGAAAAATAAAATAAATGTTGCCGCGACTGGGTTTCGAACACGCGACGGCGAGAACAGGTCAGCTTCGCTGGCCACTGCACGAAAGCATTTTGCTATCGCCACAGCCAATAACGCGTCGTATTAAACTGCGACACACTCTCTAACTTTGCTTAGCATTTCGCCGTCTTCATCAATTTCCATCTGCAGCTCGAACAGATCTGATCAGCTTAACCTTGTCACAGCCTAACCTGAGCCTAATTTGTCGCCAGATATGCCGATGGCTCAGAAAACCAAAATTATTAGGCGACCAGGCTAAACACATTATTTCGCCCATCTACTAGGTTTAGTACGTTAAAACTTTTCCACTTTTTTCCCTCGCATCACCGGGCAACCACCACGAACTTCCACGGGCGGCGTATTGAGGTATCTGTCACGCGCTCTGCATTCCCTCTGATATCCATTAAGGTAGCAGCCAGGATGTTCAAAATAATGTGTTAACAGTGTTTTAAAAACAAACCATAAATCTTGGACAAAGCTGTATTCGCACATAGGATATGATGAGGCGGTCAGAAATTTAGGTGATACTAAGTGTATACTGGGTATACTAGGTGTATACTAGGTATTTAGGTGTATACTAGTCAACCAAGAAACTTGATTTGATTTTATGGAAACCGCAATTACCGTGAGTTTTTGTAATGTTAACTTGGAGGTGGCCGTGTTCTTCGACTATACTGCTCTTATCAATGTTCTCGTACTACCTCGAAGGAAAGAAACGAGAAAAACCCGGCGCAAACACGCTCCGCTGTTTCAATTCCTTTCCACCACGCTTTTACTTCGGTGATGGCAGAAAGACCCTGGACTCGTCCATGATACATTCTAGAACGACTCTAACGTCTTTTTCGTACTACCCAGGTACAAGCGCGATGAAAATAAATTCCAACAGCGGGGCGTGTTCGCGCCGGGTTTTTCGCGTTTCTTTCCATCCAGGTAGTACCCGCCTTGAAATTACACTTCAGCTTCACACTACGCGTGCACATGTTATCGAAACATTCTGAGAACCGTCGCCATAACAGAATTGGAAAATAAACTGGATTTATTATTAAACATATGAATTACGCTGTTCACTACATACAAAACAGGTCAAATACTTGCAAAATTGCATTCTTTTTAGCAAGACTGAAGAATAGGTACCAGTCAGACACCCTGAGTTGAAACGACGAAAAATGCACAAAAATCTAGGACCACGAACAACCCGTCATTCAGCGCTAAATACGAAAAAATTTATGAGATCACTAAAACACAAATTGTCCTTCTCTTCCATATACGTAAGGTCTCAGCGAGAAATCATACCAGCTCTGGCATAGTTGTGCAGCGCTTAGGCGATGCGCCGCTGCCAACAAGGTCGCTGTTTCAAGCACCGCCTTTGGTGGGGCCACTGGCTTTGTAGTAACACGGACGGATGAACGCCGGCTTTTCTCGGGAAGGTGACCCCTAATGCTATCGCATAAAATGAAATACTCACAGCTTCCCAAAACCGGTTATGTCAAAGATAAAAGAGATCACGAATATAAAAAGCAGAGACTGTAAAAAATAACAGCAATGGCCTTTTCCTGTCACTTCACATTTCTTTTCTGTCCGGATACGTTCGTGTAATCTATTTCCGTTATCAATTTTTGTTTGAGGCAAGCCTATAAGGTATACAAGCATCGACGTTACGTCGCCGCGGTGGCTGAGTGGTTATGGCGCTCGGCTGCTGGCCCGAAAGACGCGAGTTGAATCCGGGCTGCGGCGGTCGAATTTCGATGGAGGCGAAATTCTAGAGTGTACTCTGCGATGTTAGTGCACGTTAAAGAACCCTAGGCGGTCGAAATTTCAGGAGCCCTTCACTACGGCGTCTCTCATAGCCTGGGTCGCTTTGGGATGTTAAACCCTCGTAAACAAAAAAACAAGCATCGACAAAGGTATTCTTCCTGAGAATTTTACCACTTTATACCATTCATTCACGTCCATTTAGGCATTTTGCGTTTTCTCGAAGCAGTGCGCTCGCGCTGCAGATAACTGTGTCCCCCGTGCCCCTGTGCTCTTGAGAAAAGTATAGCGTTGTGAAGGCCTCTACGATTTCTGCCAAATGTTTTGTCGTGTAGAAGGAATGATGCGATAAGCGGTACAGATAAGGAAATAAGGTAGAGGGAAGAAATAAAACAGCTCGCTTTTTTCCCTGAGGCTCATATGTATAGTTTGAAGCCATTATACCCTAAATGGGCACTAAGAGTATTCTGAGCTCGTCTTTTTACCACGGGAACTGAATCTGCACGGACCGAGCATTCTTATAAACTGCTAATTATGGTCCTGTGCGGCCGATTTTCCTATTGTATCTAATTATTTACCGGCTCCAATTTTTTTTTTAGCTCAGCTCCAAAGTAGGAGTCAACCGACGAGTTAGGTGTCTTAAGGCAGTCGCGTGGATGATTCGCGTTCTTTTATTTTGTTTTTTTAAGTTTCTGTCAACAAACACTCTCAGTCGCAGGCAAAATATCCGCAAATTAGACCCACGCAAATAAGAATACGCGTGGACATTTTGCATTCCGTATCATATCCCGATGGCTGAGGGGAAGTAGCCATGCGACCGGCTGAAACGCACTCCAGGTGTTGGATGGCTCCTCCTACTTCCGGAGGTGAGTTAAAAAAAAGGTTGCAGCCGAGGAGAAGCTGAATTGAATTTAATAGAGATATTTGCCTCACAGGACAATAATTCTAAATTTCTAATTATGCTTGGAGATGCTTGTCGAATTCCCGCTGTCAAAAAGGCGAGCTAAGAATCTTCTTTGGTGCACTTTTAACTGCCTCCAAGTGTGCGATATCCAGGTCATGTGGACAAAATTTAAAAACATTTGGGATATAAATATCCCCAATGAATATACAATGCACCCTGTCGAAATTATTATTGAGCGCACTATTACCACGACCTCGTATTTCATATGAAACATCGACTATTTTCATCAAATAGCACCAAGTGTTGGAAAATTTTGCGTGCCGGCTAATAGGCTTGATAGAAATATTTAAAGCCCGCAATAAAAATTCAATTCATATCTTCTAGGATGCAATTGTTTTTCCTGGTTTTGAGGAAAATCAATCCCTCAGTTTTATTAGTTTTAGTGATTGGTGCGAAAATGTGTGGTCTAGCGTTGGTCATAGCGCGATGTTAATCTGCACCTCTGGCCAATATACTGCCTGCTATTTGAAGAGCTGTAGTTTATCGACCCAATGCCAAACTCATTTCGAGCGGCACAGCTCAGAACAGGGGATAGGTGATTGCTGCCATAACTCAGGCTGACTTTCGGACGAATTTCTCCAACTATACCGCGCTTTTATAATGTCCTCAAAGTATACCACACAAAAAAAATTGAAGACAAATTGGCGTCTTTTGCTTCAAGAAGGAAACAAGAGACGAAAGTAAAAAACCACAACACTTCACTATCAGCTCCCCGAGTCCCCCGTAGAGCGATGTCAGAGGAAACTCCCGAGGCGGAGGAAATGAAGCCAGAGTAGGAAATTGGGCTAGAAGCACCAGGTCCAATCAACGCAATTTCGGCCTAGGCGATGGTTCACCGCACCGATTTCCTGCTTTCTGGGTCTCTCATCCGCAATCCCCGATGAGTACCACACCCTCCAATTACTCTTCGCCGCCTACTGGAATCCTCAAAGATCTATTTCTTTCGTCTGTATCATTCTTTTGGACCTCGTGTAGCTCGCTATTTGTTGTTTAGCCAACATCGGCATGAACCACTAAACAGTGTAGCACAGCCATCATGCCGTATAATGAAATATAGCTGGTGTATCCTCTTCGCTTCTTTGAAACAAATGTATTTCCAACCTATTCCTTTTAAAGCCATCCCTTTAAGTGCCGTTGCTGGAGCTGAGTCTCGTGCTTATGATATAGTGCTAGCAGAAATGCATTCAGAGTTCAAGCGCACGACAAAGTTTCTTAAAAAAAACAATTTTCGTACAAGAAGTCTGAAGGCACCTAAGCGCTCGGTTTGCGTAAATTGCTCTGAAAGATTGCATGGCACCTTCATGTTCTCTCTGATAGAGGCACACCTAAAAGCCTGGATTGAGTTCCTTTTTACTTTGGGTCAGCCGTGGTCAAATTTGTGTTTTATTTTTGTTTAAAAAGTTGCTTCTTGTGAAGAGTTTTGGCGGCGCGCCACGCTCATAAGCAACGAATACGAAAAAAAATGTATCGAACGACGAATAAAACAAAGGCTATTTGCAGAGAAGCCGCAGTGGGTCTTAAGACTAGCACTGCGCTACAGAGCAGGCTCCTTCCTTTCGCCGCCCCTCCTTTCTTCTGACTTGCGAATCCGTGGTCTGTTGTTGCGCAATCCAGTGAAAGTTAAGTCGTCTATTCAAGCTTTCAGTAAAGTTGAAAAGGAACGCACTTTGCCAGCACGGCAAAGGGCAGGTGCTAGCACCGGTAGCAGTCAACGTACCCGATAGTCTTGCAGACACAACTGACGTAAAAGTCATAACATTAAAAACGCTTTGGCGATCACTAGCTAAGATGAAGCTTAACAATCAGAGAATCCCACGACCCCGACAACTGAATTCATATGCCGACTTCTCAGGTTGACAGAGGGCGACCGTGTAACTTGGTAATTATGTGGTTGAAAGTTCCAAAGTGTCGCATAGGCTGTGAGAGACACCGTAGAGGAGGACTCTGGATTAATTTATACTAAATGTATAGGGCTCTTTAACGTGCGATGACATCGTACTGCGCACGGGAGTTTGTTCTCATCTGAAATGCGTGGTCCGCGGCAGGGATTCGATTGCGTGAATTTGGTGACATAAGCAGCGGAACCCCAAAGTGAATGACTCAGCCACCACTCCGGGAAAAAAACGTTAGTTCCATGGCTTCAACTATTGCCTTATAAGAAATTTTTGGAAACGTGAAAATAGGCTGAAACAAGTTTATGAAACGTTTTTTAGAGCTGTTATTCTTTTTTTCGCTAGGTTGCCGTTTATTCGAAGGCTGCTTTGAAGGTAGATGCAGGGATTTAACCTTTTCCTATTACACGTCCACTTTATTACACAGCTCTCAAATGCACTGAATGATAATTATTTCAGGCGTCTTAGCAATGTGCTCAACTGATTGTTAAAAGTTGCCTTCTTCAGCTGGAAAGATCACTTTAGTAACTCAAGTGCTTGCGGTAGTAAGAAAACGGTGACTTATGTTACCTAAAAGAATTTGAACCATTTTGTTTATAGCTCAATACTAAACATTTTATTCAGGTACCTAGCAGCAATTACACCTCTGTAATTGGGCGTTAGCAATATGTATTGTCACCGAAAGCCCGCAGAAAGGGCAGAAGGGCGCACCAGGACTAGCACATCTGACACACTCAGCCAACCCACGCTCGAACAGGGGAAAACGACGACCAGCGGGTGCTGTCCCACCGCACGGCGGCGCCAGTAAATGGCTAACACTGTGGCAATATATAGGCTTTTAGAAAGTTCAAAACGTGACTATCTTCGGCGCTATGGTTCGACACGTTCTGAACATTTCTTGCAGGCATTTGGAAAAGCGCGGTTTTTTGACACACGCATGGCACCACCCGCCACTCACGTCACTCCGCTTAGCCTGTATTGCGTAAACTACGCCAACGTACGGGCCGGATACGGGAACAACGCTTATCATTGCAGCGCGGCTAGGATAGGGAACGGAAAGACGACTGATTACTGATCACCGCCAAAATTGGTCATGCTCTGCTAAAGTGACCATCTGCGTAGCTTACAAAGCACACGTTTAGGAGTTAGGAGGAGTTTTCGTAAATCACTGGGTATTGCGAATAAAACTGCCGAAATTTCGATGGGTCTCACATAGGATGAAGCATTCGACCAGTTAAGTCGATGTGTACGTCTTTCATTCAGCTGGGCATAACAGTTTGGCATTAGGCACACATTTTTTGACACGAAATTCATTCTTCGCCCAAGCCCTTTACCTAAAACTCAATATTCATACTATGCTTGCATTGAAAGTAAACGTTGCTAATTACTACGAGTAACAGCGCTTTCGTTTAGGCCAGAGGTCACATACTGTTTGGTGATTAGAGTGCACAAATAAATGAGCCAATAATCACACAACGCTTAACAGCGATTAACAGCGATTTTTGTTCGCCCTTTGCTCACCCCGCTTTGGGGTTCTAGGCACCCACAAAAATTAAGGCGCCTTTAGGCCTGGCCAAAAGCAATGAAGTACTGAGCCTTACGCCAAACGGGCGCTGAACCGTCGGTAAACATCGTGCACCTTTCTCTCAAACGGGCCAAAATTAGTCGCACATGAGCCAGGCAAAACCTCGCGCTGGTTGTAGAATACCGTTCGAGCACTCAGTTCCGTGTTTGCGGAGCCCAAACATTCTCTCCTCTCATTAAACTACCGCAGCAGCTGGTTTGTTTACACAAGTATCGTCTTATAAAGTCCGAAAAGCACGCCTTTCTTAGCTCTTTCTACGTCAGCGTTTGCATACATAGTCAAGGCAGGACAAATGAAAAGTGCCCTCTACGATAGTACTTGAGGTCTTCGAAGTAAACTGTTCCATCTGCGGTCCTTCAACGAGCGCTGACATCACACAGGAGATCTCCATCAGTGCTCACGCAGGGGTTGTTATATCAGGTCAACATGGCGCAACATATGTCCATCTTTGTCTCCACGGTTTGGGTTGCCTCTCATTGTTCTGCGAGACACAAATCTCTTCCTATTTCAACTTTCGATGTTTACAAAAAACAGGAGTTTCGGAAAAAGTTTCGGCTTGTGGCGACCTTCTCTCTGTGAGCGTTAAATGCATAATTAAACCGACAGCGTTCAGATCACTCTCTCTTAAGGTACGTATGAAATAAAGTCTTCCTGAAGTGAATCCACTTTTAGGATACCACGCAAGAAGAATAAGTTAGTAATTTAGCCATTATGGTCTCAGACTGAAAGAAGCGAACACACTTTTGGGCCCACAAACACAATCGAGGATGAACAAAGTACTGTTTCGTTGTGGTGTTGGGTGAGCAGATTATTTCAGATTACAGGAAACTTTACAAAAAGTGGAAAAATATTCTCTCCAAAATTTAGTACATACGTAACATAAACAAATGCGGTTTAAAGAAAATTTTCGCTACTTTACTCCGTTCCGAGAACCTCCCATTCTATATACAGATGGCATTGTATTTATTTCCTTTCATTCAACAGTGTTATCTAAAAAAATATTGGATAATTTTTGTTCTCTATGATCCTGAGAAGAATAAAATAATGTTACATTCTCCTATGATTTCCTCAAATTTGGGGACTGTTGGCTTCATTCGTATGATTTACCATCAAACCATGGAGCAGCTCAAACAAAGCGTATCATTTATGCAAATATATATAGCGTCAAATGAAGGAACCAGGTGGTTGGAAACAAAACTACTTGAAGGAAAAGGCGGGGTTTCAGAAGATTCCGGATACCATGGCGGGAGAGGAAGAACTTGATTCTAAAAAACGCGATTTGTCAAGTGTCATTTCCCAGCGGAGAACATTAAAAAGTACCATTTTGTGAAAAGTTATAAATATTCCCAAGAAACTTCCTAGTTCGGTGTGTTCGCCTTGATGCACTGAATCTAAGTCATGGGCGAGGTCGTCATCTTGAATTCCTGCTAACTTACACTCCGCCTGTGCACTCTTCTGGAACGAAAGTTAATGGCGCGAAACTCTGCGCCTCGAACGAGAAACGTGCTTCTGCTGCAAATTCACTGCATCATAGTAAGAAAACTTCGGCGCATTTTTGCTTGAGTGTGCGTGCTCAATGATGAAACGCGCATCTAAAAAACAAAACGCAGCGATTCGAAACTCGAAGTAGTCAACATTCTGTACTCGCATTTTTTTCTTGGTGCTATTTAGGAAATAGTTTTTTGCCAGCGTCAAAAACTCTGCAGGTCCCCCGCTGAGCGGCAGAAGCGAAATGACCTGCGCGTAGAGTTTTATATTGTTAGTAGTTTATCGAATCCTCCATCACAAAACGGCCTATCCGATGCCATCTAATCATGTAGAAACCTCCGCGTTCGCCGAGTGTGGAGTGAGGTTTAAAATTACAACTATAGTGAATGCCATGTTGCTGCAGACGGAGCATAAATAGCAACCGTGCAGATTGCAAAACATTCTCCCTTACTAATCTTCGAAACAGAGGAAAAAGTAAACGAAATTGATGCCTCAAATAAATTTTGCGAAGCAGAAGTAGAAGAAAAGGCAACCTGAAAAAAGGATAAAATTACAAATGTGGTTTTGTTCATGAAAAGGCGAAACATAACTAGTATGGGTAACCGACTGCTGAAGAAAAAGAGAGAAATCAGAATGATAAACGAAAATATTGGCAAGTGTAGCAAGAGGCGGCAGAAAGTTAAGTGGGCGGATGAGATTAAGAAGTTTCCAGGGATGCTGTCGCAGCTGGCAAACGACAAGGTTGATTGGAGAAACATTGGAGAGCCATCTGTCTTGCAGTGAGCGTAGTGAGGCTGATGATGACGTGACTTTCTGGCACAGGAATAAATAGAAAATTGTACCATCAGTGTCCTCTTGTTGGGAACAATAATACTGCAGATCGCCGCAGTTTCGTTCTCTCTCTTATTACATGCAGCATTGGTACCGTGCACAATCGAGACGTTAAAAAGTAAATTGCCTAGAACCTTGGGAAAACCCCTAGCTTCTCACCTCTGTATAGTGGTACTGACCAGACTCCAAAGGTAAAGGACGTCTTCCGTGCTAGAGCTGCCCAATCGTCCTGGCTTCCTTGTGCTTTACAAAAGCTGCGTTTGTGCCCAGCTCGGAATGTCCGGATTGCACGCTTAGATCTTTCCCAGTTACTGCTAGTGACTACAAACAAATGTCCCAATAAGCGGCTATATAATGTCAGTACCATGAACAGCAAAAGACTGTTAGAGCACGCGTTTTCAAGAAAAGCGAAAAACCACGCCGTTAGCACAATTACTTACTTGAGGATCGAAAAAATAATCTTTCTCTCATCCACAAACCACAAAATTACGCTAAAAATCTTTTGTTCAGCCATAGAGCTACCGCCCACTAACGAATGTTGAAGAGGTGGGAGTAGAGAGTCCAATAATTGGGCTACATTTATTAGTGTGAACAAAGAAAAAAAGAATAAAAAATATTGTTGCCAAACCCGCACCGCTACAGTGTACTGCAAGAATAATATATTATTTTAAACACCAAATGGAACTACGTGAATCCTTGAAAGAAAAACAGAAAAAGACGAGTGGCCGGGCCATTGCTTTTCAACTGCCCTCGACTCGAAGGGAGAGCAGGAAATCTGTTAACAGAAATGTATGTTTAATAGCTCGATGTTTCCACATTGGTGCCAATCCATACCTGCCTAACGGACAGTATATTTCTTGAAATGCTTTTCACCTTGAGTACGCTGACATGTTTATATGCGCTAATCTATTATATATACTTTTTTAATGTAAAGGTTCTCATTAGCATCAGTGGTACTGTGACTAGTATGAGTGAAAAAAGTAACCTAGCAGACCTTGCTGAGCGTTTCAAACTCACAAACCCACTTGCTCAGAGATCTTGTGGGCCCATAAGAATTTGGATGCACCACCTATTTTGAAATCTTCTGTCAGAACGCAGCATGGGGTTTTAGTTAGTGCTTTCAAGGGTTACTCGAGATCAGTTTTCTTGTGCGTTAAATCTTTGGAGAGTGCGGCTATGTGAAGAGCAGTATGCATCCAAACGAATTCATCAATATTTAACCATTCTTTGCTTACGTCCGCAAATATTGTCTGCTGCAAGTAGCATTTACAATATTTTCTTCGCTGCATGTACAAAGGAATATGCTTTATTTGGTGTACCTTTACTCTCCGACTGGCCTCAAATTGCAGTCAAAGAGGTTTCAGTAAACGACAAGGGCGCTGGTAAACGGTGGCTGCCTAAAAAATGCTATTATGATCTCGAGATAATTTCAGTAAGCTAAATCTGGGAGAGAAGTAACTGCATATTCTATAGTTTGCATCAATGAGCACTGAACGTAAAACAACATGTTTATAACACATAAAAACATCTGGTATCGCTCTGTGTGTTTATCGCCAAGCAAAATCTAATAACTAAAACCTCTTTAATCAACATTAAGGCAGATATAATAAAACATAGAAAATAAATTGCCAACACCTATCATTTTTTGTCATAGAAAAAAAGATATCTATACCGGCACCGAGAAAATGTATGTTAATGTTACATAAATAGATGTATTTTTTCGTTGCTAAATATCGCCACTACAAACAAACCAATTACAGTAAACTGCTATTTATCTGAAGACAGAAGCTTCACCTAAAGTGCCACAGGGCTGCTTTCGGACCAACTTTGTTTTTGTCAAGGCATATTTCCCTTTGTGTAGCGCATTACATTGTTATTTATGTATATATTAGGAAAATTGGTTTTACTAGGTAGCATTTTGAACCGCAAAAAAGTCAAATCCAAGGCTGGAAGCATATACTACACAAATTAGGTTGTACCGAAGCTCGCGAATCTTTGCCACTCCACAGATATTAAATAGCACTTCGTGCCCTTGCCGTAGGCTGGTACCATGCCTTGCTCTGGAATTACCGCGAATGAAGAAGCCATAGAACCAAAGCATCATCGTGCCTTAAGAAGAAGAACAACGCTTTTTACCGGGGGCGCTACCAGCTAAGAACTGTTTTATTTTTCGATGCACCTTTGGCTGTAACTTCTCCGCCGGCTGCCGACTCGTGAGGGAGTTCCCCGGGCGAAGGAGGGGGGGGGGGGGGGGGGGGGGCTGAGCTTCCGATCGCGGCCACGGTAACTGCGTGTCGTCAGAAAGAGTTGGCACGGCGAAACAATAATAGGCTCTCCACAGCGGACGTAACCATTACCGAAGATGAGTGTGAAAGATTGCGGCGATTGTTCCATAGATGCCGTAGGTGTAACTATTTTAATGCTATTTTTCAAAAGCTTACCTTACTTTCATGTGCATCTTGTAATTACGCTTCACTTGCTTTTTTCTTTAAATTATGTTACACGTAATACGCCATCAAGAACCCTCTTTGCCTCCGAGAGAAAATTACATTAACCCCATCGAATGCGCCAGCTCTTCCTTCCTCTCCAAGTAAAGTGCGATGTCTCCTTAATTTTGAGGTGCTCCATTGCTTAGTACTTTAAATTGAACAGTTCATCTTCATCGGCTAAGAGTCAGCAATCAATTCAACTCTTGTAGTTTCTTACACACGTTCAGATGTACAGACAACGCTTGCAAAAGAATTGCGTGTTGTTGTCAGCACGGGAACTACGCCACCAAATCTTAGTCGAACAAAACAAAGCCGCAAACATTGATTTATTATGACTGCGAAAGAGTGCACTCGTGTTTAAAATTAAGCAATCTCAATTTGATCTTAGCGTTGATTTAACCTAAGGGTACGGTTTATGGTCCGCTAGTCAGCGACCTGAACAAAAGAGTGCCTCAAAATCCATGCATGATCATTCTGACGTTTAAGATGTGCGGCAATACAACAAAAGAGACGAAATTTTTTCATGCATTCATATAGTTGGTTTGAAATTAGGTTCCGATCAAGCTGTAATGGGAGTTAGCGCATCCACAAATCCACAAATGCACATAAGCTGAAGTGTATTGGCAGCACAAAAGTTAAATACCCAACCTTATTTAATCGCGGGCACGTAGCCAGGAATTTTTTCGGGAGGGATCGAAGGTAATTTTAGGGGGGGGGGGGGGCGCTAACACCTGCTTGAGCACTGCGAATAGGACGGGGGGGGGGGTTCTAATTTTGGGGGGAAGGGCGGGCCTCCTCGGCCTCCCTTGGATACGTGCCTGTTTCTGCGCCTCAGCGTGTTTTGTATTCGTGCTACAGGACTACAGATACTGCGTGGGACGATCGCTCCAACTATATAAAAAACGCGAACTGCCAATACGCCACTAGCCTCAGTCATAAGAAGCAGAAAGAACTGGTACTGCTGGCTTCTTGAGGGGCACGTGTCAAAAGAAAGTCGAGGGCGATTATCCATGCTCCACGGGGCTTGCAGTTACTTCTGTAATCAGAAAGACCTCGGGCGCAGCGGGGTGCAGAGAGTTCTCCGGCCCTTAAGTGGGCACCATTAGGCGCTACCGTCACGGCAGCTTCCTTCGTAGTTCAGCGTCCAGAATAGTGTGTGTGACGGAACGACCTTTTGGGGTTACCCCATGTCCCCGACGCGAAGAGGATTCTCCCCTTGGCAGCAATTTTCCCGGTTGGAAAAATCTGCCGTTTCTTACTGCGCTGTATCTTCTTTTCAACGCTGTCTCCTGTATACGCTTCGGCGCCCTCGAACGCACCTGGCGTGAAATCATACCCGCATGTCAGCATCTGTGGCTTCTGCAGCGTTAGGTGTACTTTGCTCGTTCAAAAATAGCGGAGTGTGCGGCGCCGTGCGGAGAATCGGCTCCCGGCTACTTGCTGGTAAGGATGCACCTCCTACCTATGAGCACCCATCTTTCATCGAGCACCCCGCGGGTAAAAGCCAGCTGCTCCCTAGTAATTTGCTCTCATGACCTACCAATTACAACGTTAGCTGTATTTACCTCTTTACTCAGTTTCCGTCGCTGACCTCAGCGTTAAAAAACGCACCTCCGAGCACCCGCCTTTAAAACGGCAGCATTGGGGCACCCATCGATAAAAATGCTCCAGCGACATGTGAACCCAGCATGCCCTGAATACAAGGAGGATGCTCTAAACTCTATCCGACCGCCGTGATGGCCTAGTGGTCGAAACATGCAATCTATGAATCAGTTGATAAGAACGTTGTGATTCAGTCGCCATCTAAGGTACAAAATGACGTGCTACTAGGCACATTCGGGTTTGTTAATCTAATCACTGTCCCAACACGTATGACCCGTTCAGTCCTCAGTTCTTCACCTGATGAAGACTAAAGGCGATATAAATTGTGTACATGCTGGTACACAAATGTCCGGCATTCGTAAGCATTTTGCTATATTTGCTTTCTACAGACATTCCAAAATTTCACCAAGAACACCCAACAGGCTTGTTCGTACTCCAAATGCATTGCCTCCAGAACGCTTGAAAGAGATCGCAAATTGGATTTAACACAGATTTCAGTGATGTACTAATATTTACAGATATCAGTACCAGGTGCGATGCGTTATCCGCAATTAAAATTCATTTACAGTGAGTGGTTTCCTTAAATATGCACCCGAAAACGCAAAAAGTAAAAATCACAGACAACCCGGATTTAATTTGGAAAATGCATACTACAAAGAAACTAGATTTCAAATTAAAATTTAGGGACGAGTCTAAATTACACGCCCATATAGGGTGCCGGAATCGCCTCAATCGTGAGCTTAGATGTTCAAAGCATAATTACTTTTTCAATGCCTTTTCAAATAATTTCGGTATTGCACCTGGTGATAACTGGAGGAAACTAGCGAAGTTATGAGTGACAGCCCTACTTTCCCTGTGCTCTCGTTAATAAATAACGAGAAAGCAATTTTAGGAAAACGGCTTCCCAATGCGTTCAATTCATATTTTATAAATATAACTAGATAACTGTGCACCTTGTCAGATTTAGGCGGTGTATACAACTACCGCACACCTGGTGTATATGAACCTTTGTTTATGTACCCCACATATGACACCTCAATCATATTTCTGTCCTCACATTCCAAAGCAGGAGGGCACAAAAAAAAGATGATTTTCAAATCAAACCATTCGTTTGCATAATTGACCTAAAAGCCCCAATATTTTAAATACATAACTTTTATCTCAGTACTGGCATATATCCCATTGGAATGCAGACCGCTAACTCAGTCGCAATACACAAAGTAGGAACCGTCTCACAGCACAGGGCAATATCTATTGAGCTAATACTTTCTAAAGGTGCTGAGAAAAAAAAGGTGCACATGAATAAATAAGTTTCTTATTAAGCTATTTATACAGTCTAACTGCAAGTCTGGCTTCAAACAAAACAGACTTACTGAGTTTACCCTCGTCAAGCAATACAAAATGAATATTGAAGAATTTGAAGAAAGAATTCGTATTTTTGGGATATATATTGATTTTACTAAAGCGTTCGATTTAATAAATCGTAGTCTTACAGCGGCCACTCTTGCCACAAAGAGGTGCTGCTCAGTTCGAAGCTCCCAGCTGGCGCCTTGGTGCCGGTTTGGCGAAGCGACAGAAGATGAAAATGAAGTAGGGTTGCGCGTGCCCGGGGCGCAAACCAGGCATGCTTAGTGTTTCCGAGACGATTAATGCCCGTGTCTACCAGGACAGCACTTTAGGTCCCTATCTATTCCTACTGTAGATAAATGAGTTATATTGTGTTCCCATTTCTGTAAATCTCATTGCATTTGGCAATGATGCAACAAAGGTTACTGCAGGTAAGGATTTAAATAAACAAATGAAATATGCAAACGAATTTCAGAAAGGATCGCTAAATTGGTACCAAACTTATTATTTAAATATTTTACACAACTAGAACAAAAGTAATATTCTCCGAAACTAAAAATGAACAAAGTGGATATGACAGAGATTTTAGTTAGAGTTAGCAAAACTGAAGTCGTCTCTAGCATAAAATGTCATGGTGTGTTTTCTTAGATTTTCAACAGGGATCCGCAGACTGGCAATGTTCGTAACCAAATTAATGAAGTAAATGGCATCATATAACGCAATATGGTGTAGCTACGAACTAAAATTAAACTTCTAGTTTTAATTATCTGGGTCACTACCACAAAAAAACATAAAAATAGCCCTCGCGAAAAAGCGGGCAATAGGATTAATGGCTAACGTGCCCTGGTACTCCAGCACAGAAAATCTTTTGTCAGTTTTGGTTTAAGGAAGCCTACGCCGCTGTATAATTTTCGGCTATCATCCATGTATAAAAAGGCGGCATCATGTAAAACAGCGTTTTTCTCCAAATGCTTCAAATGATCCGTTATACTCTATCTTTTAAAATGCGGCAGTGCAATTCTTATTCCGCACTGGCTATTATGCTCAGTCAATACCCCGCAAATTACTTATACTCAATAGTGCCCTCGAAGACAATAATTTTATTCTCAAAAACACCTTTAGAAAATTCCCAATATCAGTACTTTATCTTCTTGACCAGTCGAATCAAGTGTGATTTTATGATAAGTATTGCTTGTTGAATTCGCTCCCTCTATTGACATTTGTGTGCATGCCTCGCTCTTCTGTTCTCGCGCGGTGCTTCCTGCCGTAACTCTGGCAACAATGAGCCTCCAAGCTGCACTTCGCAGCTTTTTCTTTGTATCCCTCTCAAGAATGTATGCTGAGAGAGGAATGATACTGATAAATATATGATAAATGATACTCTAGTATGTCTCATTTCGGCCGTAATCTCAACGCACCTAACACTGACTCCATCTATTTGCAATCTCATGATTGTCGTGAACGAACTGCAAAAGCGATGGTTCGAAAATGGTTCTCCTCTATCCACGGTTAGCCAGCACCTAATACCCGCAGTATGTCGCGCCGAACGTTTCGGATGCTAAAATAAACTTCCTCACAGCTATAATTTTTCACCCAGGTCTCGGACGCCTTGTCGTTTCTCTGTACTTCATTCCATTTTATGTTAAGGTATGTGCTATACGGGCAGTTTTTTGCGGTTGAGGTGTCAGGTGTGTCATAATTTGCGAAAAGGATCTGCTATAATAGGGGGCTATTTACACACAGTGGCTTTCTTTGGGGCAGTAACAAGGGCGCGACACTCAGAGGTGACGAAGATGAATAAGTGCTGATTTGGGAGCAAGCAGTTTGTTTTCATTTAGCGAAATGTTCTGGAATCAAGATTGTCATACGTTTGCTAAAAATTTTCTTAGGCGTTCCAGTAGTTTTCAAAGATGTAGACATAAAAATTAGGCAGAGAGCTCCCTTCTTTGTAATGATGCATAAAACATGAAGAGAATACTGTCAGGAGGTGGTATTCCCCGAAGACTGCAGTATATTACATGACTTAATTCGTTATCTATTGCACTTTGATTTTCAAAAGCCGAACAATAAATGTGATGTCAAGGGTGAGTGCAGGCTACGTCATTTCTAAAAAAAATTTTACATGGCCGCTCCTTCGTAGTTATAATTCAATAAAGCGCTAAACCCATGCTACATTCAGTGGTGGAGAAGCAGTTGTATAAAGTTTCAGTTGCAGGTGGTCCAAATTATTCCGCAGCCCTCCACTACGCCACCTCTTTCTTCCTGTCTTCTTTCACTCCCTCTTTTATCCCTTCCCTTACGGCGCGGTTCAGGTGTCCGCCGATATGTGAGATAGATACTGTGTCATTTCTTTTCCCCAAGAACCAATTAATATTATTAATAAAATCATGGCAGCAGAACTTGAGATATAGGTGCTTTGGCGTCCATAGGTGCCTATGAATTGGTTATCTTTGAATATTAATGTCTTACGCATGACACACGAGAAAGCACGCAACCATCAATTCAGTGTCTACGCACTACTTATTATAGTATTCTTAACGGCTTATGCAATTTATGCAGAAAAACAGCATTCTTAGAATTTTAATGCGCAAAAGTGTTGGATGCATGCGAAAGCAGGTTCCTCTCATGCAAACTTTGCCAGTGGAAAGATTATCACGGTACCCAATGTCGACTTTAACGTGGGCCACTTCTCGGTCTAATTCCATGCTCACTTTTGATGACTTGAAGATGATTGAAGGGATGACAGAGCCTCATTTTCTGCTCTTAACCACAAGTACGCGGCTTCGCGCTTGCGCTGAACTAGCTTCTTCAGAATTGCATCAATCACAACGGGTACTTCTCCACACGTTACCATTTCCGCCGATACCAGAGCTAGCTCCGTTCTTGATGTTGCTTAGTCTTTTTTTCTTGGGTGCAGGTCCTTGCGCTGCGAAGTTCAAACGCACTCATTCTTGTCTGCATTTGTCAATTTTCAATTCCCGAAGGCCATGTTTTTTGTTTTTTTTTCCACATTTCAGCAGAAGTTCTTCTATTTGAGGGGAACTGTGCCATTTTGCACTTTTGTTGGTTATGCGATGCAGACCAGAATCTATGTGCGCAAATCATGGTATATTTGGACGTAGATCCTCTTCTTAACGGCGGTGCCCACGCTTGGCTTGGAATTAAAATCTAACGCGTGAGAATAAAGCATAACAATGAGAAAGTACGCATTCTTATCAACCTTAAGGAGACTTAAAAAAATGAGGAATGGATTATTTTTTAAACATAATTTGCACCTGTCAGTGATTGCTAGTCCAGTTATAAATGCCGCTGATGTTTTTGTTTTAGTTTGTCCATGAATATATTTACTTAATTACTCTTTTTGGCACCAATATTTTTTTTCACCCAAACAAGAACAGTCGAACAAAGCAATATTTACAGCGGAGTTTCAGGCATTACATACCGCTCTTGAGGAACCTTCAACCGTCTCGGATGTGGGCAGCAGTTTACGATTGGTAGCAAGGTGCGGAAAGTGGTAAGGGAATATGTCTCTTAGGGCAGGCAGTTATATCAGATCTGGTTCGAGAGAGTAAATTGACTGGGATTAGATTTGTGAGAAGCAAATTCCTAAAAAAAGTATGTAACAACTGTATCTTGCCTGCATTCTACTAATGGGCAAAAACGTAGAAGCTAAAAAAAATAGTTCAACTTAAATTGAGGACAACATCGACAGTTATTCAAAGGATAATGATGGGTCTAACATTATGAAATGGGATGAGAGCAGAAGTGAGTCAGGAAACAACGGGAGGTTAATGACATCTTAATCGAAATGCAGGAGAAATGGGTTTCGGAAGGTTCATGTAATGTGAAGGCAGGACAGCAAATGGTCGTCAAGGATACCGGAGTGCATTCCAAAACAAGACAAGTGTAGCTGGTGCGGCAGACGTTTAGGTGGGGGACTATGTTATGATGTTTGTGGTGATATGTAAGATGTGCCTTCATTTTAGGAGTGCGACACGGTGTACAGATTGTGTGCGGTCCTGAACCCAGTCAGGTGCAAGAAAGCACATTTTTCTTCTCGACCTTTTGTTTTTCTTTTGCTTGTTGTTCCATGAAACTGAGAATAGAACTTAAGCCTCAACTTGAACTTCATCCAAATAAAACTTGCCACTGACATTCTCTAACAGGCGAGAAAACTTTGAGGATGTCAATGAAACCAATTATAAATGTAATATCGTATTTCAGGAATATTTTTGTTTTCAGGAATAAACCATATCTTTTGCCAGCTGTAGCCACCGTATCCTTTCGAAATTTCTTAATCTCATCCGCCCAGCTAACTTTCTGCCGGCGCCTGCTACGCTTGCCTTCTCTTGGAATCCACTCTGTTACCTTTAAGGACCAGCGGTTATCTTAACTTCGCATTACGTGCCCTGCCCAAACACGTTTTTCCCTCATGATTTCAATTAATATGTCATTAACCCGCGCTTTATCCCTCAAGAACTCTGTCCGCTGCCTGTATCTTAACGTTACACATATCATTTTTTTCTTTCCATAGTTTTCAATAGCCTTTTTTGTTAGCCTCGATGTTTCTGCCGTATAGGTGAGTACGGGAGAGGTAGAACTGCTGTATACTTTTCTCTTGAGTGATAATGGCCAACTGTCATTCATGATCTGAGAGAACCTGTCATATGCGCTAGAGTCCATTCTTATCCTTCTAGTTATTTCCCTCTCATGATCTGGATGAGCGGTCACTACCCGCTGTAAATAGACGTATTACCGTACCACTTCCAGCACCTTGCTACCAATTGTAAAGCTCTGTTCCCCGTGCGAGACTGTTAAACATTACTTAGGTTTTCTATATGTTCATTTTTCACCCACCGTTCCACTATGCCTGCCTGTCTCGTTGCACGTGCTTTGCAGGTCATCTCCTGAGTGACTTAGCAAGGCAATTTTATCAGTGAATCGCAAATTGCTTAGGTATTGTACATTAACTCTTATCGTCAAGTGTTCTCAATACAGATCTCGGAACGCCTGCTGTGGTTGCGGTAAATAGCTTTGGGGATATCGTGTCGCTTTGCCTGACGCGACACTCTTGCTCATTGGAAATTTATTGCTGACTTTATGGACGACTATGGTGGCTGTGCAGTCGTTACAACATACTGGAACATAATACTGGAAGACATCTATTACGACTGCACGGCTACCATAGGTACTCTAGATGTACACGTAAAAATGGATATCCAATGCAGTATACCTAAAGATGAATGCGTGAGGCCTGTAATAATACAAGTACTTAAGATTATTTAACGAAATAACACATTACAAACCGCATGAGATTAAATTTTGGCCTGAGGAGAGTTTTGTTACTGAAAAGATTCAGGCAGTGGTGCTCGTTACCAGCGTTGCTGCTGATAATGTATGTAATAGTTAATCAAACGAGGCTACAGTAAAGTACTGTAAGCTACAACCTCTTTCTTAAATTAGTGAAATGTTCGTAGAGAAGCGGTGCCGTCATTTAATTTATGCGGACAATATTGTACCATTGGCCAAAAGCCAAACACATTTATAGGATTCGTGTAATATTTGTAGACTAGAAGGAGGCACTCGTCTCAACTTGCAGTGCCGATTGGCCAAGCTTGATAATATTCAATGATAGTACTGTCCAGAGGTTTACTTTAGAATGCGACGAGACATACAGGGTATACATAAACAAAAGAGAGATGCACATGGAAGAGCACGAAGAGACGACTCGGGAGAAAGGGCGAAGAAATTTCGCGATAATTCAGAATAGATAATTATAGAGGTACAATAGGCAGGAAGTACTGAGAGGTATTTGAAGAGGAGTAATAGTGTTACGGCTTATTTTCGAAAATGCGACTTTGTGCTTAAGCACAGATGTAAAGTCGAGACTAGAAATACGCCCGAAAGCTATTGGAAGATGAACTTTAAGTGGTCGCGGCAAAATTACAAAAAAAGAAAAGCAAAGAAGGGCAGGAGCTGGGCACCGCTTGAAGCGCAGGAAGATTCAGAATATTCTGTTAAACGCGCCACTACACAAATGCAGCCAGGCTCATTATTTTTTTTGAGAATGGAGCAAAAGGTGCACCGTCTCAGAGGAAAAAAAAACGCAGTAAATGCTGCATAAATAAGGTAATGTTGTGAGATAGAATTATTCATTCTAAGAAAATTCGACTCATTACCTGTGTATAAAATGGAAAATTCAGGAAGGAATCTCTGTATAACTCAATAGGCAGCGTCGTAGTTTTTGAAGCCACATAACGGTGCCATAGAACGCAAACTTACAAAAAAATTCAACTAGTTTGAGGTTACATGCGCTGCCTGTGGTAAATCTGAGGGAACGTTTGAAATTTTTTCTCGAATTTGACATTATACAACCATGTGCATATGTAGGCATTATCGCTATCCCTGAAGTTGTAGTGAATAGAGATGACGAAGGTTACATGAATGAGTCTGCCGTAGGCGTTAGTCAGAATGATTGGAAGTATAGACCTAGTGTCTTAAGTGCAAGGCAGTGACTTAAAGGCGCACTTCCAGAGATCAAAACTAAGGAAGAGTAAATTGGAAAGAAATTAATTTTCCTTCTCAAGGGAAGAATTTCAAGACACCACTCGTAAATAGAACAGAGAGGTTTATTAATTATACACATAAAATCGTTCAAGGTGGCTTTCCCCACCACCTCGTTTAAAGTTTTATGTCAGTAACGTACTGCTATCTTATGTTGCTCATGGCACACCTTTCTTTTTTTATTGCGACAGTTTACCTGCTGGCAAAAAGTGACCTACTATGCACCGGAAGCTGGACAAGTGTAGGATAGGGGAAAACATCTAATAACAAACGCAGTTAATAGCTGCTTATATAGTGCATTACACAGAATTACACTACGTGCTTTTCCTCTTCATTGCCTTATATCTTCTTGCTGTGTAACGCAAGCGCGCAGTACGCAATTCAGAAATAAAAACGCACTATACGATGTTGCGGTGCAGTGGCTTAAGGTGACGATGACGACAAATTAAAACTTACCTGCATGGAAAAATGATTTTTCTTAACAAGCGGATCTTTGTTAAGCTAGAAAAGCCGAACAAATTAAACGGATGTGCTGCCACATCGCCGGATAATTTCGCAATTAAATTGTGGTTAATAAATTGCGATTTTTGGAACCTATCCCAGAGAGTAAGCAGCTATGTAATGCACTTCCGAACAATGATCCCACAGTTCATTTCGTTTTAGATGTATGAAGTATGAATCGAGGGGGAGGAAAATTTTAAATCCACTCTTGTCAGTAATAAACACGTATCTTGCGGCTGCCTAAGTATCAACGTAGCTGGAAGGAGCAGATTTGATTTTTACTACAATGAAAACTGAATCGTGCTGTCATCATTGTCTTAACTGATTATGAAGCATGATTACGACACAAAAGAAGGGGAGACGAAAAAGGTCGAAACGTGAGAAGTTTCAGGGGAGATTCCACCAAAAAAATGTGCCTAATTATTTGAAATTTTAATCTTCTCTATTATTTTATATAATAAGCGCACATTATTCAGTCGGCCTATAATGAATGTTGTTCTGTAAAACGCTAATATTTCTCGATACAAACATTGCAAGCTATTTCGTGGCAGAGGCAGTGTTTTTTCCTTCAGCGCTATCTCGCAACATTGTAAACACATATGAAAAGAGATATTCAATTTATGATCGATATAATTTGCGTACCTCAAGCAAAGGTAAGAAAGAATATGACCGTCCTATTTCCACTATTGTGAGGAACTTACCGCTCCCCGAAAAAAATCTCGAAAACGCCACTAGTCTCAAACAAGGCTTTATTCAGGTATAATTTTCACCGGGACTATAAGACAACCCACCTTAAAATCTGCAAGGTTCAGAAGCATCTAAGAGCTAAAAAAATGCAGAAACTTTCATTGTTATATAAAATAAGAAAATTCTAAAGACACTGCCGTAAACCTTGCATTTCTGAATATTTGATTTTTTTTCGAAATGAAGAAATATACCATTGTCTCTAATATTTCTTAACACTTCTGGAACAAGTCTCTACAAGGAGGCGTATTATATTGTTGCGTTATATCTTGCGCTGTAGTGTTCCAAACAATGTTATTCAAGCTCATATTGTAGCTTGTCGAGTATCGGAAAGAGCACCTAAATGAAGGAACGGATGTAGCTAATACACCCTCCACTGATCTAAATTTTCTGCGGATACCTAGGGTGAGACCTTTTCCATTTTTGATGTCCGTTGCCATTGTATCAACCTGACGGACAGCGCACCATGACCACGATTGTTTTCAGCGCCAAACCCTCGAATAAAATCGGGATGTTGTAGAAGACATCCGTGATGTACAGGTTGAGGTAATAACTTTAATATGCAGATTTGTAACCGTGAAGATTCCTACTCAAAGGGTGACTTTCGTAAAGTGGTAAGAATATCTGCGAATCTTTGATACAAACACTTTGGAGCTAAGTTTGCTTGGAGAACGTATACGAAGGCGAGACCTATTATGGAGGCAATATATTAATAGCACCTTCGGGATATAAATACAAGGTTCACAACAAACTACTCTCGCTGTTATGCTCGCAGGTGGATGATATGAAAGGGGTATAATAGACCCTGATGTACTCATCCCTGGGCAGTGTGAGGGCAGGGGTCGTCACTTCGCGTACGAACACCGGTTCATTTGCCTCGAAAAGTTGATATGGCGCTGCAGAACGATAAGCCCGACAGAACGAATCCATGATAGTCAGGAGTCTCGCTCAATCATATGGGCCTGTAATAATCGCAGCAGGGGTCCTTATGCTCACGTATAGGGTTTGCTCAAGGCGTAATCAAATAATACTAAACATGCCGCCCGAAATCAAATGATGAACACGAATGGCCAATCAGCTGGAAAATTTCTCGTTCCGGCGGTGTCAAAATTGACTTTACGAAACAGCTTAAGAACCAGCTGGCAATCGCGGAGTGCTATTTAGCAGAACTCTTCAGTGAAGGCATATATTTTTCAATGCGACTTTTATGCGACTTTTATGCACTCGAGGCCCTGAAGACAATTCAAACGTATGTATGGCATTTTACGGAATGATGGAAGTTCATGTTTTTCAACTGCCGCCCATATAGGTTAATTTTTGTGAATAAGTACGCACCAGAAAAAAATATATAACGTCGTCAAAAAAATTTAATTGCCATCCTTAGTATCGCGCCGTTGGCAGTGACGAGCGATAGCATACTGCCGCCGCCACCTGGTAAAAATGTGCCTTCCACGAAGAAGTTCCGCTCTTCCCGACACATCCCACACCCAATGCGGATGATCTGAAAGTTAGGGCACCGTTTCTCTTAGAGCATCAGGCCGCTGTGTGGCGAGGTGGAGCTGCAATAAACGTTTTCCCTAGAACTCGCGTCCCGGAAACATTTGTCCCCAGTAGTACTTTCACGCACGGCGCTTAGGCCTTTAGGCATTGCTACGGCGCAATTATAATTCATTTAATCTATTTTCCGAATGATTATGCCGATGGTCACTAAAATGAATTTTGCGAGAACAACCCTCTATGTCGGCCTTAGTGCGCTTCTTCAGGTTTTTAGAGGAAACACAACCTGGCTGGTAACTGTAGCACTCGAAGTTAGCTAGAAGTAGGCCTTGTGCTACGTCGTCTCTAAAACGAACCTCTCAATACCACTCTCACAGGGTGTATTAACCATAATATTTTTTGCCAGCTTAAATGTCCCCACTGAAACCAAGGCCCCTACTTGAATCTATGCCTCTAGAGCCGTTGTTATACACTGCGCTGAATTATATCAAGCATAGCTTCCTACGCCTATGCGCCTCCTACTATTGTGAGACTAGTATTCTAATATTGCCTTTCTAGTGAATCATAAGAAGGCGATACGGTACATGCGGAATAGATATAGACTACACTGCATACGGGTCTAGAAATACAAGACTCTGTAAGAGCTACGGTACATCTAAAAAAGATCATATATAAACTGTACAGAACAGATGAGGAAACGCTACGCACAGGATATTTAAAACATTTATTTCCATATATTTTTCCATATCGGCACCGTATTTTCGTAGGGTCTATATTAAGGCCTCATAAAGAACTTCTTCGAAGGGCTCCTTTATGAATCTCTATGCTAACATCAGAGTTGTCGAGTACATATAGACTGGATTTTAATCTCTGGCAGTGCTTAAACTACTCTAGGTTGGCGGATATCAGACACAAAAAGCGAAAAACATGCAGAATGGTTTTCCTGTCAGACGGGTGATTCGCCCACGAAAGATACCCCGGCATTATAATCTAACATGGATCGGTTTTATGGAAGGCCTGCCGAGATGCGCATGGCTGCGGGTAATTGACGCTGGACAAAACAGAACAGGACGAATTCGAAAACCAAGGCGTTCAAACAGGCTGACCAGATCTCTAGAATGGGCATCAACATGACAACATTATACACACAACGGCTTGCGATTTCTGATATAGTGGCCGAATGTTGCATGATACCATGTGAAGTGTGCACTAATTTGCGGAGCAATATATTGCCCACAAAGGCGAAATTATCAGATAGTTTTTCCAGTAATGTTAGCTTACCTAGCTAGAAAACATTATGCATATCTCTATAGGCTTTAAACTGGCTCGGACTGCAGGGATATTATGTACTCAACGAAGTAGTAAAAGAATAACTTACCAAGGCGGTGGCCTAGTGGTCCGAGCATCCGCCTCGCGTGCGGGAGTTGCGGTGTTGCATTCCCAGTGCCGCCGGGTACCCACCGGTGATACAATGGGTACAAGCTTTACCCTGAACTGGGGCTCGGTTTATATATGGTGACATGATTGGAAAATTGGTCTTTGACCCCACATAGAATGGAAGAAAATACCTTGTGCCACGGCGCTCTTTGACCACAGTTGCCCTTGCGGCATAAAAAATCGTCTTGATCAGTAAAAAAATAATTTTGAAAACATTAACACCTGCACATTCCGCCTCAGTTCTTCAGTGTTTAGTGCTAGATGGTATATTTATCTGTAGTTATTTTCCGCACCGGCGCAAACAGACAACCCGGAAGTCGCAAAAATCGAGGCTCGCCAGCAATCTCGTAAACAGCAAGACAATACCAATCTCTACCGCCTCCGTTCAAGATATCAAAACGCCCTTCCCTGTACACTTAATTCAAACTACGCAGCCTATACGTGGAGGGTAATTGAACCTGCATTCGACTTGACATATATTAAGTTACTATCGCCCACCTAAAAGCCGTATGAAGGACCGGTACGATTTCGAACAACCTTTTGTTTGCATTTATTTATTTATTTATTTATACTTGTACTTACATTCGCCCGCAGGGGCATTACATTAGAGGGGGTGTACCACAGCACTCTTCATACATTAGCGCAGGATGAAAAATTATGCAATAACAATGTAGAAAAATTACAGTAGAGTGTATGGAACGTGGAACCTCACAGCGAGGCAATTATAACTTGTGTAGGACATCGCAGGCTCAGCACGCCTTTATATCTCAAAGCGAGAGAACAAGAGTCTGCACTAGAAATATGCGTTGTCACTAGACAGTTGTAGTGTAGGGATATTAATTGAAATGCACTCAACGTCTACTCCGTTCCTTAAGCATATTATCGGATGATTCTCGCTGAAGATATGAACGTACAATCATTGGCAAATACGAAAGCCAACTTTAGCGCCTAGTAAATTGTTTTGGCACGAAACCCGGCTCAATAAATCGGAAACGTTTGCTCAACTGAGCGCAGGCTTGTGAAACAACCAGTCTGCAGTAATGTGAAATACACGCCCTCTTTTGCAGGCCCGCTGAGGAATCTTAATTTTTGCCTACATTTGCGACAAATCACTCTGAACTGTTCTAGAATTTAACTCGATTTGTTATCGATGATATGAACTACATTACTGCGGCTAAGATACTGTGTAACACGAACAAATTAGCGAGAAGCTTTCCTCGCGCCTTCTTTCTCACTGATGTTCGACGCTGTAATCGTCCTGTTCTTTCGTTAGCACCCGTTTATCCGGCGGCATCTTCGTGGAAGGTCCGGGCCCCGGCAACGGACAGCCATTCGAAAATGTTTTCCTCTTGAGGGTATGACACTCGACCTTACGCTGCATTCATCAGGCAGCAATGTTTGATTTTATCTCGAAGGCCAGCAGGTTAGCTTTGTGCGTTACGTGCTGTTCGGTTGTGCCCCTGGCAACACCTCTCACGCTCAGCAGTAGGATCTGGCAGTTTCCAACCAGTCGATCTGGGTGAGGAGAGGCGCGCTTGTGCAGACCGGCCGCGTGAAAAAAATTGACAGTGGCTTAACTTGGTTAACCCTGGAATTCAGCGAAAAGCAAGGACGCTTGCTAAGCGTCTGAGGCTCGTCCATGGCAACTCCGCTACACGCTCGCTACCGACGTTTTATATATACCCACACGACCATGTGGCTATGACGTGGAATCACATGGTGTTACGACACCCCTATTGGATGACATCACGTGGCTTCACATCACTCCCTCGGATGTTCTTAAGGTCAAAGGTCAACCCAAAGGTCACCCAATTACAAAGGTCATCTAAAGGTCATTGGTCAAGGTCAGGGGTCAAGGGCACAACACAATCACTGCCGCTTATTGTTATACACGGCTATCCATAGTTGAGCTGAAGATCGTTCAAGATCGTTGTGCTGCCTACCCGGAGTCTGCTTTACCTAACGTAGTGAAGCTTTTCGCTTTAAAAGACGAATTGAAGACTACGAAGGCAGCGCGAGAGGCACGTGCAGATGATGGTTCCGTGATCTCGAAACGTAGCTACGCGTGGGTATTCGTAGAATGTGCATATCATTGCTACGATGTAAAACCATTGTCAAGAAATGCTTTCCTTCCTAGCGATTGTTTTTCGCGCTCCATCTTCAAGCCTGTGTTTTAGCACAAGTGCTATGTCATCTCTTCTTTCCTACAACGCCTTCTTGAGCGCTGCCGGTGAAAGACTGTACGGTGACAGAAAACGTTATTCAAGCGTAGCGGTTTCCTCTAAAATTCGCTCTATATAATTTGCGAAGATGAATAAGGTTGTCTATAGACAGCGAGAAGAAATATGCACTGCACAGATTACAAAAGTTCTTTAAGACTACATTTTCATTCTGTACAAGGAAAACGTCAATATTAAGACAATATAATATAAAAAAGCATGCTCAGTCACTGCAAAGGTGGCTACGTTTTTATCACTGTTATTTTAGAAATCTAGGTGAATTGTCAGCAAAGATATTTGTCTTCGAAACATTGCTTTATGGCGCGGAGTTTGAAAAGGTAATATTGCTCGCAAGACAACGTTCAGCAGTGCTCATAATTATTAGTCTTCGTGAAGCTGTTGCTCAGACAACTGTCCTTATGAAACATGCTAAATTACGCTTTACCGCAGCGGTGGAATAGTCGTTTGAGCCTCCGCTTCACATGCTGGCGGCGCGGGATTCGATCCCCATGGCCGCCGGGTACCCTCCGGTGATAACATGCGTACAAGGTTTCCCCTGCCTGGTGCTCGGCTTCTTTAGGGTGAAATGCTTGGGAAATAGGTCGTTGACCCCACCTTGAGCAGAAACAAAAACCTTGTACTTTGGCGCATTTGACCACAGTTTCACTGGCGTCATAAAAATTCATTCATTCATTCATTCATTCATTCATTCATTCATTCATAAATTACGCTTAGCAGACTTGTAGTCATTTACTATGAAAAGTAAAGCCATATCGCGTTATGCGTGTTGCTACTTAGAGCTGCCGGAAGTTTCGTCACATTTTGTTGCATTAGCGTGAACACCTGTGCTTTTTTGAAAAGGTGATCCGACTCCGTTAGCGCTGTCGACGGCACACTGTAAACGACTTTCACAGTGAACACTTCCTCTTCAGATTTTCCTGCAGCAAGGCCGCCTTTTGAGCCTTTTTGGAATTAGCCACGTTCTTGTAAACAGTAAAACCAGTCTTTACACTCAGCTATCGTGCTTCTGGCAAAGGCTGAATCATGATAAGAGCTCATCGGTTTATACACTATGTTTAAGAGGTTTCAAGCTATGATATTCGCACTACGTTGCGTCACAGATAGCTTGTTTCAGAAGAGCTTCTCAAAATTGTTTTTCCAATATTAACCTTGTTTTGCTTAAACGAGCTTGTACCAAAGAATTAATCCAAGGCGCGCCCTACTTATGAAAAAATGGCCACACAG
The DNA here is from genome assembly GCF_052857255.1 of Amblyomma americanum. Classification (NCBI taxonomy): domain Eukaryota; kingdom Metazoa; phylum Arthropoda; class Arachnida; order Ixodida; family Ixodidae; genus Amblyomma; species Amblyomma americanum. Next base: position 93,814,402 of record NC_135501.1, read on the forward strand.
CGGAGAGGCTACAAAAGAAGGCAGCGGCATGGTGTGGCTAATGAAGACTCTTTAAAGCTTTTGGGGAAGATGGATATTTACATTAGTTAGCTTTCTGAGCTATTGGTTCTCCTTCCAGAGCTCCTATCTGAACAACGCCTTGGTGTTACTCCTAAACAGGTTAACTCAAAGGCTATAAAATTTAAACCTGTTCCTTGGGATTCATAGTAAACTTACACCCTGTAGATTGCAAAAACTCGCCTTCCCACACATTTTATATATTCTCGATTTTATTAGAAATTTCGCTACATGTTTTGCTTTGCTTCCGTCTTGGGTCCACAAAGTGCGGTGGCTCTAAAGCATGTGTTTTAGAGCTTCAGAGCTGGGTCGTAAAACCAGCGACCGAAGGCAAGCCGGATAATAGGGTGACCGGAAAGACGGTACAGATAAGCCTCTCATTAAAATTCTTCGGCCTACGTCTGGTACACTTGGGTTGTGGTCGTTCCGAGCACCGGATTAGAGGACTAAATTTAATCATTCTATGGAACAACACCGTCCTGTAATTAAAAACGAAACTGCTCCCCCTGAAACTCTTCCGGGATGAGATTATCTCGCGCAGTGCAACCTCTAGCACACTGGCCGCGGCATGATCACCGGTTAGAACTTTTTAGTGCATAATTGCGTCTTCAGAAAATTGCCTTCCACTCTAGGCGGGAGACAACGCCAGGGAGGAGTGATGCGACTTAATATATCACGAACGCAGCGACACAGCTAGTATCTAGCGGCAGTGAAGTTGCCCGATGTCGTTCTACAGGATACCTGGGTTAATATATTCAAGAGCTGATGACGTAAAAAATTGAAAAACGCGACAGAGCCTGTAAAAAAATACTACAAAAGTCGTCCTGCCGTTAACACAGATTTTTTGCAGTATCGCGGAGTTGTGTGTAGTCGAGAGAGAACAAATTATCTCGTTACCATTGGACACTGCGCAGTACTGCTTAAAACCCTGTTTTTACTACAAGAATTTATGTTGTGAGGTCACAGAATAGCACAAAAAAATGTGCTGCGACCACAGAAAATTTTCTTTTTTGTTTTTAGAGAGGGGTGTAAAACACAACACTCATGTGACTTTGTAATTTGAGTGCTCGACTTCATAATGGCGGGAGGCCACTATTCTCTTAGCGAAAGAGAGTTGCAGTAGAGGGGGAATGAGATGAGGAAGAAAAAGAAAAAACAAAAAAGCATGAAATATTACTGTATTTTGAAGTTATTATCCTTATTTTCATGTTGTTATGCACCTGTTTATTTTCACTGTCGTCCTTCATGTACCTCTCTATTTTCATGTTGTTATGCATTTTTGTCAGCTCATGTAGATGCTCTCTTTACTAAGTTTTTATCAAACCTCGGCACATGTTCATATGTTCACAAGCTTGTTTGTTTGAGTCTCGCGTAGTTATGGCCTATTGCTCTTGTTTGTTGGTTTCAATCACGCTGTTTCTTGCAGCTCGTCTCCGGATATCAACGACTGTATAAGCGCGCCTGGCTTCATTTGTCGGTTATTAAAGCCGAAAGTGGAGCTTCTCTCCTGGCGTCTACACTTATTTGTGTGAACGTCTCTTTAGTGCACAGCCTTTCAAAAAAAAAACAACTCTCTGCTTCTGAGCCACCAATCTTCCCATCTCTTTTTGCTTACTTCCATCACAGATCTGTTTACATGACCATTGTTATCTCTAAACCCTATGGCCTCAGAAAGAGTGACTATGCCTGCATCGATATCGGTCGGGATGGGCAACATACATTTTAGTATGAGGTGTTCTATTGTTTCTACAGACACCGCACAGAGCACATGTGTCACCTTCTTCGCTAAATTTCTTTTTGTAGCTGCGCGTTCTAAGACACCCTGACCTAGCTCCAAGGAGTAGGGCACTTCCTCTTGAGTTTTCATAGAACGCTTTCTTCCTGATCTGCCTTTTCTAGTATCGAAATAGTTCCACACTATGCTTCTTTTCTATTGAATCTATCCAATTTTTACTTTCCGCGATTTTAACTTGTCGTTTAATGCTCTTTGTTTCTCCGTCCTCGTGTCTGGCTTACTTACTGGTTAGCTTTCTATTCCTTTTCCGCCATTGTAAGTCAATGCTCTTTCCGTATAGGTATTTAAATACCTTGGCTGCCCACCTCTTATCGTTCAATTTCATCGGGCGTTTATCATATAGTATTTTACTCTAATGCCATATCCCCCTGTACTGCCTCGTTTGTGGTTTTCCGTGAGCACGTAGTGCTTACCTTCCAACAGCGTTCTGATTTGCTTCCAATCTCGACAAAACTACCGCCCTTAAGATCAGAACCGCATTCCCGAAAGTAAGCCCGGCACCACTATTCCTTGTCACAAACTTCTCAATACTTTTTATTTGTTGTATCCCCAGAATACCCTGCTTTTCGTTATCCCGACATCTCCTTGTCTTTTTGCCCTAACAGACCGTTCGTGCTTGTACGCGTATATCTATCCTTCGTTTATCCATACACCGAGATATTTGTATTATGCCACTCTAAGTATACCGTAGCCTAGTATTGTAAGCATCTGAACAGTTTTATCGTTGAAAATCTTCACACCTGATTTAGTTGCGCTAAAAGAGAAACCTAGAGCGTGTACGTCGTCTGCACAACCATTAACAGCAGTTCGCAAAAGCTTGCTGGCTATCTGATAATAGTATAATAGCGTACAATATCGTCCGCATAGATTAAACCTGTGGGCCTTTGCTCAACGATCTTCCCGCCTACTCACTTGTAGCCTTCTATGTATATTTAGCATATAAAGCATGAACAGCAGCGGTGATAGAGGAAAACTTTGCATTAATGTTTTGCTCACCTCGACAGTTGGACTTTGTATATTTCCCAAGTAATTTCAACTTTATTCTCTCGGTATATTTGGTAGTAGTAGTAGGAGTATTTATTTGGCCACATAAACACAATATGCCCTCGAGGTGAGGCAAACCTCCTGACGAGGCCTACACCCCGAACAATAAATCGAACAGTGGCCGCATGGCAAAAAAAAAGACTTTCACTTTCAAAAAAAGCAAGAAAAGTTATACGATACAAACAGCAAACACTGAAAAACGATGCAAAGTTAATAAACTGCAATTGGCAGAAAACACGATAAGTACACTCGGCAGTAAAGGAAGTAACGCATAAGACAAAATATACAAAGTTAGCTGAATTTATACAGGAGAAAGAATCTTCAGTTTTTTCTTAAAACCAGATACACTATGACTTTCTACGGCAATTTTTATTACTGACTGATAAGCATTACACAATGTTACAATTTGGTTACCTATAGTTTGTTTTCCATAGTTTGCTCTAGGTTTTTCAGTGGATAAGGCGACCGCACGTAAGCCATACGTAACATTTCTTGAATTATAAGCATTTTGTAAAGACCTGAAATTATGCTTTACTTTATAAAAATGTGAAATGCCAAACTCAAATTGTAGGAATGAAAGAAATTGCGAACATGAAATGTTTCGAAAAGATTATTTTCGACAGCTGGGCTTGAACATAATGAGCGTTGAGCTCTTTTCTGCCGAGAAAGCAATTGATACGAATCGGTTTTGTTGCAAGTGCCCCACACCAGGTTGCAGTATATAAGACGGGAACAAACAAGGGCAAAGTATAATGGTCTTGTAACCTGTAGTGGAAGTAGATGCCTAATACGATGGATAACGCAGACAGACCTTGCCATTTTTAGTGTAATGCAGTTTACATGATCGGTCCGCCCCATATCACTGCGAAAATACACACCTAGAAAGCGGCAACTATAAACTTGCTCGATGTTCAAGTCATTAAAAGCTAGTTTGACGCGATGATCTAATGGTTTGTTTTTAAATGAAAGAGCATAAAATTTGATGTTTTGCTGACGTTTAACTGAAGTTGATTAAAAGAGCCAAACCGCTAACTTGTTAAGCCAGGCATTAGATTGCTGTTCAAGTACTTGAAGATTGGAGCCAGAAAAAAGATATTAGTATCATCGGCATATATCTTATCATTAGGAGTTCGTGGAATATTGACAGTGTAATAATGTATAAAATGAATTAAAGTGGTCCTAAAATTGAACCCTGAGGGACACCGACACTTATCGTGCCAAAAGTAGATTTTGTATCATGAATCTGAGTGTACTGGATACGTGCAGTTAGGTAACCCTCCAAAAGTGCATTTGCAACTCCACGGATCCCATAAGTCCCATAATTTATGAAGTAGCATTGAATGCTTGACAGAATCAAAGGCTTTCCACAATTCAAGAATAAGTCTAACAGAAAAAAGCGTATTCTAAAAATTGTTAATTATAGAGTTTTTATTAACTATCAGAGCTGATTGGATTGATTTACCGACCTGAAAACCGTATTGTTGGGGACAGATTAGATGCTTTGTTTGTAAAAAGTTATTCGCCTGAAGAGAACATGCTCAGCTGATTTTGAAAAAAGAGGCAATACCGAAATGGGATGATAACTGTTCGGGTCATTTGTGTTGCCACCTTTGAATAGCACGGCAACACGTGCGACTTTTAGTTTGGTAGGGAATACACCACAGAGCAGCATTCTATTACAAATATGCGTAAGGGGACCAGCTATAATATTAACTGCACATTTGATAGAAAAAACAGCTACGTCGTCGTCTCCAGATGAGCACGTGTTTTTTAAAGCAATAATGATGGAAACAACTTCATCCGCTGAAGTGGGGGACAGAAATATATAATCAGTGCTGCAGGAGGGCAAATAGGTGTCTACAGTCCGAGTTAAATGGCAGCTAACTGAAGGCTGTATTGCTCCGGCAGCTAAAAAAATGTTCGTTGAGTTTATTTGCAAATGACATACCGGCATAATTCACCCCATTGAGTTTCAGCTCAGATGGAAGATCATTTTTCTTGTTCCCTATGATGGCGTAAATACCTTGCCAAAGTAATTCAGGGTTGTGCAAAATAGACGAGAACTTATTAATATAGAAAAGAGGTTTAGCCTTCTTTAAATTTGAATTTAATTTCTTACGAAACTTCTTAAACTATTTAAATCATCCGGGCATCGTGTTTCCAAAAAATGAGAGAACATTGTATACTTTTGATATGCAGCTGTCGGGTTAGAAATTAGTAAAACACCTATCAATTAATGTGAGTGTGTAATAATATAAGAGTAGGCATTTCAAACATTGTTACAACTATGAGACAACATTATTTCATTTAAACTGATCTTCATAGGGTTGTTCTCCAAAAAGTTAATATTGAAGTCACCTAACACAATGACACGCAGCTTGGTTATGTTTGCAATTTTCAGAAACGAACCAATGAACTGAAAACATTTGACTGAATTACCTTGAGGGGGCGATACACAACCAGTATAGTGACTGTTGGAGAAGCAATGCAGACAGTTTCAAAGTCGTTACAAACCAGTGAATAGTTCGACAATATATCAAAGGACAAACAATTTTGGACATGTAAAGATACACCGCCACCACACATTCCGTCTAGGAATACTGAAATAGGTTTGTAACCAGCAAACTATGACATCTGCACATGAGCTAAACCAAGTTTCAGTGAAAGCTATGAAGTCAAAATTCAAGTTAAGTTTAAGTAATTCAGCTTCTACTTCCTTCGACTTATTTTTAAGCTGTCAGTTCAAGTGGTAAAGAGACAGTGTTTTGCAAGGATTATAAGCACCATTTTTTAAAATGTCAGTGAATGTCTCGGAAGGAAAATACGCAATTGTTGAGCAGGTGTACTGCACAGTCTCGCAGCTACAGCACTTAAACAATCTTATCAATGTCTTCGTCGCAAGCGATTCTTATTGCTCGTGCCCCTGGTTGCTTTCTAACATAAATCTTCACTTCCTTAGACCAGACGAAGGCATATATCATTTCCTTAGTGCTCATTTTGGCGAGCCAGAGTAAAATCTTGCTGGAAGCAGTCAAGTTATCAAAGAATCTGATGTCATCTTTGCATTCATTCCGCTTTGAAACGCAGTCTTCATTTGTGGATCGGTTGGCAAAACGGATCAAGACAATAGGCACCTTGTCAGGTTGAGAAGGAAGGCGGTGTAACGCTTCAAGGTCCCTTGCAACAAGTGAGGGCAAGTTAAGCTTCATCGCAAGGCTTTTGACTTTGCTCAGCAAATTTTCGCCGTCAGTGACAGGCATTCTATGAATTTTCATTTTCTGCCGCCTACAGTACTGGCTCAAATCATTTAATTCTTGACGCAACTTTCGAATTTGTTGCCCGTCCTGTTTTCTCTCAATGTCATCTACTCTCTTTCGAAGGAGCTCAATTTCCTTGTCATGCCTATTGGTTTCTTCTAACAATTTGTCGTACGTGTCAGACATACCTTAAACGGACAATTCAATACTTGAAACTGTGTCTTTCTAAGACGACAAGTCATCTACTTTGGTTGTGAGATTTGCTAAAGATCTACTAATCTCAGCAAGCTGTTTGCATACGGCGGTTGAAGCCATATTACTGCTGCTATCATGAGTACGAGGCGTAGAAGATCGACATTAAGTTATTTCAAGGTTTTTCTGAATTCATTAGATTTTGCTTTAAAACTCCGCTCCTCAACACCCGCACACTTCCCAACGTGAAAACTTTGACGGCAATCCGCACAGGTCAAAAATTCCTCCCCATCTATAATGTCTTCATAGCATGCAGAGCAAGGATCAAACTTTTCTGACGACATTAAAAACAAGACACTAGACCATGGGCAGCAACAAGCTAACAACAATAAGAAGAGAAACACTAACCTGCGAATTCAAAACAGTTGTATGAGCACATTTGTGCAGCAACCTGCCGCCGCCACCGCTGCCCAATGTAGGAAGGCTGTCGACGAGTAGCACGGCTTTAAAGTCGCTGCGAAGGGGCGTATCTTCACGTGTGACACCACTGTATGCGGCTTCAGTCGGTGGGTCCAGCCAAGCCATCGGCCTGAAGATCGCACTTGATACGGTAATCAGGACAGGGACTGCGAAATCAAAACAGTTATATGAGCACCTTTTTGCAGCAACCTGCCACCGCCACCGCTGCCCGCTGTATGAAGGCTGTCGACGAGTTGCACGGCTTTATAGTCGCTGCGAAGGGGCGTATCTTCACATGTGACACCACAGTATGCGGCTTCAGTCGGCGGGTCCAGCCAAGCCAGCAGCCTGAAGATCGCACTTGATACGGAAATCTTGACTGGGACTACGAATTCAAAACAGTTGTTGAGCACCTTTGTGCGGCAACCTGCCGCCGCCACCACTGCCCGTAGGAAATCAATTACGTCATGACCTTATCTTATTTTTTAATATGTTCCACAGTACCCTCTTGATGTTGCCGCATGCACCGCATATGCCTAGGGATACCAGTTTTCCGCCTTAGCTATTGCTATGCATTGGGTACGCACGAGCAGACTGCTAAGCGCCCATCTCTTCCGAACCCTCTCTTAAGTTCTCCGACTATCTCATTACTTTCTACACATTACTGAATTTTTGATTTCTCTGCATTGCCAGCCTGTATATAACAGATGTAATCGTAATCGGTGTGAAGTATTTAAGGCACACCTTGTCTACTTTCTTTTTAGGAAACAAATTCATTTTACTCTGTCTCCAGCTGTGCGGGATTTCCTTATTTCTTATGACTGCCTCCAAAGCATTTTACAGCACATTTCATTACTTCTTGCACCAATTTCATTTATCAGTTTGGTTGGAGTTTCTTCTTTCCCTCCGGATGTGCATTTAGGGACATTTGCTTTCGCCTTTTTCTGGTTAAGATAGGTCAGTTCTAGGCTCCTATGCTGCTAAAGGGTGTCAACGGATTACAGTGACGACCGTGTTCAATAACAGAACTGTTAGTGCCATTTCGCGCTTCCAGGGCTTCGAAAACACTCCTGGTAGCGTAACGGCAACTCTGATGTCATATTAAGGAGCGTTTGGCTTAGCGGGCCATTCTTTATTATGTTCCATCACTTTACTACGTCCTTATGCGCAGACTACACGTTAGACACCCATCAAAGCATCAGCAGTGGGAAGTTTTACGACAAAACACTTTAGTTTCCTTTCATGAATCGCGCAAAGGATCTGTATTGAAATTTGTAAGCAGCAAGTTAACTTGAGGTATAAAGGTGTGATTTTACAACCAGTGGCCGTTCAAACGCTGTTGTGACGGAGCTCAGCGCTGTAAAGAAATTTGTTAAAGATTATGGCACAGGGTCTGAATGTCTCTATACGCCTACCAATGACGTTTTTGAAGGTGCGACAACTCTACCTGAAGAAGTTGCTGCAAAGTATCTGCGAAATCTTTCTAGTGCTAGAAACTCAGCTTCGAGGGTATTTTGAAGATGCCTTTGAACGGTTGTTGATGCAGTCTGATAAGTTACTTTAAAAAACCCGATATTGAACCACGATGTTTACTTCTAATGACTGTATTCCAAGTTCATTGAAGGCAGAACCAACTAGCTCACTTACTGAACTCCTTTGGTGTGAAAGAAAGCGAAACATACATATTTCGCCTCCCTATTTTCACCTTAGGCCAAATAATTCCTAAAACAGACCCGGTAGCAACGCCTTTCATTCCTTCATACTTAGCAAAACTTAAGACTTTTAAAAGTAGGAGCAAAAAAAAGGCTGCACCGGCCGCGTATGATTCCATTCCACGCTGACTAAAGGCTTGTGGAGCTATCTTTATCAGCGACTAGTTGAGATGCAGCTTCACAGTATGGAGACAGGTTCATTTCAAGCTCCACCGAACACCCTGTCTGTTCTGATGCCAGCCGAGACCTCGATTCACTATCAACCCGGAAGGCTGTCACGGAGGCTTAGCCACGCCGGCAAGTCTCTTGTCAAGAATGGCCGTTAGCGACGCTGTCATTACGTTGCGGGGTCGACCTCGTCGACGCAGGTTCTGATAGGAAGATTGCTCTATCCCGCTTCCTTCTGATGAGCGAACTAGCCATTCTTGCGGTGCTTGCGCAATACGAGAAGCTTCGCAGTAGCTACGAAAGCAGCTTCAGAAATTCGTGGGGAAAGAAGTTCGTTGTTAAACCCTTCTCAGGAGAAAATGTCATTACAAATAAAGAATCCGATGGTAGGAGTTGAAAATAAGTGTTCGTTCCATTTATCTAATTTTAGGGTGCAACATGCTACATGTGGAACATGGATTGATAAGAATAATACGTTCGCCGTGAAAGAAGAGCTTTGAGATGCAAACGCGCCTTCAAGATACTCACTAGCGCTATGAATGAGAGAGTGAATAACTCTCTGTAGCAGCTTTTGTGAAATCCTCAAAGTTGACACCATTTGAGATTAGTAACAGTGGCGTAACATAAAAATAGCATCCGTGTTATGCGTTGTTACCCTCCTGTGTTTACGCGTTCCGAAACGCGCGATAATTAAATTCCATGATATGAATGCTGTCATCTGCAATGATAAGCAGGAAAGATAGAGGCGTAAACAGGTATAGAATTTCTCGTAGCTGTGTTAAGCGTGAAGACAGGCTGTATCTGGAAAGAAGGGCTTCGGTGAGGAACTAGTAAGCCTTGTATGTCTAAGAAACTTGATTTCAAAGGAGTACCAAAGCGCAGCGTACAACCTGGCTTTGAAAATATAAGTAACTAGGAAAAAACAAAGAAGAATTGAGCAAACCTGAGATTTGGACCAGTTGGTAAGTATTCATGCATTCAGTGCTTGTCTCTCCTTTGTTTCGACTTTGTTGCGCTGTTCAGTCACCATGAACAAAGAAGCAAGTAGGTAGGATTCAAAGCAGCACTACAAAACATGGAGGGACACCAAGAAGGCACACAAGTGGCACTCAGCATCACAACGGATCTTTATAGCAGGAAATCTCAAGAATTTATAGTCTCCAGACGATCTGTATCAGACGGTTTGTCGAGTCACATAAATGTGAAAAATAGTTCCACAGGTGCCCTCGGGAATTACAGCGCTTTCTGATGATGTGCCATGAAAGGAAAGTCTAGTCATAATAGCGATGGTGGACTCCGAAAACAAAAGGCTCTTCATACCGTGCAGTCTAACATCGTTGTTTGAAAGACGCAACCATATCTTCGGGCTAGCAAGAAAACTTCTCAAAGCTATTCGTGTAAAAAACAGTGAAGCAGAAAGTGACTAAACTTTCTGAAGACCCTAGGAGAGATTATCAGCAAGCAATTCACAAGGCCGAGTGCTACAGTGTCAGAGCAAGCCTTCAATGCATACCTACTGTTTGAATTTCGTCCAAGGAAATCCGTAAGGTGTTTGACAAGGAAAAGTGGCGAAAGAACTGCTGGGACGGTGAAGTCATCTTTTGAGCGGAACGCAATTGCAATATGTTTCACATCTGTCGCAGCTTATGTTGCAACTTCTTTGTGGTGTTTGCTACCGTTTTTCTCTAATTGTCGCTCCATCAACCGTCCTATTTGGACTGCCTGCTCCTGTAGCAGATATTCACTATCCTGAGACGGCGTCTACATTTGCATACATTATATTTGACAGCGAAGCTGTATGCCTCTACCGTCCAAGGAAATTTTCGTGTCGTCGTCGTCGGCAGCAAAACACCCAAGAAGTAGAAAAGTAGAGTATCCAACAGCATAGGAATCGTATACCACACTGATCGTAAAGGGGTCGTTATAGTAAAAACTTTAAAAAGTATAAAAATTAAACTAAATAAAAAGAAAAAGAATAAAGAATAAAAAGTACAGCATAGAAACCATACATCGCCCTTATCATCAAGCAGTCTAATATAGGAAGGGAAATAAGAAATAACTATGAAATAAATATAAAAACAAAGCTTCAGCTTCGTCTTTAAAATCCGGAACGCGACAACGTGTTGCAGCTTTGCCAAGGAGTCTACGAAACACCATCGCCCTTTCGGTGCGCCGTCTTCCCCGTTGGATAATTTAAGGAAAGGAAATGACGCCTGTCGCGCGTATCTTGGTGGGCACTCGAACTGCGCCGTAAGGAAAGAAAATTAAATAAAAATTGGTTTTAAGAAAAAGGAATGACGCATGTCTCATATACACCCAAACCGCGCCGCAAGGCATTGAATATTTCTCACGCGTGCTGCCGACAATCACAGCTACTCGTTCCGGAAAACATTAGGTTTGCAGCTGCTTCGAAAGGGCTTGATGTCATTGGAAGCCCTCGTGTGAAGTGAAACCTGCCTAATGTATGATAACGGCGTCTGTAACCAATGTGAATCACGTTCTTCTCTCCGCGTGTGTTTCCCGGTAAAGATTACGGTTGCGTTTTCGTGTCGTTGCCGTAAGCAGAAAACGCCAGGGCGAAAATTTTATACAAACAGCATAGCTTCGCTTTTCAACCACTTTCACAGCGTGGATTGGAGCGACGATTTTTTAATCAGTTTTTAATTTTCTATCAGTGTCTAGGATACTGGCTAGAAACTAACTTGCTTATAACCAGGCTGGTGGGTTGCATTGAAATCAAAAGGCAATGGGTTTTGGTGTTTGGTGCACAGGTACGCTGTGAGAAGCAGTTTATGTGTGTAGAAGTTATTCGACGAGCTTAGCAGCAGTGAATTGCTCACACTGCTTATCACAGTTATTATTAAAACTGCGCGTATTTTTATTTCTTTAGGTTGACATGATGAGGATGACAGAAAGAGATAAATCCTACAAGAATAAAAAAATGCTTTTCAACGGTTATCCCTTTCGCCAACCAGCTAGTCTGTGCTGTGGTGATGGAGGAAAGCACAGTAGAAGGCGTATGCAGCAATAACGAGAAATATCCTACGCAAAAATAAACTTGAAAAGTACGGTGAGTGCACTTCTTGAGCCGACACAAAAACCTTTCAGAATTCGTTTGGCAATCCAATGTTCTGCAGTAGGCAAAAACAATTTACTGCACCTTACACCGCTGCTAAGGGCAGGGCGAGGCACATGACATTTTACTCTTACTGACATTTTTGTATAGGTCTTTAGTTTTGACTTCCAATCCAACCGCTTGTGCATATCAAGCCTGGCGCTCTGCCAAAATTTGCTGCACTATTTCAACTTGGCCGCAGTTCTGAGAATGCGGACTTATGGCTTATTCAAGCGCCAACGGTAGGTGTTCCGGAACCCCACATTCGGATGGAAACTAAGGTAGCGAGATTGCAGACGGAATGAACGGCTGCGCGGAGGTCGGATTTTCAATGTGGTCAGTGGAAAGGAGGAATGCATATTTCTGTGATACTAAGTTCCTCGGCTCATTAATTTGTTCTAAGGAACGTAGCGTTGAATTTATCGAAGTGATTGATTCTATAATCAGACCAAGCAGACTCTAAAGTTAGGCGAGTTGGTGAACGTTCATGATGTAAAAAAATAGCGCGAAGAAACACGAGAGACGGACATGTCTCTCTGTCGTGCTCCTTCGCGCTATATTTTTACATAATAATTATCCTTTAATCTCAAGCTTTGTGTACTGAAGAAGTTCGCCGGCCGCATCATCTTTCTTTTATTTTACTAAAACGCAACAGATGAGAGGAATGAATTTCAAATAGTACGCATTAACTATTGAGACCACCAGTGTAGCGCCACATTCAATTTCTTATGAAAGCGACTGATTAATGTGTTTTCTTTTTAATCTGTTGCATAGGTTTGGCAGGGCTGCTTTCCAATGCGTTACTACGATGGTCGTTGCATTTCGCAGGATCAACAAGATTGCTTGGTTGAAACAATATAGCTCTGCCAATTAGTATAACACTGTCAGCCGCTCTCTGCTGTAGGAATGTATTTGCTCAGTTCAGGCCACATTGAAATATCAAGAGAATCTCCCCCAGGAGAGGATTCTTAGGTTAGAGCAATCAGCGAGTAAGATTACCCTTTTGGAAGGTGAAGGCATATTCTAGGCAATCAGCATCGCGCTGATTCGAACTACGTTACTTGTATACTGCATACGCGTTGCAGAACCGCAGACAATAACTGAAGGCTATTGCACGCCGTTGTACTAGACGACAGAGAGGCAAAGTGTTGCTGCTATGACAGGCGCGTCTTTGTGATCATTTATTTCACTTCAGAGCGGACTGTATGTGACTGCGTTGAATGTGAGAAATATTTTTGAAATACTCATAATAAATGAAATTTTTTCTGCCAAAGTGTGAACTTTGCTCGCGCACAGCCTCTGCACAACGGTCTCACGATGCCATGAAATCGCACAAGTCGAACGCATTGCCACGCAAAGCAATATTGGTTGTTGTTCTTCCACAGGCCACCGCCAGAGACTGAGAGCACAGAAAATGCCACAGCCGAAGACAGAATATCTCACTTTCTAGAGTCTGCAGTACCTTAATTTTGAGCGAACTCTGGGGGCGAATCTGAAAAATAGTGACGACACACAGGATGTATAGTATTTTGCAACGGGCGAGCGTAACACCCATTGTCGACGGGAGCGCCACTCGTGGCCAGGAGCGCACCTACTGCTGGATAAGCTTGCCGTCGGAAGAGCTCCAATGGCTGCAATCCGATAGCGGCTTCGGGTCCTGCTGCTACTGACGATTTTAAACGCAGACCGTTGAGTTGAGCATCGTTGTAGATTGCACAGTTTTTCAAATGCGATATTTCACAAAGAAGTCGCTTTCACAGCTCCAGTCGATTGCCATTGTCCCGCAACGAACGTTCCGTCACACACACTAGCGTTTGTCGGTTACCTGAGAATGAAGCTATTAGTGCGAATTGCCCGAAAGACTGATTAAGATTGGCTCCCCACTCGTGAGTACAGAATATATGCCATGTTTTTTTTCTGGTTGTGCGAAACCAAATTTGGCCCATGCACCCTGCTTACTACCGCTCTGAAAATAAAAACGACACTCTGACCGCAAGCTAGAGGATGGCTGTATTAGTGCAAACGTTCTTAGGGGGAAAAATTCCTTCGGGATTAGTTTGTTTTGAGAACAAATTCTCATAGCTGTGTTGAATCCCTGATCCTTTCGAAATATATATATATAAAGGCCTTTATGCTTCGGAAGCTGTTTGTGCATAAAACAAGCTAGTCAGCCTGCAATGCCTTAAAAAAATGCGTATGCGCATCACTCGGAATTTTTGGGTGTGCGATAAAAAATTGTGTAGATAAAAATAGCTTTAGGGGATTTCTCATCGTGTCGGAGCGATTTCTTACGTGCTGTTTAAAAGAACATCATATTACTTTACTCTTGGATAAGTACAGTTCGTTGCAGAGATGCCACCCAAATTGTTCGAGGCGGAAATATTGCAAGCGGTCAAATTTCATTTAGGAAGTTTTTATCCACCTGCGGTCGACAGGTTTTAGCTGGGATCAACTGTTTGATCACTTTGGATCTTTTCAACTGATCCGGGTATTAATTTTTAATTTCTTGTTTCATTCTCTGTTGTCCTCCTTATGTCCACCAGCCGCCGATTGCTTCAGTACGGTTGACTTCCTGCAGAAACGCCTCAAGCTGGCGTTAGGATGATTGCTGATCCAAACTTCGCATCTGGTGTGCACAGCGCGACACGTGCACCGCGCTCGCATTATTTTACTTGCCGCACTACAGGCACGGGCCACCGGAAGTATTTTGATGTGGGGAGTACAGAGTTTTAGAACTCGCATATGGTAAATAAGCTAACCGGGTACCGATCGCCGTGCAAACGCGGGCTAACACAGTGCAACAGCACCAACGGACAACCATTACTGTACTGACCGGCCACGCGGCTATGCAGAAACAATCTAAAGGCAGCGAAATTAAAATGCAAGCGTTTATTATGAGGAAGTACACCGCTGTCTGTATCGTCGGTGGCGCACATTTAGCTCTTAGCTTAAATTCGCCTGCCAAAACTTATTCACGTGATGCACGTGTCTTTGTTCAAGAAAGCGCGGGCTCATTTTAAATTTCTTCTGCGAAGGGAAAAAATAGTGTGGATTAGCTGAGCTAATCCAGGATATACAACGCGAAACATGTCGGCGTACACTGTGTTCAATTGCGTTGGCATTGACAATGTTCAAGACGGTGATGGCTTTGAGGAAAAGAAGGGCGCACAACTGGCTCCCTGGATATGCGAATGCCTCATTCGTGCTTTGATACAAGTGGTGGTGGTGAGAGAGAGATGTGTGCTGAATGCGTTAGCGCTGACAGTGTTGTGGCTGACATGCGGCACTGCAGCACCATCTAGGCCGCAGCGTTCATTTGGTGATTAATCTCTCGCAATCAACCATTGACTGCATGCCACCTCCCAGGGTGCCAGGGAGGGCGATCTGCCTATCCAGTGTGCGGAACCCAATCAGAGCAGGCTTTCTTGAAGTTGGTCACCAACGCCACGCACATGAAAGCGAGATTGAGATGTCCACTGCCCCACAGAGCCGGTAGTGCGCCTTTCCATTCGTGAAAATGAACGACTTTTGCAAAGTTGCCTACGCCAATGAACTCTATGAACGCCGTCGGCTCACTTGTTTTGTTTGATATTTTGAGGAAAGGAAATGGCAGAGTAACCGTCTCACATATCTCGGTGGACACCCGAACCAAGCCGCAAAGGAAGGGATGAAGGAGGGAGGGAAAGAAGAATGAGAAAACTTAAAATTGAAAGTTGGATTTTGATGAAAGGCTCGGCGCTGCCCCGCGGCGGAACACCTGTGGTCTCTACACCTAGTGGCGCATGCGCAGTGGTGACCAGGGAGTGAGAGAATGAGAATTATCCGCGGAGAGGCGCGCGTTGTGACGTCATGTGCCTCGTCAGAGCACCGCCACGGCGAAATTGCAAGTTCGCGGGCAGTAAGCTATTGCTTTAAAAACATCAAATTCAGCCCTCGAAGCCGTGCAGTGCTGTTCAAACAATTGTCCAGAGGCATAATCTTGTGGTGCTTTCCTTTTAGCGTTATGCTGCTCAGTCTGCTGTCCTGAAGCGATCCTGCAGTACTCTCAACGTTGCTCAATGGGTGGCGCTGCTTAGTAAGTGATTGCGGCGGCTCCTAGCGATTGCCCGTTGTCTATAGGAGCGTAAGCGATAGCAGGTGCAACTGATGCGCGTGCTGTACTCGGAAGCAGATACACAGTCAGTCTGAGCACAAAACAAATGATTACAAAATAAGAGCCAAAATGAGCTGCTGAAGCTAGGTGTGATACTAAAAACAGATCTTGAACTAATAGGAAACATATTGCACTTATTTTTATACACAGGTGTTATCGGTAGGTGTAGCCTTAATGTTGTCTCTTGCTCCCTCTGTACAGACTGCAATTAAAAGGACTGAAAGTCAAGAAAACTGTATGACACACTTCTCTATTTAGATAGAAATCATTGCTTAACGCTGACATTTGTTCTGATGTTAAATTACAGCTGCTGGCGACAAGTTATTTTCCTATGTTGCGTGATATTGATTTTGTTTGACAGAAGTGAAGTACTATTCTTTTTATGATTTCTTTTTCAGACAAGATTCCTGTGCCTTTCTCTTCAATTTCGGTAATGTGGTAAATTATATTTTGAGCGCAACAATAATTGTCTGTGAAGTGGCGAGGCGTTGACATTAAAGTAAGAGCAGTCTCCACGGAAATCTAGAGTGTAATTGTTGGCTGCAGTGGGATTACACCGGCCATAATTGCAGAAAACAAAAATGCTGTCACAACACCCAGACTACTAGCCGCAAACAAACACATGGAAGACGTTTTCTATTGCTGGAGACTGCACCGGCAAAGAATTCTCCTTTCAGCCCTAGGGAATAGGCACGGCGTTGTTTTGGACCTAGAAGGTTGCATTCTTTGCAAGCACGTCGATGATTGTGCCTACTAAGCAGTTTTTGCCTCTGTTACAATTTCCTTTCTCTTTGCCTTTGGTGGACCAAAAAGCTTGGAGGGAAGCATCAGCATTGTTTCTGCCAACACCGCTCCAATTCTTGCTGGAGATTCCAGCCAGAATCGATACCCTCAAGGCAAACAGAAAGCAACATAGAGCACGGCGATGGATAAAAATAGCGAGAAATTTAAGGAACCCTGAGAAACACCCAATATTGTGGTGAACGCACAGAAATGCAGGCAGCGCCTCGAGCTATGCCTCGAGAGTTGAGAGCTTCCAAAATCACGTACGCGCACGCATCTGCTTACGAAGCAACAGGGAGCACGGCGGTAAAAAGAATTTCATTTAATGCCAGTGGTGTACGATTGCCTTGAAGATCGTGAACAATTCGCTGAATGATAAAACCTGGTACTGCAGATAGCAGCAATATGCTTGGTATTTTCATACGGGAAGCATACTGCACAGCTTATTTTCTCAGCATCCGTAATTTCCTCGAGAGAATTTACAAGAGAGTAGCGGCCATACATGCATTTTAACACCGCAGGAATTCACGATATTGATAAAATTACTTTATTTTTCTAGAAATTCCGCACTAAAAATCCGTGACGAAGCTTTTCTCTACAGAGTGCAGGATCATTTTAACCAAAGTATAAACTCTCTGCGCAAATTATTTCGTTAGCTTCTGTAAGCTTCAGAGCGCTCCTCGAGTAACTGCTATATGTTTTTACAGGTGTGGCTTGTGCACTCAATATCACCATTGAATTTCAATTTTGCGCTACGCGACAGGAGCTGTTATCGGTGCCTACATGCAAGATCTATCACCTGCGGTGTATAAATTTGCCTAAACCTGTGCCAGCCACATATTAGGTCATAACATGATAAGCTATGGCGTTATATGATGTGGTTTCTATCATGGGGCTTAAGATCCAGATGCTACACATTGGCGCTGAGAGACGTCCCAAAGGGAGCCCTTCAGATTATTTCGCGCTCATGGCATCCGCATTTTCTCAAGTCCAGTTTTAGAATGCAGCTCTGACAAACCCACAAACCCACAGCGGTGTCGTCACGGGCCTTCCTCGTCCCCCAATGACAAGGTTTCCTCGCTTTTTCCCGTCCATTCGGGCGACCCTTCTTTCCAGGATGGAGCGTCCCCCTCGTCCTCATATCAGCGCCTGGGTATTCCCCGTCTTTCCCCGCATTTCCCCACGGGCTTGGGCATTTTGTCCTCCGGCCGACGGCACTGTCCCTTTTTTGGGGAGGGAAGGGGGAAGAGTTTGGCCTGTTGTATGCTTGCTGGAGTGGGAATAAAGATGACGGCCATCCTGCCATTCTTCAGACCCATCATGAGCTTTCGCCCTCGACGCCCCACCATTCCTGGCGCCACACAGTCTCTTGTTCGAACGTGTCCGGACTCCCTCAAAGGTGAAGATGTTGCGGAGATAGCAACCTTCCGTAGACACGCAGCTCACTGTCACACAACATTTAAGGCAGAATATGCTGGTGGTAATGGCTGAAACAGAAGCTTTGGCTGAGTTGGTAATCAAGTCTGCGGGATTTGAGACTGGGAATTGCTTGTCCTTGTGCGTCCTCTTTAATTCGTCCCAGTTTCAAATTCCGCTGTTTCCACTCGCAGTGGTACTGGTTTTCCATTAAAGAATAAAAAAAAACACTGTGATGTTACCTGTAGTTAACGAGAATAAAAGAGCGAAGAAATGAAGATAAGAAAGATGGGAAAAATGATACAGGAGGGAATTATTGTCTAGAATGATATGAATGAATCAAACTAACAGAAGTGCGCGCACAAGTAGTATGGAACACAAAATATCTTCTTAAGCACAGTTATCCTGTTACAGTTGTAACTTGAACATAGCAGATGATTATTGTCCTTATTTATATAATATGCATACCAGCATCTCGCATGTCCGCACTGACCATGATCGGCGGTCGGTGGCTAACTTGTCTGCAGCTGGGATCCGCCGCAAGACTGCACTGATGTTCCTATTGCAATTCATCGTTAAGTTTCCTATTATGGTAAGGAGTGGCTATCCTCCGACGGCAAGCAGGGGCGTTACGCGCGACTCACCAGCGAAGGCCTACTCGCTCGCAAGTGCCCTCTCGTGGCATCATTGGGACTGGCCTTAGTAGGAGGAGTAGCCTCATACTTCTTAAAGTCAATAAAGATACCTGTATTTACTCATCCAACGAATGCCTCTACGGAAACGTTCAATATTAGCCAGCGATGGGGAAATATGTTAGTGTACTGTTCATACGATATGGAATATATATAGAAATCCATCAGCTCTTAACCTCTTCGGAATGTGTTTTCCATACACGTGTCATATAGCTTCTACGTGATTTCCCTGCCATGCGCATGCCTTTGTACGGAATATTCTATATCGATTGTACATCTTCCATCAGGTTTTTATATGAGCCTACGAAAACATGTAGTTACAAACCTAACCATATGGAACGTTTCGCTGAGGAACGCTTGCGAAGTACGGGCTTAACAACAATACGTAATTACAAATAGTGCTTATTTGGTATTAAGGCATTGCTGCCCCTGAAGAAAATTATTCATCAATTTATACCAAATCCTTTTGAGCTCCCCATTGTGGATCTTCAAACTCCTCTATTGAAGTCGCCAGGATGCCGCGCGTGAATGCCTGCTGTGCTTAAATGTCTGTTGTGCTTAAAAGCGATCGCCGGTTACGCCCTCACGGCAGTTCGGAAGCGGTGCACCTGTGTGCAACGTCTGTGTGAAAGTTTCATATGTGCGGTTTGCAGGTAAGTACCGCTCTTTGCTATCCTACAAGCATACCAGTGTACCGCTGTCGAACGCACCCGCTGAATGCACATGATGCCTAGTCTGTTGCTAATTCATTTGTTTAAACTTTTTTATCTACTTTTTCGTCGCTGCCTTATGTCAGGGGAGCCAGCTAAAGCGATTGATGACTTGCGGTGGGATCTGAGCTTAGGGAAATGCAAGATAGCTTGCAAGATGTAAAGTCACTGAAGGATGACATTCAGAACCTAAAGACACTCAGAATCTGCTTCAATAAAATAAAGATCTGAAAGCTGACAATGTGTGACTGTCACGCCGTATCGAAGATCTGAAGCAATACCAAAGTGGAAATAACCACAAAATCAAGGCAGTTTAACTTCATGGCGAGCCAGTGATCATAGATAAAATGCTGGCGCGCTTGTGGCAAAAGAAATTACCGAAGCCGACATTGATGCTTGCCACAGAGTGCCGACTTCAAGGCATGATGAGAAAAATATCATCATTTGTTTTGTCCGACGCACAAAGCGCAACGCTGTCCTTCAGAAGGCCAGAAAAATCAAGATTATGACTACAAAATTGAGTTTTGAAGAATCGGAGCCAGTCTACGTGAATTAGCATCTCACCCGTCATGGTAAGCACCTTCTTGTTGCGGCGACGAGGAAAAAATCAGGGGCACATTGTTCACCTAAAGTGCGGTGAGGAGAAAGCCTTTCGCGCGATGTTGCTGCTTGTGTAACTAATGCGTGGTTAAGATGTTAATTAAGTTCACAATTGTTTGTGAATCCTATATGCTGGAGACACTGGAGCGCATTTGGGAGGCATCCATCCGATTCGACGCCTTTCTGCAAACACTCTCCAGCGTCCTAGACAAGGAGAACTACATGTGCGTTGGCGTGAAGTAGCGCCGTCGTTAGCACGCTCGACTGCGGAACGGAAGGATGGCGGTTCGAATCCCATCGTGCACAAAGAGGTTTTTCCTTATCGTGTTTAAGAGCGTAACGGACTGAAGAACGCGAGCATGAGCCATTAAAGGCTTCCACCTGAAAAGCGTAAAGTAGGCTGGAAGCTTGTATGAACAAACGGTGGCAAAATCTTTCCTCGTTGGGACGAACAGTCTCCAACTTTGCGAATAAACACTGCGACTGATCTGGAAAAAAAGGTCCCGCGAAATTGAGTGAAAGAGATTAACCGCATGCCAGAAATAGCCACAAGCTAGAGTATGGCCGCTTTAAATTCTTCTCACTTCTTTACCATAAACGCCTTCAATTCTTTGGCAGATACTACTCAGAACCAGTTGCGAGTGTTCCCCTTGAATGGGCGCAGTATAAGAAACAAAGAGAAATTACGCGACTGTTTCAATTCCATTGTCCGTTCATTTTGATTTGATGTTATTCGCAGAAACGTGCTTAAGAGCACATGAACAACCTCCATTCTTTAAAAAGTACGCTTATCAAAGTGCTGTTAGGTCGCATAGAAGGGCAGGTGGCGTAGCCGCGTACATCAAACGATCCATGTCGCATGAAGTTTTCGTGATTTTTTTTCGTTCACAATGATGTTGAATGCCTTACCATACCCGTGGAAAATAGCATAGCTGCCGTTATCTGTAGGCCACCCGCAGGCAACAAAACGAATTTCTTCGAGTACCTAGGCGGTTTACTGCGACACCTTACCTGTACTGGAATGTCTTTTGTGATCGTGGGTGACATCAACATAGACATGCTTTTGCATGATACCCCATCAAGACAACTCACAGTATTAGTGACGTCTCACTCATGCGTAAACACATCGTCGAAGCAACAAGCGTGACACCCAATACTGCATCTTTGATGTATATAATATGAACGTACACCCGCCAAATTGTGCTGCGGGATTGCTGACGCTATGAATTAAGGATCACCTTCCAGCTTTTTGCTTTATCCCTTCTCTGCGTGGTAAACTTAGTCTTGAACAAAAGAAGATCATCCGCCGATTAAATGATCAGTCGTTGAAGCTCCTTCGCGTACTGGTTGCTGTCGTTGACTGGGTGTGCGTATTAAAAGAAGACGACGCCAACAAGGTGCACAATATTTCTCTTGATAAACTTATCATATGCTACAATCAAGCGTTTCCAACGGAAATAGGTGGGCCAAGGTGTAAAAGAATGCGGAACCCCTGGACTAACAACTCTTTATGAAGGAAAATAACAAAAAGAACCGTTTGTTTCATACATTTTTAAAAACGCGAAAGAAAATGCTCTGATCATTTTCAAACAGTACGGAAACTATCTGAGCAGTGAAATTAAAAATGCTAAGGTAGAATATTATGAAAAGGTTTTTGGCAAAACAGGAAAGAACATCAGGAAAGTATGAAATGAAATAAAAAATCTAACTCGGAAGGAATAACAATAAACCGTTCTAAATATAGTCACGCCCACAGGAACACTAACCAGTCTTGAAGCAGCCACTGCCCTCAACGCCTAATTTGCCACGAGTGCACTGTACAGTCAGGAAAATGACGAAGAACAAGACATGGTTGATAACAGCGCTACGATAGTTAACTCCATGGTACTCGCAGCACTGACTCCTTACGAAATGAACAAACTTATTAATGTGAATAGAATTGACGTTGTTTCTGGTTTTGATGAATTTAAGGCAATGTCAACTAAACATGTGTCTGAAGCCTTATCGAGCTTCATAGCAGATATAATAAATAATATATTTGAGACTGGAACCTTCTCTGTCTCGCTCAAGATAGCTCGCATGTGTCCTATTCACAAGGGTGGTGCTAAAGGATACGTAAGGAACTATAGGCAATCTGGGTCCTGCCTGTTTTATCGAAAATATTTGAAGGAGTCATAAATATAAGACTAGAGAAATTCTTCGCAAGATATGGGGTAATAACTGATGTGCAGTTTGGATTTCAAAACCGCACATTTGCCGAGAACGCGCTTCTCAGTATCAATTGCGAACAAACAGCAAGAGAAAACAAAGTAAAAATATAGGCTGTCGTCACAAACTTGGAACATATGCTTCAAGACACGAAAATACAGTGCACACCGTCAAAATAGGCACAGGCAGCTTCATCGCAGGCAACCAACGAAGCCTACGAAGTAGCTAGCTTGCGCTCACTCTCTTCGCTGCTTCAGCCAAGTGAGATCTGAGGTGCAAAAAGAGTAAAACAATAAAAAATAATCCGCTGAACGATGAAGTAGTGTGTAAAGAAAAAGAAAAAGGAGCACATAGCACGTCGGTGAGCTATTTCCTGTGTTTCTTCAATGTTGCACTTTTTCTTGCCCTGAGTACGAATACTGGACCCTCAATTGACCAAAGCTTTCTGATGTGTTGACATCTATACGAGGCTTTGTTGGAATTAAAATTTGGCCTTAGCTGCTCCGTAGGCCGGTGACGAAGCAATGTCGCGTGATATGCCAGCAAGTGTTGCGCTTGAGCTCCGTGTGTAGCGACATATCGTGCGCGGCACAAGATCATAGCCAAACAAACAGCGCTGTGAAAACCATGATTTTAAAATCTTTCGTGAAAATTACGGCGCGCGTAGATATTCAGAACATCAGTGGCAAACCTCGAGAGCCGCCAAGCAGCTTCAACTTTCCTTGAGTAGTAATCGTTTAGCCGCGGCCGCAACTTCACTTCGTGATTAGAACCGACGGCGCTGAACTATTTACACAGACTTAACATTGAAAAATACAAAAAAAGCACATGCTTGTCATGTTGCCCTTGTCGTGTAGTGGTTAGTGCGTCCGGCAGGTATTGATAAGTTGCCTACTTCGAATCCTTTGTACGGTAGATTTTTAAAGATTTTTTTTAAATTTTGTCTTGATTCCACGTATTTCAAGTTTTTTATTTGTTTTTTTTTAAATCCAGGCTCATTTTTGGCTCCGAGAACCAGTGCCGCGTCCCAGTATGAACCCTGGTATGCCGCACACCAGTACACAGCGCTATATTGGCTCTATAACCAGGTATGGCGCTGGGACGCTGGCCGCAGCCGCACTGGGTTTTGCAGTAGGGAAGAATGATATTATATTAAACTTTGAGTGCAAGTTTTACACGCTAGGATTGTTTGTCAATCTACGGAAAGCTTTTAACTCAGTGTGTCATGATGTGCTATTAATTAGGCTAAAAAGATAGGGTTTGCGCGGCGTTGTCCTTAAACTGACAAAGTTGCTTAAGCAATAGGCTTCAATAAGTAAGCGTCCACCAAGAAACGACAACAAAAATAGTAATTAAACAAAGTGCTCCTCATGGTTCTATTCTTGCACCGTTATTATTCCTGGTTTATATCAACGATCATTGTAGCATCCATAATTCTCCTACATTAATTATGTACGCCGAAGACAAGAATATTTTCTTCACGGCGCGCACCTTTACGGAGCTTCAGGAGATTGTTAATAAATATATGGAGTCACTTTCCGACTGGTTACATGCCACTAGGTTACAGTTGAATACTAATAAAGCCAAATGTATTATATTCGCTTCAGTTATAAGGGACTGAAAATTGTTATTCATATTGCATTTCGAGGCAGTCGGTTAAAACAAGAAGTGAAGCAAAAATTGCTAGGAGTATGGCTTCAAGAAAACTTGTCTTGAAACACGCTCATTGATAATCTTGTACTGGAGCTCAGTAGGTCGCTCGGCTGCCTATATAGAGCAACTTCACTTATACTTTTGTGGCTTTGTGGTTTAAAATTTCTCTTTAATATACTCTATTTTATTCTAGACTTTCCTACGGCATTTTGGTTTGGGATTCAACATTTAGTAAAAATTACCTCTGAATACTAAAGTTACCGAAGCGCGTACTTCGGTTACTTGAAAGGTATGCAGGACACCCACAAGACTTATCAACAGGTCCACTGTTTGCAAAGTATTCTCTGCTAAGAGGTGATGAAGTTTATTTTTTAAGTTATTCCAGTATGTACAAAAACAATAACTTAACCCATCTAAAAGCCGCGCTGAAACATACACGCTCGCCGTTCCGAGACAAGAGCGGAGAAAGCCTCAAACGAGCATGAATTATGGCAAACAGCATTTAGACTTTAGACTTCTTCAAAGACTTTATTTCTTCCTTACGAAGAAATAGGAAGCTGGGGCAAAAGGCCTGTAGCGCCTGGCGAGGTCTCAGCCTCCTTCTCTTTGTTTGGCTCTGTAATACGTTAAAGGTTTGTTTGATTTGTAACATGTTCAAATTTTTTACCGCTACACTGCACTGCAAACACCATTTAAATTACCATATTCCGTTGCTTCTAAACAAAGTGCCAGATGTTGTCGACCTAAACAAATCAATGAAGAAACAAACGGTAAAAACACTGTATATCTAGAAAGAAGTTCTCTACCAGTGACTTCTCTCTTAAGGTCGTGTGCAGCGTCTGTAATATAGTAGAAGAAGAAAGACATCGCAGCCTCTAGAAGTAGACGACGCTGAAGTGTAGGTCCGTTTCTCTGGTGCTCTCGTTCAGCCGCTGTTTTCGTGACACTCGACGGTCTGTACGAATTTAAAGTGCTTACGTTTGGACTTTGCTCCGCTCCGGCCACATTTCAACGCATGATGGACACTGTTTTAGCTGGTTTGAAGTGGCAGACGTGCCTTGTGTACCTGGACGACGTGGTCATCTTTTCGTCTAGGTTCGAATAACACTTGGAGCGATTGCGCATTGTCCTTCAAGCTCTTCAGTCTGCACAACTAACGATCAAGCCAGAGAAATGCCATTTCGCCTTCGAGGAGCTCCGTTTCTTAGGACATGTTGTCAGTGCACAAGGTGTTCTTCCAGACCACGACAAGACTTCCGCCGTGTCCAGTTTCCCACGCCCAACCGACAAGAAGGCCCTCCGACGTTTTGTGGGCCTCTGCTTGTATTACCGCAGCTTTGTTAAAGATTTTTCTCGCCTAGCTGAGCCATTGACTGCCTTGACTCGAGATGACACACCCTTCGTATGGGGAAGTGCCCAAGACGCAGCCTTCGAGGAACTCCGCTGCCGCCTTCAAAGTGCACCAATACTAGCTCATTTTGACGAGAATGCAGAGACTGATGTCCACACTGACGTCAGCAATGTTGGCCTCGGAGCGATCCTCGTACAGTGGCAGGACGGCGCAGAGCGAGTAATCGCCTACGCGAGCCGCACACTTTCTCGATCGGCACGGAACTATTCGACGACCGAAAAAGAGTGCCTTGCCGTCATCTGGGCTCTGAGTAAGTTTCGACCTTACATCTCCGGCCGACCGTTTCGTGTTGTCAGTGATCATCACTCGCTATGCTGGCTGGCCAGCATTCAAGACCCTGCTGGCCGGTTGGCCAGATGGAGCCTCCGTTTACAGGAGTACGACGTTACGGTCGTCTATAAATCGGGTCGGCAGCACCAGGACGCGGACTGTTTATCACGAGCGCCCGTGGAACCGGCTACGCAAGACATCCCCGAAGATTGCCCTGTTCTTTGTGCCATTAGCATCTCCCGTATGGCGCAGCTTCAACGAGCAGATTCTGAGTTGGCGCCACTCGTTAAGTATCTGGAGGGTTTGAATTCTCATGTACCTCATGTGTTTCGCCGTGGACTAGAGACCTTCATTCTGCGGCGTGGAGTCCTCTACAAGCGCAACTTTGACAGCAACAAAGAGACGTTTCTGCTTGTTGTGCCATCCCAGTTACGCTCCGAAATCTTAAGCGCTTGTCATGATGAACCATCCGCCGGCCACTTGGGGGTTAGTCGCACACTGGCAAAGATTCGGCTTAAGTATTACTGGCCCAATTTACTCCCATCCGTGCGTAGATACGTAACAACATGTCGGGATTGCCAACTGCGCAAATCTCCTCCTCTGAAGCCAGCCGGCTTTCTACAGCCCATAGCACCACCAAAGACCCCTTTTCAGCAAATTGGCATAGACCTCCTCGGCCGTTTTCCGAAGTGGACCAGAGGAAACCGGTGGATTGCGGTCGCGACAGATTATTTGACCCGATACGCTGAGACCACGTCACTTGCAAACAGTACTGCTGCTGCAGTCGCCGACTTCTTCGTCCACAACAATGTCCTGCGTCATGGCGCTCCTGCAGCTATCATTGCTGACCGTGGAGCTGCATTTACGGCCCGCTTCACTCAGACTGTACTCAAGCTCACGCACACCAGCCATAGACGTTCAACAGCCTACCACCCGCAAACAAATGGCTTGGTAGAACGCCTCAACAGGACCTTGACCGACATGCTTTCCGTGTATATTGATATCTAGCACAAGACATGGGACGAAATTCTTCCATACGCAACATTCGCGTATAATAACGCGCAGCAAGAGACTACGCAGTTCACTCCGTTCGTATTAGTCTTCGGTCGACAGGTTACCACCCCCCTCGATGCTATGCTACCCGTGGACCCCCCTGACAGTGAGAGTGAACTTGTTGTCGACGTCGCCACCTATGTTCAGCGCGCGGAAGAAGCACGGCAACTGGCCAGACACCGCATTCACCGTCAGCAGCACATCGATGCTGACCGCTACAACCTTGCACGCCGCTACGTTACCTACCACCCAGGCGACTATGTGTGGGTTTGGACGCCCGTTCGTCGTCGCGGGCTGTCCGAAAAGTTACTGCGCCGCTACTTCGGCCCTTACCTTGTTGTCCGCCGCCTCAGCGACGTAACGTACGAAGTTGCACCATCCTTGCCAGCTCGTTCATCGCACAACGGCAAGCGCAGCGACGTTGTGCATGTGGTGCGAATGAAGCCGTACTACGAGCGACCCCCCAAGTGACTTTCCGGCTGATGTCAGACTCGTGGTGTACCCCTTGAACACTTTTTCTCCCCGCTATTCGGTGTGACGGTAACACCGCATCGGGGCGATGCTCCTGAAGAGGGGGCAGTGACACGAGGATTGGAAGTAGAAGAAGAAAGAGATCGCAGCCTCTAGAAGTAGACGACGCTGAAGTGTAGGTCCGTTTCTCTGGTGCCCTCGTTCAGCCGCTGCTGTTCCTTTGCAGTGTAACAACTGTTACAATATAGTGCTTGTTTTTACTGTGTATTTTGAATATCGCCTTTCTTTGTTTTCTTTTTCACATTTTTGTATGCACGTATGTTCAACACGATGACAGAGCTTTGTGTTTGTGTTCATATTTTTTTCCCTCTCTTTTTCTTGTCACCTCTACCACAAAAAACAGGTTGTGCATATTTGTGTATAGTTATATGTCCTGAATCCTGCATGGCTTAGAAATGTGTAGACTGCAACAACAAATGTGTGTCTGATTTTTTCTGTAATCTTGTGGAAACTGCATGCGCAGGGAGGGCCTCGTCAGGGTAGTAGTCTTTAGCTTCCTTCTCGCTTTTTCCTTGTATTTAAAACTAACCAATAAATAAACAGAATCACAATCACAAAACGTTCTCGGGTGCTCCCGAATTCCACAGCTCTGAGCATGCCTGGGGAATTTCGCGCAACACATATTTCGAAATCTAGCCTCCTGGAGGCAGTCGCAAGGCACCAGGCATGGGGTAGAAGCATTTTGACTGACGGATGTCCCAGGTGCAGCTTACTGTGCATGAGCGCCAAAGCCCAATATGTGCAAGTACTCAATGATATTGTAAACAGTAAGATGATCCATACGCCCGGCGGCAAATATGTTGTTCAAGAGGCCGCACATATCTGGACACCGGAATATTACAGAGCAAAGGCTATTGGGAGTTCAGACCAGACAGGATGAAAAAGCCTCACCTTCCTGAAATACCAGTTCACAGAATTTTTATGTGTTCAGTGAGCTGCACTATTTTTTGTTAATTTTTATAACTTCTGAGGCTTCAATGCAGCACAGAATAATATGAGTTGTGACTACAACGGCGAAAACAAATATTATGCGTTATTTAAAATTATAAAAAATGCTTTACAATTATAAATCTTTTTTACACTCTGTGTGATTTCATCATTCGGGGGTGGATGATTGTCGCCGGTCGGTTAAAAAAATCCTTACTTTCGCGAGCAGCCACCGCGCGGTGGTTCACTGGTTATGGTGCTCGGCTGCTGACTTGAAAGGCGCGGGTTTGATCCTGGCTGCGGCGGTGGAATTTCGAAGAAGACGAGATTCTAGAGACCCGTTTACTGTGCGAATGTCGCTATTAAAGAATCCCAGGTGATTGTGATTCCCGGAGACATTCACTGCGGCGTCGCTCATAGCCTGAGTCGCTTTGGGACGTTCTACACCGAAAACCATACCAAAGCGTACATTAGCGAACCGTGTTTAAGAAGATTGCTTGATTTTTGTACTATGATCATTTTCCGAGTTAACAGCATCCGGGCGGCTATGGCCCCAAATGAAATGTGGGCGTGTGATGACTTCATTGCCTGCAGGAATAATCTGAAATTACTTGAGGAATACAGTGAACGTGTGATTTTTTTTGCGTGCGTTGGTTTGAAAACAGGATGAATCTATTATTATGAGCGCAGTCATCGAAGTAATGATCAGATATCAGTGCCCCTTACAGCGCAATGATTTCTATTCAGTCACTTTTTAACATTAATATGCTCATTTCAAGACCTATGTAATTATGCAATTATATATTACACTGTCCTGCAACACTCACAAGCAGTATATGAGCGGGAAAGGCCAAGAATAAAACAAATTTGTTTATCGAGGTTTCTACGTCATTTTACTTGAGAGGGTTTCTGCTTTCTATCGATAACAAAATAAATAGCATTGACATATTTCAGCTGCACGGGATTATGTACTTGCGATTATTTTTTTGATGAGTACGAGTTATTGATCACACTGCCATTTTTCTCGTCCGTTGCGGAATACGAAAAGGTCTAAACTTGTTGAAAATTTGACGGCATGCGATTATGTGCGCACACTTAGCACTTCTGTACATGGAAGACGTGAAGGAAAAGCTGTTTTTTATTTCCATAATGTTATAGTCGACTGAACGGCGGTGGTAAACAAACTATTGTAAACCAAATATTTAGGATATACATCTAATTGTACCACTAGCCTATTCACCTTTAGCCTTGGAATCTCCATAAAATTCGCATATCAGCAGACGTTGGTCGCAGGGTGAGCTTTTTCGCTACAAAACCTTAAATTATAACTACTGCTCTATCATCAGCAGATGACATGAAATCGTGGTTTAAAAGTTTTTCTGAGCTATCTAGTGCACAGCACGATTGCGAGGCTGAAATCCACGAAGACGTACGTACAGGAAAAACGCGCCTTAATGTTTTTGATTAACTGCCTTTATTTCGGCTAATCTTAGCCTTGTTTTTCATCTAAACCTTAAAAATTTTTGATCAGTCAAACAAACGTATGGGAGTGCTTTGTTTATGTGTTCCATGGAAAAATTTCAGCTGAGCCTGTTGGGTTCTAACTTTTTGCTGGTTGGTATCTTTTCTGTATCGACCCCCTACAGAATCGATGCATTGGTTGCACTCCTTCATGTTGATCAGTTCCCAAATGTTCTTGATTGATGTCTGCGTATATAACCAAACTCTCGAAAAGCAGCTATTGGCGCTGCTGATTTCAAAGCGATAAAGTTGTTAAACGCTTGTATTTCTATGCCGTGAGCTTCGTGGCCTACAGTGCTCCTACAAAATTTTACCAGTTATTTTTTCTACACCACTGAGGGAAGATGTGCAAAGGGAGGAAAAAATTCACCACATCAGAAGCCACTGCCATAGCTGTAAAAGAATAAGTATCGAACTCTTTAAACTTCGC
Organism: Amblyomma americanum; assembly: GCF_052857255.1. Taxonomy (NCBI): domain Eukaryota; kingdom Metazoa; phylum Arthropoda; class Arachnida; order Ixodida; family Ixodidae; genus Amblyomma; species Amblyomma americanum. The sequence goes on from NC_135501.1 coordinate 93,844,559, forward strand.
AAACAAGGTGCAGACGTGCACCTTGCTTGCGATTTGAACCTCCAGAAGGCACTCCCAATACAGTCAATCATATTTCATTACAACAATCCTTATCGAAAACAAATCAATCTTCTCTGTAATCCTGTTCCTAAATTTTGCACCTTCGTAACGTTTGGGCGCTACGATTCCGCTTGTTCTGTTCTCCTTACAGGCTGCGTGGATTGTTCCTACCTGTCAGTGCACCCCATCCAAACGTGCAGTGCGACTTCTGCGCGCAGTCTGCTGCGCATAAACTCGCATTCAATGACAAGCGAACAAAGCACATCGGACAGTTGCTATAACTCACCTGTTCTGGCAATAAAGGAGCGGAGGTATTGGCAGTTTGTCCGAAGCACTGAAAGATAGCTTGCCAGACTATCTTTCCGGGAACACGGTGGCCAATAACCCTGAGAGAGTATTCGCGTTCGCCAAACACCAAAGAAGAACGAAGAGGACTGCTGCTAAAGGGATATATTGTTTGCTGTTGTTCGTTGAGGAGAAAACTCTGAGATACAAAGAAACTGAAAACTAAGCTCAAAAAGTTAAGCAAAATCTGTGAGTATGTTTTAGCATATGCTTCCCAGAAGGGGTTAACCCAATCTCACGAGCATGCTTATAACGTAATTCTTAAAAGCGCTGAAGCACTGATTCAGTGTAAAGACTAGTTTCATTTCAGTACAATTTCTTTTTTATTATCCTGTTGATTGTGTCATGAATGCAAGGGTCAAGTCGAGGAATCCACAAAACATATTACTACGCCTTGGAAACGCAGGAAGTAACGACCGTTGCTTGATAGTCGGAATGTGATCGCGGAAATGGGAATCATGTTTTCCAAGAAAAAATACAAACGTTCTTTAGGAAATGCGTGAAGCTAAATTGGCCTTTTATTCAGGTCCAAATGAGTGCTTCATGATTTTCAGAGAAGCAGCTTCGTTAGTAGCCTAACGGCCGGCAGGTGAAAAAAAAACGGTGATTGTTGGACTCTCCTCAATCAAGTCCACGGACTCCATCTGCAAAAGATGAAAGTGTAAGCTCCGCGAGCTTTTTACTTGTGCTGACTATGGAACGTTTTCAGTTCAAATATCGGTCATTTAATCTTACTGTGTCTAGTGCAGTTACAACTGATAAGCTTCAAATAAACAATTAACTACTGATAATTATAAAAAAGCGAAACGTGTACGACAACCACAGCGTCAAGAGCTACGAACTACAGTTGTTTCGCAGAACACGGCAAAGATAGCAATTAGAGGAAAATATTCAGTACCAGGACCCCAGCAAATAACGTAGACATTAAGAAGGCTGCTTTATTGCTCATCAGGTGTCAACGCAGTACTAACCGCCTCCACGTGTAAACAAAACTTCGTGCGTGATAAGTCTCGGCAATGCGTTCTTTATATACATTCGCCTAGCTTGTTGAGTTCAGCTTCCCGGCGTACCTTTTCATTTACTGCCGCACAGTTTGATTTATATGAGGTAGTGCAATCAAAAATGCCTTAGGAGATCATTTCTTAATATTCCTGAAAAGGAATTACGTTGGGTGTATAGTAACTGAAAAGCCAGCATGTACGTCAAGTTCTTTGTGCCTTCGCTTTTCTGTGATGCAGCGCAGACCTGTGGCGACACTCCAGGAAAGTTCGATGCAAGCGAATCAGATTTTTAGCTCCCTAGTGATTGGCATAGTGGAGAGCATAGTATTTTTAATGTTTTTTTCTTGTTTTAAATTTTGTAATTTCTGAAGATTGATCCCAGCGTAACACGGGCAGCATCGCGCGTGATCGACAAAGTTATCAGAATAACGACTGAATGTTGATTTTTCAACCTTGGCACGTTATAATGTGCACACCGAGAGCACGCAAAACACACCCAGACGATGGAGACCAGTCTGATGCATTATGAATTTTTGATCTGTCGTACGCCCACCGGAACCCTCATACTCCAATAAGATGTACCTATGGGTCATTCAAATGGCTGTCAAACCGCGTTTCCGAAAGATGTTGTCCGCGTATTTAAATCTTGATGCACATATGGCTAGCCGTTTGGATGCGTATCTATGCAACAGGTATGATATCAGAAAGTTTGCGGGGATAAGGCAGTCATACATAGCATAGGAAAAAGTGCAATGAATGAGTATGAGAGAGGCGTTTGTACTGCTGTGGTCTTAATCAGGCTGGTGATGATGATAACAAATCTCCACAATCGCCCTGATTGGATAAGTACGATAACTAAAAAGACAAATTATATATATATATATATATATATATATATATATATATATATATATATATATATTGCCGAATGTGACATAATCGCATCTCCTACTTCATGCGAGTTCAAGCAACGTCATAGCAGGTGTAAATATAGAAGACATATATGCTTGCAGAGCATTGTCTCTCATTGCATTTGGAGAATGTTCACTTCGCCCAATCATAAATTTCTGAACCATTTACCTGCGCATTGTTTATGCTCGCAGCGTGGAAACGTCCAGGTTTTTAAGTCACTCTTCATGAAACATGTCGTATAGACGCCCAGTGTCTTGTTAAGAACGCAAAATTCGAGAAAATTTTCCATAACACCCGAAAAACCTAAAGAACTGCTTTATTCAGAACAGCCTTCTACACAAAGAAGGAAAACCGTTATGTTCAATGTATAGTACTGAAAAGGCAGAAAGGAACTTAACGTAGATGCAGAATAGCAGCATGCTCTTGGACTGCAAAGATCGATTTGTAATGTTTACGCAATGAAACTCATGCAAGAGCGCCTTTTTTGCGAACTTGCTCGCTTTACCCACCTAATTCCTCTTCCCTGCCCTCTTTTATGGCTTAGTGGCTATGGCGTTCGGCTGCCAAATCAAAGGTCGCGAGGTCGAATCAAGGACGCGAGGGTAGAATTTTGATAAAACTGAAATGTAAAACGCCCGTGTGGAGTGTGATGTAACAACACGTTAAATGACCCGAGGTGTCGTACTGATCCCGGATCATAGGCCCTAAGTACGCCGTCTCTCATAGCCCTTACACCCCCTGTGTTTTATGCTCTGGAAGTTGTACCTTATCGTATCATCGCCAAGTACCCAATTAGTGCCATATATTATCTATTCCCGCCCCTCTTTCTTCGATCCTTCCCCATTGCTTATCTGCATGCCTCTTGCTATTCATGAAATATATTTCTGCTTTAACTCTGTGTATCGGCGGGTTTAAAGAGAACATTCGTAGGGACAGAATTTTTGTTCGTGATAATTGGTATCTGAAACGCTGGCGGGCTGTATGTTGCCCTAAACGTTTTGACCTTCTAACTTAACCGGAAGTACAACAATAAGAAGTCGACGCTTTATTTTATTCCTACCTTTATTTTCTATGCCTTAAAATAACCAGATAGCTCCTTGAGGAGCATAATTAAGTGTTTATTTCCAGTGTCAAATATTTCCGGAAAAAAGTGACTCGAAAACCCGTTCTCTCATTCTTTCTGATGCTATACGATCAGAATCAAGACACTATTTTGCATTCTGCGGGGTCAAAACTTCATTTTTTTGTACATTTTGTTGTCTGTCTAGGGCCGTATTCCTTAGTTATTTCAGTGCTAAAAATCCATACGAAATTTAGAAATACTTTTAATGCATATATTGCCACGAAACGAGGAGGGGTGTGCAGAATATGCAAGGAAAGAACCGAGCACGTCCTCCAAAAATATGTCACGGAAACACGGATCGAGACACTGTTGACAGGCAGCGTTCCCAGACAAGCTCTCAGGCCGCGTGTGCAAAACCTTAACTTAGTTGTCTTTTGGGGCTACCTGGGCCCAACTGTTCGCAATATATGCCACTAAATTATATTATTTTCTTACATTTAGCTATTTCCGTTACTACTCTCAAGGATTCACAACAAGCAGGTGTACATTCCTCTAGTGACATGGTGCTGCAGAAACAAGAAACTAGATTTGGAAACGCACTGCGCGTTCATGCCTTGTGATTTACTTCTTGTTCTTCAGTGCACTTGATGTGCTTTTGACAAATAAGTTATCAGCCACCTGAACAAGTGAGTAGGATAAGTTTACATTGCTTATGGAGATATCCTACTCGGTAAAAGCACACCATTTTAATAAAAGAATATCGATCGAGTCGACCATATCATCTTAGCACAAATAGCATTGTCAAAATCTCATCAGTTTTGGAGAAAGTGCTTAAGTTCGTAGACACACCGGTTGCGTGTGCATAATGCGTTGCTATGGCCCTATTTTTTTAACATCGAGTTAGAAGCATAAATGCGCCTGCTAGAATTTTATTTGTTTGTGGAAATTTCAATTCTTTCAGGCACTTATTTTTTCCACGCTATCAGTACCCGATTAAAGGTAAAGTAAGGGTGACAACAGAGGAATCACTGTGATTTGCAAATCCTCCTCGTACGTAAAATGCACCATGTTCTGTGTCCGCGCATTCGAGGTACTTGTTTTCCGACGAGTGAACTGCTTTCAGAATTAGCGTTTCAGCACACGTCATGCCCACCAAATGCTTAGCAAACACGGTTTTTGTTTTGAGAGTATGCGCCTTGAGCAACTACAAAAATCACACACAGCATCCAAAGATGTGAAGCCATGTTGATCCGCTTTTCCAAGAACAAAATATTTTCCTCAACAGCTAAGAGAGCTGCTTTGAGGAAGAACTTCTTCAGCTTACCAGGTCGCAGTACTAGCTTTATTGCGATGTGGGAGTCGCGATGTTGCAGAATAAATAAAACAGACCATCCTTTCATATGTGTCCGCACTGCATTGGAATAGTCCTCCCGTTCTGTCACTTTGTGTCTGTTCGCACTGCGTAGTATATTAACCAGCAAGTTTATGGCAAGAACAGCGATTTCCTTTTTTTATCCGGTCGTGAAGCGCAGACCAACAAGGACGTTCATTATCCAGTGATGTTTAAGACCTTGTTAATTACAGTTTAATTTAGGAGAAGACGTGCCGATGTGGTACAAGCATCTCGGAGAGTAACGCATGGTCCCTCAAGGCACAGTCCTCCTATTGTGCCGACTGATTAGCAAGTTGTGTAAAAACCCTCGAGTATGCACCAACACGACGCTCAAGCAACGCGCTCATTTCCGCCATCTTGCTCATTGAGTGCTAGCGACCGACGTGAGGCTTTAATGAGGCGGGCTTGCCTTCGGGCTAACCTGACAAGCTGGAGGTAGGAGCCTCATTTGGAGCCATTGTCCTGTGATGGCAGTGCCTTGGTTACGGTGCTGACAACAGCGCACCTAATGTGCTTTCTTCGACACCGCAAGAGATCTCAACATTCACTTTCCTAATCATTCGCGAGTGGCGAAGGAATGTCATTGTTGCACACGCGTTCAAGGTCCCTATCCCAATGCTGAAAGAAGTCAACATTAACGAGTGCAGTGTGCGAGGAATAGTGAAGAGAGCGATACTGTGCACTAAGAGGAGTTCGACGACGTGTTGTGCTTAAATGTGTTTGTTATTAAGAGGTTGAGGTGTTTACCGCGTAGTGGTCCCGACCGAGGCCAGGGATGCAGTAGCATCGAACCAATAGCACCAGTCGGGAAATCGCAGGCTCTTACAATGACGTAGCGAGCTCATATTGTGGTGTGAGCAGTATACAAAGCACGATCTTAGCGAAACGGTAAAGACGGTTGTGGATGACGCTAATCGCTAGGTAAGTTTAGCCTACCTGGGCAGTGCCAAGAACAGGACACATAATCTGGGCAATGCTAGGAGCCGACTTTGGCGCATGTTTTGGTATAGGCAATGTTTATTTGAGTGCAAGGGTGGAAAAAAAGATAGGCTGGCTCCTTTTCTTCTCCCAGAAGCTTTGATAAACGCAAGCAGAAGCACCTTGCGCCGGATTAGGTGGCGGCAGAGAAGACAGTGTAATTACGGAGGCTAAAACTAAGGAAATATTGCATTTAAATATTAGGAAAAAAAAGATGAAATAAATTTAACTACAGCTTCAGTTGCATAAAATGCAATGAGGCATGAAGAAACTGAAGGGGTTAGAAACAGAACAGCAGCTAAAGGAAGAGAAAACGAACGTATACTTTCTGACAAGACACATCTCGTGATCTTGAAGAACCGCTATTTACCGCTGGATATGTTTGGGCATGGTGCGAGAGACAACATCAAAGAACAACGAACGGAACGTCATGCAGAATAATCAACTGACTGATTGAAAAAAAAACTTTACAAGGAACAGGCTTCGGTATCAGGAACAATTTATAGTAAACCTATATGGCTAGGGTTAGTCTCATAGGAAAGGGGAGCCATCGCAAATCAATAATCAAACCTGCATTGAGATTTGTTCACAGGGTTCCGAAAGGGTCTCTCAATATAGTTGCGGCATGCCAAGGATATTAAAGCACGCCGCTACACAAATATCCTCCAGAAAGAATTTTTTTAACGTGTTTTGTGGAAGGTGAGTTACCTATATGTAAAATTAGTATTTCCGAGCTTTCGCTCCTTTCTCTGTCTCATCACATTTGCACACTGAAATGTCACTAGTGCCCCGCTGGCCCCACTTACTCGGCCCCTCCACCGGCTGCCGATGTGCGCGGGTGTTCCCAATGGGGCGGATCTTCCGGTAGCGGCCATGGAAGCTGCGCGACGCCAGGAAGAGTTGGCAGGGCGAACTTCCTGACGTTACGCACTACCCAACACGTCAGTACACGCAAAGCAACGCACAAAAGACGGGGACAGCGCAGGAATACAATGGCGAGCGATGAACTTCTAACAATTCTTTATAGCGAACATTTCCACACTTACATGCATAGAGATCGAGCTTTGGTCATCGTATACGTGTGCGCAAACACGCGAGCTCTTTTTCGGAGAGGGAAATAAGGCGGAGCTTACGCAAGCCTGCCCCAGAGAACATGTCAGTTCTGATTCTATGATTCACGTGTGATGCGATATTTTCTTTTCTTGGTAACAGGAGTGTGCTCAAGCCCAGGTAAATAATTATTGATAGTCAATTATTTGCCAAAAGACGTTCCTGATTTTTCGCTCACGTGCATTTTTTTTACGTTGATGGCGCGCTCTCTTAAGCTATCGTTCAATCATCTCCCAGTCTGACCAACATACATTTTTTCGAAGCTCAAGAAAATTTGATTTATAATTCTATCAGCTGCACAACCTAGTAGTTGTTTATAAAGCGCCTAGCTGTAGAAGTGAAATATAGTGAAAATTTTCTAGAAACCAGTCGACCTTTTACTTCTGCTTAACGAAAGAAGCAATTTATTTGTGCCACACCGAATAGAAATTGACAAAGGAGGGCAGCGTAGTTTTTTTAGGGGCCATAAAGCTATTCGTATAAAAATGCGATACTTGAGTAAAAGAGAAATCAAGAAAACACAACACGTAATCGCAAAATTAAACGCCCAACGAAGTTCGCAAACAGCAGCAGACATTTAGGAATTAGTAGAGGAGCGGCCTCAGGAAAAAGTGGAAGTATATGAAAGTAAAAGAGCTCACACAAGCGAAAATCAAAAAAGTAAATGTGGCCAACCTTTGTAAAAGAGATTTAAAGACGAGAAGGAGGCGGGGTAAGAAAGTTAGGGAGGGGATAGCAGCGCCACAGCTGGCGTGTAGAGAGCACACAGAGGCATATAAGCTGCAGCGTTGAGGACATGGAATAGAGATGAACTGCGAATTATATCACCAAAAGAACCAATATAAGGAACCATGTGGGCTTTATGAAAACCGCCGTAGTGAAGTGCTCCTTAGTAATTTCGACTGCCTGAGGTTCTATACCATGCACTGGCATCACGCAGCATACGGGCGCCTTTTATGTTTCACCTCCATTGAAACGCGGACACTGCTGTCAGGATTGAACCCCCGCCCACAGGCTGAGCAGGCGAGCACGCTGTCTAGTGAACGCTGGATTGGTGAGGTTCATCATATAATTGGAAGTGCGCAGACAAAATCCTGGGAGCACATAAGCTCTGAGGAAAGAAATGAAAGAAAGGAGCATGTGATTGAAATCCGACGGGAACTCTTTGGTGACGACGATTTAGCTCAGTTATTTGTGAATCATTCCCGTAGGGCGAATTTAGGGCTATACCCCTGGATGTAGAAGCAGTAGAGAATAAGAACAGCAGAGGACCATAATTGTATAAGGAGGATTGTTTCATTTAATTTTTTTTCTGCCGTAAATACTACGTTGATGTGTGAAAATTTAAAATCGGAGTTTTTTGTACAAAAGAAGTTTCACCTGCTCAAAAGAAGTTGTCCTTCTTATGAGGCAAATTTACTTAGCATTAGAAAAAGCGTTGTAATTTTGGATGCAACAAATGGTTACTAATATTTACAAGACGTAATTTCATTTATACAATATCTTTACCGACCGGGTGGTATTCTAACTTGGTTCCCCAGATTTTTTGTTCCAGCCAGTTCATTTATCACTTGCATTGGCTGGCAAAAAATAATGCGCACAGATAAAAACCACCAGCAGCATAACTTTTCCTGAAAAAGAAAGTACACCTGTCCTTTTTTTATAACTTGCACACATTGTATGGTTGTAACATGCAGCTAACATCCTAGAAAAAAGATTATGGGATTGAAACTAGTGAACTTGAAATCCTATAAATTCTCCCCCGATTCGCTGCAAGCATTCGCTGTCAAACCTTCTCTCTACCTTTGCTCCGCGCCCAAAGAAATTGCTTCGGCGAACAGAGAGAAACTATTCGGGAGCAGCTCGGATACTCTGTTTTGCTTTGAAAAAGAGAAACTTGAAATTGCGCGCTGTTTATATTTGATTTGCTTATTTCGCTTCATTCTTGATTCCGCGGATATTTTTAATCATAACGTGTGTTTGGCTGTCACATGCCGCTGGGGTTAAAGCACGGCTGCGACGCGTGCGAGGGACTTCGGAAAAAAGAAATGCTTCGCTCTTTCAATATTATCGTTCTAACACGATTCAAGTAGAGAGAGAGATTATTTAGACTAAATTGCTGGGCTAGTTGGTTCATATTTCACACTGGTGGAACCAGCGACACAGACGCAGGACAGGAACAAGCAGGCACACACACAAGAGCGGTTTTTTGATGTGCCTCCTTGTTGTCGTGCGTCTGTTTCGCTGGTTCCACCATTGAGAGATTATTTAAACGCTATTATTTGCCGCCGTTGCATATATAGTCGACAGCACCACGTACCCATGTCCAGTGTTAAGTAATGCGATCTGAAATTCGCATCGATTCTTCATAGTATGCCGCACGGTATGCCGTACAGTATGCCGTACGGGTAGGTAGATACGGTCAGTGCTGGGTTTCACAATTTCGAAAACTCCAAGGACTTACTGGGTTTAGTTAGAAAAGAAAATTATATTTTACTACCTTGTGCTTACTTCTCTTCGTGTCCCTCAAGCATGAAATTTTAATTTGTCATAAGTGTTTTTATGCATGTTTTCTTTAGCAGGATAATGCGGAATCTCTTTTTCCCGTTTTCAAGGAAAAATCTCTGCATTGCTCTCTGCTCTAAATGACTGGTACTTGTTTTCAATTTCAGTAATGGTCTGTAAGCTGTCTCTAGACTTATTACAGACTCCATCACTGTCCTATAGATATTCCCGTTTGTCAAATTATAGACTACAGAAAAAGTATACTCAAAGTGTCTGTCATTAAATATATAGATTGTCTACAGACTCTCTATAAGATTTGAAGGCTACTCTAGAGGGCCTGTAGGTGGAATGTCTATAAAATTCATAGACAAATGTTCATAGTATAATTTTTATAATAGAGTACAAAGCAGCTCTTGATGCTATGATGCTACACGTCACACGAGATAAAAAAATGGTTTTGAGTGAAACTAATAATCATAAGAATGGGCTGGAATGAATCTATTAGGTACTTGGGGATCATGAGCAACAGAGCAGCAACATAGCGTAGGAAAAAAATGATGGTTTGTACTGACACTCAACACAATTCAGAGAGAAAGTTGGGAATAAAATTCAAAGAATGCAGAAGAAAGCAGCGAGCTGTCCAAACGAATATGCTTGCGTTCAAGTCCAGATACTGGCACACAGCCGGATATGTAAGAGACGAGAGTTAAATTTAGCCTGCGGAAATAAGGAGGCGACATAGTGGAATGTAGTCAGCGTTAAGAAATTAAGCATCAGCAGAGCACTCAGTAGCGGAACAAATGCACAAAAGTTCATAAGGATTGAGGAGTGATTTCTAAGACGGCAAACGTAGGAGTCACAGCCATAGAATAACGTCAGCAGATGTTTTCTGAAAATTCGCTTTGATAGGCTGGCGAGAACTGTCGCCGGAAAAAGTCAACGGACAGTAGTGAGAAAGATGTTTCACATCAAAGCACCTTGTCGGACTCATGATAAAAATGAGTGTCACAGGCAATGCGAGAAGTCAGACATCTTTATCTGCTATTCTCATTTTCGGGCGCCATTTCCTCTGATTACATATGTTTAAAATCTGGCAAACAGTTTTTCAACATGTTGTCATAAGTGTTTAGGCTGCTGAAGATTTCATTAAGCTCGATCATATAGAAGAAACGCCGTTATTGAAGGGCAGTGTGGATTATTAACATTTCTTAGTTCTTGTCATCCCAGCCGGGGCAGCAGTGTTTCAAAGAAGACGACGTCCATGAACCAAGGGTATTTAACGAGTGACATTAAAACCCGTAATCAAATTCTAAATTATATTACTTATTCATGAGCTCACCACTATACGGTTTGGAACCTGGGCTATGCGTCACTCGGGGCGTTTAACCTCAAACCCTGAATTATTCCCTTTTCGACGGTTCTTTCATCCACAAGTGCTGAAGTTCTGTCTGATTTCAGTTGTTGATTAAGACTACCTATGTAGCATTTCACTTGCTGAAGCCGTTCCTTCACCTCTGATGGCGACCTTGCAAGACCACTACGCTCGCCATCATTCAGCTGCAACCGCTGCATGCTAGATATATGTGATGACCATGTAAACGCTGCAGCGCAGAATTGTACAACACACGAACATTGACCCCTGATAGCTTAAATAATTAAAAAAAAGGATATGTGAGATGCTAAGTAAAGCATTGATGCGGGAGTTTTTCCACAGGCCATGAAATAAGCAGGTATACATATAGAAGTGTTGGGCACGAACATTTCTGCAGCCGCGCAGCCGTTGTACTCTGCGCGAAGAATGGGGGTCCCAAACAGAAAAAACGTCAAGCGTGCAAACACAATTTCTTTGCTGTCATTCTCGGTACGTTTGCAATGAATACCAGTAATGTTCCATTGCAGCGAAGCGGTTATCAGTGGTAATAGAAAATGCTGTTATGAGATTAGGGCGGCTAAGGATATCGTGACGCTGGAGCTAAAATTCTGGGGTTGTTCTGAAAGTATTACTCATGTTATTGAGCTCTCCTAAGCACATGAATAGGACGCGGTCGCACCCATTCGAACCTGGATCATTGCCAACTGCACATGATGGTTCCTTCGCCGCTCTCCTTAGGTCTCTAAGGCATAGGCACAACTTCGCTGAAGAGAAACTTCCTTTTCCGGTGTCTACGCTTGCCTAGGTTCCGTCACGAATACATGGTAGTGTAACTCTTAAAGGAATAACTGTTCAGTTTTCTGATTTAAAAAAAAATCAGCTTGGAATAACATGTAAGGCACCGAATATTGTAAAGACGTATACGGGTCATAGCGATGTCTGGCAGTAGATTAAAAAAAACAAGAAACTGATTGCAAGAATAATAAGTAGTTCGAATCCGTTTAAAAGCATTCGAACAAAGGCAAGCAAAGCTTAATATTCTTTGGTAGTACTGAATCTTCAAAATCACTGTGTATAATGTGGTCCCTCTGATACTTACGTTGGAATAAAAGGTGGAGGCACGGCCACAGGCTACAAATTACATTAAACAGGGTGCACTGAACTCCTAAAAGTAAACTGATTTGTAACGAGTTAGAAGATGTTTGAATAGGGCGGACAAGAAGGAAATAATGAAACCCTAACGCACATCAAAAGCAGGAAATAATTGGGGCAGCGCATGCGGCGCGCACTTCAGATAATCGATCGCTGAATAACGTAGCCGATGTGATTGAGAAGTGCAGAGAACCGAGTAGCGGATCAGAGAAAGAAAGGTAGAAATGTCAGATTAGGAATTTCTCTGGCGTAGGCTGTTCCCTACTTGCGCAAAGTATGAGGTGAATGGTTAGGCACCTTTTTCGTGCGTTGACCCTAATTTACTGGAGCCATATTTTCTCACCAGTTGTTTAGAGCGCCGTTTTTTTCTGCGTCAGATATGCTGTTTCATTTCGTGTTAGAAAGACCTGCTTTAATTTGGCCCGAACTTTTGCTATAACTCTTGCTACTGCGGTTCTTCCACGGAGAGTTCACCCAGAAGCAACCCCTATGTGAAACCAATTCCGCTCTTGAATAGGGGCCGGTTCGTACAGGGCAACGTAACGAAGGGACAACAGTCGCTTAAGGAAGTTCTGTGTAATACATACCTACACTACAGGAGATTGTGGATTAGGGGCTCTGCGATTTGATATCTGAAGCGGCAGGTCGACTATGATGTATGCCGTAGAGAAGAGCTCCACTCCAATGCCCACTGCAAGGTTTCCTGAACCTCACCTGCCACCACACAATAAACGATCATTTTTGGCATCCCTGAGGTAAATTCGGCCGCTCAGACTGAATTCGATCCCGACACCATGATCCCTGCAGTCGTGCGCCAAAGCCACAGAACCATCGAAAAAAGCAACGCTATCGGATCTTCTTGAGTGTTAATATAGTTAGTATGAGGTCGATGCTAGGTGCAATACTGAGAGCTGCAAAAATTACCGGGACTTAGAAGCATTATAAGCCCCCCTTTGAGAGCCTATACTCATCATTCGCGAGGACGCTCTTCAATGCTAGACTGAAAAAAAAAGCTCCTGCTGACTGCTGCTCGCCAGAACCTATGCTTTCATATAGCCCCATGTGACTGAGGGATGAGTTTACGGAAGCCCCATGGTCTTCCTTTCGTCTGCCTTCAAACGAGAAATCGTTCTTGGAAAAATTGCGTAGGCCATGATTATCGACAAATCAAACTTGCGCTGTCAATTGAGTAAATGGAACTACCCATCAAAACCGCCCCCGCCAAAAGTTAGCCACACATTCGCCCTTGGTTGCGTATCTTGTGAAGCTCGTGTGGAACGAACAAACGTGATTAAGATGACAGAAAAGCTAAAGAATCGGTGTGCCGAAGCAGAAGATCATGTGGAATGTATTTAGAGGGCAACAGATCGAATGTTTCTTGCAAGGCTGCTCGAACAGGCGGTGTCCTGTTATTTATGTGCTCATAGGCTCTTTAAGCATCGAGCAAGAGTTAGCTTACGGTGTCGACAAGATAAACGGTTCCGTGGGTTTCGCGCGCACACCTAATTTGGAAACTAATCTTGCGCTGCCAGCGGCAGCTGGCGGCGCCCTAGAGGAGGATTTTTTTCCTCCTGAGCAGCCTATTTTCAAGTTCTCTTTGGCGCTTCTTCCATAAGTGCTGAAGAGGATACGTGGCAGGAGAGAATACACTCGTATTGCATTCTTTTCTACGATGAAACGTCTACTAAGCAAACGCTTCCGCGAAGAATGTCTGAACACATAATTCTTAGTGCATGCTGCACGAAAGCTGTGCGTTTGAAAAGGCGATTATGGCTTAAAGAAATATATTGTGATGTGAACGCAGTTTCGCTTCACGCATAACATTAGAAAGCGAAACGTTTGTAAAGAAGCATATAAAGTTCAAGTACATAGATTATGTCCCGTGTGTTTTCAATAGCTCTTTGACGAAGTTTTCATTCCTTTAGGTCTAATGTTTCCGTCTTAAACCTGCAACTTCCTAAACGCTACCCAGTGTCTGCGAAAGGAAGCGCACCGACAGAAGATACCCTGCTATATAGTGAGAAATTTCCCTGCTTTTGACGCATTTCAATGTTACCTCAAGGTATGAGCAACGCCAAACAAGCTAAAGCTAAAAGTATCACGGCCACCCAACCAGCTAGGATGTGTTCAGTGATCGTGGTCACATTTTTCTGTTGGACGGCGTGACAGAAATAAAATTGAATACTTTTGACGAATTTGTGAACATAGACAGAATAAAAGCGCCAGAAGCTTCATTTATTGCGGCTGTTGAAATGGAAGCCATCGCCACTCTTCCCTGCAAAGGCTTGCCATATATTCATTAGACACCCTTGCAGGGCTTGGAGGCATGGAAGCTGGAGTGGATCAGTAGTGACAGAGTTATATTTGTGTCTGTGCGTTCTGCTCGGAAATATACATTTATAATTGCGTATTTGATATAGCCACGGAGCGAACGGGCATGAAAGTGCTATATCCATGCAAAAGGTGGTGAACGGCGCGAAGGACAGGGACTTTGGAGACAACAGTCCTGCTGTGTCTTCCTTGGCTCTATTGTTCACGCTGTTCACTACCCAAAGCATGCCAAGCAAACTCGCCCAGGTTACCATTCTTGCTATATCCGGAAGGGTGCTGGTGTAGAACGGCGTAATTTTTACTGCGTCTTTGACCAAAGCGGAAAGCGAATATGTGACTGTGACTGAAGAATATACAGAGGAGAAGATAATAATTTTATCGAGAAAGATAAGGCTATTTGATGCTCCGGGTTGAGTCCTCAATTTATACATCAGCGGCAACCATTACTGACACATCTGGAAAGTGTTATACTAGTGCGCTAGCACTAAAGCTTCAAGTCTGGAAAAACCCGTTTTCTGTTTGAGTCTCCGAAGTTATCTAGACCTGCAGAAAAAAAATTAATATGGCTTCGACTGGGTTTACACAAAACTGAGTTACACAAAAGCCGCTTTACAGAACGTGTTCTGATATATATTTTGTAAATTAAAAATTAACGAATACCTTTGTTATCTATTTCATTTCATGCTACTACTTTCCTACAATCATTTTTGCAACCTTTCATTTAAATAGCTTCGACTGTAAAACTTCATATATCCGATGTTATTAGTGACACTTTTGAATTCTCATCACACTAAAATCAAATCCAAAAACCGCAAGATCATTTGAACGTTTCATAAAACATCATATACCGTTCACGCAGGAGTCCCAGCTGCCTCAAATAGTGCCTTTTATTTGATGTTATGCGCCTGCCTTCTAGCGGAGCTGTTGAACGTACACGCTGTCGACAGAATGTGCCCTGTTCCTTCAAAATCATGAAGTATGTTTAAATATCTTGCTGTACGTAGTTAAACTGTTGCAGCCAGCTAAAACATTAGATACATTAGGCTGTTATCGCATCCACTGACGCGCCCATATTCTTCAATAATGTAAGGAAAATGCTCTTTCGGAGTACACCCCGAAATATGTAACCTCTGTTTCTTAACGGATGCGAATTTCGCTCTTAACTTTCCTTCGTGTTTTAATCTATCAATCTTCACGTACAGAATGGCTAGTTTTATAAAAATATTTATTTCGTTCTTTGTTTACAAGTGCGGTCACTTTAGTCTTTTTTGGTCTCCATTCCCATTCTGGTTATTGCACAAGTTTTTGAAGCGAAATTTCGCTTCTAACACATTCCTGCAATAAATCGCTATCGGCTCACAAACACCACGGCCATATTTAAAATGAATGCGATTCCTACGATAGCTGCCCAACGAAACATGATGCTACGGCCGCGCTAGTCCAGTTGGACTTCTAAACCACGGGGAACTCTTTTATTCAGCGCGCTTTTAATTTAGGCTTGGCAGACAGGAGAGAACCCGCCGCCGAAAATTAAAGAGGAAATCCGGCAATTCTTTACTGTTCCGGAATCACCAGAAGAAAAGCTCGTATTGAAGTGATATCCGATCAGCAGAACTCCCTATATGAACGATCAGAGAGGTCGCAATATCTTCAAATAAGTTCAACAACGCTTTTACGTATAACGCCCCTCCAACACTTACAATCGTAAACTTGCTAATAAATTTCTACGCAAAACAAAACGAACAATATGTGCTGTTTTTTCTCGGATTGTACTCTTCGAACAATTTTAGCCAGGTGGCATGGATATAATTTCGCGATCGAATGGCTGCATGAAAATTTTTCCAAGGTTCCAGCGATAAGCCAGTTATCCGTTAGCGGAAGAATTACGGGTGAGTAACGCTTGGATCTATCAGAAGTGAATGGTGTCGAAGCAGAAACTGGCTTTCTCCCTCTTTATGTTTCTATCAGCTTCGTTATAGCTAATTTTCAGTCAGTGCTGCCGTCTTCATGCAAAGAAAGTTTTAACGAGACTGTTGTACCTCATAATTAATCATAATTGCGTCACCACTGGCCCGGATGATATAACAGAATAAGAACAAAAATACAGTTTCAAACTTTGGCGATTCTCGCGTGCTGTATGTATCAGCGCCTGTCAAAAAAGTTGATTGTAAACAGTTTAATCTAAACTTCTGATAAACCGTTAAACTAAGTGGCTTTCAGTCTTTTAACAGGTAAATCCAGTCAAAAGCCTGATAATGAAACTCAGTTATAAGATTTCCATTAGGAGATTTCATGTTACCATTCTGCTTTCTTAGCGACAAAAATCAAAATAACTTTGTCTGAACAATAGAAACAAAATTTTATATGCCATGCAAAAAAAAAATATGCGATGGAGGTTCACTGATAAGTCAGTGGATCAGAATATTACTTTCTCAAGGCCAGGACATTACATATATTCTAGGCATTTCCGCTAATTTTTCCGCCCAGATATTTTTTGCTGCCATTATTATGGAGCAGCGAAAGTACCTTGAAAAAAAGTACATTCGGTCGAAGTTTCCTCCACTGAAAATCTTTTTCCAGCTTGACAATTTTTTAAAACCTCTCCCCTTGCTCCGCAAAAAAAAAAAAAAACTTCCAAAGAAATTCCACGCATCAACAGTATTTCCTGGCGTTATTTTATTTCTTTGTCAAACATTTGAAATTCAATCCTCTGGCACACGCTTTCATACTTGCCACATCCTATCAAAGTAGTAATAACGGCACAAGGACTATCAAGTGAGTGAGAGTGCCTCTTTGTGTTGAAGAGAAAATTACCGAACGGCTGAAATTACCCACTGTAATTTTATGGGCTAGGCCACGATTTCGCCTCAGCCTCCGGGGAAGCCTATTAAAACATGTCAGGCCCTTAATGCAGTGGGCTGACTTTCCAAACTGAAACACCAATCGGGCCCTTTCCCGAGAAGAAGCTTGCGATCTAGGAAATTGGTGCCTCCGGGATTTATAAGCCGAAATCCAAAGGTGTTCATGCTGACTGCCTGTGGTAGTCCCCGCCTAAGCATCCCTAAAATGAGCGAGTGGGTACCTTCGTGACCTTATATGCACCAGAAGTTTATTAAGGGGTAATGCCCAGACCTCGAGCAATATCGCTTCACCAGGCACGTGCAAAGTGACCTGCATTGAGCCCAGAAGAACCAGGCGTGGATTGCTGTCCTTGTGCCACCTCATAAATGTCCTCATAAACCGACATGCAGCTCTGAAGTCTTCTTTCTCATATCCTCTGGGAATATTCTTGGTCATATTCGGCAAATCGCACCCAAGGAACCACGGGTCATATTGTGCACTTCTCTATGTCCATGTCAAACGAAATGTTCTCTTGTCGACGTGGTGAGGGGCACAACACGTGCGCAAACGAGAAACGGGATCTGAAAATACCAGTATTTCACCTAAGTAGTTCTTCACTTGTTCAGGATAGACTTTCGAGGTAGGAGGGAGCTTTTTTCGGCATAACATTTTAAGAGGTGCAGTGCATCAGAATAAAGTAAGACGTGCTCACTAGCAGGCTGGTTAACTAATATTGAGTAGGTAGCTGTTTAACTATTACTTTAGTTTCTTTAGTTATTGAGAGGTGTGTAGCCGCCCGTAACTATAGTGCATATGAGCTTTTAGAATTTCGAAAAAGCTGTCACTATCGGCGCTGTGCCTGAAGCATGTTTTTACTATTTCGACGAGTTACGTGGGTTGGAGGGGTTGCTTAGCCTGCAAGGTTCTCGAAAGTGAATGTACTCTGGTGCTGTCAGCCACAATTTTTTGGGCCACTCACTGAGTGTAACTACTAGAGTGATGTGGATATGGTTTACTGTGGGCTACACGCCTCATAAATAGTTCTCGTTAGGAAGTTAACTGCTCACAATTACTAATCGGCCTACTATAAGAACCACTTAGGTGTATTCGGATGCGCTTCTACACCGCTGACAATTCCAGTTGAAATAGCGTTCTTCTAAAACAAAAAGCTTAGTTTTCAAAATTGGAGCGCGTATTTTGTGGAACACCTGGTTTGATTTGTGCCTTAAAAAACCGAAAGACTAATACAGCCCATTAGTCAATTAAACGCCCAGTAACCAATCTTTTCCTTGCGGTAGCCTAGCACAAAGTGAAACTATTCACTCAACTTGTTTTTTTTTCGGTGCTGCTGTATATGCGAAGCTCGCCCCAGATACTTAGGAGTGTAGTTTACGTGTCAGCTTGTACAAGGAATATCGCGATAGCATTTGAGTATCCATCGTGGAACGAATCCATATCGGGCAAAAAGCAATTGCTGCACGCAGTGCATGAACCAGATTATTGATCGCATGCGTTCGATGTATTCCAGCACTGAAAATGTGACTGAAGACGTTCTCCTGCATGACGTATTCGAAGCATACGGTTTGTTTGAGCGGTAATAGAAGCGTTTTTCGAACTATTTGCAAAAGGGTTAATTTCCAGCATATCGCGGCTGGGCACTTTTCATAGCCGCTCTTTAGAAGTCATCACACTACCTAGGCATCACTTTTACCTCTGTAAGCATCCTTAAGCGTTTATTATACGCGCGTCAATAATTATATGATATTTCCGTAGTCATTCTTACTGGATACAATGGTCACTTGAGCAACCCTCTAGTCCTAGTGACTATGATAAGAGACTAGTTGTGTAGCTTATCAGCCAGTAGTAGAGAATTATCACGATACATGAACCTGTCTTCTGTGTGGTACACTGCGATGCTCACCCTTATGTAGGACCCCGTGACAAGATTTTGAAGTAAAATCAATAAAGACAAGCCGGACTCCTTCGGAAGTTTGGAGGACAAAACACAGATGTGAACAATGCAAAAATTGAAGCAGACCTTTAGTATACGTTAAGGAACAGGTTCCCGCTAAGTTAAGAGGAGGAAAATTTTTATTTTTGGCCAGCGCTAAGGCCCAATGTAGAGCGCTTGCTCCGCCAAGGCCAGCTGATGGTCTGCCTAGCCCGAGTTAAGCCAAGCACTCCAGGTAGGACGGGGAGGGTAAGACTTATGAGGATAGGTAATGGCAGTGTTACATGACTACGGAATGTGTTCTGTGTCTGCCATGATCTCAGAAAAGTTGGTACAGTGAGCTGTGTAATGATATATCCTTAGTTGCAGAGCATTAGTGGGATGAGGAGAGTGTTAATTTGTACTGCACAAAGGAATTGTGCTTGTTTCGTGTTGAGCGACGGGTGAGGGTGAGGAAGAATTGCCCGATTTTCTCTGGCGTTCCGGAAGCATTAAGCTATTTGGCCTTTATATGTTGCGGCGTGTTACTCTCATGCCAAATTTTTCCAAGGT
The DNA here is from genome assembly GCF_052857255.1 of Amblyomma americanum. Lineage (NCBI taxonomy): Eukaryota > Metazoa > Arthropoda > Arachnida > Ixodida > Ixodidae > Amblyomma > Amblyomma americanum. Next base: position 93,864,104 of record NC_135501.1, read on the forward strand.
ATCGAAGGCGCCCAAATGTTGATTTCGTGGGCCTGTTGATGAAGCAACTCATTTTTCGAGATCCCACGATGTCCACGTATCCAACGCAGCGTGATTGTAATGTTTGGATTACTGGTATAGCATACTACTAGAATGGCATGTATATGGGTTTCCAGTAGCTGGCGTTGTATACTGCGGATGGCTTTGCTGGAGTCGGTTTAGATGTTCAAGTTACTGCTATGGTGTTTAGTGAGTAGAAATGCTTCGTCTATGGCATACATTATCGCTCAAGTTTCTAGAGTGGTTGTGTTGGGACGGCTGGAAGATAACCCACCTATGTGGGTGTTGGCTGCTGTTTGTCCGGGTTCATATATTGTATACCCGTATGACCGAATGTAAGACCGTGTGACATCGTGTATACCGTTGTAAATATCCTGTCTCTGCGCTGATGGTTTGTATGGGCTTGACATCGACCGTCATAGTGCTGTGGCCTCATACTTTTTTAGTATGCTTGGAAATTTCATGTTGCCCGGTAGCTGAGGGCAGTGGCCAATTATGTGTCAGGTAGATAGGCATGACGCCTGCTCGGTTCAAGATGTCGCATCCCTGCTCCTTGCAAGACAAGCGTGCCACTTGCCTGTCTCTACGTTGTTGCGTTAGTTCGGCGGGTTTGAGAATGAGCCTAGTGCCTTGAAGTCGCTGATTTCAGGTTATGTCACTTTTTGTAACTGTTTGTACCTTTCTTTAACTGTTGGCCTAGAAGTGTCAATTGTAATAGGTGGTCGGTTTTTTTTTCGGTATTGTGTTCGATTCATCAGTGGAGCTACGACTTTTCTTCTGAAGGTTTGAGTCCGGACATTTGTAAGTGAATGGTATCTATGCCTTCCTAGAGGTTGATTTTGATGCCCCCTTGTGCATCCGGTTTCTCACCACAGTTTAATGTTACCACAGAGTGTGTGATGAGGTTAGGTATTGTGGATGGCTGCCTGGATGGAACTGTCATACATATAAAGAGGGTGAGAAACATAATCGATCCTTGACGTGTTCCGCTGGTAATGCTGACTGGGAAGGAAAGAGACTGCGCTGCTTTGAGGCCACACTGCCTTGTCCAGTCTTTGAGAAAACTGCTAATGTAATTTTACATGTTGGGGCCATGTGCTGTGTCATGTGCGGAATGGACTATGTGATTGTGTGTAACATTATCAAACGCTTTTTCACGTCCTTTGGGATAAGTGCTTGTGTCTGTGCTGCCTTTGCCTGCTGAAGCGTGTTCTTTGGAATCACAAATAAGTCGTGCGTGAAGATATTTTTGGCAGTGGTAGACACTGGCCCTGGTGTCACCTGAAGGGCGCAGCGAAGACGCGCGTGCTCCCGTAGAAGAGCATGCGCTACTTTAAGCACCGACAACAGTCATTCAGACTGAGCCTTTGCGTCGATGATGGCCGGATGGCGTGTGCTCGTTGTGGGCTTTTATTTGACACGCAAGCATTTCCCGCCGGCAAGCGGGCGCCGGAGGTGTACTGCGACATTGCAAACCTGCGGCTCACATGAGAGGCTGTACTGTGTATTCTACGATTCTGGTGCGCTGGCGTGGCGATCAATGCGAGTGTATATGTAGATTTCCTCGCGAGCGTACGCGTTGCCTATTTTCGGCATATTGACGTCAAAAGTGTGCAAAGAAAACACTGTTTCGGCTAAATATGAAGTTAATAAGCTAGGTGGCTTGAGCAAGCAAGCAAATCTCATAGCGGAGCTTCCCTGATGCAATAAAGAAATATTTTCAAGACAGGGCGACACGAAGTCATAGAGCACAGCGTTCGAAGTCACCTGTGACTACACCTTTTGGCATCAAATCCTGAGGCTGTCCCACAGACCCGGAAATTGGCTGCGCCATTTAAGTACAGTAACGGCGAAAGATCGTTGGTGAAGCTCAAATGAAAATTCTGACCGCAGTCATGGTGTTTCATGTGCGGGCGGTGCTGAAACAAGGTGGCTGACCTGTTAAGCATTGCTGCACGGGCTTATATTTGTTACTGACCCATTGCTCAACGTCTGAGTTATGATTAATGCGAACACGTTTTGGTACGGCCTGAGTCAAGGGCACGTTAAAAGGGTGCAAGTGAGAAAAATTTTTAGGAGCACGTATTACTGTGTCCCTCACCATCCATCGCGAAATTAGGGCGTCAAACGGTGTTTAGCACGGCTGGCTTTGTCAAAAAAAGGATAAATGAGAATGGAGGTAAAACGGTTATCCTTTTAAACGCTGCTCCGCGAGCTGGGCTCCGAAATGCCACTTGACAGACTAATTTTGATAGACACTTCGCTCACGGTTTCTAAAATAAAAATTAAATAAAAATGTCGCCACATTTACAACAACAAAGCATACTTTTTTCCGTGCCCTATTTTCGGAACATTGGTCTTTTCGATGCACAAAATGATATCCTCTGGAACAGCGTTTACTATCGGTGGTGTGCAAATTTATTTGCCTTGCTCTAAGAAGAAGACCTTAAACCTGCCTCCAGGGTATTCGCAAATTATATAGAGTAAATTAGAGAGAAAAACATTAAGTTTGAATAAATATTTTTTTCACCGCGCAAGCTCTATCGTAACCATTGCCTTGAAAGCTTTGGTGGGTAGGAAAGCGCTTCTTTAGCAATAGCTTTTACAGCATAGCTACGATAGGCACTTCCACGATGGTCCATGCGTGGCTCCGTTTCTCCGTTTCGCAACTCTGGGATAGCCCTCTGCACGTGCTTTGTCCTGAATTCGTCGTCATTAGGGGTGGGCTACACGCTGGGGTGCTGAGGTAGGTGTCGGGAGAGGATTCTACTAAAATGGTTCCACTAGCTAGGACGCGGACGCTCTCCGGCAAAAGATTAAGAAGTCTGCAAATATCCCAGATTGAAGCTTACGCAAAAGCTGAAGCTTTTTCAGGAATCAAGTGCATTAAAAAATCTCAGCACATATGTGGCGTAATTCCGCTCGCAAGTGGTATGGTGCCGGTGCACGCAGGCACAATTTGCTTTTAACTTCAGGCTGAAGATTTTCATTGTTGTTTTGTTGAGTGAATGTCTCTTGTGCTGGAAAAATTGGAAACCACATATTTTAACTCAAGAAATCAGGCATCAAATAGCCCGAAGCACAGAAGCAAAAAGTAGCTGTTACACAACGTGCTTATAATTGGATGGAACTGCAAGAACTTATTAAGCCTGCTTTCAGCATGTTCGGACGTGCTCGATAATTAGCATCAACTCGACTCACAAAATTTTTAGCACCTAATCCCTGTGCTCTAAATCAAGCGTTCTTTCCCTTTCTCTCTCTCGCACGCATTCCTTCCTTGTTGGGGCTGCGCCCTAGTGTTCAACACACTTCTTTCAAAATTGCTCGAATAAGAGTATCTGGGACAAGAATGCCAGCTGTGAAAATACATAGCCTTGTTTTGCACACTCAGCTGCCAGTTGCCTTGGAAACCCCTGCTCAGAGCCCCCCCAAAAACGTGTGAAGGTAGCTACAATTTCAGCCGCCTTTTTGTTTCAATCGCTTTGCAAAATTCTTCCATAAAAGCGTTCAAAATCGAGTGACTCGTCCAAAAATGGCGCGACTTACTGTTTGTGAGAGCTGCCACACTTTCCAAAAAAAAAACTTTTTACGGGCTCCCACATGTTGAACCATCAAGAGTCGCAAGAATTTCGTTGTTACCTACCAAAAATATTAGCTTTCGTGTGGATTGAACAGACATTTTTGATGGAGCGACATCCTTCTCTCCTGCGCCACAGAGTATGAAACCGAAGAAAGTGTCGCAGAACAGAAGCGGAAAAAATGCGCTGTGGCTATATTTCAATGTGTCAAAGTAGAATTTTCCGCCAACAGAAGTATGCCTCACTTCACTTTCTTTAACATGAAGTGAAATCGTGTGTTTGAAAACATTGCTTCTGTGAGACACTCTGTAGAAGAGGAAGAAGATATAAAAATGTTTTTTATGCCCTCTTGTATGCATGTATCTTTTAGCATAAGCTAAAGAGTTTTAGTTGGTTTTTGAAATTCCGCACCTTTTTTATACATTTTTAAAAATTGTCGGCTGTTTTGTCGGCTCGTTTCAATGTAAAATTTGTGTGCTGCGTAGAAATGAATCAGATTTATGCGCCATAACCTTAGAAGCGAGATTTCAAAAACCGAAGTAAAATATTCCTGCTTAATCACGTCTTGCTAAGTGTCTTCATGTCCAGCAACGTCTTGGTGCGAAGATTATTTTGAGATTTTTTTTTGTGACACTGTGGCCTGTATAGCCGCTAATGAAACTGCTAATATGAGCTCGGTGTCACAACACCAAAGTCGTGCATAAACTCTGGCCTGCCTAATTACTCTTTGTCTCAAGCACACAGAACAACCTCAATTGTTATGTAAAAGAGTAGGAATGATCTTGAGTCTTTGGACAATTAAATTTGGAATATGAAACAGAAGACGCATTCATTATACATAGTTAAACATTCAAACGTAGGATGGTCCGTTTGGGCGGGTTGGACGATGGCACGTTGGCCAGTGCTCCTATATGCGGCAGTTAGCAGTACGAAGAGGACATCGGGTCTTCGTCCGCTCGTCCGGCGACATGTTGCCGGTTGGAACACAACTCCAACTCATTAGCAAACAAAATTTGTTTATTAACGATGAGGCCAAAATACAAGGCAGTGTGATAAAAAAAAGGTAGTTTAAAATAAGGGCTGTTTAGAAGCGGTCGAAACTGAAACTCGGCGCGCTCCTTCTTTGTTTTCAGCTGCTTTTAAACTCTTCTATAGTTCGGCGGAGCTTTACTGTTCCTGCTCTCGCCCAACTTCGACCAATAGCAGTGCAATTTCACCTTATGTACAAGTGAGTGGAGCCAAGGCCTCACCAGAGCCCGACTCAGTGGACTCCGCACCTCCTGGAACGTGCAGGGCGTCCGGTTTCGCGTATGCATCTCGCTACACCTACAACTCATCGAGGTGATCCTGCGTTGTCTTTGCTGTCTGTGCTGCTAGAGACATTACAAACCCATCGCCTACCTAGACAGTCTGGTCGTTTGAGAAGTCGCCGAACGTTACGACCTCCCCACTTGGGAGCTTGTCCCTTCTAAACGGAAAAAGGTTGTCGGCACATTGAGACCTTGACGACGCCGCTCACAGCCCCACGCGCCATTTGACCTCACAACATTGGACAGCATCCGAAGCGGGGGCACGGTGTGATTATTCTGAACCCTCTCGACATCCAGCGAAGGCGGCAACTCCCTACGAAAAGGGAAAACGAGCCACCAACACCGTAGACTTCTAGTCTAACATACATATTCAAAAATGTAAATTTCCTAATATGTTTTCACCGCTGCAACTTCGTAAGAAGGAAAATTGGTATAGGAGGTTGGCTGTAGATCAGAGTCACGTAATGAATTTTCCGAAAAAAGCCTGAGTATTTAGGTAAACCGACTTGCACAACTTTATTCGCCTGGAAAGCTCTATAGCTATGTGTGATAGCCTGAGAAGAGATGAAGATTTTCTTTCAGTTGCAGTACAACGCTTCCGCAGCAGGTTGCTCTATTATGCCTCTGTCCCCCTTTTACCATCCTGGAATGAAGTGCAGACACATTTGACATTGCTGTCATGATTTTCACAACTGCCACGATTTTCACAAACTTTTCTAAAGCGCATATATTTCGGCACTTTCTTCACTAAAAAAGCTGTTAGGAGGAAAAACGCTAAGGCGCCCGTGTGCTGGGCGATGTCAGTGCACGTTAAAGATCCCCAGGTGGTCGAAATTATTCCGGAGCCCTCCACTACGGCACCTCTTTCTTCCTTTCTTCTTTCACCCTCCTTTATCCCTTCCTTTACGGCGCGGTTCAGGTGTCCAACGATATACAAGACAGATACTGCGCCATTTCCTTTCCCCAAAAACCAATTATTATTATTATTATTATTATTATTATTATTATTATTATTATTATTATTATTATTATTATTATTATTATTATTATTATTATTATTATTATTATTATTATTATTATTATTATTAATATTATTATTATTATTATTATTATTATTATTATTATTATTATTATTCCCCAGCAAAACTTGAGCCCTTACTGCAAGGCCGAACAGTAAATTACGAAGTGCAGTATCAATTTACAAGAATGCGAACATTCTCCACTGCAAAAACTTTTCACCTGTCGCGGTGCCTCAGTTGTTAAGGCCCTCGTCTACTGAGCATGAGTACCCGGGTTCGAACCCGACCACGGCGTCCGCGCTTCGATGGACACGAAACGCAAAAGGCGCCCCTGTGTGGTTCAATGTCAGTGCACGTCGAAGATCCCCAGGGGATCTAAATTATTACTACCGCACCTCTTGCTTCTTTTCTTCTTTCACTCCCCCCTTTATCTCTTCCCCGCACAGCGCGGATCGGGTGTTCAACAAGATATGTAACAAAGCTACTGCGCCGTTCCCTTTCCTCAAAACCAATTTTCCATTTTCTACAAGTCTTCATCGAAATAGCAGTGGTGTTGCAAATTTCCCCAGCGTAGAGTTCACTACTATCCGGCGATCTTCACCTCATTCGTCAAAAAGAACTCATTCCAGCGTCTCTCAATATTCAGCCAGTCCTGAGAGGCTCAACAATTGACGCAGTACTTATTTTTCTTGAACTTTCCGTTTTATTGTCGGCCAAATCTACCGAAAAACAAGGCGGGAATAGTCGGCCAGCGTTGCATGGCACTCACATAACTGCACCCCTTGCGTTGCACAACGTTATAACAGTGGACGCAGCCCAAAATTAGAATGTGCTCTTTGCTCGTCAAATTGTAACACCAGATATTCTCGCCACCCTTCATATCTAAATGAGCAGAGTATTTGTTTTTTTTTTTGCCTCAAATCCTAATGCTTTGAATTAAAGTTGTGTAAGCTCAAGGAGCAGATGAAAAAAAGAATGTTTGTGTGAGAACCTGTTCTTTCAAAAAAAGTTAGCAAAACGTCTTTGAATGCATGAAATTAAAGACTGCAAATGAACTGGGTGTTCTCCAAGATTGCGTGAAGCCCGTAGCGGTGACCAAGTGGTTGAGCATCCGCCTCGCATGCGGGAGCTGCGGAGTTCGATCCCCAGTGCCGCCTGGTACCCACCGGTGATACAATTGGCACAAACTTTCCCTGGCCTGGTGCTCGGCTTCTTTTGGGTGAAATGCTTGAGAAATGGGTCTTTGACTCTCTCTTGAGTAGTCGAAAACACCTTGAGCTATGGTGCTCTTTGGCCGCAGATGCCCTCGTGCCATAAAAAACAATCATCATTAGGATTGCGTGAAGACAATGCCTTTTTATTGAGATAATTAAAAGCCTCACTGGGAAAAATATGCCGTCTTTCATAAGTCGGAGGGATGAAGAGTTGGATTTGTTGGTTTAAGACCATGGTAAAAACAGCGCTGACACAGGACGAAGCTGTTCTCTTGCTTCGTCCTGTGTCAGCGCTCTTCTTACAATGGTCGTCTTTCACAGAAATTTCCCATTGGCTGGAGGACACTGACCCAACAAGCACAGTTAATTCCCATTGTCTTGAAAGAAATACCTTCAACAGAGCGGAAGTGAGGACATTTACGGTAGAGTCACCTACATTTTCTTATGCTGTTGTCTAGCAAACACAAAGTTATTAAGTCTACCTAGGAATTTTTTTTCTAAGTATTCCAATCCAGCGTAAAGGATACTGAGAGAAATGCAGATCATTCGCATTGATGCCATGCCATGCCATTATTGCGAGAGATTGCTATCATGATTAAAAGAGCGCCTATTTGTTCGAATATATTCAACAGCTACTATATTATGTTCTGAAGGTAGAGGTGCCCATAAAAGCTTTCGGAACGCCGAAATCACGGAAAACCTCACTGACTAGAAGCGCAGCCACGCACTGAGGGGTGCAGTTGGCAGGTTGCGCTATGAGCTACCAACAACACACTTCATTTCATGGGTGCACGCTTAGGTTGCCCAGTAGTAGGCTTTGTTGCAATTTTCGTGTTCCGAAAACTTTTGTGGCCATCTGTACCGTATTAGTGTGAAAGAACTGATACGCTCACCAACACCAACGAAGAATATTGTCCGTCCGATCTTGTGCCGATACTACGCAACAGCGGCGCCATGTTAAGTTAAAAAAGCATACCATATAGATACCTCCAAATTTGGCCCGGCCAACCCCGAATTTTACCATGCCCAACACAATAGTCACTTCCAAATTTGCTCCTTTTTACTTCAAAAATTTGTCCTGGTCCTCCCTAAGTTTGACCTATAGACCAATTTGCACCTAAATCGATATTGAACCATCATCGACAGTGCCCACCACGACAGTGACCTCCTGATTTGGCCCCGGGTCATATTCAAAAAGCGGCCCTGGCCACCTCTAAAATTTGACCTTAGCCGATTTGTACGAATAACCCAATGCTTTCGCACTATAATTGGTTTAACAAAGTTAAAACCCTGACATTTTTTTCTAAAACAATAGATTAAGTAGACCTGTACAACACAACCTAAGAAGTAAACGCTATACTTCCCCTGCTGAAAATGCGCTGGTCTCCTCGGGATTTGCACGCACTTTTAAACTGCTCCCATTGAACCCACACTTACGTCATCGCCATCAGACCAACGTGTCCACATACATAAAAAATGCCTGTTCTTTTGACCTGCAAATAACACTGCCCTGCGCCAGCTGCGGCTACCCTATATACCAGCAAAATTTCTGATCTTTTTTAGCACTTTAATGCAGACAGTATACAGAAAAAAATTATCAGGGCTTAAGGTTTTCGTTTGAAACCTAGTGCGAAAAGCGATTGTATTCATTTTAGGAAAGCATGCCTCTCCGCTTAATTTTCTTTCGTATGCAAATAGACATCCCCAAGCAAATAACCACACCAGCCAAATTCTTAAGTGGAGTGTTTAAATGTTGGCGGAATGGCTACTGCGCGGGTGTCGTAATTACAAAAAAATATTCTCAGTGTCCGCGGTTTTCGAAACGAACCACTGAAAGGCACATCTGTCGTGCTAAAAGCTTCGTGGGCTGATAACACTGCATGTGGTATCTGTGGCCGCGATGAAACCATATTTGATATGCTTTGTGAGTGTCCAGCCTACAGTCTGAAAGGCATTCTCTACGCAGTGCGCTGGAACACATCGATTGACACTCGCTAACAGAGTTGAAGATGCTTCGACACTGGCCGCGAGGTCATCGGCGGCGAGGGCCTGCCAAGAAGCCTTGCGGCGCTTCTTAAGAGTGTCGCACCTGCACGACAGGCTGCGACTTAGTAGAAGCCTTTTCACCTTCTGTTTTTTTTTATCACTCCCTTTTCTTCCTAACCTTTATATCTCCTCATCCCTTTACCCCAGTGCTGGGTGGCAAACTGGTTTCATCCAATGGTTAACCTCCCCGCCTTTTCTCCTCATGGTGCTGTTTCATAACCTAATATTTCTTTCGTAGTCAAAGTTATATGCGCATATTTTGTGAACACTTCTGCAATAAAAATATAGTCTATTTTTAGTTATGTGCATAGTTTTTTAAGCCAAGGGTAATAAAAGCAACGTCACACAATTTCACGATCAGGAATTCACAACCGGATGCAATGAAACAATAATACCAGTATCACCACTTTGTTCCCTCGTCAGGGATGCTCCTCATGAATACTTGGTTCAGCCGCCGCGGTGGCTGAGTGGTTATGGCGCTCGGCTGCTGGCCAGAAAGGCGCGGGTTCGATCCCGGCCGCGGTGGTCGAATTTCGATGGAGGCGAAATTCTTGAGGCCTGTGTACTGTGCGATGTTAGTGCACGTTAAAGAACCTCAGGTGGTCGAAATTTCCGGAGCCCTTCACTACGGCGTCTCTCATAGCCTGAGTCGCTTTGGGACGTTAAACCCCCTTAAACCAAACAAAACCGAATACATGGTGCAAAAAAAAATTGCCGCAACAACGCATTCGGGTAATGTCGAGCGGAAGCGGCTGAAAATCACCGTTCAGTTTTCGAAATGTGGTGATTAAGGAGATACTTTAAAATTTATGCATACAAATTTCTTTGAACCTCGGCCTGGTTCACATACAATTCGTAATTTTTTTTTATGCAGGCCGTTTCCTTTAGTAAATAGTTCGGCTAGCGGCACGCGTGCACGTGGCCTGATCAAGTAGCGCTCATGCTGTTCGATGGCAAGCTAGGACTCATGTTCAATGCGGCTGTGTTTATTTCAGTGCGTGTCGACAGAACCACATTGGGAAATGTTGCTCGAGCTTCCCTTTTACGGCAGGAACATTTGCGCGCCGATTACTTTCTTTTCTCATATAAAACATAACAGACGATCTGCGTTAGTTAGGCGAAATGTGAATTAGGCGTGCTAGCTCCTCGATTTTCACTTTGGCAGCGGTTTCAATCCTAGGCTAACTTTTCAAGGTCCAGCAGGCTTCAGAAGAAGATCGGCGAAAGCGGTGAGCGAGGGCTTTATTACCAGCGCACTAAAACGGGACAGACGCAAACAGTCACCGAAACAAAGGAGAATAGGGGATGTCTTTTTTATTATTTTGTAGTTTTTAGCGATAGGAGAAGAATAAAAGCAGAAGAAGAAACAACCAAATGCCGCAGGTCAGATCCAAACCCATGAATTTTTAATTTTTCTTCCGGTGGTCTATAAACTGAGCTACGGAGGCGGCTGTGTAGTGTTCTATTTTCGGGGGTATTTATGCGCAGTGTAAGCGAACCATGAGAGTGTTCCCCAGCGCCACAATCCTCGGCCACCTCTTTCCATTCCCTTGTCTGCTAAAACTGTACGGGACGCTTATGCTCCGCCTTAGGGGTATGGCACGGTAGCGTTAATAGCTTGATGTACTTATATGCTGAAATTGTCATTCTCTACTTTACATTTGTAGGCTACGGGGAGTTCTCGTACCACTCCATGCGTAGTGGTGCAGCGGTTAAGCGATGCGTCACAGCCTTGCGATAGCAGGTGCTGCCACCGGTAGTGCTTGAGAGTCCCAGGTTACTCTTCCGAGGAACCTGTGGCGACCAGCTTTAATTTAACTGCCAGCTGCCATACTAAGCAGTTTTCTGACCATCCGGTGTGGAGGCGGTGATGATGTCACGTGACCGAGGTAACCCGCTTGCCACCTAGGCCAACATGAGCCCACAGCCAGTAGCGAAAATGTGAGTGGGGGGTCTTAGCGCTAGCGCACTGTAAATATATAACACTGCAAAAGGCGCCATGAAACATGACACGTGGCAGACATAGAAGTTATGAGGTTAAACACGCGAGGGCAATCAGGCTGAATAAAGAGAACGAGCTCGAACAAAGCCCTTTTCACCACCGTGCTTCAGTCTGTCATTGCACCTGTTCACTACGAACCGCAGAAAGGTGGAAAGTGTGGTGCGGCCGACGAATCGAAAGACTGAAAGCAGGAGAGATCGATGTTAATGATACGGTTGAGTGGAAAAAATAACAACGGCGCCGGCTGTTCTTGATATGTCGTAAGCTCACTTCGCGTAACACCATCTTGACTGAGGCTGCTTTTACGCTTGCTTTTAGCAGCTGCAGGATCTTCTTTCGTACTAGGCTGGTTCGGAAAGAGTGTAAAAAAAGACGTCGACCCACGAATTCAAGCATTAGGCTTGCCATAAAAGAAAAGGGTATAGGTAGCCAATAAGATAAAAAAGGCGCCAAAATAAAAGCAATTCTTTGGAACGGAAAGAACGCGTCGGATGACATCGCAAATCCTTCACCTCGATATATACAGAACGAACACAAAAGAGACCCGTACACAGAATGATAGATTGAAATTTTCAGAGTGGCGGCACTTCGAAACCTGAAGCTCCTGCGTTCCAAAAACTGCCAAATCTTCCGGCGAATGCATGTTTTGTCATAGACGTCATTTTTTTCGTTGCTGGATTTAGAAATGCAATATTTGTGCATACGCAGGACTCTGACGGTTCGCGTTCCTTAGCTTTCGAGAAAATTCGTTTAGGCTCGTGTTCCAATTATTCCAGTTATTCGTATTCAAGTTAGCTATATACAGTGCTACCAATACTTATTGCGGACATGAGCGCCGCCGACAGTTTTTTCTTCAATTATTTTGACGCATGCACTTTCATCTAGTGATCCTTGGTGTTCGGCTGTTTCTTTGTTTGCGGGGTAGTGGAAAATATGTCTCCTTGCAGGGCTTATCACCAGATCTCGCACGATGAGACATCGCACTGCTGTTTAGCCTCTCTTTCCTAGCCATTCTTAGGCAGGTGCTCCTTCTTGCATTGACATTTGAAGGTTAATTTTTTCCACGCATGGCGGGAGTTGTTCTGGGCTTTCTCGAGATCTTCCGCCATCATTATTCATACGTAGCCATTAACGCTCAACTAAATTATGATGGTGACGCTTGCTCGTACGAAGCTCCAACGTCTCCGATATTCAGTGTGCATCTTCGTTGGCCTTCTTTTTTTAGTCGCCTATAAGGACAACACAGCATAGGAGTGGGTTTATTGCAGACACGTGAGAAAGGCCTTTGTCCTGCTGTAGGCGACGGTAAGCTGACCACGGTGATGATGTATACTGCAACCAAATTTCACTCTTTCTTATAGGAATAACAATCCGCCAGTCAGATTATGCAACATATATCAGACAGCCCGATTTATGACAGCCAGATTACCCATTCCTAGTTGACGATTGCGTACTTCGCCTGCAGAACTACATATATGCAGAACGGCTTATACCTTTGTCCCACGGGCACCGCAAAGATCTTTGAGAATCAGGTCGTTGCGCTTCAAGGAGTAAGCAGTTCATCTGCACGGCACAAATGTTGCGCCTCTGCCGCTAAGGGACTTGGCGGCGAAAGCGTCCGTCCGAGACCTTGGAGCCCAGTAGGGCGGCCTTCAAGAATATGCGGTAAAAGTACCGTCCAGCGTCAAAAAATGTACGCAACTAGCAATGTTTGAAAACAATTTCTTAATATGCAAGTTTCGCCTGTTTCGTTTTTTTGGGATGTTTATATTTTACGCTCAAAATTCAAGAGAGTGAATTTGTTGGAGCAACATTGAGTGCCCCTGGTGGCCGAGGCAATGCGCAAATCTTGCTGCTGTTGTTAAAAGTAGCTGTTGCTGGTCTTTAAAGAAGCAATAAGAAAAAATGTCCGTCCTCAAAGAATTAATAGGACGCCCACTTTATTTTTGAAAGTTTCACTTCAGCCACCTAATGCAAAGCATCGGGTGCTAAGCCGCAGCGCCTCTTTCACCTTAAAGCTGCATCGTGCAGCTGCGTCACTGGTCCTTTGAGCTTTCATTCATTTTGGGAAAGGAGTGCCTTTTCTGGAAAGACCTTCGAGGAATGCCATGTGACATGGGTACTAAAGGAACCATTTAGCGGTAGACTTTTTCGTCGATTGAGTCTTCTCGTCATGTATTTTCAACTAAGAAGGGCACTGGTCTGCATTTGTTAACCTCCATTCAAGTGGTCACTTCAATTCAAGGCTGCATCTGTTACGCTAAGCCAGCGGTGGCACCGAACCTGACTTGGCTTTTTGCAGCTTTGCAGTGAAGCTCAAAAGAAATCGGAGACTGGGGAGCAGCCACACACCTGTTTAGTCTAACTCGCGAGCACTTTCTGAAATCAAAATCCAGAACACGAAGATGAACATGCTCACGCAGTACTAGCAATCCAAGAGAGCGCTATAGCAATGGGATATCTAGTGGTTTTTACACTTTCAGACTGTCACGGGCTTAATACGTAACTGGCGAGGTAAGGTGAGTTTCAGCACTGACATGATAACAATAAATAGACCATACTTCGCTGCTGTCAACTTCCATGGCTCGGAGCACACATTCTCTTTTTCCTTAACAGGTTACCGTTACTTGGTATTAAAAAAAATCACACCTACCAGGCAGCATATATAAAGAGAGAACCAATTAAATAAATGACAAAAAGTTGCAGCAGTGTTTTTCTTTCCAAACTGAAAGTGTAATTGAAAATAGAATGACTGGGACTAGGTTTTCTGAAATGCATGTTCACAAGACTTTAGCGAAAATATGTTTTTTTTCTTTACGTGAAAAGGTTAGAAAGATTTCTTGTTTTGTGGTAGGGTGTGGTCTCAGCTAAACTTGAAGCATGAAATTCGTTCAGATTGCATCTCTGCTCTATATCTTCTTGTGGAGACGAGTTCGTTGTCTTTTTAAAGCGCAAATCTTCATTACATTGTTCTTCTGAATCAGCTGATATTCTTCAAATCTTGTGTTGACGGAAGGCAAGTGTGTTTCTCTTGCGAGGCAACCTGTGAAAGTCACTAAAACGACTTTGAAAACCTGTGGGTTAAGGCCTGCCTCGGCAATTTAAGTTCCTAACTCGCTGCGCCAACATTTTTGCTAAGGGTAAAATTTAAACATGAATGTTCTTACAGGCTCGGCCATCAAATAACTTAATGAATCATTTCTTTTCCTGGGGTGCTCTTTGCGAGGCAGTTTCGTATTTTTATGACAGTTTTTCTGTTTACGGCAGTTTGTCATTCTGTTACCACACAAGTATTTGTTCTTTGAGAATATACTTTATGAATGCTTTGAACTTTAGACACGGTTATATAATCTCCTGGTTCAAGAACATCCTCGCAGTTCTTAATTTATTCGTACTGTGCATTTGTTTGAGAACGAAAAAATAAATATTTATGCTTGATCAGTGATGCACTGTTTGGTCGGTTTACAAATTGTGGGGTGTCTTGAACTCAATCCTGTGCAAGGAAGCACCTTTTAGTCGGCATACTTCACTTTCTTGTACGAAGAAAGTCAGAAAGAAAGTTCAACTTCAGGCTGACATCGTATGCTGGTTCACTACTTTCGCGTTCTGCTTCCTTTCTGCTGGCTCATGCCCCATTGTTTTTATTCAGTCGAATGAATTAGTTTAATAAGACTTACTCGAGTATGCTGTGTCTCCCTTGTCGCTGTCTTTCGCTCACTTCACCACAGTTAGCGAATGAATTCGTTTTAGAGTCTGACGCCTCGCCCAGCGCGTTAAGCAGCTCCTGACAATTTTTCCTTATGCCAAAATATCGCGTGTGTTGAATGAATCCTGTCTCGAAAAGAGTACACAAAATATGCTAATCAAGCAAAGCAAGCAACCGCATGTAAAGCAAAGACAGCCGCGGAGTTTTTATAATCAAGGCTCATAGCTCTATGTTATTTTAATTGAAACTATGCGTTACATAAAACCGTGCGTGCGAGTATCGTGTAGTGATACAAAATGCCTTCAACACAATGCGTGCTATGTTGCGTGAATGAAAGTAGAAATTAAGGTTTCTTTCGGTTCATGTGCACGCTAATGAATCAAAAACAACCTAAAATAGTGCCAGCAGAGCGTGTGGTTGTTTGTCCTTCTTTTCTTGATAAAAGTCTGGTAGCTAAACTGTTGAGAAAAAAGGTATATTTTTAATATGTGTTCAAATACGCAAAAAAAGCATATATTTCTGTCCCCATACTTTCCTCCAAATCTGGAGATTTGATTTTAAATCGCTGGGTTTAAGAGTGTCTAATGTTTCGTGATTAATCCACACTGGTACTGATGTTTTGAAATGTGTCTGCGACGGTTTTCAGCACGTTAGTTCATCATGTTCCTGCTCTAATCTGTGCTTTCTGAGGAGCCGTTCCTGCCTCTCAGTAGGGTCATTTTGAATATTTCTTTAGACCAGCTCGTGTATCTTTGCTTTGCTAAATATTTCAGTGCGTTCATTATGACACAGTTCTCTCCACTTGCAAAAAAAAAACCTAATTCAGCCACATATAAAACCAACGCTTGCAGCCCCAACTTTGTTTGTAGCCCTTGCAGATAATTTGTTTATTTTGAAACGCAACTAGGTGAAGTTGAAGTACAACCTGCCCACGTCTTCCAAGCCCTGTACAAGCACCTAGTTTCTTTTGATTTCACACTTTAGCTTTCGTCACTCATACGCGATAAAAGATTTGGTTAGCTGTTCAGAGCCGTAAAAATCATACATGCGGTGC
This sequence comes from Amblyomma americanum, assembly GCF_052857255.1. Taxonomy (NCBI): domain Eukaryota; kingdom Metazoa; phylum Arthropoda; class Arachnida; order Ixodida; family Ixodidae; genus Amblyomma; species Amblyomma americanum. The sequence continues at coordinate 93,880,072 of NC_135501.1, forward strand.
CCAAGGATAGCTGAACAGGATTCTGAGGACACGGCGCCACATGCGATGTCTAGCATAAGAATCGCGGTGTTTTATTAGCACCAACCAGGCGCGTAAAGAAGCGTAAACAGTAGATAGGATTTACTCGAAGAAGGGTATCTGAAAGCGGCTCCAATAAAGTTGCGGTATGCTAGTGATGCCAAAAGACGGGCTTAACCAATATCCTGAGGCAAGATATTTTTTATGCGCTTCGTAGAGAGTGAGTTATCGTAGTCAATTTGCACTGCAGCACCTTAGCCCTTTTCTTCTCCTCTCATCACACTTTTTTCACGCTCAAAGGTCGGCGCTTCTTCTTCGGCCCAACCACAAGGAGCGGAGCTGCTTGACCCGCTGGAGCTACGCCGCTAATTGGCTGCAGCCATGGTAGCTGCCTGACGTCTGAAAGAATCTAACCAATAGCCTTTTCTGAACTGGTATACGCAGGTGCTTGGAGAGAGTAGGTAAAGCGAAGGCAAGAAAATCGCTGCTACTTAGAGTAACTGAGTGGATTCCAAGAGAAGGCAAACATAGCAGTGGGGTGCAGAACGTTAGGTGGGCGGATGACAATAAATTAGCGGGGATACGGTGGCCGCAGCTCGCAAACGACAGGGTTAACTGGAGAGACATGGAAGAGGCCTTTGCACCACAGTGGGCGTAGTCAGGCTTATTTATGGTGATGCTGCGAATCCTCCACCCTCAAGAAGCGCCACCGAAAACTCTCCTACACCCCGGCACCCTCGAACACCACCCTGTATCCAAAAGGCCTTCACCCACTAGAAGCCAATACAGAACCTGAACGTAAAACCAACGGAAAAAGCAAGCGGAAACAGCGATGCACTTAATTTGTAAATAAAATGGAGAAGCACTCCTACAACGAAGGCTTGTAGCATCACATCGTGTGATCGCCCGATAATTTCTTTATTCGTTAAAAGCACGCCCAAGATCACATTAAGGCCGGAAGCCTTGGTTTGTGTCTTACTCTACTCATTCCCATAATTTCTACCTCGTAATCTGAATCTATTTATTATGACAAAACACGCTTATAATCTGAAAAAAAAAACACTGGGCAGTTAAGATTACGTGAAGTGAGATTCAGCGACAGTTGTTGAGGTATATTCATTTCGAACTTTCACGACAGCGCATTCTAACGTTTCGCACTATACCCTGCTCCATCAACGGTACCCACCCTCAGGATGCGTGTTCATCCTCAGTTGCCATGCTCTCCTCCTTCGATGGTAACCATTTCTTACAGCACATTACTCCACTTTCGTCATAGGAGACTCCGGTTACGCAGTTCTGGAACACAAAAACTTGCGAACTGGCGCAAATAAATACAATACAGGAAAAAAAAATGTGTTTCCAGCAGCTCATGAAATGAAATAAATGATTGAAGGAGAGTTCATATTAAGGGCGCAAGTTGAACAGGTTGCTGCATGACCAATGGATACGATATAAATGTGTACCGAATACAATTTTTCTGGTCACGAAGTTAGGTTGAGCCCTCAGCAGTCAAAAATAACAAATAATAGAAAGAATAGAGAAGGAATTTTTTGGACAAGATCAAACGATAGCAACATTGGATTCAATACGAATGAGCTATACTGCAAAATACCGTGGTGGTGTTTTTCAACTTTCAATGAACTAATGGTTTGCGTTCCTGTGCTCATGCATTATGACCCCGAAACCAGTAACATAACCATTACTAAAGCAATAATAAAAGCCGCCGCAAGTACAAGAGAAGGAAACTTTCGTACCTTCGAATTCCATTGCATTGGCGACAGGTCACGACAAAAGCGACTTTGTAGAGTTAATGTAAAGGGACAAAAATCACGCCGTCTTTCTTCAGCCTGGTTGGGAGCGGTTATTGACGAATACCCGCAGTGCACTCCATGCTGTATAGCCAGGACGTCATTGATTACACAGAGCCCGGTAATACGCTACACACCACTGATACCAGGCTATCAAGTATGCGCTCCGGACGGTTGCGAGAGCAAAGCAAAAATAAACCTTAAGATATTTTGCTGGTTGAGACCGAACTGAAGCGGATGTCTGACGAGGTCCTGCGGTGTACCTCGATGCACGTCTTCGGGAGTGAAGTCATACCGCTGCCTGGCTTAAATCTCAGGCGTCGCAGTAGAACTAAATACTGCATTTTATCTGTCGGATTGCCCGACTCGCGTGATGACTCCTCACAGACACAATCCTCACATGAAATGCAAGTTACGGCGTTATGTGCATCCAGGTGACGATTACCCAGCTCGAGAAAGTTTACTGCCTGCTTCGGAAAGGAGTCATCGTGAAAACGGTTCTTTCGAAACACATCCGCATCCAGTGGCTGTGCTGGCACTCTGCGATCTAAAAACTTGAAGGGATCATCGAAAGCCGAGCGCCGGGCTACCATCGGAGATTCTTCAGGACAGGCTGGCGATTCACGCGTTCAAAGGGTACACATGGCTGCAATTCTAGGCGGCAATGTTCTTCCCGCACAGCGCCTAACAGCATGGAAAGACGTGCAGCTTCGATTCCACAAGCCATTCCCAAGGCCAAAGCGGCACGAGGGCCGCAAATACGCCAGCGAGGCCACGAGGGCAGACTGCGGCCCAGAAGCCGCATCCACTGATGCCGCCTCGGCCCAGGTATTCCTCCTGTCAGCCCCTACTGACGTAGCTCCACATAGTGCTAACAGCCGTGGCGCCAGCCGCACCTCACGACCATAAGAAGTCTCGGACCTCAGAGCATGAGCATATATGGGGCCCTGGGGGCGTTGCACTCCATTACTAAAAATCAAGCACTCCAGTTAAGGCAGCAGTCGATGCCGCACACAGACTCAGTGAGGATCTGAAAGCTCTGAAGCGTGCACATATATGCGGAAAGGTCTCACAAGCAAACTGCAGCTGGGGCGACGTTTTTGGCTCTTGATTGCTCGGCGACCACCGTCGCGTGGGCAGGTTTCGATTGCAATTTGCGTCGAGCACCTACTGCGCTTAGGCAGTAGCATTTTATGAAGCCTGCCTGACGCCCCAACCGTTTTGGCTTCAATATCATTTTACGTATATTCTTATCGTATGTCGCTTTTAACATTGCCGTTCTGGCGATTCGCTACGCATTCACGCATAGGCATCAAGAACTCTCTGATTGCCCTTTACGCTGTCAGTGCGGCAGGGCCGGTTATTCCATGTAACTCTCCACACAAGCATCAGGGACAACGCAATAGTCGACCCAACCGCCTCCCTCACAACATCACGCAGTCTCTCGCACGGTATCCGCACGGATGCACGGTGTCGTCAGTGCTATGCGTGCTGCCATTTCACGCATTTGGGCATCGTGATGGCCCACCAGCAACAATGACATCTTGTTTTGTGTGTGCGTGCCCAGTCTTTTGTCGTTACCCGACTACTTTCCTCCGCCATGCTCTCTTATTTCGATGTTATCGTTCATAGATGAAATCTCGTTTAAATGTAGTGTTTCTGACTCAGTGCCGATCCAGCTTGTCGATATGGCGTGCCTAAGAAAACCGTAAGGGCGCAAGGCGCATTTATACTCCGACGTCCACGGCGCGCGGGCGAGCGGCAGCAATGATCGGTCACCTTAGGCTAGTGACACCACGTAAGGAGCGAATTGGGGCCTCCAACAGTCCAGCGACTTCTACGTGGTGCAGTGGCTGCCCCAGGAGAAGCGCGTGCGCACATGATGTGCAGAACATTCGACGAGCGGTATGCCGTAGATTTTCGAAGCAGCGCTGCCCCGACGAGAGGCTGAACCGTTCAGCCGGACTCGCGGAGGCTGACGCACTCGGCGCGAAATAGGCATATTCTCCAAGTGGCCGCCAGTGTCCCCGGGTGTGCTCCGAACCCACGGAACCCGTCGGCGGTCAAGCGCCGTTTGAAGTGCAGAGGGTATCGCTTTGACCAACGTGACGTGGCTGTCCCGAGCGCGCTCGCGTTACGTCGGGGTATGCACGCGCCTTAACTCATTACCAAACTTCACGCTGTTTGACGACCACCATTCTTAAAGAACTCGGGGGTTTCCTTGTCCCTATTACACCACACACTAGCGGTGGCCTCTTGAAATTCCTCGAGCGCGAGCCCTTTTCATGCGCTTGGTCGGGAGGTCGAGGTTGTGCCAGAGGCGGTACTACCCCGTCCTGGCCTTGCTGCGCGGCCAAAACTGACACGCGCATTACCAGCTTGTGATGCAGCGATGGCGCAGAGGTGGAGCATCCGCCTTGCGTGCAAGGGGACCGGGGTTCGAATCCTGGTGCCGCGCGATTCTCCACTGGTTTAAAAAAAATCCGCGTGTCGATGGAATTGCATAACCAGGCCTGGAGTGTGGCCTGAACTCGGTGGCCTCAACCGACAATGCACTCTCTCACCGGAGCAGGATTTGGCCACCCTGGTGTTGTACTTGGCCACAACCTTCTATGATCAAACCAATTAACCCTCGGCCCTCAGTCCACAGCAGCGGCGGAGCAACTGACCACGGCGGCGGTCAGACCTGTGACGCAGCGGAGGGTGCTAAGAATCTCTCGCTCCGGACAGGCCGCCATTGGAATCTGAACCTGTCAACGTTTAATGTTAGAACTTTACCTAGTGAGGCTAGCCTAGCAGTGCTGTTCGAGGAACTAACGGGAATTAAATGGGATGAGATAGGGCTTAGCGAAGTTAGGAGGACAGGTGAGGCGTATACAGTACTAAAGGACGGGCACGTACTGTGCTATCGCGGATTAGAGGATAGACGAGAACTAGGTGTGGGATTCCTCATTAATAAGGATATAGCTGGCAACGTAGAGGAGCTCTACAGTATTAACGAGAGAGTAGCAGCTATAGTAATAAGGCTGAATAGGAGGCTTGTAGCTTAAAGTGGTGCAGGCCTACGCACCCACATCCAGCCATGATGACCAGACCGTTGAAAGTTTCTATGAGGACGTAGAATCGGCAATGAATAAAGTAAAATCGCAGTACACCGTACTGATGGGCGACTTCAATGCGAAGGTGGACAAGAAGCAGGCTGACGACCACGCGGTAGGTGACTATGGGATAGGCTCTAGAAATAGCAGGGGAGAGTTATTAGTCGAATTCGCGGATAGAAATAACTTACGGATCCTGAATACCTTCTTCTGCAACTGAGAAAACAGGAAGTGGACCTAGAAGAGCCCCAATGGTGAAACTATAAATGAAATCGACTTCATAATATGCGCTAAACCTGCCATCATTCAGGATGTGGGCGTCCTCGGAAAGGTGCGTTGTAGCGATCAATGAATGGTAAGGTCTAGTATTAGCTTAGACTTGAAAAGGGAACGGAAGAAGCTAGTGAAGAAGACCATTAACGAGTTAGCCGTAAGAGGGAAAGCACAGGAGTTTAGGATAGCGCTGCAAAATAGATATTCGGCTTTAACTGAGGAAGACGATCTTGATGTTCATACAATGAACGATAATCTGACATCAATATTTACGGAGTGCGCAGTAGAAGTAGGCGGTAGGACAGTGCGACAGGATACCGGGAAGCTATCTCAGGTGACGAAAGATCTGATTAAGAAGCGCCAAAGCACGAGGGCGTCTAACCCTACCGACAGAATAGAACTAACAAAGCTATCAAAGTTAATAAATAAGCGCAAGGTAGCCGACATAAGGAAGTTAAATATAGAGAGAATCGAGCATGCTCCAAAGAACGGAGGTAGCCTAAAAGCAGTGAAGAGGAAACTAGGCATAGGTAAAAACCAGATGTATACATTTAGAGACAAGCAGGGCAATGTCATTAGCAATATGGATAAGATAGTTAACATAGCCGAAGAGTTCTACACAGACCTGAACAGTAGCCAATCTTATCAGAGCGTTAATGAGAAAGACAGCAGTGCACAGCAATGCGTCATCCTGCCAGTAACTAAAGATGAAGTAAAGAAAGCCTTAGAAGCAATGAAAAGGGGAAAAACAGCTGGGGAGGATCAGGTAACAGCAGATCTGTTGAAGGATAGAGGAGACATCGTGCTAGAAAAACTAGCCACCCTGTATACGCAATGCCTTATGACCTCGGCTGTACCAGAAGCTTGGAAGAATGCAAACATTATGTTAATTCTTAAGAAGGGAGACGCCAATGACTTGAAAAAACAGGCCGATCGGCTTACTACTCGTTGCCTACAAAGTATTTACTAAGGTAATCGCTAATAGAGTCAGGGCAACGTTAGACTTAATCAACCAAATGATCAGGCAGGCTTTCGTAAAGGATAATCCACAATAGATCATAACCACACTATCAATCAGGTAATAGAGAAATGCGCAGATAATAACCAATTTCTATATATAGCTTTCATTGATTACGAGAAAGAATTCGACTCAGTGGAAACTTCAGCAGTCATACAGGCATTGCGTATTCAGGTGGTAAAAGAGCCTTATGTAAAATACTGGAAGATATATATAGCAATGTTCAACAGCTTAGCAAGGGAACAACAGTTCCCAGTTGGCAGCGAGAGCCTAGAAGTTGTGACGGAATACGTCTTTTTAGAGATCATGAGAGGGATATAACTAGAAGGATAAGAATGGGGTGGAGCGCATATGACAAATTCTCGCAGATCGTGAGTGGCAGTTTACCAATTTCCCTCAAGAGGAAAGTGTAGAACAGCTTTATCTTACCAGCACTCACCTACTGGGCAGAAACGTGGAGGCTAACGAAAAGAGTTTAGCTTAGGTTAGGACCACGCAGTGTGCCATGGAAAGAAAAATGATAGGTGTAACGTTAAGAGACCGGAAGCGGGCAGAGTGGGTGAGGAAACAAACACAGGTTAATGACATCCTAGTCGAAATCCAGAGAAAGAAATGGGCTTGAGCAGGGCACGTAATGCGAAGGCAAGATAACCGCTGGTTCTTAAGGGTAACGGAGTGGATTCCAAGCGAAAGTACGCCTAGCAGGGGGCGGCAGAAGGTTAGGTGGGCGGATGAGATTAAGAAGTTTGCAGGCAAAGGGTGGATGCAGCTGGCAAAGGCCAGGGTTAATTGGAGAGACATGGGAAAGGCCCTTGCCCTGCAGTGGGTGTAGTAAGGCTGATGATGATGATGATGATCCCAATGCGCGTTTATCAGTGGCGCCCAGATGGCCTATGTAATAATGGCTGTTTGCTCTGAACCTGTATACTGAAAGTCGGTTCGGCCTCAGTCAATTGCTCAAGCCGCATTATTCTCTCTCTCTCTCTCACTCTCAATGTTTGTTTTCCTCACGCTGAAGTTTGCTCGTCTCATTTCTCTTTCCCTACGTTCTAATATAGTGACTTTACGCGGGCCGATCATCCTTCTTCTCTGCCTCATTTTTGATGCTCAACTTGTTCTGTTTTCTTTTGTTCTTGTTTGTTTTTATACTTATTGCAGTTTGGTTCCCAGGGAAGGGTTTGCAGACTTTCTTCTTGACGCTATCCAACTCTTGGGAATCCAGTCACCTTTTCCGTTTTGTTACCATGATATCTTCAACAAGCTATTGCTGCGTGGCTTCTGCCCTTACTGACATCCAGTTATGAACCTGTCTTGTGTGTCCCTCCCCAAGTAGTCTTCCCATTTAATTTTTCCTGTCTGGCCAGTTTAACATATTGAGTTTTAAGATTATTTCCTTAAATCGCCGATAACTCAGTCATGTACGGCTTCATGTAATTTTATTTTGCTCGCACTGTCGCTGAGGAACCTCCCGACCTTATTTGATTCAGCTGATTGTGGCACTGGATTTGTTGCGCTGGCCACGACTGCACTCTGTCCGACTGGCAGCCCCCCAAATCTCTGATATTTGTTATGGGATTGTCAGTACCTCGCGAGCGTCCGGCGCCAGTTTAAGCCACAGTAATTGTGCACCATGCAAGTCTGGATTTACTCCGCGGGAAAAGTGCACAGCAGTTTACTTTTGTAGTAGAATTTTGAGGTGAATAGCTTCCCCCGAGGACATATTAGTGACTCTGACACAGGTGGAGTGCCTCCTCTTTCTCCTGCTGCCTTTTTGTCATTTCACCTTCAGACAATGGGTCATGCAACTGCCTTAAATTTACACAACTGTGGCGAATTGGGCTTGTTGGTGAAGGTTCATACTTAACGCGAAAGACAGGACAAACGAAGGAGACATAACCAGCGCTTGTTTTCTGTCGTTCTTTTGTGCCGTCTTTCGCGCTGTCTTATTCTTAAAATGAACTCACTTACTGAATCAGATACATTATCAGGCTGATTCTTATTTGATTGTCGTAAATATTGCGAGCATCGCTATCTTACAACTTTCAGCCTTAGGTAGTGATCAATCGTCTGCACATCATTTAATGCGAAAAGAAAATATCCTTTTAAATATATCGGGCTTTTTTCTAAGCGTCTGATAGGTATAGAACAAATATAAAAAGTGTTTGCGTATCGTGACCTACACTGAAATATTTTCCTGGTTAAGGTTGAAACTGCACGTTTTTTTTTTCATGGCAGAATTGTGTGTTTTTCATAAAACCTACTGAAGCGCAACACTGCAGCGTACCAGTTATTTTTGTAAAATGCCAATCGCTGCTCACATTCCAAGCGAGAAAGTGACGTATTCCGTTCGTTATGCCTATGTATAGGGAATATTTTATTGCAAGGGCATTGAAATCATCAGAGCAGTTTTAAAAATAGTGAAAGTGAACTACAAAGTGTGAATAGCCCGCCAGCAGGATCGTCTGTAGTGTACCGAATATATAAAAAGAAGGTTGCCATCAACATGTTCGTACTTATCAAAAGCAGGTGTACTTGTCATTTAAATTGTTGCTGCATAGCTTGAGAAATAATTAGTTTGAATATTTCCATCGAATGTGTAAGTTGTTTTACCTTTGGAAAGCTTCTGTCTACCCGGGTACTCGCATTTTGCATTTTTTTCTTTCCACAAACTAGGCTACGAGATGAGGCGAGGCGCCTGTGCTCTTTCTTGGGTATGTTTGTAACTTCAGGAGCATATCTGTCCGCCTGAGCGATTCCTGACGACAGCCTCTCTTCAACTTTCAGCATTAAAATATTGAGCGAGGATACGCGTATCTGTGAACGAAATCAAACAATTAAGTGAATAATTCGTTTTACAGCAATTTCTAACATTATATGTCTATGCTAAAAGCTCAAACTGAAATTCTAAGGTTGAAGGAAGCTCTTTTGTAATGCGCTGTAAAGCAGAAGCTAAATGAGTTCGTTCATTGTTTTATTTATGAAAACAATAAAGAAAATTAAAATATGTTTATATAAAAAGCTTTATTGCGCGCAAAATTTCCGCGCACTTTTAGGAAAGAGTCTCAAGTACAATCTGATTTTGATCGATTTAATTATTATCATCCCGTTAACGAATACTGCGTCTTTGCTGCGTTACGTAACACCAGGCGAGGAGCTTGGGGATGACGAAAAGGGGGCGTGTCAATGCAATCTTTTTTTTTTCGAACATAGGACCAATGAAATGTGTTAAGCAGGGGTTACAATAAAGAGCGTAAACTCGAAATTTGTGTCTTGTCATCTTCATTAACACACTCAGCATCAAAAGCACGCCTCAAAACTTAACTTTCAGAAGCTACTCGTAGCTGTGCTTATTGCTAAGTAATAAAACTTACTCCAAGGTAATGTTTAACGAGCATTTTGAGCAGAAGCTGGCTCCGAGAATTCGCAACGGATACCATATCACCGGACACGGGGACCTATATCACATCGACTAAAATAGTTCAACCCTTGTGTTGCATGATTCAAGAGAAATATTGTTAGCCATAGCTTACCGCAATGCTCCCTAGCCAATCCTCCGACGAAGGTATGTACACTAAGCCTGTGGACTTCATCATCATCATCGTGACATTGCGAACGTAATGCCGGTATCAAAGAACGTTGTAATATCCTTGCTGATGCTCTTAAAATTTCATGATGCAGTTATAATATTACCTTTGCTCCACCAATGTTTCGTTTGGCGATCAAATGTACGCGCAAAAAGAAATTTGCATAGAAACAGGTTTTGCTGCAAGCTTATGTAATATTTTTTCTTGCCGAGATATATCGAATGTTATCTGTGGTTTTAAACCGAGAAAACGTTCATCTAGTTTTTAAATACGACGACAATTTCCTTGCAGTTCTGATAAAAACTGCCTGCTTTCACCTACCGAGATACTTTGGCACAAATTTTAACTCTTTTTAAACAGGACAGCAAGTGCTTAGTTTTCACATATAACACCCCTATTTACAACCGTTTAAAGTTTTTAGATTTACACATCATCGCCATTGAAGGCACGTATGTGTCATATACTGTCCTCCCGCCAGGAAAGAACTGCTGCCGCAAAATTTTGCGCATTCCAAAGCAGTAAAATGAGTGACAGCATTGCATTGCTTACAGTCCTGACTCAGTCAGGTTGACATTTGGCGAACACTAGCTGTGACAGAGAGATCACAAAAGTGATATCAGCGGCTCTTCCTACTTCTTTGCTCTCTGCAGTTTCTGAAACAGTCAGTAATTGAACGCATGAAGAAGGCAACAAAGTGATGATTCTGCGCAAAGGATTAAGCGTGTCGTGGTGGCTTTATTTCCGCATCAAATGCGTCACAGATCATCACTGAAGAATCAACTGGCGCGAAGCCATGAGACAACTTTTCATTGTTCGGCAGCACTATTAGCGACCAAAAGAAAGCTCTTTGTAGTATATGGTATTTAAGTCACACAAATCATTGCCAGACATTATTGAAAGCAGTGGATTACCCCGCAGTTAGAGGTATAATCTAAAGGATATGAACTAAGGGTGCTGATACTGGCCTTCCCAGCAACTTGTGCATCTGAATTTCTTCATACACATTGTGTCCCTAAATGAATTTTAAACCCGACTAAATAAATGATGCGTTTCTCTATAGACACATGCTGTAGCGCTGGAACAAAGATTCACATGCAAAATGAAAAAGAAAAAAAGTCATGATTAACTTACTTTATCTTATCGAGTTGCATTGCGGCCTCTTTAAGTGTATCTTTTGAAACACGCGGTTTTGCTCCGCTCAATAGCTAATAAAACCTTCCTTCATATTAGCACATGATAAAAATGTCTCTAGCGCCCACATTTTTGGTCCCTTATTTTGGCAGACTAGGAGTAGCTCCGCAGGCATTAATCTTTTTATGGGCGTTGCCTCATGCTGGCCCTGTCAGGATCATCGATAAACCAGAGCTAACAGCTATGTCTAAACACTGTTCCGATAACCACCGTGCACCTGAGAAAACGCGGAGAGCAGAACCCGAAGTTTCCTGGTTCCGAAGCACAGAGCGAAGGAATAATGGGACAAAGCAAAATAAAAATTAAAGCACTCTTCCAGTACCGGGTGCTTTGCGCGACTAACACAGCGAGACGTCGGCCAAGGCATTATCGATGAACTTGCTCTACCTCTCTGACCCTGTAAACAGCAGCGCCTTAAGGATTTGCCACTGGGATGTTGTAAACATAATTTCTCGTCTTGCTTCCGGGGGTAACTTTCAGCCGCGTAGTGTACATCGAAGATTAAGAACTGCTGGTTTATGGTAGCGTAGGCAGAGTTGAGCACTTGGTCGAAGGCAAAGTCCGTTCTTTACCGTTAGGAAGTTAAGTACACAAGATAGGTTCTGCTCGCTGATAATGCCTGCAACAGCGCAACTGTTCAAAACGGTGTTAGCGTCCAGCAGAGGTCGAATAATAAATCAAGAGGTTTCAATAAGGCGAATCAGCTGCAGAGGACTCCACTGCTTGCCGTTTATTACACCAGGAGTCAAGCATAAAATTAAACTTTCTTAAATTAGGCACTGTTGTTGATCTTGTGCCTAAGATACTTTGAGCCCACATAAACTCTAAATGCGGGAGCCAAGAAGAGATCAAAACAGTAGCTTTTTAATTGAAGTGGTCGTGCACTTTTTAAAAATTATTTTGTTGCAGTTGTAAATGTTACTTAACTTTTGCGGGATGCCTTCCACTGTGACTCTTTTGACATTGCTTTGCTAGCTTCCCAATGTGAATTATTTTCTAATTGCATGCTCTTGCGGCTGAGCTTACACTTTTTCGATGCGGGAGCTTCACTACTAGAGGCAATCGGCTGGATCGCCGTGTACTTCCCATGACCTTCAAGGCTCAGGCAAGGTCAAGCCTTCAGTTCATAAGTATGGAGAATCAGTGAATGCTCAATGGTCAGACCAATGGTCAAGCCTTTGCAAACGTCAGATGTCGAGTTCATTTAAAGGTCATCATGGTCGTCAAGGCCACGTCAAGGACAACCAAATTTGGGTCACGTGATCAGTTATTGGCTCGCTGAGAAGCCGAAACGCGGCGGTTACCTGATAGAGCGTGACATCGCGCCTCCTTAACCGAGTACATAACGGGAGGAGCGCCCGCGCGCCTTGGAACAAGGTCGACATGTGGGGTTCACGTGCTAGGCCGTGACGTCATGGTTCACCGAGTACATAACGTACATGACGTCACTCGGTTTACCGAGTACACAACGGAAGGAGCGCGGCGCGCCTAGGCACCAAGTCCACATGGACGTCTCCCTCCTACCAGTTCTCCCTCGGTATAACGAAACGTATTCCACCGTTAATTTGTGTATTTTAGTCGCTAAACAGACATGCTGCCAGCATAGACACTATAAACGTAAATCGATTTCATTATCACTTTTCAGCGTTGCCAAACACAGAAGAATTTTACAACTTAGTTTGCAAGGTTGAAATTTGCTAAAAGACAGTTCTCGATGTTTCAGTCAGTTCCCTTTTATCGTTTTGACTCTATGCAGTTACCTATAAATTTAGATGCCTAGCATAGGAACAAAACCAGACGTGTCTAAATCTGTCCAGTAAAACTTTCGCTAATTTCACAGGCAGCTGTCTTATTTAGCTTACATATCCTCTCAAGGCTCTCATCCGCATATTTTTTGCTTTCATCGATTGCAGGGTTTTTGAAGTGTAATGGACGAATTCATTTGAAATGATCGTTTCTCCAATAAATTCTGATGATTTACCGATTCATCCTTGATACTAGACACGTCCCAAATTGCTTGTTCTCAGGAAAATAGGTTTTTTGAAGTTTTTAATCTATTTTTTCAACAGGAAAGTGCATCAGAGTTAAATGCCTGAAAAGAAACTCTTTTATAATGTAGCATAATATTGATTTATGTAAAAATACTTACTCAATTTCTAAGCCATTGTTCTATGATTAATATAGTCACTTTCAACAAACAGCACAAGCTTCGGTACGCAAGGCCTTAAGGCAGTGTTTGGACAATGACATTGTGTTCAAAGGTAGAAGAATCACTGATATCAAGTTTAGGAAGATAAAATGCCTAATGTGATAACTATTCTTACCACCAACGCAAAAGGATAGAACCCTTGTTGCCCGCTCATGATCAGTGTGCCTTCCTACCTTAAATCTATCTTACGTTATCTATGGCACTTGTCGTAAACTATGTAGATTTCGTGTAGTCGGTCTTACTCCAGGGCAGGAGAGTATTGCCTCCATCAGCCAAATTATTCCTGTATCGCGCCATTTATTTTCGTACTTCTATCACAAAAAGACAGAAATAGATATCGCAACAAACGCGAACCTTCAGAAATCGGGAGTACCTGAAAAAATGATGTGTGGAGAAGTCCACCATTACGGTCATGCAATGAAGCCATTATTTAAATTTTTCGAAATATTATGGAGGCTGAACATGGGAAATTACACACACAGCCAGCATCAAAAAGAGAAAAAAAAAACTATTTCAATCACTCACTCACTCACTCACTCAATCAGTCAGTCAGTAAGTCAGTCAGTCAGTCAGTCAGTCAGTCAGTAAGTCAGTCAGTCAGTCAGTCAGTCAGTCAGTCAGTCAGTCAGTCAGTCAGTCAGTCAGTCAGTCAGTCAGTCAGTCAGTCAGTCAGTCAGTCAGTCAGTCAGTCAGTCAGTCAGTCAGTCAGTCAGTCAGTCAGTCAGTCAGTCAGTCAGTCAGTCAGTCAGTCAGCCTGCCTGCCTTCCTGCCTGCCTTCCTGCCTGCCTGCCTGCCTGCATGCCTGCCTGCCTGCCTGCCTGCCTGCCTGCCTGCCTGCCTGCCTGCCTGCCTGCCTGCCTGTCTGTCTGTCTGTCTGTCTGTCTGTCTGTCTGTCTGTCTGTCTGTCTGTCTGTCTGTCTGTCTGTCTGTCTGTCTGTCTGTCTGTCTGTCTGTCAATGAAAACAATGTTTACGCATAAAACTTATTCTGACAATTTTAACCTCCATATTCCTTATCCCATAACACAAAGGGTAAAGACGCCCACTGTACATAACATTTTATACTTCTAATTGTATTATTCGCTTCCACTTTTCATAACCAAGCTAATTGTCACGAAAGCTAAGATTCATTGCAGTGTGATTTAATCTGTTGGTATTGTATTGCCGAAAACACACGCTGATTGCAGCACCATGAGGATTCGCAGTTTTGTAAATGTATCTTGTCTTTGATGTTATTTGATCCCATTCAATAGTCAGTAGTTGATGAATGAAGAGTGCAAATATGTAATTCCTCTGCTTTTTGCGGGTGCCTAGCAGGTGATGAGAGCCGCCATGCGCTGTACCTTTTTCTCGGGACCTCTAATTTTTTATGTTACTATTCAAATGAAGCCCTTAGAACTTAAAAAGCTTTCAGTACGAGCTCGGCTATTTAGCCAATTTCAGCTGAAGTTTATGGCCAGTTCAAAAATAGCGTGTGTCTGCCCAAGTATGATACTCCAAAAAATTATTACGTACCATGCTGAGCTGTTTTAACCCCTTTCAGGTCTTAAATAAAACCACTGTGAAAGATTTTACTGCAGTCCACAAACGCACACACGATATTTCTTGGCCTACTGATCAACAATCGTAGAACTTTCCTGATATAAATCGCGAGATGGGTTTGGTTACCGAAACATGCGTCATAATAAAAGGTGGTTCACGGGTGTCTAACGTCGCAAAGCGACTCAGGCTATGAAGCGCGCCAAAGTAGAGGGCTCCGGAAATTTCGATCACCTGCGTTCCGTTAACGTTAAATGACATCGAACATTACAGGGGCCTCTAGAATTTAGCCTCCATCGAAATTCAACCGCCGCGGCCGGGGTCGAACTCGCGTCTTTCGGGTCAGCAGCCGAACGCCATAACCATTGAGCCACCGCGGCGGCTCATAATGACAGAGACACTACTGTTCTCACTGTACACGGAACCAGTTTTATGTACTTTGCCTTCTGAAGAAAATGACGCCCCACTTTCCTAGTATGAATAATGTTACTGATCTCATCAAGTACCAAGTACCTCAAAATAACATCTGCATTTTAAGCATCAATACATTCCGTGGGTAAGATCAGGGTTGGTGTCTAACATACAAACTATTTCGGCTTCCTAAATACCTACTGCGGAAGTGAGCAGTTGCAAAGAGAAGTCAGTGAAGCCGAAAAAGATCCGCTTTGAAATTTGTTTACATCCTCCGTTTTCAGTTTAGAATGTAACGTTAAGATCTGTATGCAACGCAGTGTGCTACGTCGGTTCTATGTTACCATATTCTTCCCCGTGACGCTAGAATCGTCATGACTGCCCGCAACAAAAAAACAAAATATAAAACTTTGATAGACGTAAACGTACGGAATATATAGGAAGGCAGTGGTAGAGATAATCGAATGCAGTCCACATCACATGGTGTAAAGTATCATAAAAGCAAGAAAGATATAGCGGCGTCATATAATTAAAATACCATGCAATCTCAAAAGGATTGTAAAAGAATGATAATGTACACTGAATGACCGTATAACAGTTAATGTCCCGTGGTGTAAAGAGACATAACTTTGATAAAAGTTATCTTTACGAAGTGACAAGGATAAAATCAATAAAATCTGGAAAATTATTGCTATTAGAAATAAACGCCGACTTGGTGTGAATGTAGCGCTAAACTGATGACCTTAACAATAAATGCGATAAAAAAGTGACAATGAATGAATCAGCCATGCGCAGTCAACATCTTGAATTTAATATTGTTCTTCTAAAAAGGCAAGTTCACTCCCGCGCAAAGATTTTAACGCGTCACTGACACACTCAAAGACCTTTCTTTTTGTAAGGAACGCTTCCTGCTTCCGGCCAACGCTCTCAATAATTCTATTAAAAACCCGAGTCGTGTAAAAGAGGAATAAATTTATAATATTTGCAATGAGTCACTAGATTCGATATAGTGAATTTTTGAAGTGAGCGTTTCGTGTTTCCTCAAACTGTTTTTGAAACGCTTTCCTGACTGTCCGGTGTGAACTTTGTCGCATGTGAATGGAACATGGTAAATCGACAAACTTGTTGGCATGCCCTAAGCCACAAGTTCGCTGTTTTGGTTTCTCTATATTAATTCTAGGACACAATGTAGCCAGCTTCCAGGGAGGGGGGGGGGGGGCACTGCGGGAACTTTGTACTTATTTGCTACATTTTTCATACCGTGTGCTACCCGGTCGGAGTACGAGACGGCTGCTGGTATCAACCTCCTGTTGCTTTCCTGGTGATTTACCGCGCTCCGCTGACATGCGACAAAGTTTACATCGGACAGACAGGAAAGAAGGTGTTTGAATGTCCGATTGATTGAAAACAAGAGCTCATTTGAACAGGGCAATGAATATAATGAAGCGCTGCACTGGAAACGTTTTAAACTCATTCCTTGTTTGCATGAAACTGTGGTTCTGAGCAGAAATAGAGACAGTGCCGCCTGGAAGCTGAGCGAAGTTTTCTTTATAAGAATAAAGGGCTTTGTGTGTGTCAGTGACGCATCAAATTTATTGTAAGGAAGTGAACTTGCCTTTTTAGAGACCATTTTTAAATAGGAGATGTTAACTGCGCGCGCCTGCTTCATTGAGTATGCCTGTTTAATGGTTTTATTGTCAAGGTTATTGCATTTCTACCTATATGTTGTCAAATTCATTCAAACTATACTTTTCCACCATTTATTTTGTCACATTTTTGTGGTTTTACCTTTGTAACCTTGTAATAGACGTCTTTCATCAATTTTATGCCGCTTTGCACTATGTGATCTTAACCTAAGTAGTCAGCGAGTGCACATTATCATTCTTTTATCACCCTTTTGGGATTTAATCGTCGTTTAGCTGCATCACGCTCTTATACCTTTTATCGCTTTTATGGCCTCTTACACCTTGTGACCTTGACTGCATCTGATAACCTCTGCCACTGCCTTCTTACATATTGCGCACAATCTCTGAATAAAATCAGTCGTTATTTCAGCACTTTTTCTTGTTCATTCTCGTTCGGCTTTCGGGAACCTTCATTTGCGCTTTTTCACTTAGGTCAGAAGTTTAGCTGATATTTTGATCGTTTATGAAGCTTCAAGTCAAAACAGTGGTGGTCTTGTGGTAGAGCATCCGCCTCGCATTCGGGAGGTGCTGGGTTCGATCCCCAGTGCCGCCGGATACCCACCGGTTTTTAATGGGTACAAGATTTCCCCCGGCGTGGTGCTCGGCTCTTCTGGGCGAGATGCTTGGGTAAAGGGTCTTGACCGCCGTTGCTCTGATGGATCAGCGATAAGTTCCGTCAACAACGTTAAATCCGGCTCGTGCGGTAGAAGCCTATTTGTGGCCCTTTTTTGCCTGGTGTACATTTGTGAAAATTCGCTTCAAGAAAGATTTTGACGGTTTTTGAAATTGTTACGTGATAAAAGTTGTAGTGGGTCGCTTATTGCCAGGATCCCTGCAAACAGTGTACCCCAAGAATATCTGAGATTATACTTATTACGGCTGCAGCATGCCTAGTTTTTGCTTTCTTTTGCTCATTTGTGCTTTCTGCGGAGCGTGCCTTTTTTATTGTTCTTATTTTTTACTTTCTTAAGTTCAATCACTTTTTGGTGTAAAGGAATAGATTTTAGAGTATTAAATGAAGATAATCTCTTCTTAAAAGTGCACAAGGGCGTTTGCAAAGCAATGATAAAAAGCGCCTTCTGTAGGCGATTCAGTGAGCATAGTTCGCAATATGCACGGTTTTAAATAACGCCCTTCAGTACAAAGCTTGTGATGTTTCTTTTTTAACTTACACGTTGCCCTAATTCCTCTTTCATATAATTCTTTCCATGGGATACAAAAACAAAATTTGTGTTGCGAATATACCAGGCGTGTCACCTGTAAAGTTCTACTGTTTTTAGAAATTGGCTTTTTGAGTTAGACGAGCGCTTCATCGGCAAAACATTGTCAGCTGAGTAGCCCACCAGAATACTGCTAAGAAGGGCTAACTAGGTGCTGTTTAACTTTTACCGAGTAGTTAACTTCTTGGCTATAATTGCTACTCTTCTTAATTAGGGATGTTAATAAATCACAACGTAAGCAATATCCATATAAGTTTTTAGAATTCCGAAGAAGCACTCACGCTCGGTGGTGAATCCAAACAAATAATTGCTACGTCGCTCTGAAATACAAGCGCTTTCGAAAAGCTTGCAGGCAAAGCAACCTCTCCAATGCACGTAACTGGTGGAATTAGACAAAGCTTGTTAGACCACAGGGTCGAGGGTGACTGCATTTTTTAATTTCTAAAAGGCATATTGGCCATCATTCAAGGTGGGCTACACTTCCCTCAGTAAGTAAGAAGACTAACAGTAATATTTAAAAGAATAAGTACTCAACGTCAACTAACTGGCCCTCTAGTTGGAACCTCGTAGCCAAAATTTGATGTACTACCCAGCTGGCAATTCTATGCAAAAAAGCACCCTTCTAACAAAAAAAACACATTTTAACAATTTCAAAACATGTTAGGTCAAACAGCCGGGATTAATCTTCGAAATTAACGTTTTAGTCGCCGTCTTCAACTTTTTACGGTCCCTGCAGTCGCAACAGTTGCAAGGGGCAAATAATCTTTATTTTCTCTGGTTAGCGAAAACATGCATTTGAACATTAAAACGACTGCACGAGGAGCCAAAAGAGAGATGTCGCGGACCATGCTTTCGTAGTGCTTGTGTAGTGACCTCTATTCATATTAGCTATACCAAAGACATCGCGAACAGCGAAAACTGATGTGTAGAGTTTCGTCTTTTATTTTGCGTGCTGGGAAAAACACCCGTTCGAAGTACCCTTGCGACCGCTGGGAACTTAGCTTCTCAGCTGGGCTGCTTCCATGTTTACGACGCCGCTTTCGTAAGCAGAATGAGCGGCGTCCAGTACAGCAGATAAGCAAAATGGATACCTAGTTGGATTCCATCTGCAGCCCCGAGACCATCGTTTGTTCGTTTTCCGGCTTGGGTCTTAAACAAACAATAGAAACGGTTGCTGTATAAACAAGTTGGTCTAGCTAGACTGCATTTGCATGTATATTACCGGACAGTCGAGAATTTGGCCCTTCAAGAGGCGTGTAGGACGCTTTTCTGGGACTGACCACTCAAAAGCGTTTGGAAGCGCAAGACCGGGCGGTGAGGCGTCAAAATTTGTAGTCCTTGATTTAACTATGTATATTAGTATGCCTAGTGACATGGCAGTTAGAAGCTTTGAATAATGGTGCTTGGTATAAAAATCACTGTAGCCGATGAAGAAATCTCTCACATATGGGCAGTTTTGATCGTTTTAAATTCTTTGGTCCATGTAAGCTCACCTGCCGACATTTAAAGGCAATCCTACCAAGCTCTGCGAAAAACTAGAAGGATGTCCTATACGCACTCACAAATATTCAAAGTAATGTGCTCCGAGTTCTAAATGTCGTGTGTTTTTTTATACATTATACAGTTTCTCAGACAAGAAAAAATAAAACTGAAATGTTGAGTCATAAACTAAACTGGTCACTAGAACCTAATTCATCTTTGTGTACGACAGTACATAGTTTCGTAGTTTTCTAATAATTGAACATCGAATCGCCGGTAGTTGTAAAAAGTAGATAAATATATCCTTAGTTCCAACTTATACTGGCACACCTCAAGAATGATGTAACCTGATGTAAATACGCATCTAACCTATGTAAGTTGAATATGTGACTTGTATATGTATATATAAGGTGCAAGCAGAGGGAATTTAGACGTGCACTCGCTATTGCTGCAACGATATGCATTCGCACTTTTATTTATTATACACTTGAATTATTTCGTCCACACAGTGGAGCGAACTAATCGATTTATTCTTTTTGCAGCCGACTACGTCATGTTTGCGCCATAAGTTGCCTTTCTGATCATGTTCACCTGAAGGTAAGCCTTAAAAGTTTTCGCGGAATGCGGTGACAAGGGACGTGAAAATTTTATGTTGACATTCCTATGCATTTGGTTTATTCCCAAAGAAGAAACAAATTTCGGTCTTCATACGATGCGTAAGGAAAATTGAATAAAAAAGGCGAGGAGTATAATGATGTAGGAGCGTCTATTACATCTTAACTGAAATGCAGAGAGAACACATGTAACTTATAATCCTCAGCTCCTCAAAACTAGACTTACCTAAGCATAAATAAGGCTGGCTGACCAATAAGTGAGCAAAACACTACGCAGCACGAATCCTTGTTAAGGGCTTACTTTCAGCAAACTAGACCCAAACCAAACGGTACGCTTGCAAAGTACACAAAATGAAATTCGAAAGCTGGTTGCTTGTTACATACATTACAGTTACATAAACGAAGACGCTCCATCGGCTACGTTAAGTGCCGCGAAGCTTCAGTGCTTGAACGATTGCAGAAAAACTCGTAAAATAAATTTTCAAGTATTTAAACACAACCAGGATGTCTAACGCCAACAATAATCACAAGGGTGAACATACAGCTATTTTTCCTCTTCCAGATTTCAATACGTATGCATTTCACCGAAGCATGGTTGTCTCTAACTCAATGCCACACAATCCCTCTCACAGCAACCCCCCCCCCCCCCCCCATAGGTGTTTTGAACCTCTTGTCAGTTTGTATTCTGTACGGCGCTTCATGTTGTTTATGACGCATGTTGTGGATTTTCGCTTCCCTTCCATCTTTATCTGTGTATCTTCTCTGGTTAAGCATAAACCTGCGTTGTTCTTTTCAACTTCCTCGTGGTCAGTAGTTTTGGCTGTCTCTATCTAATCATGGAAATGTATCTCGCAGCCCTACAAGTGCCGTAAATTTAAGGTCAGTGCTTTTCATGCTTACTTTTTTAAAAATCGCCCTCTCTTTTCCGGACGGTGTTTTGTTCATAGTGTTTAAAATTTAAAAATTTATTTGAACAATGACACCATGTTTCACGAATTTTATGCAGTTCGTGGCTAGCTTTTCTGAAGAGTGAACACAGCTGCTAATTCTATTTTCTGGACATGCACTTAATGCTTGACCATGCAGGGATATCGACAACCTAGACGACAGGCTGCCATATATAAATGCACAACAGTGGTATAGTTTAGTTAAAAAACGATGTTGTCATGACTAGAAAGGCACGTGCAAGCGTATAACAATCAGAGTAATCTATTCAACACAGAACTCCGGACATCAACCCCAAATAGTCTATTTGTTCGGTCTTCCTCAAGCGTCGCTGACCTATTTTTAGAAACGAAAATAATAGAAGGATTCTTGATTCTACTTGTACTTACATTTAGCCCTCCTCAGTTAATTGTGAGCAGTGCGTAATGCGTTTCATCACTCCGTCCCGTTTTGGAATTTTTAGCCTCACCTGGCAACGATATCTTCGAAAAAGAAAACGCCGCTGTGCTCTGTACACCTGCACCAATCTCTAGAAAAAGAGTGACATTTGCGTCTTTAGTTATAATGCACAATATACTGCGCACTTTATTCGGGAGCGCACTAGAACTTATTACGGCTCGCAGGGTCTGTGTTGTTTAATATGGCATTCATGCATGTTGGAGTTTGAGTAGCAAATCTGAGTTCCTAAATAGTTTAATTCATTCTTTCTCGAAGTTTTCTATAGGGAACATAATAATATTCGCTGCCTGAATCCCAGATTCCATAGTGCGCATTACTTTTCACTAGCCAATTTTATTTTACTCGACAAGGACTCTAACTTTCATTTGCTTTGATACTTCGATAATTCCGGCGCGTACTGAGGCCGCTCTCCTAGGTTACCTTATAGCATTGCCGACCGAGTTCGCCGTACAACGATATTATAAGACGCCTTGATCCGTAAAGCTTGTCACAATTGTCGGCAGTGGCATCCTTGCGTGTTTGTTCATATATGGGTGGCCGCGCACACTATGCAGCCGAGTAATTCAGGAAAACATGCGGAATTCCTAGATTGGTGGGATTTCATGGCCGCTGGAATGAAGAATATTTTTACTTAGCCCTGTGCCATCTTCTCTGTCCGTTACCGACGTGGAGAAACGCATAAGAATGTATCCGACTTGTCGCCCTCCATCGCGGCTTAAGAATGCTGGCAGTCATGATTAGCACATTCATTTTCATTACCCTCGGTTTCCTACACAACTTGACAAAGGCATTTCCAATTTCTCTCCATTTAGCCATGTTCAGCGCCAGCTGTGCCCGGCTATACCAGCAGATCTCCTGGCGCTATCTGCTTTGCGAAGTCTCTCCTTTCAACACTTTGGCCGAAAACCTCCGTGTTCATTCCCTGGCGTGTGAAAATGTCCTACAGGTGGAGCGAAGCTTGGTTATGTTACCACTGGCGCTTGACTAGTATGTGAGATTAGAAGACAGTTTCATGGGTCCAATTGAAGAGGGGGGTGCAGTGGTATTATGATTGCGACGTTTTCTACAGACACCTAAAACTGGAAGGTTGCATGAAGCAAACCTTTTCCAGCCGTTTTTATTGGCATTTTTGCGCTTAGTACCTACGTACAACTTATATGTGCATAGCTACAAGCTTGAATAAGTTAGGAGTCATAAGCCGTGACGTTGCAGTTTCTGACTACCAATAACGAAGGTGCAGATTAATCAATCGGGAAAACAATCTGTAGAATATGCATGAATAACTTTAGTCTCCTTCACTTCTTGATACTCTCGGCAGGTCCAAAAGTGTATTCTGCATGCAGAAACGGAGGACGAATACAGGTCATCTCATCCCCAGCTCACCGACTTGACACAAATAAAAAAAAAATTGACACTACTAGCTTCGAACATGAAGGTTCCCCTTCTATCAGCTCTAGAATTACACATTTAAAGTATTTTATGCCTTGAACAAGGAAACAAAATGCTGTAATAGAATACATATGTTCACTTGAGACATGTCTTAATACAAAGTGTGCTTAGAAGGTTTAAAAGCACTCAGTACAACTAAACAGAAAAAAATTGTGGCAGTGCATCTCTTCTTACATAGAACATCACATGTATACCACTCAAACGAGACTGGTTCATTTTTATATGCCTCCTTCTTGCTTCATCCTCTTTGAGGAGGGTGGTTTATTTCAATAAAGCGGCACGCCTACTTGCGAGATGCGAATCAATGACGACGGCTTTGATTCTTCGTATTTATTCCTCGTTAAATAATGTCGTAAACCATCTTGACGTTTCCTTTTCTTCATGTAGGAGGAAATCTTCTGAGCCCAAGAATGATACAACGATATTTGGAGGCCTCTACTTCCTTGCCTAAAAGTCTGTGACACGAGTGCCTTCGATCCAGATAATTCTGATATAAAATGCATTTATCAGCGCAGGTAAGAACGCCGTTTCGCGTCTCTTGAGTGCAGGCTACATAACATGTGTAGTCGCTCTTGTTGCTCCAGCTACGGATCGAATGTGGGACGCATCCATTTCAAAGCACTCCTGAATAGAAAATTCACTCCACCGAGAAGGTAGAAAGGTTTCTGTATTCTCTGCGCACTCAGCATGGGAGGCTGACACGGTGACTTTAAACGTGCCGCGAATTCAAGATCCGAGCATTAAACAACACCCACTTTTTCCACTACAGACAACACGAGAAAAGAAGAAAAGTTAGTTTTTTCCTTAGTTAAGGCTGCCTGATAGAACTAAAGTCGGTTTTAAAATTAAACTTTGTACATCTTGGTTATTATATATATTTTTAAACCTTTCTGTGTTTCATTGCATAGTTCGATCGCTTTCCGGTGAGGAGCCGCGCCAGACGTATTATTGAGAATGTTCCCCTGGGGATTAAATTCATTCGCACTCAGGATCTTCCACCAAAAATTATCCAGAATGACGATGCTTAGAAAAATTATCTAATTATGTTTAACAAACCTTGTTTTAAAAATTATCCAAGGGATTAAGTTTAGAATTCTTGTTTCATTAGTTGGCTCTTAGGGTAACTCTGGCACCATCTTTAAGCATGGAGAGTATTTTTTTTCGCAAAGACAAAAAAAAGTGTCCAGACATAGGAGCTAAGCTCTAGATTTAAGCGGAGGAAAAATAAAGGCGGTCATCTGAAATTTTCAGGGCTGAAAGCGGACTATGCTTTCTGAGCTAATGTTCTGCGCATATTCTACATAGCCTGTGCATTGAAAGCACATCAAAATCAAATGTTCCTTTGGGAATCCTTGTATAAAATTTCTAACAGGACAATCTGCATTGTGGAGTTTTCATTTGTCTTGCCAAAAAGCTCCAACAGGCAGGTAAGTTATTTTATCAATAGCCTACATTATTTCCCAATTTAGGGTTTGGTTTTATAGAGTTTCGCATTACAGACTCAGACTATGACAGACGCCGTAGCGGAGAGCTCGGGATAATTTCGACCACTTGGGGCTCTGAAACGTGCATTGACATCGTACAGTACACGGGATCCTAGCATTTCGCCTTGTGGTTATTGTGCTGGGCTGCTAAACTGAAATGTGCTGGTTTGATTTCGACTGGGGTGGTCTTATTTCGATGGAGCCGAAATGAAACTGTCCCGGCCGAGATCCAACCTACACATTTCAGTTTAGCAGCCCAGCACCATAACAATGGCTCTGCGGTCTACTGCTAACAAAGTGGTGAAATACTTCAACGAGAATAATATTCGTTTGCTGGAAGCCGACAAGGAAGGTGGTTTTGTGGTGATCTTGAGATATGACTTGCATGTTGTCTTGAGATATGACGCAATATCTTTATTAGCGCACAGCTCCTTGAGTATTGTACGTGGACCTCTAATGTTTTTTTTTTCATACAACTTTTCTCGAAGGGCAAGAAACCAAGACACATTTGCAGTACTTCACGGTAAGCGAATAAAGGAGCCGGGAAGCATCCGTGATGCAAATATTGGGCTCAGGTTCTTTCAAGAGCCCTGGCCGATAAACCAGGCTGCTTCCAACATCACGACACTGTGTTCTTGAGCGACGAGGACGAAGATATTCGTTCGCCCACTTGCACGCTAACACACACACACACACACATATATATACACTACGAAGAACTTACAACCTAGAGATGTAAAGATT
Source organism: Amblyomma americanum (assembly GCF_052857255.1). Taxonomy (NCBI): domain Eukaryota; kingdom Metazoa; phylum Arthropoda; class Arachnida; order Ixodida; family Ixodidae; genus Amblyomma; species Amblyomma americanum. The sequence continues at coordinate 93,905,299 of NC_135501.1, forward strand.
AACACAAGTGTCCGACTATTGGTTCCGGTGCGACAGTCCTTGGCGGCAACGCACACGTCGGCGCAGGTACACCCCGGTCACCGGGGAAGTATCAGCAGGCAACCGGTGCGCGGTGATGTGCTGCACACCGGGAGGCCGATACCAGCAGGAAGGAGCGCGCCGCTAGGCCGCCTGGGTACCGGGAGACTGGAATCTGCAGCAGGTGCTCGTCAGTAGGCCGCCTGACTACTGGCAGGCTGGAGTCACCAGGAGCGTGCTCATCGGTAGGCCGCCAAGCTACCGGGAGGCTGGAGTCAGCGGAGCGGGCAGGGTAGCGTGGTGCTGGGCGGGCAGCCAAACCTCGCACCTCGATGCCCGGCCGGTACAGGTTAGCTGGCCTCGGGGAACACCGAGCTACTAACAACGTCACGCCACTCAGCCACCCACAGCCACGACTGCCTCGAAGCAAAGATCCAAAGGTCGATTGTGCACTGCACCGGCTCGCCCCGCCCGCGGCCACGCTAATTCTCTTTGTCCACCCGGAACCCATAGTGGTACAATGAACATCGTTACAGTATCTATCCCAATCAGCCGGTCTCTCCTGGCACAATTTCGTGATCATATTTTTGAGGGTGCCGGTGAACCGCTCTGCAAGCCCATTACACATGGGATGGTAAGGCGTCGTCAGTAACCGCCTTACTGACAAATGGCGGTTAACCTCCTTCATTAGTTGCGATGTGAAGTTTGAGCCCAGGTGACTCAAAACTTCTCTCGGGAACCCATAACGCGAAAACATTTTCACAAGACCCTCCGCCACTTGGATACTGTCAATTGTTTCAATGAAATATTGTGAGGATAACGAATGGCCACGTGGACCAGGGTAAGCACATATCTATCGCATTTGGCGGATACTGGAGAAACTGGCCCCACAAAGTCTCTACAGTTAATTCTGATATGCAGGATGCACTTGGTACCCCCTTCTGCCTATGATAACAATTTAATCGCGGCACTATGAATGGACTATTCACACATTGCTTTCAAACAATTATTTAACAAAATAATACGGGCTCAGATACAATGACTAAGCATAATTTTTAATGATGTAGTTTTTAATATTGCCGTATACCGTGTGCAGGATGGTAATGTCTCCCTAAAAAGCTTGCGTGATCTAAGCAGCGCAAATTTCTTCTGACCATCTCAAGACAATCTTCAACGCGTTGCAATGTCTTCCCAAATTATAGAAAGCTGATTATAGTGGTGAACCTTGTGCTTGAATAATGTTTTCTTTCACCATGCAATCTGTGTAGCATTCAGTGCTTAGGAAGCAGTGGAAGGTAGCAAGAATTTCTTGAGCAGCAACCTTTACAGATTATCTGTGATAGACAGTTTTCGCGGCGACACAGGCGAGGTTCCTTTCTGTGATCACGAGACCACTTTCTGCAAGTGCCTCGCTCTGCCTTCCTTGCCGAGAGCTGAAGTGCACGCTAATGGAAAGTGGATGGGGGCGGACGGGAGGGCGGTGTGCCACAACACTCTGCATTAGCCCCGCTCTTTTCGCGTAGTGCAATCTTTGCCATCGTCAGAAGAGGCCGTTTACCAGAAACCTTCATATTGATTGCTCTATCAGGCTCCCTACGGCTCACTGTAGCTTGGTTAGTGCGAATCCCAGGCCGTTATCTTAGTGGCACAGAACACAAGGTAGAGGTTACGCGGAGGACTGCAATTAGATTCACTGCCTGATGGGCGCAGTGTATCCTGTACTGCTGCCCAATGTTCGGGTGGGCCTTCCCCCTCCCCCCCCCTCTAAAAAAGATTTTGCCCAGTAGTTTAGTGGTTCAATCAGGCCAAAGAGTGAACAGTTTTCCCGCACTCGTGAAGTGTAGATTTGGCAAATGAGATTGTGTTATAATTTATTTTGATCACACAGGTCATGGAGGCACTTCACGACCCGTATTTCGCCCAGTATTCAAGACTATTTTCTACAACTACAATTGCGCTTAACTTGAAACATCCGTCCATTTTGCTAATGCGCCGCTTATGTACAAGTCTTTGGCATTCGCCTCTGATATTGAACACTGTTACAACTCAAAAATATAACAAAAGAACGGAAAAGAGGTCAGTGTAGCTAGCGCAAGTTAACAGTTGGCAGCATGGCCCAGATAAATGGTAAGATAATAAATGGTGATAAATGGTAAGATAAGAAACGGTATGATTTAAAGAGAGACTGAAGAGAACACCCTCCAAATCGTGTTCAAGGAAACAAATTGACTGTTGCTTTTCCTGGATTATGTTGACGCTTCTCCGGCAACAAAAGGCGTATTGATGACTCAGAAAGTTGAAATAAAAAATTTTTCCGCCTCTTCATTCACCAATTGACATCTTCAAGCGACCCAGTCAGATACTGCCCCATTTCTTTTCCCCAAAATTCAATTTATAATTTTTTATATTTAATTAATTTCACCTGCACAAAAATTCTACAGCCGTGGCCGGAATCAAACCTGCGTCTTTCAAGTCAGCAGACGAGCGCCGTAACCACTGAGCGACCGCGGCGGTGCCTCCACAGAAAGAAGACGTGTTGCTAGAGTTTTCATGTGAATGGCGGTACAATCTAGACTTTGGGATCCGCTATAACTATATGTGTTTCGGACTAAGGAGTTCGCCCACAAAATCGACAAGAAATGGTGACATCTGCGTTTCATATTTTGGTGTTTTGTAGATTGTAAACATTGTGTTCACAGTGGTATTTGTTTTTTTTAGGATTACAACACGGCAAACAATGGATGCAGACGAACTCCATTTGCCTTCAGTGTTGTGTTAACTTTATAGCAGAAAAACGTATGAGCGAATGCATAAATTTTGTTTCTTGGTTGCAACTCACACACAGCATCCTTTTAGCCCCATGCCATGGAATGTTTAGAGAATGTTTTACATTTTGTTGATTTTTCTCGGTTGCAGCTCACACACAGTATCCTATTAGCGTCATGCGATGGAATGCTCAAAGAATATTTTTCATTTTCCTTTATATTTCGCAGTTCCAACTCACGCACAGCACCCTATTAGCCTCATGCGGATGGAATGATTAGAGAATATTTTGCATTTTCTTTTATTTTTCTCGGTTGCAGCTCACGCACAGCATCCTATTACCGTATTGTGTTGGAATTCTTTAAAATGTTTCATATTTATTTATTTTACACGCTTGCAACTCCCACACAGCATTCTTTTAGCGTCATGCGGATGGAATGTTCAGAGAATCGTTCTCTTGAGGGAAAAATGCTCTAGGCTGTAATGGGCATATCAATTTGTATTCACCGAGAATCCTTTGCTTGCAGAGTTTGCAGTCCGTCCTCTTACGAACTAAAGTGGAGTTTATTACGGTTTGTATCTTTGGATAATCCCGTGCGCTACACTAAGTACCGTGAGCAGTCTGTTGCAGAGTCATACTGCGGACAAAAATTAAGCTAAATATTCTTTCAAATCTCGGAAACAGTTAATTTATTTGACTCAAGCACAAACGAGGAACCTCCCTTATAAATTCCAGCTCTGGCTTCTGAAAGCTGAAAGGCTGTCTTTCCACACCTCTCAAGCTCTCTACAAAGCTTGGATTTCAGGCGCCCCGTGTGTTACATATCACGCGCTACTGTGCATGGGATTTTGTTCGGATCCAAACAGTTACTTGTCGAGGAGAAGTATTTTCCATTCAGTGCGAGCGAATTGGATAAGGCCTCTCCCGCATCCTTTTTTTTCGTAGTAAAATGGTGTTCGTGCTGAAATGAGAAAGTTCACCGTGTTGCTGGAACCCGAAAGCGGTTTTCCCTCCAATAAGGGGAGAAGATAGCGCTCCGAATGCAATGTTTTACATAAGAGGATTTGCTCCGGGACAGCTTGCATGTTCGAAGGCTGTTTACCGGACTACGTGCAGCTTTTGAAAGCAGTGCAAATTCCTATGTCAGAACTGTTTTCTTTTGTTTACATAGCTGAGAAAGCGAGTAAACCAAACCATGGGCGCTTCAGAAATCAGTAGGCGTGCCCGCGAAAGTGTAATCGGGATTACGTTAGGCTTTTTCAATTCGCCCTGCGGCGATTGGAACGAACTCTTAAGAACCTACTATGAAGAGATGGACATGAGCTGTGCATAGACTTTTACTTTCTGACATCTGTTATGCCCGCTTTGATACAGTTCGTTTTGAACAGCTGGAGCACGTTCGTTTGGTTAGGTATTGTGGCCTGGTTCTGTTTCAAAATTTAGGATTGATAATTCGTATTCATTCCGTTATATTGCAAAATAAATTAAGAAATTTTTTTGTGAGTGCGTAGTGAAATATTTACGACGCTTGATAACCCTCCCAAAGGGGTTTTCAAGGTTCCGGGCAAAAAACACGTAGTTAATACACCACACGTCTCTACGTGACACAACTGCAATAATACCAAACTTATTTGTACCCATTTACACAACGCGCCAAACAATTTTAACGCCAATCTTTTCTGATCGGTTCAAGAGTTTTTTTGGTCCATCTTTACAGAATTCGATGGGTGCTTGCCTGTACGAACAATCGTGTGCGTCGTGTGATAGGACTGACGTTTTCAGAACTACCGGAACTAAATAAACAAGCTGTCTGTGCATCATTCTTTTCGAATTTATCTTATAATAAAGGTGATTATTTTCTTGTTTCAATTACAAATTAAAGATTTGGAAAAATAAAAAAACAGCATGATTTCAGCTGGGTCTACGTGACCTGCTGTTGTTTCCATTACAGAAGTAACCTTTAAAAAAAGGAGTGGAACTTAGCTGGTTTCTAATTTAAAATGGAAGATTTAGTAAGAGCTATTGAGCTCTTTTAATTTTCTGATATAACGATGGAAAAAACTTAGCACCGTGTACGTATACGTCCAATTATAGAGCCCTCATTTTAGTTTTCCACATTGATTCTTCGATTAGCACTCCTCTCCAGTACGGCGCTCCAGATGTACAGTGCCTTCCCGTATGAGCTTCTACTTTGGAGGCGTGTTTCGCAGCTACGACCGCAGACGGAGCCTGCAACATTTCTGCACTTCTTCTATTGTAACCAATCTTCTGGTTCTTTATGTGGCAACCGCCTTCTTAAAACCACGTTGCCGGGCTAGTTGGTTTAGCATTTTGAAACATAGAAAACACCTTGGCGCAAAAAAAATTCACATTTTTTTTGCAAACATGAGGCGCAACCTGAAGCCGCAACCGCCCTTCTAGATGCGCGCTACTCCGTCCACGGTAACCGCCCTCCAGTTGTGCATTCTCCCCGCTGTAGCCATATTTTCCTCCTCACACTGTAACCCTTCTTCTCCTCCTCCTACTGTAACCACCTCCCATTTACGCAGGGTATTTACCTCGTTGCAAGCACCGCCGGTTGAGCATTCTTCCTCTCTTCCCATGCTGCCATCCTTGCGCGGTGACCGCTCTTCGGTTACTCATTACTCCTCTTGCGCTACTCCTTCTTTCAGCGGTAACCAGGCTCAGGGCGGTTCTCGTGGCAGACGCCCTCGAGCTTCGCATACCCTTGCGCCCACCATACCCCGCACTTTCCACGATAACCTTCCGCCTCCTCCTCATTCCGAGTTGTTACCAGACCCCCCTTACGCCCGCCGTTAATAACGCGCTAAATCAAGAGACCGGGACATTAACAGCAGTCGCTGTAAAAAGAAGGTTACTATGTTGGCGCAACCAGTAAGCAAGATTTGCTTTTTTCTTGTACATGCACAACCCCATGCAGAGCCTAACATAATACGATAACGGATACACATCAAATTCGTGCAGTCCGAACCTGAGAGGAGGGTCAAGCCAGGAATAGGAGTAAACCCCTCCAGAAGTGCTCAATCCTCTTATCTACAAAAAAAAAAAAAAATCTCGTTATTTTTAGCAATGTACAGCTCCTTCTCATTCTTCAGGCCATAGGATTTGCGTCTGAGCTTCGCAGGCGGCCGGCTGCCGCACACCGGAGGTTGGAAACATGCGGAAAGGTAGAAAATATCTTGTTGGCTAGTCCTGACTCTTCGAGCTTGCTGGGTGTCATAACTTTTCCAATATACATCTTACAGGCGAACCCTGTGGCGTAAAGAATTTTCCCCAAGAATGAGAGCGAGTGAGAGAGAGAAAGAGAAGTTTATAACAGTGCAGCATTAAGCGTCGAGCATATTCTGCGCCTGGTGCTGAGGCCTCGTGTGTGAAAATCGTGCTTTTAGCGACAACCAGTTTACTGCGGGAACCGAACGGAAAGTTACAATGCCACGGAAAGAAACTGTGTAATAGCTTTCCCGGATAGTCCATCAGTGGCGGTACGGACTAAAACGACCCGGCATCAATAGAGATTAGCTGGCTGCTTCGTACATTTAACAATTATTTTGCGGAGCTGGCTGCCAGATACATAACATCATGAACGAATGAAAGGCCAAGAAGAGAACCGAATTCCGAACATAAAAAAACAAATTTTTTTAGGAGCTGGGGGAGGAATATAGGCGAGGTTTATTAACATTTATAAACGGCAGTGATCGCACCTCAAAGTGAAATTTACCTGCGCTTCTATTGAGTTTCTCACCGCTAAGATCGCATAGTTTAGTTGCCTGGGATTGAACTGTCTTGTCCTTGTGTCAGTTGTTGTTGTTGTTGCTTCGGCCGATTGATCAAAGGAAAAGTGTTATCTTAGAAAAGAAGAAAGCTATCGCACGCTCAACAATAAACACGATTCCATTTGCGCCTTTCCTGGTGAGCAGACGACACGCAAAGTCGGCATCACGTCTGTTTTTTCGCCCGCTTGTCGCCACAGCATTTAGTTTAGTGGTTTTTCAGCACCGCGATGAGGCTATTTCTGCAGGGAGGATGGGGGGAGGTGAAAGCGTCTACATAGCCACGCAGGCGAGCGAAGTGAGCGGAGCGAAGGAGTACAGCGCAATGCCGAGCGGCGGACGCACGCTGGGCCTTCGTGAAGCAAAATGGCGCCTTCTGAATGCATTGCGGCGTGTCTTCGCTCCTGTCTGCCTTACTCCATGGCCGTGAGAATGCACCCTGGAATGTTAGAACCCTACATTCGAAATGATTTTGCCGTCGCTTTCAGCCCTTCTGGCCGAACGTGTTGCAATATTATACTGTGAATATTGCCACAGTACCAATGAATCCAGTGGCGCCATACTGCGGCCGAACTGTTTTAGATAGGGCTTGCCATGCCTTGCGCACTCTAGGGGCTAGAGGTTTTTATCTTCTTCCTCGCTCGAGCTCCTCGCAGTCTTGCACGCCCAGCACGTTTAATTAAAACCTGGTTTGCGTGCTTCGACCGTTTATCAGTGACATATTTGGTGGAGGTGCTGGGACACGGTCCATGTACGCTGACCTCGAGGAAACTCTTGACGTCAGTTCCCAACGCGTGGCTACAAAACAAATCCACAAGGCGAGCCGCCGCCTGCGAGGCTTACAACCAGAGTTCGCTCAACTCGCAAGATCAGCTAGGGTCATGACGTCCGCTACGGCTAGCCAGACAAGTCAGCTTTCCGGCAATGCCCCGCCGTTCGTCCTTCACACACCTCGGTCGCCCCCATCACTCCACGGTGAGAGGTTTGAGGACGTTGAAGACGGGTTGGCCAGCATTGACCGTGTGGCGGGCTTCAACGAGTTGTACCGCGAGCGCAAATTGCTGAACGTGTACTTCGCACTGCAGGACTCGGCCAAGACGTGGTATGAGAACCACGAAGCTTTCTTCACTAACTGGGAGATTTTTCGCCGAGGGCTCTTAGCCACGTTCAACACCAGCGAATGAAAGGAGAAGGCTGAAATCCCCTTGCAATCGAGGTCGCAGCAGCCGAACGAGAGCGTCGCCATGTTTATCGAGGACATGACGCGGATCTTCAATCGCGTCGACCCTGCTATGCCCGAGGACAGGAAGGCACGCCACTTGATGCGCGGCGTCAAAGAGCAATTGTTTGCCGGACTGGTACGTGACCCACCAAGAACGGTGGCCGACTTTGCCAAGGAGACAACAAGCATGGAGCGTTCTCTGCAAGAACGGGGCGCGCACTACGGCCGTCAGGCTAGTGTAGCAGCCGCTCACCAGTATACGCCCTCGTCGCTACCCACTTAGGATCTTCGAGAGCTTGCGAGGAGCCTGGTGCGCGAAGAATTCAGAAACTTCGCTTCGAAGCTCCACAAGCCAGTGTCGCTGCCATATCGGACGTGGTCCGAGATGAAGTCCGGCGAGCTGTTCAGTCGCCACCAGCTCCGCAGCCAGCGTCCTATGTGATGACATACAGTCAAACACTACAAAGCCGTCCTGGACCAGTGAGTCAAGCCTTTTCCCCCGTCACGCTTGTGCCTTCACCGCGGTACCCAACTGCAGCTGTACCCGTCGTACCGCAGGAGCCCCTGTCCACCATGAGCAAAGCGCGCGTTTGGCGTACGCCAAACAATAGGCCGCTCTGCTACCACTGCGGGGAGCCCGGCCACATCCTCCGCCACTGCCCCTACCGCAGAATGGGCTTAAGGGGGTTTTCACCTGACGCACCTAAACCACGCTACGTAGAACGGCCGCGGGACATCGAGCAGTATCTGTCTGATAACGTGCAGCCAACGACCTTGCGGAGACGCCAGTCCCGGTCGCCATTCCCAAGGCGGTTTTCTTCGCCAAGCCGCCCGTCTTTTTCTAGCCAGCTCAGAGGCGCGTCCCCACATAGGGAGAACTGAAGATGGCGTCTCCCGGGGGTAGGGCCGCCGCTATTGGATCAAGTCAAGAGCCTCCACCCGACGATTCGCGTCTACGATCCGACCGACGACGACCTCACCCGACGACCTCAACGACAACGACGTGCTGCGACCGACTGGTGTCTGCCGAAATCCCAGTAATCGCTGATAATCGCGATGTGACCGCACTTGTGGATACATGCGCTGATTTTTCAGAAATGAGCAGTCGGTTAGCCACGGCCCTCAGAAAGGTTCTGACCCTTTGGTCTGGACCACAGATCCGCACCGCCGGCGGCCATGTGGCTGCGCCAATTGGCGTCTGCACGGCACGAATCCAGATCCGCGGTGCTACTTTCCCTGGTTGCTTTGCTGTGCTGCCCGAGTGCTCCAAAGACCTGATACTTGGTTTGCATTTCCTTCGGGAGTACGGTTTTGTCATCAACCTACAGGAGCTTGTCGTGTCATTTTCCACTCAACCCCCTGTTGACGGCAATCCCGAGCCACGCAGGACTAGGTTACGCGTCTTTGACGACCACGTATTAATCCCATCGAGAGCTAGCATGTTTGTTACCGTAAATTGCGACAACATTACTGGAACTCGTGGCATTGCTGAAACCAACATGTCGCTGCACCTTGGTCGGCAAGTCTGTGTTGCTCGTAGAATTGTTGAGCTGAACAATAGCCGAACCGAGCTCTTGGTAACCAATTTTGGCTGTGAACCTCAGTGTTTGCCCGACCGAACAGTTATTGCGTATTTCGGAGAACTAGGCGACTTCGCGGGACAGCACGCTTTGTCCGAAGCCTCGGCATCAGTGGAGGCACCGACCACTCCCATGAAAACTGACGTGAACCCAAACCTCCCGTCTAATCAGAAACGCTGCCTCGAAAGCGTTATCCAGTCTTTCTGTGACTGCTTCGCCCCGACCTCTAAGGTTAAGCAGACACCGCTCACAAAGCACCGGATTATAGTCGACGCCAACCAGCGGCCGTTATGTAAGCCGCCTTACCGGACCTCCGGAGTTAAAAAAATGCTCCAGGACGACGTGATACAGCCGTAGACGAGACCGTGGTCGTCGTTTGTTGTTCTAGTAGCAAAGAAAGATGGAAACCTACGGTTCTGCGCTGATTACCGACGTTTAAACAAAGTCACAAAAAAAGATGTTTATCCTCTGCCGCGCATTGATGATTCCCTTGATGGGCTGCGCCAGGCCAAGTACTTCTCATCGCCAGATTTACGCAGCGGCTATTGACAAATCGAGGTGGACGAATGCGACCGGGAAAAGACAGCCTTTACTACACCGGACGGTCTGTACGAATTCCGGGTGCTCCCTTTCGGCCTGTGCTTGGCTCCTGCAACTTTCCAGCGGATGATGGATACCGTTCTTACCGATCTGAAATGGCAGTCCTGTCTCGTGTACTTGGATGACGTTGTCATCTTCTCTGATACGTTCGAAGAGCACCTGAGACGCCTGCCCACTGTGTTCGAAGCAATTCTGTCGGCCGGTTTTTCCCTGAAGCCTGAAAAGTGTCACTTCGCTTTCGAAGAGTTGAAGTTTCTGGGCCCCATCGTGAGTGCTAAAACTGTTAGCCCCGACCCCGATAATACAGCCGCCGTGGCTGAATTTCCTGTGCCCACCGATAAGCGAAGCGTATGCCGCTTTCTGGGTCTCTGCGCCTATTATCGGCGTTTTGTGCAGAACTTCTACCAGATCGCTGAACCCCTTACCCGCCTCACGAAAGATTCCGAACCGTTTTTCTGGGGCCTGGAGCAACAGAAGGCCTTTGAAGACCTCCAAACTCGTCTCCAAAGTACGCCCATCCTTGGACACTTCGACGAGTCGGCCGCCACTGAACTGCGCACAGACGCCAACAGCATCGGCCTCGGTGCGGTCCTTGTGCAGTGGCAGGATGGTCTCGAACGCGTAATCGCATACGCGAGCCGCACATTGTCACGGTCAGAGGCAAACTATTCCACCACCGGAAAAGAATGCCTGGCCGTTGTGTGGGCAGTGACCAAATTCCGCCCGTACTTATATGGCCGCCCTTTCAGGGTCGTTAGCGACCACCACTCGCTCTGTTGGCTGGCGAACCTCAAAGATCCCTCGGGACGGCTTGCACGCTGGAGCCTTCGACTTCAGGAATTCGATGTCACCATTGTCTATAAGTCTGGTAGGAAGCACAATGATGCCGACTGTTTGTCTCGTGCTCCTATCGAGGGCCTCCGAGCTGACCCCGACGACGATTTAGTTTTTCTTGGCGCCATCTCCACGTCCGTTCTGATTCAACACCAAAGAGACGACAGTGAGCTACGGCCCCTCATTGAGTATCTCGAAGGCAGCGCTAAGTCTCCCCCACTAATCTTCTCACGCGGACTGTCGTCGTTCTGTTTACGCGACTGCATCCTATATAAGAAAAGTTACAGCCCAACAGAAGATGTGTATCTGCTCGTCGTGCCTACGGCTCTTCGCGACGAAGTCCTGCAGGCGTGCCATGATGACCCATCTTCTGGTCACCTGGGGTTTTGTCAAACTTTGGCACGAATACGGCAAAAGTACTACTGGCCCAGGTTTGCTGCAGTTGTGAAGCATTACTTAAGAATTTGCCGCAAGTTCCAGCGTCGCAAGACGCCGCCGAGTGAGCCAGCCGGCCTACTACAGCCTATTGATCCGCCTCAGGTCCCCTTAAATCAAGTCGGCATGGACCGGCTCGGCCCATGTCGGTGTCCTCACTGGGTAACCGCTACATTGTGGTCGCCACCGACTACCTCAGCCGATACTGTGAAACTAAACTTCTTCCCCGTGGTACCGCTGACGGAATCGCAAACTTTTTTATCCAAAACATTGCGCTTCGTCATGATGCACCCACCCGAGTTTTAACTGACAGGGGAACAGCGTTCACCTCGGCCATTACGCAGGAGGTTATGCGCCTGAGCGACACCAGTCACCGCAAGACAACCGCTTACAACCCTCAAGCCAACGGCCTCACTGAACTGCTCAACAAGACGATCGCCGACATTATTTCCATGTATGTCGATGCGCACCACCATAACTGTGACGCCATACTATCTTACGTCACATTTGCCTATAATACTGCAGTCCAGGAAACGACACGCTTCACTCCTTTTCGTTTAGTACATGGTCGCGAAGCCACAACCATGCTGGATGCAGTGCTGCTTCCAGCTAGCACTACCTGCTCTGTTATGGGTGCTGCCCAATTCCTTCGTAACGCTGGGGCCGCCCGCCAACTAGCTAGAGAGCGCATCCGGCACCAGCAAGTTCTCGACGCTCGGCGCTATAACCTCCGCCACCGAAATGTGCGTTACCAGCCCGGCGAACAAACAAGTTTGGGTGTGGAGCCCAATCCGCATGCGTGGGCGCTCCGAAAAGCTTCTACGGCGATATTTTGGCCCCTACGAGGTGTTCCGCCAAGTCAGTGAGGTGAACTATGAAGTTGTCCCCCGGGGAACAGTCTGCTCCTCTAGACGGCCGACCTCCTAAGTCATCCATGTCGCACGGATGAAGCCGTACCACGCCCGCTAGCTATTCAGGCGTGTCTACACCAGCCGCCGGAACATTCGCCGTCCCTTGCTTTCCTGCTTCTTATTGTTGCGGCACCGAGTCGTTGCCCTTCAGAGAGGGGGAGTAATGCCACAGTACCAATGAATCCAGTGGCGCCATACTGCGGCCGAACTGTCTTAGATAGGACTTGCCGTGTCTTGCGCACTTTAGGGGCTAGAGGTTTTTATCTTCTTCGTCGCTCGAGCTCCTCGCTGTCTTGCACGCCCAGCACGTTTAATTAAAACCTGGTTTGAGTGCTTCGACTGTTTATCAATGACAATATGAAATACGAAGCGGTATAGTCTTTTTTCATTTAAAATGTGTCGTGGAGACAGGAGGAATTTTCCCGTCAACCTTTTCTATACATCATTTCTTTGAGTTGTTAAGACACTGTCTATCGTCAAGTTGATGAATGCACTTCAATACAGAAATAAAGTAACCCGATGTAATACAGAGCTCTAATAGATTTTCCATCATATTGTAAATACATTGCCTGCCGACCATACAACATGCTTCAAGTTTCATCTCCAGCTGGCGGCGTTACTTCGCCAATAGTGAAGATGAATGAAGTTGTTACGCGAAGAGCTATCAGTAATATTGGCAGCATCCTAGAGAATCTGCAGATCAGTGAGCACGCAAAGCCAGACGAGGAGCCTTAAATGTCACACTGAAATCCCACGAGTGAAAATAAGTTTTTCACCGGTACCGAGCATCAGGCAGGTTAGACTAATTGGGGAAATGACAAAAAAATATGCTGTCACAAAAAAAGAAGCAAAACCGCCAGAATATTTAATCCGTCGCCGCAGCGGTGGCCTAGTGGTCTGAGCATCCGCCTCGCATGCGGGAGGTGCGGGGTTCGATCCCCACTGCTGCCGGCTACCCACCTTTGATACAAAGGGTAGAATCTTTCCTCTGATTTGGTGCTGGGCTTATTCAGAGTTAAATGCCTGAGAAATGGGTCTTTGACCTCACCTTGAGTAGAAGAAAATACCTTTTTTCATGGTGCTCTTTGGCCACAAATGCCCTTGTGCGGTAAAAATCCATCATCATCATCATCATCATCAATAAGGCAGGCGCAACTTTCCGATGTATGATTTCAGTACCACACCTCATTTTCTCTCATCAGGAGGCAGGAAAAACCGCCCTCAAATACGGTAAAAATAAGGAATCGGAATGTTATTTTTAGGCCTCCCCTATGTTCTCAATTATCTTCCTCCTGCTCATCTGTGTATCGTTTCCGGACAGGCAGCCGGTGATGTTAGCGACGCCATGCATTGATGTCAACCTTCGACTCTTCTTGGACATTGATGGTTCCTTTCCACAGCAAAGCTCGGATATGTCTAGGAGAGCGCAGAACAGAAGTAAAATAAACTGCAACAGTTGTTCGTCACCAGCCTAGGATCGCTTTTCCGGCGGTTCGTGCGGACAGTAAACCGACAAGTGACAGGTGATCCGTCGAATGAAGACAAAGCTCGAAACGGGACACTTTGTTTTTCTTACGAATGATTGAGCACTTCGGATGACATGAGCTTTCTCTCTAGACGACCGCCTTAGCTCAGTATAGACGGGCGTAGTCCTTTGATGCTGCTCTTGGAACGGTGGCTCAATACAAACATGCTGAGTAATATTGCTTTTGGAAAAACAGAACGAGCTTTGTATAAGTCCTTGTACGAGGTTATTGTTACGATCTCCACGTATGTCTCTCATTGCGATCATACTTGTATGCCTCTCATACCTCTCCTACTCGTATGTCTTTCATACTCGCACGTATCTCATACCTCTGATTTTCATACGTGTCTCGTACTCCCTTCCTCGTTTCCATCCATTGGGCTCCCGTGGGTTTTCTGCAGATTTCATGGGATGTACTGGCCTGTTATTTGTTCCAGGACTCAGAGAAATTCACATATTAGTTTAGTGTTTGCACACATTTCAGAAACAGATTCTGTTTCACCCTAACAATCATGAATTATGAGATGAATGAAATATGTGCTTTTTGTCTGCAGCCACTCTTAATTATCCGCAGTTCGCTTGCAAATAATTTTAAGCATTCGTGCTAAGGACGTAAATTAATTGATGTATATGTGCGTACGATGCTTTTTGTTTTGTGAGGAAGAAAACTAAAAAGTTAACCACGATAGCTTCGGAAAGGCCTGGTTCTGGTCGCACTGCCTAAGTGGCACTAATAAGGTATTTGAGAAAAGCACACTATGAAAATAGTGAAAAGAAAACAAAGAACAAAACTTCAGTTTGTCGCAATATGACAAAAATTCTGTGCAGTGTGAGTCACCTTGAGCAGCAAAACCACAGTGCATTGTCATTGTGCAGAGCAGCAATTCAATTTTTATGGGTCCAAGATGTGCCGAGGAACTGCGGTCTGGCATTGAAGGACTCAAACTACAAGTGTAGCTAGCCTGTTGGAATGTTAATGGCAGAGATGCTACTTACACTAAAACTGGAATGTTTACGAGCTGGAAAGGCTAAAGAGCAAAATACAGGCATCGCCACCATCGGCCAGTTTTGCAACTAAACTGTGATGCATCAGCACAGCCTTTCGGATGTGGTTTCTATATGTTAGGCTGCTCTGCCATTCATTCTCAAGTGGTTTTCGCAGAGTCTTTTAGAGTGCATGCATCACGAGTTTAAATCTACTGATGGATGGTGCAATTTTCTCGGCAGTAAGTGAATGTTTTGCTGGCCATCAACTGCAATCATACCCACATTGAGCCATGGATTTAAGTCTTATTAAAAAAAATTGCTGATGGTCTAGCTCTGCTAGGGAAAGATGTACGTAGCGAAAGCGCGGAGACTTCTGCATCGGAAGAGTGCATTCACTAGGTGCGCCTTTATTCATGGTCAAAGCTTGAGCCATCGTGGCGTAGTGGTAGAGTCTTCGCCTCAAAGGCCAAAGGCCCTGGTTGGATTCCCGGCCTCGGCTCAGGCTTTTTGTTTTATTCAGTGAGTGTGCGGGGGGTTTCAGTGGCCCCCATATATGCTGCCTCCAAGTACGTTGGTTAGCGGTTAAGCGCAGGCTGTGTTAAGGCGCGTTTACACTCCAACGTAACGCGCGCGCTGCACGGCGACATCACGTCGGCCAAAACGAGACCCTCTATACTTCAGCTGCACTAGACCGCCGACGCGTTCGGTGGCTTCGGCGCACTCTGACCACACTGGCGGAGACTTGGAGCATGTGCCTATTTCGCGCCGAGTGCGCCAGCCACCGCCGGACCGGCCAGACCGGTTCGAAGAAACTGGCCTGCCACCACAGAATAGCAGTTTCTGCTTGTAGTCTCGTAGGCAAAAGCAGCGTATCTTGCCTTCCTCACCCACCCCACCTCCCACCTTTTAGTTTTGTATCATGTCGCACTATTTGAGGGCACGCTTCTGGAACTATAAGGGGTCATTTACTTTTGTTGCCGATAGTACGAAGTTCAGGTCCCGGCTACGTCGCGAGCAATATGGCCAGATGATTTTTAAGAATTTTAGCCTGCTAACCTCAGAAGCTTTCTGGTTGTGAATTCTTCCCAAGCATTGCATATAAGTAGTAAGTTGGAAAGTTTGGCGAGTGAATTTGATTCATGCTTTTCTCGTGTCTTGTTTGTTCATTTGGTCCTTGTTCTTTTCACGCCACCTTTCACCATGAATTCCCCTTAAGCACCAGCACTTAATGGGCAAAGCCAAAAAAATTCTGTCAACACATCCAAGAACGTGTACATATACGTGTATAACACATTGCTGGTAATGTGGAAATAATATAATAAATTAAAAGTATTATTTACAAAAGACAAACTGTGCCAGTGATTCCACTTCCAGCCTGATGGTTGCGATTTCATAGTTGCAAATGTTCCTTATTTTATTTTGGAGGCAAAAGCATGAATTCAGCGCTATAGCTCAAAAAAAAGGTTCAAGTGGTGTCTTACATTATGCATGTAAAACCACCGGTCAGGTGTAAATGTTCGCTAAAACTCACTTCAGGTGTCATGTTGGGTGTGCTCATAAGTGAACACCTTGCGCTCAGGGCTAAATACCGCTTGTAATCGCTAATACATTCTGCTAGTGTACTTCAATTGAAAAGGCTGTGGCTGGGTCTATCCTCGAGAATGTAACGTCTGGCACGATGCGAAAAAGCAAATGAAGGAGCACTGAGACCTCAAATGACTCCCTACATGCGCCGTTAAGTACATCGTAAAGAAAGCTAACATATGGCAAGCTGTTCCATTAATGATTTGGCCCCGGAAGCTGACTTCAACTAAAGCAACTTAACTACTGCAACTAAAGCTAAATAAAAGCTAGGACTGGGGAATGAAACATAATAAGCGCTCTGTAAGCCGCTAATCAGCAGTGGGATAAGAAATTCCTTTTACTTGCAACAATACCTGTCATCCGAGAAGGCCAGTCTGTCAGTCACCAATGAAGACGGTATGCAAAAGTTACACAGAAACCAACAGTTTGTACTAAGGAGAACAAGGCATTTCCTGCCTTTTTGAACCAAATTTCTATAAAAGTCAGATCTTCGGTAACAGTAAGCAAAGACACAGCTGCTAAACAAAGAAGCGCCCACCTAGGTAGTGCTGTACAATTCAGAATCCAACGTTTTGGTTAAATATACTTTGTTGAGTAACATGAACACTATTAGAGGAGAAAGTGAAAACAAAGAAAAGCATGCATCTGTTATCAGGCTCGCTACAGAAAAACAGGAGACGGAAGAGAATGGATGCGGAAACGAAAAAGTTAATAATGTACTGCGCGACGACGCAACACGATGAACAGATAAAAAAAATCCCATAAAAGTGAATTCAAAGTCAACAACAAAAGACGGTAAAATGCGCTAAACACTGCTATATCTGCCAAGTGATGACAATGACATACGCGACGCCTAAACACATTTAAATTATAAAAACCAGTAAGCGTAACAAAAACTGACGGCACACAAGTGGACACGGCAACAAGAAACAGTGTAGCTACAACCAGCACTACAATGGATTGGCCTTCAGAGCAAAACAAGATGCGCTTAGTCACATCAAGATGCAGTGCCATGCGAACTGAGGCAGCTTTTATGCGTTGCATATTGCAATCACTCAGTTCAGCTCTTGGGCGCGGCCGGGCAGCCACCAAACCACGTGACGTGACGTCACGACAGCCGGAGGAAATGCTGGGCTCCAACTCGCGCGGTCACGCGCGGCCGCAGCCACCACCTGTCCTGCTCCTCCCGCTAGAGGCGCTGCGCCGGCGCGTGACGTCACGGAGGAAAAGCTAGAACCCAACTCGGATGCAAGGGAAGTTAGGAACGCGGGTGGTTTGTGCTCCGCATGAGCTCCCGCGAACTTGATCGACAACGGAAGATATTGAAGGCGGAGGACTCTGAGACTTCAAGAGCCGTTTGCCGGAGCAACGAAGCTTCGAAGGGATACACGTTTTTGATGGTAGGCCCGTTTTCATGCTTTTATCGCCATCTCTGTGCGGCCTCGTAGGAGCCGAGCGCTAAGCCTAGCGTTCGACCAACCATCGCACCGTGGTCGGAGACTCCCCGACGCACGCAAGATACCGGAGCTGGCCGAGGTGGCAATTGATGAGAAGGCACGAGAGGAGGATTGCGTCGAGATGACGACGCCAGAAGATGAAGCGGCAAAGTCAGGTTTTCAAACCGGCTGGTTTAAACGAGAAGGCAAAAGGTATATGCCGGATGAAGATGGCGGCAACAGAAATGCGCAGCAGCAACCTAGCCTAGGAAAATTCAAGCCCAAACTAGGGAAGAAGCTGGCGGAGAAAGCGGTGGAAAAGAAAATAATAGACCTACCAAAAGGCGCTATAAAGCTGCTCCTCAGACCGAGCGGCGGCATAACAGCGACGTGGGGGAACGTGCAAGAATTTGAAGTTGCGAACGCACTGGCGCATGAAGCAGGGGTGGATCCGAAGGTGCTTATGAAGGAAGACGTGGTCTCGATAAACATGACACAACAAACCATCTTCGTTGCATCAGCAAGCGAGGACAGGGCTGTGAAGTACCAAGACGCCAAGAAACTGACAATCAGAGGGAAGACGGTGGAAGTAAACAACCATGCACCGATGCCGGACGGCGCGGGCAAGGGAGTCATACACGGAATTCCTATGAGCATGAGTATGGAGCTAATCAGGGAAACATTGGACTGTGACGCGAACCCGCCGATATTGGCCGTACGGAGACTCGGGGAATCCGGCTCCCTGCTGCTTCTTTTCGAGGGAAGCGAGGTGCCTTGGCGGGTGAAGTGTCTGGGATCTTTCAAGAAATGCTGGTTGTACAAGAAGAAGCTAGAAGTGGGCGTGACATGCGGCCTACTGGGACACAGAGCTGATGTATGCCCAGACCCGACAAAACTGAAGTGCCGAGGCTGCGGCAAGGATAATCCGGAGCAGGGACACACGTGCGTCCCCGTATGCCAGCTGTGCGGGGGAGCCCACATGCTGGGCGACAGCAAGTGTAGGAAGATGTATAGGAAGCCGTTCGTGGCGACGAAAGACGCAACTAGACGAGAAGATGGGAAAGACGGAGCAGCGCAGGCCAAGGACGCGCCCAAGGGAAGGTCCAGATCCGGGACGCCCTCGAGATCCGAGTCCGGGGCGAGACTCACGGACAAGAAGGAGTTCCCGAGCCTGCCGTCCAGGGAGTACCCGAGACTACCCAATACGGGGCCCGAGAAAGCGGTAAGCTTCGCGAGCAAGGTCACCCAGGCTAACCCAGAACCAGTAGCGCTGAGGAAGGAAAATGCAGACTTGAAAGCGAAGATAGGGAAACAAGAGGCAGAAATAAAGAGGCAAGGAACGGAAATTGCGGAGCTGAGGAAAATGATAGCAGAATTAGTAAACAATAAGCCGGCGTCGGTGGCGCCTCCCAGGCAAGCGGCAGCACAAAAATTGCCGGCGGCGAAACCGGAGATAGAAGAAGCAGACGAGAAAATGGATACGGAGGTGGTTAGACCCACTTCGATAAAGCGAAAGGCGGCCGAGACCGACCCCCTTGTGACGCTGGAGAGGAAGCTAACGAGTAAATTTGGAAGCAAAATTGATAGGCTGGAAACGCAGATGCAGGAAGTGAATGTAAGGTTAAACGCTCTAGGGGACATTAAGGGTTCAATGGACAAGATCCTAGCGGCATTAAACGGCCTCACTGAGAGGATGGCGAATATGGAGAGTGTAGTTTTTGCCAAAAATGGACAGGAATCAATGTAAGAAAGAGAACGCCACCATTTGGCAATGGAATTGCCGAGGGTACCGACGGAAGCGAGCGCTATTACAGCAGCACGTGCAACATGTAGAAGACAAACCAATTGCTATAGCGCTGCAGGAAACTGCGGGAAATCAGGTAAAACTGGCCGGATACCAAAGTTTCTATAGCGATAGGCGTGAAAAATGCAGAGTGGCTACGCTGGTGAAAAGGAATATAGCAACCCTACAGCACGAAGTGAGAACGGGGGACATAGAAGCGGTATTGCTAGAAATGATTACGGGACGCAAGAGAGCAAAAAGCATATTTCTGCTTAACATCTATAGCAACCCGAAGCAGAAGAAAATGAAATTTGGAACGATATTTAGAAAAGCCGTCAAACTGGCCGGCCAGAGCCCGTTGGTGATCGTGGGGGACTTTAACGCGGCACACCAGGAATGGGGGTACGCGAGGCAAGATCCGAAGGGCAGACATCTCCTTGAGGAGTCCCAAAATCTCGGACTTACCTTGCATACCGACCCATGTGCGCCCACTAGAGTAGGTAGCAGTGTAAGTAGAGACACCGCGCCGGACCTCACCTTCAGTAAAAATGCAGGCAGGGTAGAATGGGCAAACACCAGAGAAAATCTGGGTAGTGACCACTTCATCGTAGCTACGAAGCTGGGAGAAGGAGTCAAGCTACGAAAACTCAAACAGGCGAGAATAGTGGAGTGGGACAAATTCCGGGAGATTCGCAGAAGCCACAAAGCTAAGGAAATTGGAGACATAGGAGACTGGGCAAAACAGCTGAGGGAAGATGCCAGGGACGCGGAAGCAGTAGCCGAAGGGGAGGATGCACCGGAGATAATGGATAGCAAGCTAATGAGCATGTGGAAGGCGAAGGAAAGGCTCGAGAAGAAACTTAAGTCTCAAAAATGGAACAGAAATCTAAGGCGTTCGTTAGCCAGACACACCAAGGAAATGGAAACGTATGCTATTAAACTAAACGAGCAAAATTGGTACGGCAGGTGCGACGAAATGGAAAGGGGCATGAGCCTAGCAAAGACGTGGAATATATTGAGGCATCTCCTCGACCCGGGAAAATCTAAACAGGCAGCGAGCGCTAACCAAGTGAAAGCGAGACACGCTTTCCAGGGGACGGACAAACAGCTGATGGACAGGCTCAGGGACATTTACATAGGGGACGCGACAGAAGTACGACAGGCAGAATATGGAGGAGCGGAAAATGAAGATCTAGACGCGGACATTACGGTAGCGGAGATCAGAGCAGCTATCGCTAAGCTAAAAACTCGCTCGGCCCCTGGCCCGGATAAAATATCCAATGTCAAGCTCAGGAATCTAGACGGCGACTCGATAGATGCAATTGCGCGGTACATGAACAAAGTATGGACGGAAGGTAAATTGCCAGAGGAATGGAAGCAGGCAGAGGTTGTTCTCATCCCCAAGCCGGGAAAAGAACCAAACTTGGAAACCCTAAGACTGATCTCGCTAACGTCGTGCGTGGGGAAACTCATGGAGCACGTAGTGCAAACGATGTTAACGAGATACATGGAAGATGGAAACATATGGCCGCACGAGATGGTGGGCTTTAGACCTAAGCTCAGCACGCAGGATGTAATGCTCGGACTCAAACATGGCATTGTAGACAAGAAAGGTTTAGATGCCAAGGTGATCCTAGGTCTTGACCTCACGAAGGCCTTCGACAACGTCCGACACGAGGCGGTGCTCAGAGGTCTGGAGGAGGTAAACGTGGGCAAGAGAACATACGAGTACATCAAGGACTTTCTACAAGGGAGGAAGGCGGTGATTAAATTCCACGACGCAGAGTCGCCCAGCATAAGGCTGGGCAGCAAAGGTACCCCGCAAGGCGCCGTACTGTCCCCCTTCTTATTCAACATAGCGATGAGAGGTCTCCCGGCCATGCTGAACAAGATCCCTGATCTAAAATTCAGCATGTACGCGGACGACATAAACATGTGGATGAATAACGGAAGCGACGCGGAAATTGAGTGGAGTCTGCAAAGGGCAGCAGACGTAGTGGTGAAGTACGCGGCCGAAAGAGGCCTGGCGTGCTCACCGCAGAAGTCGGAGCTCTTCGTGTACAATAGCGACAGCAGGAACAAAAGAGACGTAGAAATTAAAGTGATGGTGGGAGGCCTGGAGGTGTCCAGGGTCGAGGAAATGAGGATCCTAGGCATATTTATCAACAAGAAAGGCAACAACACCAATACCATAAAGAAATTAGCCACATATGCAGACCAAGTGGTAGGCATATTCAGGAGGGTAGCGGTAAAAGGGCGAGGACTAAAAGAAAGGAATCTTGTGAGAATGTCGCAGGCGTACGTAATAAGTCGGATCTGCTACGCGACGCCGTACCTAAACATGAACAAGGCAGGAATAGAGAAGGTAGACAGAATATTGAGGAAATGCGCCAAGCGCGCTCTGGGACTCCCGACATCTACGTCGACGGAGCGGCTTGAAAAAATGGGGGTACACAACAGATAGGTTGAGCTGGCAGAGGGGGTGAGAATATCCCAACTAGAACGGCTCGGCCAGTCTGAAACGGGCAGGACAATACTCGAATGGGTAGGAATCCGGCCAGAAAGTAGCACGCACAAGATGGTAAACATCCCGGCAGGAATCAGGGCCAAGATATGCGTCCCACCTATGCCGCGGAACATGCACCCCGTGTATAACAAGGAAAGGCGAGAACATAGGGCTAAGGCCTACGAGAGGAAGCTGAAGGAGCGACCGGCAGACCAGGTGGCGTACGTAGACGCGGCCTGCGAACAGCACGGGGCGGCTGTATCCGCTGTGGTCGACGGGGCAGGAGTACCAACGGTAGTGGCTTCGAGCCGCACAAGAGATGCCAATGCGGCGGAAGAGTTGGCGATAGCGCTCGCTTGCGTCGGTACCAAGGCCACGACGATTTTAAGTGACAGCAAAACTGCAGTAAGAAACTTCGCGAAAGGAAGAATCTCGGAAGAGGCCAAACACGTCCTCGAGGCGAGGCCGATAGAACGTAACATAGAGATAATATGGATCCCAGCGCATGAGTCTATTGCAGGAAATGAGGCTGCACACGAGCTTGCCCGAGCTCTCTATCACCGGGCGGCCGCAGAGTAGCCCTCTCGCATAGACATGAAAGATGGCCTAATTTCATACCACGAGATCACGGAACATTATAAGCTGAGCAGGAGGGTCTATCCGCCGCCCGACCGTTCCCTCGCAACAGAGGAGGCAATTGCGTGGAGAAGATTGCAAGGGGGGAATCATATAAGCCCCTTCTGGGTATACATCACAATCTCCAAAGAGGAGAAAGACCAATATTGTATAACGTGCGGGGAGAGGGGCACTCTCGACCATGTCATATGGGAATGTGCTGGAAGCCCGGGCGCCGAGCAAAAGATAGAAGATAGAGAAGCCTGGGAGACCTTGCTGCGGAGCGAGGACCCCGCTAAGCAGCGACAAGCCATCCGCCTGGCGGCTGAGGCCGTGAAGCGACAATGTGTCTTCACCAGACCTTAGTTTGTGAGGCTCCTAAGTAGGACTCCCTTAGGCCTGCGTGCCGGGGGGTCCAAAAAGGAGTTTCATTTCGGTGGAAATAAACGTTTCGATGATGATGATGATGAGACCCCAACTCGCGCGGTCGCGCGCGGCCGCAGCCACCATCTGACTCCCGCTCCTCCCGCTAGGGGCGCTGCGCCGGCGAGTGACGTCATGGAGGAAAAGCTGAGCCCCAACTGGCGCGGTCGCGCGCGGCCGCAGCCACCACCTGACTCCCGCTCCTCCCGCTAGGGGTGCTGCGCTATGATTGACGTCACGGCATGTGTATAAAAGAGCTGCGCTTCTTCGCCGGGACAGTCTTATACCCCTGTCACACGGGCATTTCGAGGGCCCTCGAACTGATAGTCTATCGACTCAAAGGCGATCGAGCGCTGCTACACGGGCAGTTTCAATGGCAATCGAGTTAATAGCCTATCGAGTCAACGGTGCAGCACGGAACTCCATCGAGACATGCAACGCATTCTTGGCTTAACCAAGCTAAGCCTGGCCATTTTTTAGTGGGTCAAAAGATTTTGCATGTTGCAAGTGAAGTCAATTCCCTATTTATCGCTATGTCATTTTTACTGTGTCCATTGCTGCTAGCTGCATTAGAAAAAAGAGGTCACGTTTATGCATGTTTTTTTTTCCAGTTTGATGTTTTGTTTGCTCTTTCCTATTTCTTAACATGCGCAATACAAACCCTATATTTTACCAAACTGATTATGAAGACAGCTGTGAGTGCAGCATATATACAAGTCTTATATGCAATTTTTACTTATTAATTTATTTATTGAAAATACTTAAATCGCCAGAAGGCATTATTGTATGGGAATTTACTACACTGGGGTTACACAATGGCGGAAAGTTCGGCATAATGCATATGAATACATCTGTTAAAACGACGAGCACTATAAGATCAAAATTACTGAAAAACATACGCAATGTAGAACAATAAAAAGGAAATATATATGAACAGCGCACAAAGTAGTATGGGCTAAAAATATGAAAAAACTTGTTATCGTTCTTTTCTGGTTCACACCAACAGTTAGCATCCCAAAGGGCTGAGTCAACCAAGTGACTACGATCTTCTAATTTCGCACATGGGTATTAGAGTAAATATCCCACTGAAGTCACAAGTGTCACCACAAGAAGAGCGAAACGGCAAAAAGGGTCCCAAAACTGACCAAGTAAATATTTTTTGCAGAGCAAATAGAGCGAGGAAATTATGAGTAGTAATCTTGCACCATTTTTCATTTATAACTTTCAACACTTTTGTGTGATTATGCAGTAGTTTGCAGGGCACATTGCCTATTTAGCACAGAGATGCAGTAGTTTGCAGGGCACATTGCCTATTTAGCACAGAGATTTAGGGACAGTAGCATATTTCCACTACAGTGAGAGGCCATAGTAGCCTGAATAAAATATTTGCTTCCTTGAACGAATGCTGTCAGCGAAGAGAATCCGAGTAAGGCTGTTAGTTTAATTACTCTTACACCTCTGAGCCGATTTCATAGCTGTATTATAACGCTTCTGTTTTTTTTTGCCCCTGATGTGTAATAATACGCCTTTGGTGGAAGATCTCTCAGGAGTGCCATCTGACAATGGCATCACAGTAGAAGGATAACATGGCTCTGCTTCTGCTATAATTCTATGTGAGGTGCCCATGTGAGACGGGTATCAGAGTGGAGGGATAACAGGGTTGTCCTCCTGGTGTCATATCGTCTTGAAACGCTGCCATGTATGCGGCCACTTCATACTGTCCTTCAGGGTGGCAGTATTGCATGCCAACATATTGAGAAAAAATGCACATATATATTTCGAACACGGGCGTGGGTGGCAAAAATATGCCATCGATGTTCTGGTTTGAAGCAGACAGTGCTACACACTGACCTCAACTCATAAATCTAAGAAAGCAAACTTTCGAAAGCTTACTATATACATAAGCCTCGCAATACACGCTGAACGGGCACAGATAGAGAAGAACAGCCACACATCTGGGCTGCAGATACACCTTCTCTGATGACGTCTCTTTGAAGGCCTGTTCACTACTGAACAGCGGGTGCTTCACCTGCAAAATATCATAATTTTTATCTGTGCGTGTAAAAACGTATGCAGGGGATAATTGATATGCGCTCTGTGAGGTCAAAGAAAACTGTACGTGACTTACAGCGGCTCTACGAGTAGGTGCAAGTGCGTATGCGAGGCTTGAAGGCGTTACGTGTCGGCGACGACAGTTACAACACCATGCTGTTTCCCGTCCTGCTTCGTGTGATTAAAAGGGAGCTCGTACTCTGCTACGAACGCGCGCATGCGGAGGGCCAACATGCACTGAGTACAACGTCGTCTACATCGCCAGACGGCCGCGCTCTGTCAGCGACATCCTCAGGAATAGCGACAGCCAACCGGACGCCACTCAACTCTCTACTTCGATTTTCCTGACTAAAGTTGGAGGACCATGAGAAAGCATTCGATCATCGACCTGACACTGCACGCACTAAGGCAACGTTTCATTTTCACGGGGAGAAGGAGAAATCAAGAGGGAGCAATTGACCCTCCCAGGCTGCAGCTTTGCATGGCTCAGAATCAAACATCCCGTGCCTAACCGGCAGATCAAGCAATCACGGAGGAGAAGAAAGTAATTTAAAGTTGGGTATAAAAGAGAAGAAATCACTTTTAACGTAAAAAAACAGGTGCCTTCGGTGCATCATCCAAGGGAATTCCCTAGAATTGCGGAGTGAAAGTGGACAGCAAAAATGCAAACGAAGCCATGCGACCTCGTTGTGCAAAACGCCTTCATTAACTCATCGAAAGGAGAGTGAACTACCTAAAGAGCTGGAAAAGTAATCCTGCATTCTTTTGAAGCCGACCAGAATCCCATCAAACACACTGTGTTAATGCTGGAAGTGACCGCTTGGAACAAATGCACAGAGGCCACAGGTATATCTGAAAAATATTATTTGACAGTGGAAGCCAAAAAAAGTCTGACTTCCGAAAAGACCTCGCGACGGCTCTGTTTTCGACTGGTAGGCACCGAGATAATAAAAATTGGAATTTTTGGACGAGAAGAGAAGCAGCGCACGTCCCATTGCGTCGAAGTCTATTCTGAAAGGATAACCCTAAAACAGAATATGAACTTGAAGCCTTCGAAACGCCTTCTAATGTGATCAAGCCATCATATGTCCCGACGAGCAGACCAGGAAGACTGCGCGAGCTCACATCGTAATCGGGTGAAGAATTTCACCATCGCAACACTTCAGTTATCAACGTCATTGCCGATTCTGACGACTTCTGCAAATTTCTAACTGGCAATGCGGAAAAATTGCACGCTCAGCTAACGGTGTTCGATCGACTTTTTGTCGGGTCAGTGGAAAGCAAAACTTAATTTTCCTTCCAGGAAGCGACTTGCCGTCATGGAGTCGTGTTAAGAGCGACTTGTGCAAATGAATCAGTTAAGCCTATTTTAAGCTCTTTTGGGAGCTAGAAGGCAGTGAAATTTCGGAACTAGTATTTTGTTGTAACTTTGGGTTGCTGCCGCTATTTGCTGCACTAATTGTCAATTCTATGAATTGATGCCAATCTTGACAACTGAACTCATTGAATTCATTTAGAGTTAAGTACAGCTTATTAATAGCGGACAATTGAACATCTCTGGGAACGCTCGATCAGCCAGCGGAGCTAGCTGCTAATCGTTCGGCGCTCGGAGTACAACTACAACTGTCCAAATGAGTTCCAGAGCCCTTACAACTGCTGCACATTTGGGACGCGTCAGCGCCCGAACTCACCAAGATAATTTCTGTTGATCTGTCTTCGGCTTTGGGTGGGCCAGCAAGGCTCTCAACTAATTTCCTCTGTAGACCAGGGCGGAAGCCTGCAAACGCCCCCCGGCGCTCTCAGTGGAAGGCAAGGCCAGAAGCCCATCTGAAGCGGCGGAAGGCGACAAATGGCACACAGGTTGACAAATAGCAAAAAGAAGCACCTGTGGATAGTAGGGTGAGCCCGTCCTTGTCAGTCCGGTTGGAAAGTCGCACCACATTTTCTGTAAGGTGAAGTACCTGCAATGCCTTGCACTTACTGGTAATTATTCGTATTGCTGGTATTTCGCGCAGGCACGAGAAAATCTCTGAACAGACAAAAGTTTAAACACATAACACCAGTTGCTCCCACTAGACATCACGATAAGCGCTGCATGGCTTAAAGTTGCTCAAAAATATTTGATTTGAAAAGGATGTTTAAAATGTTACAAAGCGCTCCTTTTTACAACCTAGTTCTTTGTCGAGATCCAGCAATGATTTGTTCATTACTACCGCCTGCCACTGAAACCACTTTACAACTGCATGGCTATGTTAACAAGGTTACACTGACCACCAAGCAGTCAGTTTCCTCTTTGGTGAAGCTGCATCACTCTTCCCTTTACGCGAATACGTGTCCATACAGCCAGTTGATAACTCTCGAGCTCGTAACACACCGCTGCGAGGCGATTCCATCGACTGTCCATGTTTGTGGGAACAAAAGTGAAGGAAATGTGTTTTGTCTCATGATAAGATTTCAAAAGGTTCGTTGAATTAAATGTGCGTTTATTTAGGAAAAATATTTTTTTACTTGGCTCGTGCGTAAAAATGGCAAAAGCTTTTCTCTAGCCATGTAAAGCCTAAATAGATTTTCATTACTGGAGAGAGAAGCTTTTGTTGCATAATTCTTATAGCAACTCGCACACAGTAATAACGATAAGTGTACAGCATAACTGGCAAGGGGTAGCTCAAAATAAGTTCAAAGGGTGCAGTCCTAGCAACTCCTGTCTTAATATTAATTCATATTTCCAGCATAGTATGCTTGTATAGACGAATGAATGGTGGCTTTGTAAAATACACAGTTGAATGACATCTGTTAATTCGATCACGAAGTCCGTATTTCCATAAAACCAAGCGTGTGCTGCTGCGCAAGATTGCGTACTTGAACCTGGGAAATGCCTTCAGGAAGCCGTGCTTATACCATGTGTTACAAGGTATTAATTGAAGTTTGCACATATTTCGGTCAATTGCTTGCTACACTTTGACGTGCAGCGTGCGTTGTGCTATGGGAAACTGTCATGCTCGAGCAATCCGTTGTGCCTGACTTCTCCCTGCCATGCACCTCAGCTATTCATATACAGGGTAAAACTTAATGATATACGGTTGGTATGTAAATTTTGAGAGCATAAAGAAAATTGTTCAGGTTTCGATTGTCCGAGTTTGAACATACTCTAGCGAAAAATTATATATATTCTGTATTTTTCTACAATTACAAAATATCACAGATTTAAAAGGTATATTTCTTATTTCTGAATACATTATAATGTTATAATGTACTTTTCTTCAGTCAAAAAAAGTTGAGGGATTTATTATTTGCCTTCCGGTCATTTTTTTTAATTTGTTCTCCTTCCATGGGCGCTTGGTATTGGATTCATTTTCATAAGCAGTAGATGTAGTGTGAGGCTTACATAACGGCGTCAAGACTGTTTAAATGGTAATTATCCGCAGCCTCAACTATTGGATGAAACACCATCAGCTTTCTCTGGATTTCAATGTATCGTAGTCCAAGTTTTCAAGAGCTATAGGAGCGGTTTTTCGATCTTTTCGATACACACGCAACAACCACTAACCAAGTTGTCGAGAAAAACATTGTTTGCGCAAGCCTAAAAAACTGTAGACTGAGTGTTGCCGACATTTCTCAAGATTTCGTTCTGTCATCGGGCTCTACAGTAACTTTATGAACTGAGAGACGTCATGTGCAATGCTCACATTAATTAGACAAAATTTATTAGACTAATCGAAGCTCTTGTCGTGTGGGAATGATGAGATTCGGTGTATACGTCGCCTCAAACCAAATTTATATGAACCCTGTTAAAAACTCGCCAAGTTAAACCTCAGAGGCTGGAACGTACTGGCATATTGCTCATTACCCGCTCGCGGAGTTTGACGTTTTAGCTGAATTCAAGGTTCAAGGTATTTTGATAGAGGAGGTTGCTCAGGGTATTCATGGAAAGTTTTGCTTCCACAGGCATGAAAGAGTCTGGGATTCGGATATGTATTTCATCACAATAACGACCCAAAGCGCTCTCCTACGCTTGAGAAAAATTAGACGGAGGCGAGGACGGTAGACGTTATTGAGTGTTCAAGCCAGCCTATTGGGAATATTTCATTTGAATATATTGGACATTCACTGACAACTCCATGCTTCGGCAGAGTCAAGCAATGATCGCCTGAAAGGGCGTGCGTGGGAAGTAAGGATACATTACACGATTGTGAAAGCGCACTGTGTAAATTGTTTTCACATTTTTTGTAATAAGTTGCCTTCAATTAAATTCCCTCACTACATTGCTTCGTCTAA
Organism: Amblyomma americanum; assembly: GCF_052857255.1. Lineage (NCBI taxonomy): Eukaryota > Metazoa > Arthropoda > Arachnida > Ixodida > Ixodidae > Amblyomma > Amblyomma americanum. Next base: position 93,934,640 of record NC_135501.1, read on the forward strand.
CGTCAAATTAACTCTATGCAGACGATTAAATTTAATCGGAGGCAGCAGCTGTATCACCTTCATAAACGTTGACTCAAGAACATAGCTTTTGTAGAGCAGCGATGAGTTCATATCTAGGGCACTTACGACACCACAGTCTCACAGCCTTGGTGGCGGTTCGTACAATTGAATAAAGTGAATTTTGTTCCATTCTCTGGTGCTGCAGCAGCAAAATATTCTGCTTTTCGACCAGCGCTTCGATTCAGACGTGGTTCATGGAGTCCTTTAGTTTGCCGGATGCTTCTTCAATAACTCCGCGGTGCATGCGTGCTGTGACGGTGCAATCTTGCTGCCAAATTGAGGGAACAAGGCGGTGCCGTGGGCAACTGCAGGAAGAAATGTTAGCATGCCAAGCCATCCCTGACTTGCACACATGAAATAATTTTCCTGTCGTCATCTTTCAATTATTTTGCCTGATAATGCCGTTTCATTCTTCGGTCAGTTTCCGTGCGAATTTTTGCCAGCTTGCAGGCGTGGCGGACGTGACGCGATTGACACACACTTGGCCTTTGGTTTCAAATGTGTGTTGTAAAGTGGACATTTACATTGCACAGCAAACCAACGCAAATATGATTATTGCCCGATACATGAATGTCATTTATTCGGAGAAAACTAACGATACGCACAAATTAACAATTATTGCTGGTGTCAGCGATACATTTCCATCGTTTTTATACGAACATGTAACACATAAATGCAGGTTAATGACAAAAAACGAAGAGAAATGCAGCAGAGTCATATACAAATAATGGAAAAACAAGAAACATCAATGCAGTACACATGTAAATGCTCAAGTAATAACATAAAAATTCTAAAGTGTATTTCATGCTGGTATTTTGCGCAAAGATGAGAACTGAACACGGGAAGCATCACAGCTATGAGCAGATAAGAGCTCCGAATCTAACTATGCAATGATGTACGGTGGAGCAATTGGCGGCAGATAAAGCAAGGCTAACCCCACCTGTAACATTCCACACCTAAACCCAACTATGCAATGATGTGACCAGGATCAAAGCGGAATAGAACGCTTCATTTGATGAGACAGCCATCAGAACGGCTGCAAATGGTTTCATTGACGAGTGGTTTTTGGAAAAAAGGAGTTGCTGTATTCTACCATCTTACATTTATATTCATAAACCTTTTGGTCATGATCAAGGCGGGCGGATACGTAGTATGGATTGAAGGTATATGTTTTTCTTGGAATTCCAATATAGAAGTAGTGTATATTATGTAAAAATGTGAGCCTTAGCTTAGCTCTCCGGTGTTCTAATCATTCCCGAGCTAGAACCTTTTTAGCTATTATCACACTAAAGTTACAACATTTAAATGATTCTCTAAGCACGCAACGAGCCGCCAAGCACTGCCTTTTCTCAAGTTTTTCTTTATCAGCTATGGTAGGCAGGTGCCACACAGTCCAAGCGTACTCTAGTGTTGATCGTACGTATGTTTTTCAAAGCTCTCGGATGGCTTGCGGAAAGGAACCCATATTTCGACAGAGGAATCCTAAACTTTTGGAGGCCTTAAAAACTGTATAAATGACATGGCGATGGCAGTAGAGCGACGGCATGAAATAAGTTCCTGAATTTAAGTATTCTTGGACTATTTTAAGACATGTATTATTTTTTGTGCATGTTTATATACTTGTCTCGCTTGTTTCGTTGAAAACACTATGGAAACTGTTTCATCTAAGTTAAGCTACGTTTCACACAGCACACAGAGATAGTGTTAAGGTGATATTAAAGCGCATTTTTGTCGCTGCTAAATGTCATATTTTTGTATTTCTTTTATTGCCTACTTTAATAATATATTTTAGATGCTCTGGTCTTAACTCTTTTGATCTCATCTACATAAATACGTATAATCTCGCTCGGGTTATCCCCATTCAACAATGAGTGTATTTATCCCGCCCTTTTTTATGATTGAATATTACGGCTTTGTAATTTATTAAGTGAACTGAGTTTTTCTCGGTCGCTTTTCTTCTTCTACTCCAATATGCAAGGCATTATTACTGAAGTTTTAGGAGAAATCGCCTAAATGCAGCGCTTATAGATGTTTCCAAGCTTCATCCTTTAAGTTCCGCAGTATTCATTTTTTCTAAAAGCTCTCTAAGACTCCAAGTTTAAGTCACTAGTACATATTTGGTTTCGACTAATTCAGGATTTTTGCGCGTTAAAGAATTTTCTCATAGAAGCGGTTTTGATCAGCAATCAGCGTATTGTGCGTTCTAGTCTGTCAACCATTTACTTTAAGATGACGCCAGTAAAAAAAGGTGACTCTAAAAATTCTCTTGTTTTGTCTACCGTAGAAACAATGCGGAATACTATTTGGCGAGAAATATAAATGGGGCCTGACTGAACAGTATTCCGCCTTGAAAACATGAACCAGCTAGCCGTCGGACTAACGTTACATAAAAAAGATATCTCTCTAATTCGATGTCCTATTCCACTGTAAAAGAAGCGTTACGCTAGTCGGTCATATGTACTTGAACTGCGGGCATGAGTTGGAATCACGCTTGAGGCAGAAATTCAAGCGTCTGTGTACCTGTGCGACATAGCGCAGCCGTACTTTATCGCCAGTGGAATGGTGGAGCAGGTATGGGCACATACTGAGTAGCCTCGCCAAGATTTCAAGAATAACGCAATAATAACATTATAATTATGTCCAGTAGCACGCTGGCTGTGAAGCTAACAATTACGCAGCCTGCCAACCGTAGGAGGTGGCAGGCGGCGTATAGGGGGAGTTCCCGCTTTCCATCTACCACCGGCTATACCACCGGCGAGAACAAAACGTTGCCTGTAATGACGCAGCGATGGTAACGACACATCTGCTACAATGAAGCACCAGTGACCATGACACATTGGTTTGATGAAACTTCGACGACATGAACTTGGTAAGGACACTTGGGTGAGAACTGAAAAGTTACAGATGTATATACATTCCAATCAAGGCGAAAGAACGGATGTGTGCTACTTTGAAGACAACGATGGGTGGGCAGTGCCGCGAGACCGAGCGCTCACGCTTCAAGGATATACAGTCAGCAAGAGACAATTTCGACTACGCCAGAACCATCGAATTAGTGCCACGCATAAGGCGATAAATGGGCTGTCCCGGGGGACGGGGCGCACGCGCTTCTTGGACTGAACCCTGCCGAACAACTCAGCCCCCGTCGTGGGTATGTGCCATGTCACTAAGGCAACAAAAACAACAGCATATATTCGTGGTTTTAGGGCGTACATTCGGCAAGAGACAGCCTTGTTACGGTGTGAACCCCTGGATTAGTGCTTTCGCGCTAATATTGATTGGATTGTAGAGGGGATAGTGGCTCAGTGAATTTGCAAACAGCGGTCATGGTGGTGGCGGTAAAGTTTGTGGTGCAGAGTGCAGAACAATAGGAAAAATAAAAAAAGGTAGAGTAGAATGCTCCCAGCTTTCCTCCCGCATCAATACAAATAACCACCGCTCCTCAGTTTTTCCTGTGTACGGCGCTGATGGCTACTCAGAAGAGCCAAGACGCGTCCCTCACAGCCATCAATGTCCTTTAATTATCAACATCTTATCTTCAAAAATAGACAGAAATTAGAAATATTAGTTTCTTTTCGTTTTATTCATTACAAGAGCAAGCGCCAGTTTGCAGCAACGCAAGTGACAAGTACGGCTGATTTGCCCTTCTAAAAAACCCAATTTTTTATTTTAGTTTTACATTGCCAAATTCAATTAGATGAACTGCCGCTGTAAAGATAAATGTTTATTGGCTTGACAGAAATGAAGCGAGGAAAAAAATGTTTAGTTAAGAACGCAGAAACGCATCGAAGACACACTTTTACGCAGTTCATTCCTACTCTTTTATCTTTAAGCTCCATTTCCTTTCTCTGCTCCTGCAGTAGGCACACAGACCAAAAGAACCGGGATTCTAGCAACAGCTGCATTGATCGTTTACGTTGTGAAATTGATGCGAACGTCGTTTTTTCACTTTTTCAACCAACCACAAGGCGTGCATGGCAGTCTGCTGAACGATGAAGCCGTCGGCCAGCATGACTCTGCGGTTTTCGCACTGAACGCACACATATTCCTTTTATTCCTCTCTGCAGCGAGGTTGTCTAAGAACGCAACGTCTACGACGACAAGGCTTTCTACACACTACAAACGTCCTATTTTTCGGTGCAGTATTATCGATCAGTTTTCATTGTGCAGCTTATCCTTCATTTACATACTGCCACAAGCATGGGTATCGAGTATTAAGGGTGATCGATAGCTCCAGCTTAGATTGGACTTCTCACCCAGTGAGTGATAAATTTGGGCGTGTTTTCGATGGGAGAACAGAAGGGCAGAGCACTTTCAGCGTAAACATGACCTTGACAACGATTATGAAAAGAACTGCGAAAAAACTTGTTTATAATACCGCTCCAAAGGAACATATTTTGCTGCTATTTATCCATTGATTTCTTTATGCCCGGAAACGAGCGGCGGGGGGAGTTTTAGAGGAAGAAGAAAAGGAAAGCTGAATGTACACTAAAATGACAGGATGAAGCGTACAGAAAAAAATATGCAGTTTGAAGTATCAACACAAACAAATTAATTGCGAAATACTGGTATGTTAATATGCAAGCCCTAAAAAGAAAAAAATTATACAGCAGTTTGAGCAATGGCGGTAATACACTGCAACCTTTATGCAATGTCGTGGTAAATGTAAGCGAAGGTCAGTTGTGTGATAAATGTCCACTAGCACAGCATTTTTAGCATTGCCATCGAGGGACCATTTTAGTGCAGCCTTTGCGCGCCCATCACTGCTAACCCGAGTCAACAGCACACAGGTGCCAGTGAATTGGGTCATAAAACTGCATTTTTTAACTTTTAATTCAGTTTATTGTTTTTTTAAACAACAGATCCTTTGGCGCAGTCTAGAAAGCTATATGCGCGAGAAAAAATTATTGTTGCCCAGTGTAGCGCAAAAAGGTGAAACGTATATAAAACTGGGGGGGGGGGGGGGGCGCGTACTCGCCCTAGAAACCGTGGAGAGAGAATACTTTTCCGGTTGCTTTCTGCTTTACAGAGTTATCTGCTCAGCAAGTAGCCAACTCACGTAATGATCCTCTAATTTAACGGACTAGTAAAATTGCAATGACAAACTGCAGTCGGATACACACCAATAAAAAAGCTGTTTTCCCCGTCATTCAGTGGCGTCGGACGATTCTAAAGAACCGGTTAGCGTGAGTATCATGGCAATGCAGGGAGAGAATTATCCCCAACAATGAATTGAAGTGAACTATCCCCTTTTTTATGCCGATACCTAAATTGTCGTGCTAGCAGGGTCATGTGAATCAGTCGACGCCGTTGGTTGGAAGGGAGTCCTTTGTACTGGAAAAGCCGCTTATTTTTTTTTTACTTGTATCCGCCTATAGCCTGAAAAATGCACCAAGTGGCCTGCCATATTGCATTCGGAAAATGCATGAATTTTTGAGAATTGGAGCAAATGGTCCCGGAAAGACTCTCATCTTCATCATCCGCCACCAGCATCGTCATCACCATGAATTAAACAGCGCGCACAACAGGCTGAAGACAATGTTATCTAAGCCATATTCCTGGTTTAATCCGCCGATCTCACTTTCTCACACCTCCTCGTGCGTTAGTGCTCCTGGTTCCCACAGACTCTATTGATTATCGGTTCCCTGCTTCTCTGCCTCGTTCTTATCGATGTCATCATTTTGATCCTGGCTAAACTATCCTTAACCTGCGTTTGGTCCCTGACCCCCCCCCCCCCTGCTCTTTCTGCGCCTTAACGTTGGAACCATTATTTTTCTTGTCATAGCTCGCTGCACTCTGTTCTGAAAGAATTTAAAATGTTTAGTAAGCATTGTTGTTTCTCTCCTGTGGTGAATACATGGAAGGTAGAAATATTTTACTCGGTGTTGCAATTTCCTAGATACAAGTTTTTTTTTCCTCAAAAGGTGCCAAAAGTATTTGGTCGCTGTTCCTACAGTTGTACTATATGGCAAAAAAAAAAAACGTAAGCATACTGAGGTCTTTGCGACCTGTAGAACTCTAAGGTAATATCCAAGTACTCGCAGCGAGCTGCTCTGCTAATGTGCTCCATTCACGGGAGCTGGACCTGTAGTATTCTCGTTTTTTCCAGCAATCCTGAATACCTCTCCGTGTCTGGCACTTCGGAAAATTTTTCTTCGCACTTCTCGAAAGTCGCCTTGCAAAAAAAGTGAAACGATTGATAAAAAACACTCCTCTTTTCGCTTCGCACTTCCTCGCGTCATCGGTGGACAGCTCTAAAGGGGAACTTTTCCTTCGACGAACACGTCTCCCAGAAGACCCTAACCTGACTCACTCGATCAGCGGCTTGAAACCGTCCTGAGGCTCTGACTCGCTCTCCTTTCAAATATTTACATTACCTGCCGAAACCAGGCCAGGATAGCAGAGATGGCCAGTGATAAATCAAAAGTTACGGCGGGCGTGATCCAGCACTGCTCTCTTTTTTTTTCAGAGAAGTGAACGCAGGGTATTTGAAGAGCTATTTCCTCTGGAGAAAACTAGGAAGCCCTTGTGGCGGGCATTCGAAGTTTCCATTTCCTTCTCGGGACTTCTTTATTCTTGGTTGTTGTTGTTTGTGTTGTCCTCTGTTTTTTGCCGTATGTTTTTGCGCCGCTTCTTCAGCTTCTTTTTTACTTTACCACAATTCAAACAGAGGCATTTTTTACGCAGCGTTTCATGGGCTTATTTTTAGCAGTCTACCGTAGGGCGCTGCCGTCCTGTTAAGTTAGGGTTTCTGCACCCAGTGATCTTTGAAAGTCAGCGGCAGTGGTATCCAGCTGGGAGCAACAAATACAAAAGAGAAGACAGAGTGGGTGGAAGAAGAAAACTGAAAAACATGACCTCATTTGTTTTCCTTACGAATGCTTGCACGAATAAAATACTGTGGCTTTTATTCCTGTCCTTTTCATTTGCATCAGCGATTGGTGAAGCGGGGCCTACCTGATGATGTGGAACCATGTTTATACAGATTTACTTAGGGCTGCTGAACAGATACGCCTATTTAAAAGCAGAATGTTACGTGTAATAGACTCCATTCAGATGAAAATGTTTCAATTTAGGTTTCTTAGGTCTGAGGAGCAAGCGGTGTTAGTAGTTATTTAGTTCAAAAAGACAGTTTTGTCAAGTTTCGATCGCAACCCACTAATTAGACAATTAATGATGTTCTTGGAGATACATACACTGTAGAGAGTTTCCTTAAACTAGGAGACAAAGTTCTTTGCTTCAGTGATTAAAACTTATACTTCGCTTGCCAACAAATAAAACCTCATGAAGGTATTTAAAGCAGAGTTCTCACGCTGACACTTCTGCATCGTTATTTTTTTCAAGACAAATATTTGGCCTACTGATCAGCAGCCTCAAGGTAGTGTTTGGGTGATGGTGGAATTAGAAGACTGGCTGGGACAGCTTTACAATGAACATGTCGGCACTTTCTCGGCTAATATCGTATGCTGAAAAGAGATATTGTCTATAGCGCAGCCTCACAGGGCCAGTGAAAACTCAGTTTTGCTTCCACAAATCCCAGTAAATAAGGCTTCACTGTACATAGTGTAAACTGGGCATTTAATGGTTATAGATCTCCAAGTCGATATTAAGATAACAAGAAACATGGATTGCGTTTGATGTATTGACTATTTCAACAGAGTCTTCTGGCTTGTTTGGTTTCGTCATTGTTTAACTGCATTAGCCATATTTTATAAGAGAAGGGATTCGACAGCGAGAATGAGAACGAGAATAACTCCTGACTTCAGCTTCCTTCATTTTATCTTCCTCAAATTTTGTTTCAAACATTTCTTCAGTAATACTTACCGTCTTCATTCACTTCAAAGCAGGCACATAAGGAAGACGGAATTTTATTGAACCGTGATGGGATGTTGACAATCTGACAAAGCTTCTCTAAGTGGTTAAGCTCTTCAGTGGTGGCTCAGTGGCTCTTGCGCAGGGCTGCAGATTTCAAGGTCGTGCGTTCGAGCCCAACTACATGCGACCATACTTCAGTAGAGCTGAATTGCAAAAGAGCCCTTCAACTGTGCGAGGTCAGCGCCTGATAGAAAAAACTCTAATGGTTTAAATTATTCCGTAGCCCAAACTACGGCGTCTTTTAGAGCCCATTTCTTATTTTGGAAAGTTAAGCTCCCTAACTTACAATTTAAACGCATGATATCTTTAGCGCACCTTTCTGGTGCAATTCTTGATCTACTACTTCCTTCACCTAGACAAATGAGAAAAAAATGTAAGGATACAGTAACAAAGATGATCTCGCCGCTACATAATGGGCGGAAGGTCTAGCCTGATATTGTGCTTACCTTACTTACGATAAAACAGGTTTATTGATACAGTTCGTGATGTACTTACCGCCAAAAACGAGAGCCAAAGGGGGAGAAAGACAAAACACAAGTACTTATCGTGAATCAGATTCAACTAGCCCAAGTTTCTATCTTTCTATTGATACAGTGTTATCGAAAAGTGCGTTTTGGTCCTTAATGCCAAGTTATCGACGAAGTCAGACACCGGGTTTACGAGGGATAAGCTCGCGGTGGTCCAGCAAAAATGAGTTTGCCAGTTCTTCCCTTTAAGCGAATCGGTAAATCGGCGATTTCTCTTGCTTCTTCTTCATGATCCGCTAGAGGCCCGATGCGTAATCGCTGGGAAAACAGCTGCGCAAGTGCATCGGCGGTTTGAAGCCCCTGAGCAGACACTGTCTAACAGGTGCCAAGAATGAACGGGACACTCACATACACACACAACACACCGTATTATATTCTTCGGGCGCCTTTTGAACAATCTATATAAACTGCAATAAGCAAGAGCATGTCGTGTAATGATCGTTTTAACGCGGGTCCAAAAAAGAGCCAACACACCAAAAAGCCTAAGCAAAGAGTTGCGCACGCCAGGAAAAGAAAAATTGGACTCTGTAGATAAATATGCACAATATGCATAAAGTAAACAGTTAACATTTTTGATCACTGCGATCGCGGAGAATACAGGTGGTGGTAGTGGTTTTTTATCGCCACCTGTATTTTCCGCGATCACAGTGATCAAAAATGTCAACTGTTTACTCTATGCATATTGCGCATATTGAACTACAGAGTTCGTGTACTAATTTTGGAAAGTAGTGAGAGCGAAAATTGACATATCTGTGGCTTCCTCGCCTATCCTCGAAATATTCCAGCGTTGAGAGATATTTTCACACTTTTTGAAATCAGTTTTGTCAAAAAGAAGTTATGTGATATGAATGTGCGTGATTCTCTGTTTATAAGAGGAAGTAACCCGAAGTTGATACTTATTGTATCCTTTCGGACGAGAATACTGCCCAAATGGCAGAAATGTATACGTGTTCGCTCACCTTACAGCTTAGGTCACGGCACGGCCTAATAGCAAAACAAGCAATACCTTCGGGGTGCAGTTCACGCTTTGAAAAGCGAATACTGCATCTTTTCTCACCATGCTCTCCGTTCTCTGCTGCTGTCCGTTTAGTGGGTCCTGCCACCGCAGGCCCAACTAGGCGCTCGCCGGCTGCGTGCACTTTCCTTCCATGCTGTCCTTTAGAACAATGCCAGAAAAAATCTAGTACGGCGTTAATTTCCCAGAGAGCGATGTGCATGATGGCGACCACAACTGCACGCGTTGCCTCGGACTCTATGGCTTCCTTGCGAACGATATCACGCGTTTACCTTCATATGAGCTCCATTGCGGCTCTGTGCGTCACAACTCAAGTTACATATTCTTACGTCTTCGTTTAATTTTCTGCAAATTCGCCGTACAGCAACATGCTCCCAGCCCGAATTCCGGAATGGTTGCTTGCGTTGCCTAAGAGTCATTGTTCCTTGCGGTGCTGCCAGCGCACTAGCCTGAACGGGTTCAGAGTCTCCGCGCAAGCATCGCCGGTGAAGTCACTCGATCGTGTGCAGGAACAGCTAGCGCATGTTGTGGACTCTTTTTCGAAGTCTTTCAAGCGCTCTCGCGCTGGACGCTGGATGCATGAAAGCTAGGTTGCGGCGCCTACGTCAGTCTGTGTGTTCTCACAGGACGGATAATAGAATTCGTTCGCCTTTATGTCAGAGAAAAGGCACCAACGTGTACGAGTTTCATGATGCACCGTCATTTGGCCACTTAGGGTTTTCAGGATATACGCGAAGTTGCACTCGCACTGTCAAAACCTCGGCAGTCAAGCATTTCGCAATGTGCTTGGGACAAGAAGCGAATCATTTTGGCGCTCCTGCTCGGAACCTTACGTACATATAGTATACGAACAACCGGTGAAAAACACGCGCCGCTTTTCTGCAGAAGAACTGCTTTTAATTCTGAGTGGTTACTCTTGCGTTGAATATGCCTGAACGACGGCGGATGCAAAGAAGTTTTTTTGCTATCAAAAAGTTAGCTTCCCTATCTGAACTCTTTGTTCGCCCTCTGGTCCTACCTTAAACTGTGCGTCCTGGCTATTCCGGGTAGCATTACCGTAGACATCGGCGACCACGATTGCGATATCGGGCGCTGATTTGGAATTGCCTTTCATTTGATGCTCGAGGACGGCATGCACAGCTTTTGTCAAAACTATACAGCCTAAGGGGTTTCCTTCTGAGTCGTCTAGTGTGGCGCTCTAGCCCGTTTGGCAGTAGTAGCCTTGAAAAGTTGAGGACGCTAGTTCTCCCAGCCTTTGAAAGAGTAAGTTCGCTGAGGTTGCAAAAACGGCCATGTTGGAAGGCTCAGAAGGAAATCCCATGCGATCTATATTTTTGACAAAGGATGTCGTTTTCTTCAACACAAGCAACAAATCAGATTAAATGCTCGCGTCACGTCTTCAGTCATCCGGATTATGTCGGTGCTTGGATACATGGAAGCAATCTTTGGGAGAGAAAAAGGAATGATTTGCGTCGGCTTCTGCTGTTTCATATCCAATAAAACGCTTACAACGTCAACAGTATTCACAGTGCGGAGGCTCTAAGCTAAATTAATAATACACTGCTCAGAACAGCCCGTTGGCAACATCGTAGTAAAGAACTATTCGGCAACAAAAGAAACCTTCCGGTCTCCTGGTTCGGGCCACGTTTACATGTAGCGAATTTCCAGAAGACAGCATGAAGACGCAAAAATACGCCGCATGATAAGTTGCGCAGAGAGCCGCAAAGAAGCTTGTGTGAGGGTTTAAGGCCTCGGCTTCCAGGGAACAGAGTCTGTGGGCTGTTGGGATCCAGGTAGCTTGACTGGGCTGGAGAAGAGACGAGGACGATCAGAGGAAGAAAACTTAGAAAACTTTATACAAAGTCTGTTTACATAATGTGCAAGTAAGGGCAACTGAGAGTGCCTCTCGTAATGGGAGCTTCTTAGGAGTTGGAGACACTCTCCCAGCAAAGGCTATCTCTCAAGACGGGGGCTCTCTCTAGAACCAAACCAGCAGCTCGTAAAATACTCTTCGTATTCCCCAGGTCCTAGCTGGGAAATACAGTTCGAAGGATTATGTCTAATCACACGATGGCACTGATGGTGCCACCCACAGCAGGGCGGTCCTGATGTTCTCTCGCAGCTCGGTCGAGGGAAAGGGAACAGGACCCGGTCACGTTGTCGCCCACGCAGCCTGCAGGTGGGCGCGCACGTGGGTCCGGACTGCGCCCATGTGGAACAGGAACGCGCCTGCGTGACACAGGAATGCGTGCTGTCTCCCAGCAGGGGTTGAAAGACCTTGTACTGATGACCGAAACGTGGAACCTCTGTCGAAGACGCAGCTCTCGGGAAATTCTTCAACCCCAGCGTGACTGAAGAGGACAACACTGATCTCGTACTTCGTCGACCCGATGGCATGTTCGAACACGTGGGGATGCTATTATCATCGCTGCTTCCGACATTCCTGCAGCCACTTTTCTTTCAGAGGGCTCATTCACTTTCGCGGTTGTTTTCAGGGAATCCTCCCCATATCCAAATTTGCCGAACTCACCGCAGGAAGGGAGCGCGAGCACAACAGCACCCCCGCCGCCAGATATTGCGCCCGGAAGATGAACTGCTCGCACGTAGCTCTGCTGACTGGGCGTGCCTGGAACCAGGTGCTCACTGGGAGTTTTTGGACGACCTTCAGTGCCGAAGCTCGGCATCGCTTCCCCTCGTCGGGTGGCCGTTTTGGGAAATTCTCTGCAATGCTAGCGAAAAGAGATCACAGACGCCAAACCACACCTGACAAAAGCAAGTCCCTCAGAAAACACTCTTCCCGCCAGACCAAAACTCAGGGCTAAAACTGCACTCAGCTAAGAAAACAATCTAAAACTTGAAGATATCAAATGTTTTTCCTGAATAAACACATGGAGTCTCCCGACGAGGAGTTTAGACAAGACACCTTTCCAAGGCGTGTGCTCCCGCTCGAGGTGCACTTGGAAAGAAAACAATTCGCTAAGTGAAATCAGGTTGGTGCCTAGAGGGCACGCTGTACGGGGATAGGTGACTTGATTTTGCCGACGTGGCGTTCAATTTTGCCCGCCCAATTCCTAGAGTCAAAGTACGCTACACCACTCGCTCTTACTTATCCTTGACCGAAATAAGGAAAGGTGTTCCTAGGTATGTTGCCTGATTATCAACAACATTACTGCGAAGAAAGTGAGAGATATGCTCTCTCTATTAGGAAGACAATATGAAATAAATCTCCAAAACTGAAAAATTGAGGGACATCACCATTTGGTAAAATCTTTACCAGCTGAAAGGCTCGGCTTAGCCCGTCGGCATATGTGTGGAGGTTGCCTTTCTTGTAGCGAACCTCGAAGCTATGATGCTGGAGTGCCAGGCTCCCCTTCAGTAGGCGACCATTTTTGGGTGACATATTTTGCAGGCAATTAAAAGGGCAATGGTTCGTTTCTACTGTGAAACGGGACCCGGAGACGTAGCATCCCAGTTTTTCAATAGCCCAAGCGAGGCATGCGCATTCTTTTTCAGACGTGCTATACCCCTCTTCCCGCGTGCTGAGCTTGCGGCTCAAGTAAAGCACAGGCCGTGTGTGCCTGCCATCGCTTTCCTGGCAATGAATAGCGCCTAACCCGCGTTCGCTGGCATCACATTGTATTATAAAGGGTTTCGAGAAATCTGGCGCTGCCAGTATTGGGCGCTCGCTTAGGGCCGTTTTCAGACTCTGAAATGCCTTCTCTTTCTTTTGGTCCCAAGAAAGTTTGGCAGGCTCACTTTTTCTCAGCGCGTCGGTCAGGAGGCTGACTAAATCAGAGTAGTCCTTTACATAATGTTGATAATAGCCCGCTAGGCCAAGGAAAGCCCTGAGTTCCGATTTTGTGGTTGGGCGACGGTACTCCACCATGGCAGCCACATTAAGTTCTGCAGGTCTGCGTTGGCTTCGTCCAACCACGTGCCCAAGATAGTTCATTTCGGTGCACCCCAGGTGGCGTTTTCCCGCCCTTACCGTTAAACCAGCCTCAAGCAGTCGGCTCAACACAATACGCAGGTGTTCAATGTGCTCCTCCAAGTTTTGTGAGAAAACGGCCCCGTCCTCAAGGTAAAGGAGAGCGAAATCTGCAAGTCCCCGGAACACTTGGTCCATTAACTTTGAAAAAACAGTACGGAGCATTTTTCAAACCGAAGTTCAACATTCCAGGTCGAAACGTGCCCGCGGAGGACATGAATGCTGAGTACCTGCTGGCGCGCTCAGTGAGTGGCACCTGCTAGTAACCGCGAACTAAATCCAGTGTGGATATATATTCTGATTTAGCGACTATTTCAACCCTCTCCTCGATGTTCGGAATGGGGTAGGTCTGGTCCACTGTGATTGAATTCATTCTCCGGTAGTCCACGCAAGGTCTCCGATCCTTGCCTGGAACCTCTACAATAATGATTGGTGACGTATAGTCACTTTTGCAGGGCACTATGACGCCAAGTTCGCACATAGGGCGGATCTCCGTCTCAATTATTTCCTTTTGTCTTGGAGAGACACGGTACGGTTTGCTCCTGATCGGCTGTTCGCTGGACAGATGAATGTCGTGTTCGCTGAGGGTTGTTTTTTCTGGCTTGTTTGAAAACACCGCCTCCAAGTCGCGGACGACGTTTTTCATGTCTCTTCGTTGACTTTCCGTGAAATGTGGCTCTCTGTCGATTGAATTTAACAGCTCAATCGCTGCTTGCTCGTCCTCATGAGGGACATAAGGTATGTCTGAGATCTCTTCCTCTGGCATGTTCAGCGCTATGTTAACCATGGCCTGACGCTGTACATAAGGCTTCATCAAATTACTGTGAATTGTCCGATTGTGTTTGTTCTTAAATTTTACCTCATAGTTGGTGTCCGAAAGATTGGACACCACCTTAGCTGGCCCTTCCCATTGCACCTCAAGCTTGTTCCTTTTTGACGGACGCAGCAACATCACCTGGTCGCCAGATTGAAAGGTGCGCTTGCGTGCAAATTTGTTGTAGTATTCTTTAGACAGTGACTGCGCTGCTCTGACATTTGCTTCCCCCAGGTCTCTTGATTTCGCAAGCATTTCCAGTAGCTTCAAGGTGTATTCCACTACACAGGGATCCTCCCATGACTCCCTCAGCATGCGCAACGGCATCCTCAAGTCACGCCCGTAGTCTAGTTATGCGGGGATAAATCCTGTGCTTTCGTGGGGGACGGATCTCATTTCAAGGAGTGCTGCTGGAATGCAGCCTTCACAATCTCCCTTATGCTCAAAAAACAGAGACCTAAGTATCCGCTTTAGCACTGAGAGCATGCGCTCGACTGGATTTGACTGAGGGTGGTGAATGGAACTGCTGTTTATTTTAATCCCACACCGTTCAAAGTACGTTGTTGTCAAGCAGCTTGTGAACACGCCCCCGTTATCGCTTTGTATCTCTGCAGGGAACCACACGCGAGAGAAAATTGACAAAAGGGCGTCTACAACACATGCGGAACTTAGCTCCTTCAAGAGAATGACCTCGGGAAATTTAGTTGTCACGCACAGTGAGGTCAGAATGTAGCGACAACTAGAGTTGGATGCTGGCAGCGGGCCGACAGTATCTTTTACAAGACGCCGAAAGGTCTCCAGAGTGATGGGAACTAGTGTCATGGGCGCTTTTCATTTATCCGTCGACTTGCCGACCAGCTGGCAGGTGTTGCAACATCTAACAAGCTCTTCCACATGTTTCTAGCTGCCAGGCCAGTAATATTCGAGGGCTAATCTAGCTTTTGTTTTCTTTATGCCAGGTGGCCCGCCCATGCATTTCCGTGTGCAAGCTCTAGAAGCTGGCGCCGGTACTTCTCAGGCACCAGGAGTTGCTCATATGCGCGTCTCTTTGAGTCGCAGTACTTCCGGTACTGAAGGCTTGGTTTTTCATGAAAGCTGATGTTCTTTCAGCGACTCCCTCTCTCACACTATTGCTTACAACTTTTAACGATGGGTTGCTTTTCTGCTCTGCAATTAGTGCTTTCCCATCAACCTTAGTCAATTCTTCCCAATAAGTCGAAGCAGGGGTTAATGTGGAACCCTTTGCGTTGGTTCCTGTTGTGTCATTCTCTACGGAATCGGCAGTTGCTTGGATTTCATGAACTACCGCTAGTTCGGGAACACCCTCGTTGCCATGCTCATGCGGATTAGGCGGATTAGTTTTCCTGCAAGGATCCCCCTGTTGGTCGGAAGAATAGTTCGGTGCCTACTCATTTATCGGAGCGCAGTCGAGTTTCTTTGGAGCTCTCGCGCTCGAGAGCGTGTTAGCGCCATGCAAGCCAAGCCCGAGGTGAAAGAGAGACCTTTCTTTTTCAGCAGCTGCTCAGATTTGTTCGAAAACAGGTAGGGCAAGTGTGTCGGCAAGTTTGCGATAACTGCCTCTTGTGTGTCTAGCCTGCCAAAAGTCCCCTCTAGAGTCACCTTCGCTATAGGCAAGCATGCACTCTGTTCTTCGCCGACGTGCTTAATCCAGGTGCATTCGCCGGTGTAATCCGTGGAGGAAACACAGGACGGGTGAGCAACATCCATGGTAGCCGCTGAATCCCGCAGTGCCCTGAATTTCTTGCCATTTATAACCACGTCCTGCATGTATGGCTCCAGCAATTTAAGCGAACGCCATCTTTTGCTGTTTGCAGTTCAATGAGATGTGATCTTCCTTGTTGCAATTATAGCAGACAATGGGCTTTCGCACTTCAAACGCGCGAGCTGCTGGTGCCTGCTGTTTCGGCGAATCGGTTTATTTGGGTGAATCAATCTTTTTTTCGCTACCTCCTCCTTTTTATCCCGCTTCCTCTGTTCGGTGATCCCGAAGTGCTGGTGACACCCTTCGTTCGGGGATTCTTTTTAAATAGGTTTCTCTATTTTCTAACCTGTGATCGTACCCTGCCCTGCTTTGGAGGTTTCGGCGAACGTAATACTTGTCTGCGAGCTGTGCCGCTTTGTCTAGGGCTATATCTGTTGGCCTATCTTCCAGCAATATCCTCAGATCTTCTGGAATCGCGCTATAGTGCTCCTCTGGTCGATGCACTCCAGTACCTTGTCATGATTCCCCTGCACCTCACCGGTCTTAAGGCACTCGTTCAAGTTGACTTTAAGCCGGTGCGCGAAGTCAGTATGGGAATCTCCGCCTTTCTTTGCCTCCTGAATCGGTGCCTAAAGGCTTCAGCAGGAAGCCGGTACTTTCTAAATAGTGCGCTCTTTACGTTCTCGTAGTCATCACACTCTTCCCGTGAGAGGCGAGCCACCACTTCGGTCGCCTCGTACGGAAGGAGAGGAAGTAACTGCTCCAACCAAGCGCTCTTGTCGATTTGCACCTTCCCGCATGCGCGTTCGAAATTTACCAAAAAGAGTGAAATATCGCCTCCCACGCGGTATGGTGAGACGATATCCTGCAATCTCTGCCTCTCTTGCTCCTCTACCGAAGCTACAGGGCTAATACTTGCCATATTTCCTCCGTTCGACGCTATTTCGAGCTCCTTCAATTTTCGAGCATGTCCACTCGCTTTTTTCTCTGCCTCACAGACATCCCGTCTCGCTTGAGCCAACCGAAGCTCTTCTTTTTCTTTCTGGTCGAACGACACCCGTCTTTCTTGAGCCAACCGAAGCTCTTCTTTTTATTTCTGCTCGCACAATTCCCGTCTTTGTTGAGCCTACCGAAGCTCTTTTTTTCCTTTCTGCTCGCACAACTCCCGTCTTTTCTGCTCTTCTTTGCGTTCAACAATCGTTTCCCAAGCCTCGTCGACCTCCTCAGTAGTCACCTCCTCCTGCCGCATAAACTCGAGAATTTTTGTTCTTTTCGTAGAATGTAGCGAAATGCCCAGCTCCTGGCAAATTTCGAGAAGCTCCTCGTCTTTTAACTTCTCCATCGTGAGTTCTACCATGCGTTAGCAAGCCCTCTAAAATAAAAGCCGTGGCTTGAAGCGGACAAAGCAGTTTCCCTAAATCAATTTCCCAGAGAACAGGTATTCGCACCTAGCATCTGCCTGTGCTAGTACGGTCTGGCGAAGTGAACGGAAAACTTTGGGCACTCAACCTGCCAAGGTATAGCTGACGCCCGTCAGTCCCTTAGCTGCCGAGGTCCGTTGGAGCCGGTAACTTCACGTGAACGTCCCACAGCTGCCATCCAGTTGTTGGGATTCAGGTAGTGTGACTGGGCCTGAGAAAAGACGAGGGCGATCGGAGGAAGAAAACTTGGAAAACATTGTATAAATACAAAGACCATTTACATAATGTACAAGTAAGGGCAACTGAGAGTGCCTCTCAGTAAAGGGAGCTTCTTAGCAGTCGGTAGTCTCTCCCAGCAAAGGGTATCTCTCAAGAGGGGGCTCTCTCTCTGGTACCAAACCAACAGCTCGTTAAATACTCTTCGTATTCCACAGATCCCTAGCTGGGGAATACAGTTCGAACAATGATGTCCAATCACACGACGGCACTGATGGTACTACCCCCGGCAGGGTTGTCCTAATATTCTCTCGCATCTCGGTCGAGGGAAAGGGAACAGGACCCGGTTACATTTTCGTCCACGCAGCCACCAGGTGGGCGTGCACGTGGGTCCGGAATGCGCCCATGTGGAACAGGAAGGCGCCTGCGTGAGACAGGAATGCGGGCTGTCTCCCAACAGGGGTTGAAAGATCTTGTACTGATGACCGGAACGCGGAACCTCTGTCGAAAGCGCAGCTCTCAGGAAATTGTTCAACCCCAGCGTGACTGAATAGGACAACACTGATCTTGTACTTCGTCGACCCGATGACATCTTTGAACACGTGGGGACGCTATTATCGTCGCTGCTTCTGACATTCCTTCAGCCACGTTTCTTCCAGACGGCTCATTCACTTTCGCCGTGGTTTTCAGGGAATCCTCCCCATGTCCAAATTCGCAAACTCAACAGCAGGAAGGGAGCGCGAGCAAAACAGGGCCAAGGTCATGCCCGAGAAGTTACACACTTACAATCAGTGTAAAAGCACCGGCTTATATTTACCAACAAAAAAAACCTTTACTAGGGGACAACATGAAACGAATCAACGGAGCAGAGCATGCGGTCTAGCCTCTTAAGAGTGCAATGACAAGGTTACAGGAAAAGGACTTTCAGCATCTGAACTCGGAAAAAAAATAAAAAAGAACTGACGCGGGAATAAGGCAAAGCGGTTTGAATAAGCCCACAGGAGGTTCAAAAAACAAGGCCGCTCATTTTACAACCACTAACGCCTAACAGGTATTTCATCTGCTGTCATCTCCCTTCATCCTGGAAAGAACCGTGCAGTTGTACTTGTACAGTGCAGTCCACAGTTAAAGCGAACCTCCAGTACTATGGCCGCCACGCTCTGCGAAGTACATCTTTCAATAAACGGCCACAATTAGCGACACCCGGTGCGTGCGCTGCGAGTTCGCAAGGTGGCATCAGCGTCGCGCCGTTTACTACGGCGCTCTGCGGCTGGTTGGCATTTAGAGGTAGAAAAGCGCGAATGCAAAGGCTGAATTAAACTGAAGTTCTAGATTTTTTCTCGCAGCTACATATACAACGAGGATTTGAGCAATTTATCTGTCGTTCCTTTTTCATTACTCCAGAGGATTTCTTTTTTTGCGGTAGAAAAGTGGCACAGTATAGATGTTCTCGTCCACTTTGTGCTCTGAACCTCTAACAACGTCCTGTTGCTGCAGCGAGGCAATTATAATCTGACAGTGTAAGGAACACGTTGTTACAATCGGTGAACGCCCGTCAGTATTAGCGGCGTTGTCGGCAAGGTTCACCTGCTGGAAACCAACACTAAACTTCTTCGGGGTGGTTCCGAGCCACGCGGTATGGATCGCTCCCACCATCCTGACCAAGTACCCCGAGGAGCGTCGCCCGAATAGATTCCGGGCGGAGCGGAGAGGCCGCCGCAGTAAACGAGCGGCAGCTAATTCCCAACGGTCGTGACTAAGTTAGGGAAACTAATGCAGCCACGGTCCCGGTAGAAGACGATTAGCGTGGGAATACGGCGGTGGGCTGGCGGTCGTCGTCCGATACCTTCGCCGACCTCGCTAATGGTACAACCACTTTGGTGTTCAAGTAGGCCGACCTGGGGCTCCGGCCTTGCACGTCGGATTATTCGAAAAAAGAAACAGGTGTCAGCACCGCGTGGGAACTCGTCAGCGAGTGCAGTGAAGATGATTCTCCTTTTACATCCTCCATTATGATCTTACCTTAAGATCTTCTCTTCAGAGAGAAGTTCACTTTTGATCTCTGACTATGTAAACAATGTAAATAAACCCACTCGTAACCTTTTTCTCATCACCAAACTTCTTCAACTCGTCTGCAGTCTTGTCCTGGTGGCGGTGGCGGAAGTCGGAGTGGGTGTCGTCCTGACCGTGGTTCAGTCAGAGTGCGACACCGAGCCCCACATCCAACAACTGGCGGCAGCGGTGGGATTGAAGCGCCACATACAACTGGTTGGCAGCGGTGCGATGAACCGGGTGACATGGTGCTGCATCTGCCGGTGAGTGCTTGGTTTTTGCTTTGGATCCTACAGACTTCAATTTCTGGGTTAATAATTTGAACTGCTGGTTGACCGGGTGTATGTCTGTAGCACAGGAGTAGAAGCTCAGAATCACCATGAACGAGCAAAGCCAATATTTAAAGGCAAAGACCGTGGACCTGAGAGGTTGTCGAGGACAAAACTTGTTTTTGTGCGATGAGTTAGGACTGGATGTGGAGAAAAAGGCGACTGATTCGAATATTATCCAGGAAATCAAAAGTTTTGGTATGGAACTAGAGGGTGATTTCGAAATTGCTTGGGATAACACGCAAAGGCGGGCAAAAAAACAGGAGCGTAAAAAGTTGAGGAAACCGGAATGCAGAAACAATAGGCAGAGCTGCAGGAGCGAAAAAAAGTTTTCAAAGATTCTATGCAGAAACTAGAAGCGGAGCTAGAACAGGTCGAACCCGAGACTGAGAACAGGCGGCTCTGTGAAGGCATCGAAAGGGAAACAGAGTGGAATCCTTTTGGCATGGGGCAACTTCGAGTCGTGGAGTCACTGCGACGTCAGTGAGCAAGCCAGAGGTGTGACTAACTCTGCGAAGCTGGCGTATTAATTGTGTGGAGCTGCAGATGGGTTAAAATGCAGTACTGAGAGCCACGCTGAAGCAGTGGACGAGAGCCCAACTGTAGTTGAGCAGTGCATTTCCGAGGAAAGAACTGAGCTCGATTAGCAGGCGGTGGAGGACTACATTCAAGGAAGTGAACTGTCAACTCGGGGGCAGAGGAGGTATGTGTGGTGTGTGGAGCTGGCACCGCACTGCGAAGAGGACAGTTTAAACTTAGACAGGACTAACTTGGGGGAAGTGGAAGGCTCGCCTTTCAGCCGAGTAGAGCTGACACTGCGCTGTGAAGGCGACGATGCCAGTTTATAATTGGAGAAAGACTTCCAAGGTGCGATTGAGAAACTAGAGGAAGCTAGTTGTTATCATGAAATGCGCAAGGAACAATCTAGGCGGAAAAAAAAGAAAAAGGGCAAAGACCAAGAAAAAACATGAAATATCAAGCCCTGAATTCAGGTGCGCCGACGGGCGCTAACGGTAGCACAAATGGAAATGCGACAGAAGGGAAAGCGAAACCTTCCCGCTTTAAACCTCGCAAATTAGCGACTAAGGTTACTGGTCAGGAGACGTGCGCGGATGATTCTAAACCTGACCGCTGTAATAGAAAGGGAAGACCGCATCTTGCAAGCAGAACACGAGCGGCGTTTTTCAATGGGCATCGGCCTGCGGGAAGACCGAGACCACATAGACGTGACAGAAAGGCGCTAAGAAAAAAAAAGAAAGCGGTCCGAAAGGTCGGGAGGTGCTAAGTTGCGGGCATTCTGACGAGACGAGCGCGAGATTCGAGAAATAAAGACCACGCATGCAGACGGGTTCCGTGGATACACTTGGGAAGGATGGGTCCTTCAATTTCCGCACGGGATTACGGGAAGCGCGCAGGGCGAAAGAATAGACGAGTTTACTTGGAACGAGAACAGAGGGTAGCTTCTCGAGCTGGACGCAGTTCGTCGCTAGGAATCGGTTACCGGCACTACGTGGGCTACCAGGGCCTTTGGAGCGCGTCGAGGGGCGGTGGAGATGGCAGGGGCGGTCAAGAATGGCGGTTTTCAGATGCCCTTTTTCAAGAGTTGACAGCAGTACAATATGTCAGAGCGCGGCCCCAGTGGGCGCGTCTTAAAGACTAATCCTTTCATACCGGGGCAGGTGAGTCAGCATTCACTGCCGTGAAGCCATTCGAAGTAGGCATTTCTTTATTCCTCTTTTTCTTTTTAGGGGTGTGAAATCTGGGAGGGAAAGGCAACGTTGTTTGGGTCTAAATGTTTGGATTTGATCGGATGAGGTTGTACTTTGTTATAATTTCGACAAAGGCTATTGTGCGATTGAGTCAGAAATTCCGCTGTTACCAAATTATAAAGACACTCGCAAGAATGCAGCTAAGGCTGTTCCCGAGTAGCCGATTAGCTGTTTCCATAGGTGGAACCGCAGAGAGCTAGCAAGTTTCTTTGTGTTTGAAATTTTGGAACAGGTTTTCTTTTGTATCTTTAGTAAATTCAGACGTGTTCTACTTGGTTGCGATACCAAGAATTTGTTGCTACGTTGACAGAAGTTTAGCTAATGCATTACAGATGCAAAGGAAGTACGGGTGTTTGACCCCATTTGAAAACGTTCGTATGGCGGCGCGTGATTAGCTAGCCGATTGTGTTATTGGCAGAGTAACAGAAGGAAGTGAGGCTGGTGAATTTTGTGGAGAACCGCTGTAGCAGCTTTGTGCATAGATGATGTTGACGATGTGTCGCATTGACACAGTGAGTATAAGCGAAGTATCTCGCTAGTACGACAGGGAGTAAGGTCTGTGATGCGGAGTCGCATCTTTGAGAATTGAACTAGAACATTGAATCTCAGTCTCGAGCAATCAAGCTTCTTTACCAACAACCCGTAGATTAAACTGAGCGTGGGCCGAATTTTAAGCAGACTTTCAATATTCGGGTGATTTAGGAGGATCAGAGCTTTGATTGATAAGATATAAAGTTTCTATTCAAACTTTGTAGGCTTTGACACACCACTGCTCATCGTACAACCTGGCAGTCTGTCCTTGGCGACCTCAGATGTAACGCGGACACTCCCTTTGACTCTAAATTCGAGAAAAATTTATGGGTCGTTATTCTCGAGCAGGAATTTGTTTGGCATTAGAAGGAAGCCTGGGGGGTCTGGAGTAAATTCCGAGCGCTTCCGCCTGGGGCAGTGCTTTGTTGTTCGGAACGCCCCATCAATGCTTTCCATTGTTGCTGGTTCGGTGCTTTTGGTTTTGTCTTTGGAGTTGATACTGCAAGCCAGGGAATCAACCTGTACGCAAGCCCAACCCTTCATGCCCAGTGGTTGGGAGCGCTGGCCAGCCGTGATTTTCCGGGCCGCTGAGTTGTCACATTCGGCGACCGCCCGTCAGTATTAGCGGCGTCGTCGGCAAGGTTCGCCTGCTGGAAACCAACACTAACCTTCTTCGAGGTGGTTCCGAGCCACGCGATAAGGATCGCACTCACATTCTTTACGAAGTACCCCGAAAGGCGCCGCCCGGGTGGGTTCCGGACGTAGCGGAGAGGCCGCCGCTGTAAACGAGCGGCAGCTAATCCCCAATGGTCGTGACTAAGTTGGGATAACTAATGCGGCCTCGATCCCGGTAGAAGACGATCAGTATGGGAATACTGCGGCGGCTGGCGCCGTCGTCCGATACCTTCGCCGGTCTTGCTAATGGCACATCCACTTTGGCGTTCAAGTAGGCCGACTTGGGGCTCAAGCCTTGGACGTCGGATTCTTCGAATGAAGAAACAGGTGTCAGCACCGCGTGGGAACTGTCGGCTGGCCAGAAAACATCCCCACCATAGTCGGCGTGGAGCCGACAGCATCCTCCTCTCTCCCTGGCTCGACATGTGACGGGGGCGTGTCCGTATGTGCGGTGGTGCGTGTTTTTGCGCGAGAATGCAAGTTTGAGGCTACTCCCACCCTTGCGATTGCGTCCTGAACCTGGAGAATCTAGGGACGAAGAACTGTATAAAACTCGTCAGCGAGTGCAGTGAAGATCATCCTCTATTTGCATCCTCCATTATGATCCTACCTTAAGATCCTCTCTTCGGAGAGCAGCTCACTTTTGATATCATACTCTGTGAAAATGTAAATAAACCCTATCGTAATCTTCTTCCCATAACACATCTCGTTTAAGTCGTCAGCAGTCTTGTCCTGGTAGCGGTGGCGGAAGTCGGAGTGGGCGTCATCCTCACCGTGGTTACTTTAGTGTGCGTCTCCGAGCCCTACCATCCAGCATCATCAAGGCGTTTTCGTGTTTTGCGCGTTGCGTTCTGTCACATGAAGTAGTACTTGGAATGTTCTGAATTCATAGCAGTAATCAAGGTAACTTTTATTACCTAAAGTTGTATGATCAGGCTTGTCACTCTATAGGTGATAGGTAATGATTGTGTCATGGCGTGGGTCATAACGACTAATAATGTATTGCTTGTGATGTTTATGGAAAACATTGTATTAGGTGTAGCAAGGAGTATGAGTGTATGTGTATCATGAGGTATTTATTATGGCACGTGATTTGAGGTCACGGCAGGCACGTCATAAATCGACATAACTTAGTGAGCGAGACGTCATATATAATGTGACGTCTCCAAACTGGAAGTGGTGTCACTAAACCGCAATTGACGGTCAAAAGTAACATGACCAAATGAAAAATAAAATGCTGTGGTTCAACTACTGCTGAACCTTGTTAGAGAGCGAAAGCTGTGGTGCATCGGGCAAGCAGACGCGGCTTGGCGTCTGTAACTTTGAGTGCGTTCCGCACACTGAATAGGCAGCACGCCATCCTTTCGCCCTGGCAGGTGGCAGTTAATGGTTGATCGCGAGAGATTTGTCGCCCAATGAACGCTATACGTGCGCTTCTCGCAGCACTCATCCATTGCGTCTATGTAAAGCGCACGGCTCCGCCTTATATTTCCCCCAAAATGACGTCACCACGGGACTTTTCATCGCACAACATTACGTCGTTGTCACGTGAATATTCTTCCGCTCTACTGGCCAATCGAAAGGTCAAGGTCGAAGGTGATGACCAAGTGGTGCGACACAATGATGGTCCGCAAAGTTAGGCTGAATGGCTTAGCTGTGGTGAGGCTTATAGCCATGCATGGCCTCTAACTCGGTGAGGGTGAAATATAGTGCCACTTAAAGCACGGCTATAACTAGCGTAGTGACGCTTGCGCTTCAGTATGTGACACATAAATGACGTCATGGCATCCCAAGTACGACATGAAGTGATGTCACTGGAAGAAAAACGTCCCGGCAACGCTTTGACGGGTTCGTTATCTTGTGTGTTACCACACAGAACCAACGAAAGGTAACGGACGTGGGCAGGACGACCAATGCCGCGAACAGGGAACCGACAGGTATCTAAGAGTAAAGGAGTGAATTCAAAGATATATAAATACAGTAGGCGGCTGCTTGGAGTCAGGTGGTCGACGGGATTGGATCGTCGCACCTGGCTGGGGAAAGAGTTAGCTGGGGGCATTTTTCGCTGTTATTTATTCTGCATCGCACATGATGAAGAATTTCTTGATCAAATATGCAGTCTTAAAAACGAAATAGAAGAACTTCCAGACACTGCGCCTCTACGCTGGATGATGCTGTATAATAACAGCTGTAGAGAACTCCTTTTAAAAGAAATCATTTTTAAGGCGGTACTTTCATGCTCGCATTGACGTTGTGCCAATGCCGGTCTGTCATTTATCTTGGGAACGACGGTAGGAAGATTTTCTGCCCAAACGAAATACCAGCACCGAACGCAAATTGTGCTCTCTTAAATTCGGAATTGTGCGTAATAAAATAGTTGACCCGGATTGTCGATTTTAAGAACATCATCCACGCTTTTAGCGGCATCCTGTGTGCATTAACGATGCTTCTTGTCCCAAAAGATACACTAGATTTTTCTTGACTTTTTTTATGCGTATTATATTCACGACTCGTGTAAGATATATATGTCTGAACCATTTGCAATTTTTTTTCTCTCTTCTTGGCTCGAGAAGCGCTGAAGCGGGTTTGAGAAACGGTAAAGAAAATTACTACTTCTTTCGAGAAACACATCGAAGGTGAGTTCACTACGCGCAACCGGAGAGGTGCAGTTTCATGTTTCCAATCAGCTCTCCTTCAGAATATTTTCTCCGCTTGAATTAAACATTCAGGAAAAAGTTAAGTCGCATCAAACATATACAGTCGGTTTATTGACAGCTGTTTTAGGTAGATGAAGTAAATATATAGAACAAAAAACCTTAATAGACTAAACAGATAGTGAGGGTGCACTTTAGAGGACGACGAAAGCCTTAGTAGAAGGGTTGGTGCATTCGATGGTGATGGAGGAAAGGGTACTTTAAAATAAATTGCGAAGATGCACGGAACTCTGAAAAGTTTTGTACGGCATGAGACGTAAGCGCAACCGATAGAGTCATCATGCTTGAGGAGATGTCTGATTTTTAGTGGGCAAAATTGATGCCAGTGCGGCTCATTTCAAAACAAATAAGCTGGGCGTTTCAAAGGCCATCGTATCTTGATCCGTGAAAAATTCAGTGCTGTAATATTTTCGTACAAAAAATGTTCATTTTCCGAAGCTTGGATTTACAAAAATATAACCAAAAAGAACAAAAATGGGGTGGGAAAATCGGCTGGTGAAGCAGCAGTTGAAATATACATTCATCCTTAGGCAACATAAAAAAAGCTTCAGAACGGTCAAAGGCTGTTAGAGTGTTTTTGTTAGAAAAAGTTTCACAGAAGTCGTTAGGTTATATGATTAAAGCAATGTCTTAAATATGAACGAGCGAGTGCAAATTTCCAGGGAGTAGGCTACTGCGAGGAAAAATCAATAAACAAAGGAGCTTGGCGTTCACAGAGCTGACAGTGTCGCTGTCAGCTCAACCGGAAGAACAGGCCACTTAGTAGCGAGCCGCAGTATCCAAAAATTTATATTGACCTTCAGAGCAATAATATTCTTCGAATTAAAAAAAATAGCAGCTTTTCAAACTTTATTAAGAAAAGCACATTTCCAAATCGGCCGTTAGAACCGTGCCATGAACAAGGACAAGAATATATATTTAATGTTGTTTCTAGAACCGAAGCTAGGACTGCTACATAAATTGTAAGTGCTAAATGATTGCTCAACGTATTGGAAGAACCTTTCCCTCTTGTCATTTTATCTACTACATTTCATTAGCATGCGTCACACTGAATATAAATTTCAACCTATGCTCGCTGTTGGAAAAAATAAGATGCGTTGCTACCCTTTAGAGAATGACCGGATGAGTTGCCAGTGTGTAACTTTGTACCGCTGCCTCTCACTCAGAAACTGCCACAATACACAATGTTTTCCTGAACGCAAGAAGTCAAGCAGAAGCGCCTATTGATACGTTTGCATTGTATATTTATGGTATTTTTGAGCGTCAAATGTTTGAGCGAGCAAGCTCTCTTTTAATTTGTGCCTCTATTGCGGAGTTTTTAACCGAGAGATTCAATCCAAATTATTTCAAAAAAAATTATTGTCGTTTCTCGTGATAAAAGGCGTCTACCGGCCGCACACACGGTGCAGACAGAAGTTAGAAACGTAGCCGGGAATACTGCGCCAGGAACCAATAAACAACCTATAATTTCGCACCTAAGCAAGAAACAAAAAAAAATAAAAACTGGCGCTTCCTTTAAGCGTAGTTTTTATCAGATATCAGAGCTTGTTTTTTCTTGCCGTATAGTGCTCTCTCTAGCAGCAAGGGTTCGGTGACTGATCACGTTGCGAAAAGGGAGCTTATTTTAGTTAATTTGACAAGCACCCAATCAATCACGGCGTAGATTGACAAAGGGGAAAGACGAACTGCCACCGTCCATGTGATTATTAATTGATTTTTACACTAGAAACTTTCATCAATACCGCTACCTGTACAACAAATGAGGCTATATCAGCGAACGTATGTCAGTCTGCTCTTTACCGAAATCACGCAGGCTTAAGTTATTTTTGTTCAGGGATCTTCTTGCTTCGCAAAAATTGATGCTTCTCGACCTATCTGCTAGAGTAGATACCAAACAAAATGACATGCGAAGCAACTGCTGAAAAGAATAAAAAAGCAAGAAAGAAAAGATACAACCTTGATCGGCCTAATGCGTTTGTGATGTTTTCTGCAGTGGTGTACTTCTTTTACAGATAATGCTTGCGCACATCTGCTGCCTCATTAACGCAGAAGTTATGATCCTCAGAGGCGTAGAACTTTGGAGAGGTTGATCACTCATGTCGAAAGAGCGGAATCTTGACTCTATACTGGAGGTGAAACGGTGTTCGTCCAGTCTGCGCCTTTTAACGCGTCCTTTCTAACGTCGGTCTTCACCCCCTAAACATGAAATTTCTCTAAACGCGTAGATTAGCGCAGGGACGCCAGGACTGTAAGGTATTTTCCTTGAATGTTAATAAGGCATGGTATTCAGGAGAACTGCATGAATATGAAGGTCTGAGATGTGATTGAAGCAAGCATGACACTGTGCATAGAAGTTGAAGGTGAGTTTGATGGAGCATTAAGACAATTAGGTCGAAAGATTCGTGGTCACCAACACCAAATAAAGGCATTACGAAGCGTGGTTCTCGTTGCTTACCTATATGTAAATAATATGACTTGTAAGGTATGAGAATGAAGATTGCGTCTTAAATACTGCACTTCCAATCAGTTTCTATTCCATGAAGGAGAGAGACGCAAACCCTGTTTTACTTTGGAATACTGAGCTATATTCTATGTCCACTGCCAGAAGTGCATTCTGCCTTTACGAATTTCGTTTGCTCATTTAAACCAATCTTGTGGTAAACTTCTCACTGAAACATAATGACTCCGGCCGCTCGTTTCTTGTGCACACAGAATAATCCCACAAAATATGCTGACAAATTAAAACACTTTTACAAAATTTTCCATTTGGTCCTGAAATTATAACAAAGGCTTCGAACTTATTTCTTCGAAAACTCTGTACGCTGCAGATCGGACCTTTCTTCAACTGTGCTCGCAAGATGGGCTCAGCCGATTATAGGAGGCAGACTCTGTCTAGGTAGGCGTGGTACAGTAGATGCAGTGCAAAGTGAAATTGAAAGCTGAGCATTTACAACTCTTTCTGTCGCTCAGCAGTACAACGTTTGTTTTCAAGCAAAAGCTTGACTACATTAGTTAAAGCCGATTTCGTCGTGATTTGCCAGTTGGTCTTCAAGTTCACCTTTTAATTTTGCTCAACAGTTCGTTGTACAGCATTCTAATTCGTGTCATAGCGTTTTTCTTTGCACATAGCTTGCATGTTTTAGTCAAGTTGGAGGCTAGCCTGCGACAGAGATTCGGAACAATTACATATGCACCTTCAATTGCATACTTGCTGAGACTTGCAACACGGATTCGAACCGGTGACATATGCACTTTCAGTTGCACGCTTTACGGCACGGTTGAGCTCTCCACCGAGAAGTCTATATCTTAGAGCTCCTTCGTCCTTTCCTTTCCTTAAAACACATCCTTTCGCATTCCTACACGTAAGCAGACTTTAGTGCCCGCCGAATTTTTGTTCTGAGAAGGAAGAAACCGTTTATGTGAACTGAACACTGGCGTCAGTTTTAACTTCACGCAAGACAGCGGTATCATATTAGGAATGTAGGCTTGGACCGGCTTGTTTTTAATAGTTTACGGCGATATCTGTACTGGGTCTTTTATTTGTGCGAGCACCCTCGCAATTAGTTTTTCTGTAGGCACAAGCCAGAACTTACTCTACCTCTTGGCCTCAAAGAATACCTAATAGTTAGATCGAACCCCCAAGAACAATGTATGTTACAGAACAGGCGCTAAGAGGCGCAATTTATGGCCCTGGAATTTAAGATGTTCTGACCAAGTGTAGCTTTAGCAGCACAGAAATCTGCTTGTCGCCTTGCATATTCTCTTGGGGAAAACTACAAGGTCCATGACATGCCAAACTGGCTATTTTCTTTAGGCACAACCCTAGTTTTCTACGCGATTGGTCGCCTTACCATTAAATATAGAAGGCGCTCTGGAAAATCTTTGACCGTGTCGGGTCCCCACACTGTAACCACAAGTTTTTTGTATATTACCGGAAATGAGCTCTGTACCCTAACCTCCGTAATAAACGGTCATTAGATTAGGCGTCTTATATATGCCAGACCCGTTACAAACACGGCTAAGATAATTTGAAGCCCTGGTTTATTCACACGCCTGATCTCGATATATTTTGGTCAGACGTCTCTGCCAGTTCCCTTAGCACAGTGTCCATGGGTTTTTCTCCAGCCCCAGCTGTCTTCCCATGCAATTTTCACCGTCTTTTTAAAGTTTTGCAGGTCTAGCGAAAATAAGTTGTGCCGCTACTTCAACAGTAAACGATTTTATCGATTTTTAATGTGGGCCTTCTGCAGGCTCATTTGCGACTGGGTCAGATCACACGAGCAAAATAAAAGCAGCAATTTGGGAGTAATCAGTTTGTTGGCAATGAGTGGCCGCAACTCTTAGGTTGAGAATTTTCCTGAACCGGCAGCTTCTAGTAGCCTATTTTGCTGTTTCACTAGTTCCGCCTCCTTTTTATTATCTCAATTACATTTACAAGTGTTATTGGAACTAGTTACGACCTACATTTAGCTGTCTCATGCTTATAGAGCAAATTGTTGCTAGATGATTTTGCGCCTCGTGAAGATGGCATCTGTGTGAGAAGGAGTAGGGAGGACAAGAGAAAACTTCGGTACGACTGCAAGGGAGCCTCATTATGTGAAACGTACGTGCCACCAGTACAGTTTTCTCTAAATATTAAGGCTAAAGAGTGCGCTGTTCTTGTTCTCGCTCCCCTCAGAAACTGACCCTTTAGCAAACAGATATGCTAACGAATGGAAGCTGAAAGTACGCCGCCTGAAGGTATCCAGAAAGCCTCGCCCAACACAAGATGTCTTTGTAACTTTTTTCAGTAGTAGAATGTGATTACGGTATAATGCTTCTTCATTTGCTGCTACATGCTGCAATAGAGAGCAAGCAATATTAGAGAGGAAAGACACTGATATTAGCCTTGCCTCTAAACTTCATGTGAAGCTCCGTTTGCACCTCGTTTTCCCGTACATCCCGCGCTGTTGAGCCCAGTAGTAGCCGCTAATCAGAAGAGAGGAAGATGAACGTTGTCGTTTTTACATGCAACAGTATTGCAGTATTACACCAGTACTACACATTTGCCCGCTAGAGAACGTGAAGGTCCGGGATATGTTTGCCTATAAAAAAGCAAGGGGTTTGGGAAATGTGGCGAAGAGACATATTCACAAAAGCATGTTGTTCGCTCAAGTTATTCTTGCACTAACATTCTTATAAGGAACGAAATCACGACAGCACATAGTGATGCCCAGCGTGAGTAGCCGTTGCGCTAGAGGCAAAATTTGTGATGTGAATCGATGCTACTGGTACTTTATATATCTTTTTTTTCCTTAAAATCATCTACCAAAACAAGCAGATGCTGCCGTTATGCATTCTACTACGCGACTCGTTGCCTCAGTGCACTGTGTGTTTATGTTATTCTTCTTGCAGAAGCATAGTGGTGCGGGTTTGCGAATGCATTCCCCATTCCTGATACAAGGGAACCAACATGCACGCTTTCTGCCCGAAAATGTTGACTGCTCCGAGTAGGTAATGTAACATCTTCACCCGCTTCGGGCACGAGTGAAAAGGTGACCTTTGGAACTTCGCCAGCAGAGAGAAAGGCGTTTCTCTATACATTTCTCGCAACGACCTTAGCTTTCAAGTCGTTTGGTGGCGGTGGGGAATATTTATTATGCATGAGGGAGTCTGGGACACACAAGTCCCTGGGCCCCCGCACGGCCCCACTGCACTTAATCGTTCATGTTCCGAGGGCTTATGAAGCTGGCAGCTCGCCTTGTGGCGATATCAAGTCGCATAGTTTTAAAAGGCACTCTACTGACGAAATATCATGGTTGAGCATTCATGGGAGGAGAATCAAAGAAAAGAATGAAGGTTTTAAAACTTCGTTCGTAAAATAGTGGTTCCCCGGCGAATATTTCAACTGCTTTTAAGCCTAAGTACAATGTCAGAAAATGAATTTATTGTCAGCTAATGAATATATTGTCAGCCAATTCTTGTTCACTGAACTCGCACCGGTAGGCATTCATTTGGCCTTTAAAGCCGCTTTTGTTTGCCTACGAGAAGAAAGCTCAGGTTGTCAGCTGGCGTTTTAAATAAAAAGTATCCGGGAAAAAAATAAATATCCTGTCACCTGAGGTCCAAGTGACAGTAAAGATTCTTGAACTTTTCCGCTGAGACTCTTGCAGTTGCTGGGCCATCTACTCAACACCGTCACCTCGTCAACTATTACGACGTAAACTACTTTTAGCGATAATAATGCCTTGCATGGCGTGCACCACCCGCTAACGCAACTTTCTATGTGAATGAAATCACCTAGCGTGTCTGAACTCCACAATATGTTTAGTACCTTGCGCTATGTTCTCAATCTCATGCCCACAAGTCGACCTCGGACGTGTACAGCTGGAGTAAAATGAAAAAAGTAAGAATGGAATGAAGTGCATTTCGTAGGCACTGTCAGGTCTTGAATAGACACTTACCACAATACCACTAGAGGAAAGTCAATAACCATGCAGCTCTCTCTTGCTGGTACTCTAAAACAAACCGGCAACATGGAAGCAAACGAAATAGGTTGAACTTATATGGAAGGCAAAGAAGCGAGCTAGCAAAAGTAAGTTCTTCTTCGGCTTGCCTGAAGAGGACGAAGATGAAGAAGAAGTAAGTGCCAGGTATATGTTATGAGCCAGGGCACACAAAAGATACGCGAGTTTTTAAATTCTAATTTAACTGAAGAATAAATCGGCGTGGGTAGGGCATGCAATGAAAAGGCCAGTAAGCCGATAGTTCTTTTGACGACCAGAGTTTTCACAAGAGAAGGCAAGGGTTGCAAGGGGCGGCAGAAAGTCACCTTGGCGGTAGTGATCAGTAAGTTCGCGCGAAAAGGTAGCCGCATCTGGCACAGAATAGGCTTAATTTAAACGATATGGCAGAGACATTCATTTGCAGTGGACGTGGTTAGGTTGATGTTGAAGATGATAAGGAAGGCAGATGACCAAAGTTAGGTTGTCGACATAGTATAGTAAGCACGGCCTCCACTGCATTGATTTCAGCACCACGTCACAGCTGTCGGCTTAGTTATGCCTGCGGCCGCTGTTGCCATTCAGGTGCGCAGTACGCCTGCGTGCAAAGGGCAGGCAAGTGCTTGTCATCGTAGTACTACTAATAATACATGTACTACTTGGCGCAGTATACCAGACGGGGTCGGGTCCAACCGGGAAATACTGGAAGGTCGTGTTAATAATCACTAATTATGGTATGTGGAAAGCCTTCGATTATGTGAGGTAGCGCTGTAAAATTACACGTGCGAGACTAAAAGTACCCTTACCATGTTGGCAGTGCTAGGTGACCAGTAGCAGGTCTGGGGGGTTTTATATCGTAGGATTTGAATGTTTATATTAGGGTAGCAACCGCGCTAGCTGGGACATATATATAGTAAAACTACCCTATGGGGCCAAGCGATGAACGAAGGAGGCGACTAAATGAGC
Organism: Amblyomma americanum; assembly: GCF_052857255.1. Classification (NCBI taxonomy): domain Eukaryota; kingdom Metazoa; phylum Arthropoda; class Arachnida; order Ixodida; family Ixodidae; genus Amblyomma; species Amblyomma americanum. Next base: position 93,967,797 of record NC_135501.1, read on the forward strand.
GCAGAAATCGCAACAAAATATCTTAGAAGAAATAAACACACAAAGGCCCCTGTGTCGAACTACGCATGCGGAACATTTAGAAACGTCGAACATTAAAAAATTAAAAAAAAAAACACAGCGATAAAGAATGTTTCGCAAAAAACACTGCACTTTAACAATATAACCCTCTTGTCAAATAGCTTCGCTTCCTTCGACGCGACACAATAAAGTGGCGTTAAAACACACAGCAAGAGAATTGTTTCTAACTGTGCTAATCGGGCTCGTGAGGGTTGGGTATATTGAGATATCAGCTAATTTACGATACTGGCAAAAAGTGTTATTCCTGCCTTCGTAGAACTTTTGTAAAGCTAATGCACCGTCCGCATCCATGCATTTTCGTTAAACAGGCTTAAAATATGGATAGCATTTCATTTAGGCGCATCCTTGCCTGGTGACATGAGCGTTGCGACTGTAGGTTGAATACTGCCTCACCGCAGCGCAGGAAAGGTACGTTGTTCACAGAGGAAGTGTGTGAGAGACGCCCGAAGAGAAATATATAAATAAATTTAAGTCTTACAATCTGCTGGCCCTATAAGACAAGCTATTTTTTTGACGCGAGAAGGCTAAAAAGTGCTGATTGCTTCACGCTGGTAGATCTCATTAGCGTTGCTGTATATTTGTGACTGTATCTCCTGCGGTTATGGCACTGGCGCACACTTAAACCTAAATGAACCCGATGCAAAAACTACTTTCTTGCCATTCACTGAGCACGTTCGGAAACGCTCCTACACAGTAGTAGCGATATGTGCAAGATGCAGTGACACTGTTGTGGCAGATGGGGAGTAGTAACTGCCACCGGGGCCCGCGATAATAGATTTAAGCAAAAGCCTTGAAATATTTTTGATTGATTGCACATAGCGCCTATACGGTCAGTGCTCCATTAACAATTGGTAATCACATCATAGAGCATGACACGAAAGTGTGCTACATCATTTCGAAAGTATCTATAGAGAAAAGTTTCACGCATCCTTTTCTCATTTCACGAAGACTCTGTGAAGGCTGCTGTTTGTTTTCATCTTGTAAAATAATTTATGAATTAAACGTATTCCACGTTTTTTTCAAAGTTGATATGTTTTTACCACGCCACATTAACTATGTATTGTGATGCTAGACATATCTCGCATTACATCCGTAGCGCTGAATTGCCTGAGTTTTCTCCATATCCAACAAGCTTCTCGTTTTTTTTCCGATATACTACAGCACGCGCTATATTTGCTCTCAAATACTGTGCTTCAATCTATACATCTTTAAAAGCAATGCAGTTTCAAACGGCATAAAAAGCGAACCAAAAAATTTTAAAGGCGAGGGCGCCACTTCCACCTACAGCCATCTCCAGCGTCTGTGCGCGCCCCCTTGCTTGCGAACAGAATGTGGTGTATGTTGCAGGTAAAGTCAATACACGTTTTGCTTTGGGAATCATAACGATGCCACGCGTCGGTACTGTGCTTTGTTGACAGACAATATAGAATAAAAGTTCCATGGTGAGAACACTGTTCATTCTGCCATTGCATGAAGTTCATTGAATGCAACAAGAACCCGTGACGTTCTTTTTCCAGCTTAGGCAATGCGTCATTGCAGAGTAAGGCTTTGCAATTCTCGCAGTAACTAATTACCTTGTGGGTGAACTTGTGAAAAGATTAACGTCGCATCAGGACAAATTAGGCAATCCGAATTTATAATCGTTCGACATCTGCCATCAGCTGCAGGTGAAAGGAAAAAAAATGCGTGGCACACTGCGACTGGTTTCTGCTTCTTTCCCTCGGTAGATACTCTGTGAAGTAACGAAACACTAATCGGCTTTCTCAACGCATAAAACGTTAAAATTTGTGATTTTAACCAAGCTTCGTTTTACAGCAAAGACAACCGGCGTCATTGTCGGAGCTGACCATTTAGATTATGTATGGCAGTTTTCTCGGACAAACACGCAGGCTCTGAGCTCCCAACTTTCCACGAGTTGATGTTTCAGTTTATTCAGATGACTGCAAGTTGTTTTCTCCCTTGTTTTGTTTTCGATTTCACTTCTTCGTATCTAGCGGACGTCGGAGAAGTCTACAACACACTACCACCTCACCGTCCTTTGGTCCTCTTCTTCGATCCTAGCTTTCCTACTATAGCATTCCTTTTGGGGCCTTTATTCGCCTCACACCATGCACTCATGTATAATCGCTATTTCTTTTTCTTATTCCAGGAGACTTGAAGAATGAATCCAATAGCCGCGACAGCGAGCGTTGAGTCAAGTGACGAAAAGCAGCGATGGAACACGGACCACGCCTGTCCCTTTCACTGCCACCACGACCAATCATTGTCGTCGATCTTCGCTTCCTTTCGTCTTTCTCTTTGCCGGTTCCACATCAACCTTCCACGCCTCAGAAAGTCTCACTGAAGCACTAGGCTAAGATACGTAACAAAAAAAAAATCAGCCTTAAGCGACTACTCTTTTGTGCTCTTGCGGTTACTGTTGGGCTTACTCACATACTTTTCATCTTTTTCTTGCGAAGCTGCGGTCGAGTCCTAGCTTATATCTCATTGTTCGCGGCTATATATTTTTTTTCTGGTGAACATTCGTCGGTAGAGGTAGCGAGTGAATCAATGCCACCTCAACTATGGTCGGTTACGTTGCTGGCTCGAGAGAGCCGCAACTGAGTTTCGTTCTGTCGTCTTGACAGGCAGGCACTCAGACGAGCGGCAGCGAAGCAGAAATCTTCTTCTTGCTCGGCACCTTCTTTTCTTGCTTCTTTCCCGGTGCCGCATTTTCTGTACCTTGGCGTGCTCTCATGCGCGTTATGTGCGTTGAGACCTGTCTATCTCGTGGCTGCGTAGTATGTCGGCTTCTAAGCTCCTTTCTTCATCTCCTGCGTAGGACGAAACTAAGTAACTATAGCTTCGACAACCGACGTTTTCTGAGAAAAAAATTACACGCAACGGAAATGCATACTGTTGAAAATTATTATATAGATATAAAGAGAAATTTTTTAGCTAAAAATTTGTTTGTATTTAGTTGGATGATGGTAGTTTTGCGTGGAAACCTGCGAATCTGCCGTGTAAGTATGAATAAATATCAGCCTGCCTTTTTCGTTGTTTAAACTACTGTTGGTGGCGGGCAAAAGAGTCGCTGTTTTCACAATTTCTGAAATCATACGCGGCATGTTAAACCCGTAGCATTGTGCCACCAGCCAGAAAAGGGAGAAAAGAAAATTACTTTAGAGCAAGGAGAGAGAGAGGGGTAGGAGAGAGAAGGCAGGGAGGTTAACCAGTAAAATGTTCCGGTTGGCTACCCTCCACTGGAAGATAGGGATGAGAGGGCGTAAAAGAGTATGAAGAAGTAGAGAAATGCAGTCCGTAGCAAGCACGACAGGCAATGACACAAGCACTCTAAGTCACAGGCCGCGGCAGCTCTAGTCTGCACACCTTGAACGCTGCTGACTGCTGCGACCTGAGTGGAACAGATCGAGGACCCTCCATCACAAGTCAGCGCAGACGTTTCAGTGTGAAGAAAGGCTGCTTGCCATTGAGGCTGATAATGTTGATGACAACGTAAGCATCGCACTTTTTCTAGGAACGATGAGGCTGGAGGATGCGTTGCCCCAGCTATTGCACAGCTGCAAGCACTTGCTTCAACAAATCCAGCATCTGCAGTTCATTCTGTGCAGCTGGTTTGTGCATGCTGGAAAGCAGCTCACGCATGGCATTCACGATTGCCTTCAGCAGTGCAATCACTTGCTCGTCTGTGACCTGGTCCGGTTTCTGACCTACTACCCGACCAGCAGTAGGCTCAACACACAGGGTGCGCGGTGCTGGGGTGGGTGCTGGGTGCTTCGGCAGCGATGGCCATGTCACTTGCCGGCCTCGGTCTTGGACCGGAGTTGTGACTTGGGCTTGATTAGGAATGGGTTCGGGATTCTGAGTACGCAATAAGTGCTTGGTCACTGCGGGTGTGTGCAGCTGCTCAGGCAGGGATGGCCAAGGCCCGTCTGCGACAACCGTCTGTGCCTCGCCAGCCTTATTGCTCCCAATCCTTAAAGTAGTATGCAAAGGAGGAGGACAAGTTGCAGAAATTATTAGGCGATCCCTTCCAATGCTCGATACGCTTTTAGAAGGTCTGTGACGAGGGCGACGACGTCGTCGCACCTTAGCGACGGCTTCTTTGTGTGTGGAATTACCTGTTGTCATTTGTTTAAATGTCAACCTTTCTCTTTTCAGGCGAGGACAATCTTTTCAGGCAGCGTCGTGAGAGCCGCGCAATTGGCACACCCAAGGACTGTTGCCCGGCAAGAATCGCCGCTGTGTGGCTGAGTACACCGTGGGCACACGATAGCGAAATTGCACACACTACTCACGTGTCCTATCTTCATGCATTTCCGGCGCTGGAGAGGCTTCGGGACGAAAGGCCTAACTGCATGCCGAAAGTGCCCAACCATCACGTACGTTAGAATGCAGTCTCCTTGGAAGGACAACTTTATGCACTTTGTCCTCCCAAGGCGCTGAGCGTGCAGTATGGGTACACCGTCGGTAGCTGGTTAAATCAAAATTGGCAGATCAGAGTCACGGATGGCTATGTCGACGTCTTAAATCCCGCCTGCCGTAGTGCCACTGAATAGAAGGACATGCGAACGAACGCTGATGCCGCCGAGCGTTCTGATGTCGCACAAAGTCTCAAGCGCGTTCCGGTCCATGACATCAGTGGCGACTACATTCCTAAAACGATTCACCCTCATATCTTTTATTGCTCCCAGGACGCGAGCCTCCAGGAACGCAGACGTGGCTTGCCTATTGATGTGGTTAAGATTGTCGGTGGGAGTCTCTGGTACAAATATGACGGTATATGCCAACGATCCTAGCTCCGCAGTAATCGTGGACGTACTCGTCGACGATGAGTCCTCACCTTTGCGCAATCTCCGTTTGGCCTTCTTGCTTACGACTCTGATGAAGCCGTCGTCAGCCGAAGAGTCATCACTGGTGGCCGAGTACACCACGGTGGTCGGGCTGCTTGCGTCATTTGGGAGGCCAAGAAGTTTCCTCTGGGCAGCAGCGGCTGACCTACGGACTGAAGCTCAACAGCGTCCACTTCCATCACCGCCAACAAAAAAGAAACAGTTGTTTTATTTTAATGTCTTAAAACAGGAAAAAACTGAAGAGGCGAAGGGACGGCGTTCTGGCCTAGAGCCACCTCATCGTCTTCTCTTTAGAGCAAAATTTTACATAAAACAAGTGGCCTTGCGAAAGGCACGAAAGCTTTAAAAAAAGATTGTCCTGGAGCAGTGAAAAAACTGATGACTGTTTAGGATCGCTTTGCATAATCAATCTGCTGCATTTTTCTTCGGCAGATGTTTTTAATCAACAAAGACTAATTAGATAACTTTTTAATTCTTGCTTGACACAAAATCTCAAATCGGGGCTGGCAGACAGTCGTGAAAAAGAGTGGGCTGAAATTTTGACCCTAAAATACCATTTACGCATAATAAGGGGGCAGGGGAATGGAATGATGCTCGTTATGACGTAAATGGTGGAAACCAAGGACCGTTTTTGCGCTGCTTCCGCCCACACCTTCCGATCGTGTTACTAAGTGGCACTGGCGACAATACAGGACTTCTAACGTCCGCCGCTTTAGAGGAGTGTGGTGCTGGTGAGGACTTTCAAGGTTCGGTTACACTACAGATAAATACCTCCGAAAGCAGAAGACTGCACAGCTGCCTCCGTAGCTCAGCTAATACAATACCGGACGCGAAATTCGGAGGTGATGCGTTCGGATCTCACCATGGCCATATGGTTGTTTTTTCTTTGTGGTTTCATTAATCTCCCGTTGATAAAAATAACAAAAACGACATCCCCTACACTCCTTGGTTTTGGTCACTGTTGGCTTTGGTCATTTATTTACGCAAGGTAGCCTTTTCAACCGTCCTTACTCATGAGTTTTGAAGGTCAAAATCTGGAGGCCCGTGTAATGAGTAATACCAGGGTGCGTTAAAGAACCCCATGTGGTCGAAGTCATCCGAAGTCCTCCACTGCGACGTCACTTCTAGCTTGAGTCGCTTTCAGACGTTAAGCCCTAAAAAGCATAGACCAGTCTAGTGGCATCAAAAGCGTACTCACCAAATACAAAAGCGTCTGTGACAACGGTGCGGACTCAGCGTCCCAAGACGTGTCTGAGAGAAAAAAATCCGCTCTTCTCTGGATAACTGCCCACGCCAGGGCTTTGTGCGTGCACTGGACGCGAAACATGCGCTGTAAGTTGTGAAGTGGTAGCTTTGTTCTGAGGCCCGTAAATAAAGCTGCGTAAATGGCACCCCGGTGATATGGCTTCAGTCAACTGTTTTGAATATTACCTAGAACTTCAGAAAAGGCATGTATTTTTGAAGTCCAAAAAATATCCTAAAGGGAACGATACCGAAAAATTTCACACTGGGTCACTCGAACGTCATCAGGCTCAAGTCTCTCTCACTGGGTCAGGACATTTCGTCTTTTTTAAAAGCTCGGCTACTTTTAGCTGGTACAGCTGGTACACAACTTAGCCCGATTGATGAAATGGAGCGATATATGTATGGCCTGATAGGCTGGACATTGGAAATATTGCAATTACTGACAGGTGTTTTAGGTAAGGTTTAACGATGATTGTGAATCTTTCGTTTTCCTGCAATACCGAAACTTTCCTGGCTATTAAATAATTAGTTTTCAATAACTTAGCTTCGCCTATGCCAAAAAAACGCTGCATCAGTAGGCAGGCCAGGGTGAAAGATCCCGGTTTTAGTGCTCTAGCACTTACAGTTGCATTCCCTTCAATTAATTCATGTGCGAGCCTGTCTATTTGTCTGAAGGCTGCTACGTGATTCGTCAAGCTGCCCTCCGTGTGTGTGCGTGTGCGTGTGCGTGTGCGTGTGCGTGTGCGTGCGTGTGTGTGTGTGCGTGTGTGCGTGTGCGTGTGCGTGTGCGTGTGCGTGTGCGTGCGTGCGTGTGTGTGTGTGTGTGTGTGTGTGTGTGTGTGTGTGTGTGTGTGTGTGTGTGTGTGTGTGTGTGTGTGTGTGTGTGTGTGTGTGTGTGTGTGTGTGTGTGTGTGTGTGTGTGTGTGTGTGTGTGTGTGTGTGTGTGTGTGTGTGTGTGTGTGTGTGTGTGTGTGTGTGTGTGCGTGCGCGCGCGCGCGCGTGCTGGGGAAGAAGCCAACAGTCGCCGCAACCAAGGTGCAAAATTCAGTTCCTATTTTTTTTAATTTGTAGTGCTGGTCAGTGGGAGCATATAACATCAATTATTCTGTCGCTTGAGAAAATTACTTTAAAGCTGGAGAAAAAGAACCCTGCCGCCGGTTAGATCCGAACCCACGACCTCAGAATACCGCGTCCGGTGCTCTACCAACTGAGCTACGGCGGCGGCTATCCAATCTGCTACTCTCGTGGCTATTTATATTTATTGCGTGTAATATATATATTCAGCCGTCCTGGCACCAAAATAAATGCCTCCCAATGCGGTATCGGTATCACGCAAGTAATGTTCATATCGCCGCCGGGGCGGCTGAATATACTGCATGTTTCAGCAAACACTCCACTGCTAACAAATTGTGCGACATTGGTAACTTCAACGTGGAAAAGCACCTGTCATCGTCTTTTTTGTATCGACATATATTCAAAGGGATTCCTACCGTTAGCATTCAGATCCATAAGTAATCACCTGAGAAAATTTCCCTGCGCAGGGTCCGCAATGTAGGCCTAATCCCTCTCGGAGAAGGCGCGTATAGAGCCTAAATTTCGAATGTTTTCTAGTAGCAGAGAAAACATCTGAGGCAATTGGTAAGGGTGAGGCTTTCGACGAGAACATGGTCTCTTCCATATTTCATAACAAATGGAAATTTCCCTTTTCACGTAGCATTCGTGCTGAATTACGGTAGAATACATTGGATTACATGTATTATATGCTTGGGCTTTAGGTTTTCATTGCATCTCGACTGTGCCTTGCATTCTGAACTTCCTGGGAGAGCATTCCACTGAGCCGCGGTGGCTGAGTGGTTATGGCGCTCGGCTGCTGTCACGAAAGACGTGGGTTCGATCCCGGCCGCGGCGATCGAATTTTAATGGAGGCGAAATTATACAGGCGATGTCAGTGCACGTTGAAGAACCCTAGGTTGTCTAAATTTCTGAAGCCCTTCACTATGGCACCTCTCATAGCCTGAGTCCCTTTGAGACGATGAACCCCCATTAACCTAAACCTTATGGGAGAGCTTCTTGAGCATTTCGCCACTGTTTAAGTCAATATAAACACTATTCAGTATATTTGATTTGTGTGCACGAATAATTGAAAAAAAAAACAGTTCAACAGAGGGAAAAATATTGGTTGGCTTAAGTTTCCTCTCAAATATTGTTGCACGAACCCAACCAGGTGGACTTCCGTCGGTGTTTTGGTTCAAGCGCGGGTAATGCTTGTGGCCTGGAGCTACGTGAAGATGCGTGGATCCTTATTTCTTCGCCGTGTGTATTTTTTGTTGCACGATGGTATCCAAAATTTGGCAATAGAGATCTATTGGGAGATGTTTTTGGCGCGAAAAAGAAGTTCTGTTGTAGAACACTAACTCTAGTATGCCATCAACAAAGGTCTGGTTCGACGTTATATCCCCTCTGCTCATTTTGCCGTGAACTTGAATCTATAGATTATTTTAGACTCAATTGTCACCACTTCAGCTTTTTGAGAAGGTTGCTGGAAGGGCCCTTCAAGGATCTTGGTCTCAGTTCGAGCAGCTCGCACTTGCTATCATTTGGCGCCACCCACCACACTTGGGATCAGCCACGGATTTGTTTTTACTGCTGCTCAAAATGTCTTGCTGGAATCTCCATCGAGTGCCTCGCCAAACATGGTATCCTTTTCTTTTCTTTGCAGTATTACATTTTTAAACAAATTAATCTTTTTTGTGTGTTTTTTGTTGAAACTCTTCTTTTTGTGTTTTCAGTCCGTGCCCTACTTGAACTAGAACCTTTTGGTGCTTCACACCCGCTTCTATTGCATGAATCTTTATTTGTTTGTTTGTATGTTACTAATATTTTTCTTCTGGCCGCGTAAATGTACTAGTGGAAAGGGAACTATGCCTGCCGATTCTTGGTCGATCCCCCAGTGTGGGTGTGTTCCACCTTTTGTTAAACCAATAAGGACAAGAAAGGCACATGCTCTGCGGTGAGAGGTAATGCACATTTAATTCTGTTCAGCTTCGTATTACTTTAACAACACACGTATTTACTAAACGCAATTTTGGTTCTTGCTAGCGCAAGGGGTATCAAGCTTTAACAAGGACTCTGGAATCTTTCCCCTTCGTTCTGTGGACTACCGTGCTATCGGTGGGGTCGCATTGAAATAATCTATGGTCACTGAGGCAGACTAGCCAGTGTAAACTGTGCATATAATCAAGAATCAGATATTTTCCACTTTGGTTTTGGTTCTTCGGATCTTAGGATCCTGTCTGTGCCAATTTAAACACAAAAAAATTCTTCCAGGGGCTGCAACATATGCAGTTCTGAAGAACTGCCCTCACTACACTGAGTCTACCACTCGAACCTTACAGGGTGAGGAGAGAAGGTGGGTGTCATCCAACCTGCAGGACATTACCAACCTGCGAAAGTTTCACTACGGTCGCCCTTCTCCCATTTGGGCTATCAGGAATGTTGAACGCAATAGCAGTCGTACTATGTTGTTCCACAAATCATGTGGCATTGATTTTTATAAAAATGCATATAACTCTTTAGCAGCAAGTAAAGAGCGCTAGATTGCATTTTAGTCTCCTGCACGGCATGGCAAGAGAACAAGTACGTTACGACAGATATCTCGCAGTGCAAAAAAAAAAAAAACACCTGGAGCCTCGTTGCTACTACGCTTTAATCAATGCAAAAGAGTTGTTTTGAGGGGTGAATTAGAGCCCACCATAACTAGTGACAATAGAAAGAACCTGCAAAACTTCAGAAATGTACAGCTGCAAACATGAATAATGCAGCTTCTCACTGAATGCGCCGCTAATTTGTTTCAAACAACGGCAGATATAGTATTTACCAAGTAGATGGCTCGGCGTTTTTTTGTGTTGTCCCTGTACTCAGTTAGCACCTCATGCACTTAATTGGAGGAGACATGCCAACACAAAGGTCGCAGCCGTTTGTCTATGGCGCCACAAACGACCTTAGTAGAGTGCTGAGGCTTGTACGTTCTGACCAACTGCAGGGCGGTTGCTCACAAGCATGTTTTCCACAAATTGTACGTTCGGCGACCTTGTGGAACCCAAGGATTCTCTTTATGCAGTGGTAATGAATAACACTCACCAACTGGACATTCTACCTTACATCCACAGTTTCACCCAGATAGAAGGTAGTACTATTAACTCTCGCAATTCCATTTCAGAGCGGAGCTCTTGAGATCCCGTTCCCATGTTGGGCAGCATGTTTCGATGTCGGCGTAGCCGAGCGCGGAGCGCAGTGGCACACGCGGAGACAGCCGTGAGTAAAAGGGTACGATGGGAGTGTGAAAGCAAGTCGCGCGGCAGCGACACGCTGCATTGTGTAGGGAGCCTTCATTTTCGCTCGTCTCCGCTTTCAGGGCGGAGATACCCTTTATACCACTCGCTCTGCCGTTTCACCTTCGCAGCGGCATGTTCGGATCCACGCGTTGGCCGCGTACTGCGCGCTATGAGTGTGTATTGGTTTGAATGCGGTTGCGTAGAGATTAACATAATGTGACAGGCCTGCAAATAAGCAGTATGTATGTGTTTCACTCGTGGCAATATTCTTTCACTTTTGAGTGTGTGTTATGCATGGTTCAGTCGCTCTTATTACACGGCAGTAGAAACGTAACGACGGATTGCTATTTTCCTAGTCGCTGGCTGCATGAAAAAGTGCAGCGGATATTTGGTATCCCTTCGTAGCAGTAATTTAGAGTATTCAGTAGAACTATGCTGCATTTGTTGTCCGAATGTACGGGCTATTCACAAGGCCCCAAGTTTCTCGAGCATGCCTGCAGCGCGGACGATCAGCTGCCAAATATATCTATTTTGGCGTCCTAACACCAGCTCTTCCAACAATCTCTGGGATTCCTGTGTCCTCTTACACACCATACTTAGCAATAGCCAATTCTCACCCCAACTGTCCATCACCACTCTGCTCTGAGGTGGGTGGAGATTGGAGGACATGTCTGAAAACAAATGGTCATATTTTCTCAACCGCTTTTCATAGTGGCTTGTTTCACAACAAATAACGCAGACGGCTGGTTTTCTCCCTGGGCGATGTTGACTACACGTACATTAACGATACGATGTGACTACGTTTTTCTGATTCGTAGTTGCTCTTTAGCCTTATTCGAAGACAAATTTAAGAAAAATGTGTATTGTTTTTCTCTCAAAATAAGAATAAAAAACATCCAAAGCTACTCATTCACAAAAAATCACCCCTGATAACAACTTTGATTAATCACATTATGCTTCCCAGGCTAAAACAAAAAAGGCGAGTCCAAGCAACGCAGGCTGTGTCCTCGCTTCCGCGGAACCGTCTGCTGCAGTTTCCTAGAGGCGGTCGTTTCTCGCCTTTCCCCATTGTAGTCGGGCATGGCAGGAGATATCTCATTAAGGTGCGGGCCTGGATTAGCTAGAAAACTGTGCTTGACTTAAAGCGCGCTGAAAAACATGGACGAGCGTACACAACAGGGAAGCGCTCATCCCCGCTGCTGTCATCAAGCGAGGTAAATTAGTAAGCTCTAGGGACATGCCTGCCTAGAAACACACGTGGTGATTTTTACTCATGAGGCAGCGCGAAGCCATGAAAACTGGCCTTTTTTCTTATGAATGGGGAAAAAAGGCTCCTTTCATTGGCTCCGTGTACCCAAGCCTTTTTTGCTTACTGACGCACAGTAGGTATACGTATGGCGCGAGTATATTAAAGGCGCAAATAAGTAGAGTGGCTTAAAATGTTTTCGTCGCATGAGGATAAAATAATAAATTGAACAAAATGTAGCAACAAAAGCTGTACGTACCCGCTTATTACCAACAGCGCCTAACCAATATGGCTGCCTGCCTTACTGAGAAAAACCTCTTTTTACTCAGTGAAACATAACTATGATCACTGTGTGTTGTCTCATATCTGTACCTGTGCGAATGTCAAAGCTGCTTCCGCGCTTCGGCTCTGCGCTTATATAGCAGGTGCTCTCACTCATGAACGAACAGCAGAAGTCTGCGCCCATGCCATGATGTTCTCGGTTCTCTGTCTGCTATCCTGCCTTGCTTTGGCTGTACTGCCTTTTATTGAAATAAATCAACTAGTGCGCAAGAATGTTCTACGACGTAATCGTCGGCAAACTTTGTTCTCCTAAGTGGAAACTCTGTGACCGTAAACATTGTAGCTACCGACTAGCAGCTGTCGAATTAAGTAGGTTCCCGGAAATGAAATCAATGTATTTTACTGAACCCTACTTTCAGGTGTTAGCTTAGGCGTGCTTGAATTTAACTTTGCATAAACCTCAAAATTTAATGTCAGTTCTGCGTGACGGATGTCTGTAGAGTGCATGCAAGGCACATTATATGTGCAGAAAGCACAGAAGAAACCAGATCGACAACAATTCCACTTACCTTCACAAGTCGCTACCACCCTTGCCTAGGCACACTATTGCGACATGTAATTGCATCAGCACTAAACAAGAAGCTGGACTCACAGAGCGCTCTTTTTTGCTAATTCCTATTAAGTGCACATACTGTGTCACGATGCAGTTTTGAGATCATATCGCACCAACGCCCTAAGAATGCTACGTTCATGTGCCTCGGGACGCCTAATGCAGAACCACAGTTACTAATCTGAATGCGAGTGCTTACACGATTTTGGGTACGCAGTCGCTTTATTGGCACACAAAATGTTTTAAGCAACCTCTTTCCGCATCTTTGGTGTTCAGAGTCAGAAATGAGGAAGAGATGTGCCTATGCCGAAAGTTCAGATGCGCTAGGAAAAGCCCGCTTCTGTGAACATACCTTGTACTATCTACGTGTGTGAAATACAAGCACTCATATTCCTTCAACCGTCCTAGAGGGCGGACACTTCGACCAAATGCGCCAATTTCAGGTGAAGACGCATGCGAAACTTGGTAGTAACGCACGTAAAGCTCAACATATTTATTGATTTCCAAGATGTACAAAATCAACAAGAAAAATACAGTGTGATTTATTCTTCTCACCTCGTTTACTTGAACGTTTCTTCATGCTTTTCATTTTTATTGAGAAGGGTTGTCAGATGCAAAAGAAACAAAGCAGAGAAACAGCCCCCTATTTGAAGTCCCATAAGTGGCTGGAAAGAAGAACGCGCTACTATGCGTGGAACATTTTCGACTTTGACTCAAAGTTTCCTTCGAATTCCAATGAGAAAGTACGTTGTTTCGAGCTACAAACTCCAAGATTGTAATAAGGAATAAATTGGCATATATACGACCACCCCGAGCAACAAAAGCATATACCTTCACTGAACTGTACTTTTCGCCAAAACTGTAGAAATAAGGTCTAACAAGTTTGCTTCACATTTTCCTGTCTGTTAGATTTGCCTAAAATAAGGATGACCACAAACTCACATGTCTCTGGCGTATGTATAATTTCGTTCTGTGAGTTGCCGCCAAATGTCGATCAAGAAGGTCGAGGAGCTGGGTTGGCGTCATACATGTCATATGGCATTTACATATACCGTTGCAAAATAACGGGTGCTTTAGAGTTGTTTTTCAGAGGTCTTGATGTTTTGTAATGGTCTTCGTTATTGCAGGGTGAAAAAAGAATTTCAGCCCTACTAACCAATTCACTCTGTTCAGATAAAGCCATTTCAAAGGAAGGTTTCAAATAAGCAATCCCTATCTTTAAATTCTTCACTATCGTCGTGAAGGCCGTGTTGTCGATGTAGCCTCCATTTAGATAGGCTGTCCAGCCATAGCAAAGCATCAATGTTCACCCTTAGAGATTAGCTTGCACCTAAGCCACAAAGAACCGTCTTCTGTACGCCTCTTAGCAACAAATTTTACCACGGCAGTTTTAAACTAGCTTTTGTTCTTGTCGTGCGAACGTGTAAATGATTAACATCGCTTGTAAAGAAACCAACTCTGCGCTTATTCGAAGGAAACCGGAGTCGCTCTTTCAGAGGTTGCTTCTGAACTTCTGAGGAGCAATGCGCAATGAACGAAAACGTGTTCTGACTGAAAGCATCTACGCTCCTACTATACTCAGGCATATCTAAAAATATAGGGAGATGATTGTGCGCATTGTATCTACAGGTGCTTCCATTTCCGTGACACTGGGGCGATCACTGCTACATATTACAAGGAAATAACTTCATCTGTCTTGTAAAATATGCTACGAAAGTAAGGACCATTGTGCTCAATGTACTTGTCATATGTTATTGCGCCAAATACAAATATGGAGAGGAGCACAAATGCTTTATAAGTATGACAGCGACAACATGGTGTGTCTTGAGAACACTGGAGAAAAAAGTTGCACTCAATTTGGTTAAATATTTTTGTTCTGCGTGTTTAAAATATATGGTTCCATGAGCAATGAGCTGGATTAGAATTTTGACAAGCCTCATAGCACATGGGTGTTAATGCCTAAGACTAAAAGTACCTCCCGGGGGGAGGGCTAAAGAGCAGTTTTGAAGAACGATTCTCCGGGACACAACAGTCTAGAAAAGACATACGTTTACACAAGGCTGATGGCCAACGTCCTCCAGTGATTCGCATGCTACTATGCAAGGATCATGACAGCCATTATGACGCAGTTACAGTTGTAATATATGAATAATTCGTGTTAAGCATTGTTAACAACAACTACCACGCATAACGGTGAAGATTGTGAACTGTGGTCCGCATGTAGCGATCAAAAGCGTCAGGTGAAGCAAAGGTTGCTTCAAGGGGACACAATAACTGACCGCTGCTGTCCAAAGCTGCAACACACCTTGCAGATAGTCAAAAGCTAGGTCTCTTTTGCAGCTTTCGTGTCATTTTTGACACGTCACAAAACCTGAAACAACTGCAAACGGTTTATTGTGCTGATTTGTTGGTTTGCGAGGGGTAATAATTAAATATTGCGTTATGGTTATCAAACTTACAACCGTACTTAATAGAATGCAAAACAAGTCATTCGTTATTCTTGGAGCATATATCTGTATTAGGTGAAGCGAATTTTTCTTCTCAAGAATAATTTACTAGTGAAAATAAAATTCGAAAATTACGAAAATGCCTTCCGGAAACGTACCATAAAAGATGCGCCCACAAGCAAAAACCAGTAACATACATCATCGAAGGAAGAAATTGACTAATCGTACTTTAGGATTTGTGCACAGGAGCAAAGAAATCATGTTCTGGTGGCTGTCATAGGAAAAAAGACATCTCCAAAAAATTATGATAAAGTTTTCCTCCCAACTCTGCACTGTGGCACTAACAACAAAAACATAACGAATAATAGTTTGTTTATGTTGTCATTCATGCATCACAAACACCAAACAGCAATGGCACGGGTGCTTCTTACATTTTATCAAAGGCTGTGTGGCTGTTTTGCGAACAAATATACCACTTAATGATTCTCTCAACTTGTTTGGTATTTGTAACAAAAAGCAGACAAGACCACCGTCATCAGTACTCACGTCAGTACTGACCAGCAATGCACACACAAAACGTGTGAAGCTAAAAAAAACGCCCGCTAGCCAATGTTCCTTGGAGCTCGCCCGCTTCGCTTGGAGTACACAGCTCACGTATAGAAGCGGCGCAGTTCGTTATGACGCACACTTATGACACCGGCTTGCACGCGAAGTCCAAGTATGCCACAAGACGTCCTGGAATGATGAAACAACCATTGGTCGTAAGTTCATAGACTTACAACGAGAAGCACAAGGAACAAAGAAGAAAGGTCCTCATTGTCAGGAACACGGGTTTGTAATTTTTCGACGGCAAGTGCCAAATATAAAGTTCTTGAAAAGGGAATGGCGGAGCTTGTTGAACAATCTACGGTCTAGATGTTACAGAACCCTTGCTCATAAATAAGTAATGCCGCTCATCTAAAAGAAAACTTTTCCTGTTCGCAATGAATAATGTACATAAAGAGGGTTTAATATTGGTTGATTAGATTCATCCTCTTTTGTTTTAACCAGCAGTTGTGATGAAGCCAGATCAGTGTTCACATAAAACATCAAGATACGTTATCTCTCTTCTGTTCTGGGATCAATAATGCACCGCAAAAGATGCATTTATATAGAGCGGTTAAGGAATCACAGAGTGAACATATTTTTTCATATGTTGCAGCCGCCACAATGTACAGCTTATGTCCAGTAGCACTTATTTGGTCCTGGGCACATTGCACATCCCACACATGTTCATGTCAAAGTCACTAAATTGGCAGCATGATATGCTCACAGTGTCAGTGTTCGCACATGCCAGGCTCAAGATCGCCCTTTACGGAAACAGCGTAGGCAAGGTGGTCGCGTTGCTGTCAGATATGACTTGATTCTGCTGATTTCCTTGTTTTTCACTTTGATTATGCTTATTCTGCTCATTCTGGTTTCGATGCACGTCGACTCTAGAGACCCGGAGGTCTCCAGGCGACGTCCACCATGGTCAGGCCCACGAGTGGTGGTTGTTCCTCCTTTCCAACAGCTGTCCTCCTCCATTCGCGCTTCCCCCGCCGACGCCTACGTTTCCGTTTCCTCTCCGCCCACAACGCAAGCACAAAAGGTCTCGGAATGCCCGCCGGAAGTCATGGTGGAAAGTCACGTAGATGACAGGGTTGAGCGCCGAGTTGGTATAGCCAAGCCAAAGAGCCAAGCTGTGGGCGAGTTCCGGGAGAGGCGTACCTCCCAGCGGTCTCACCAAAGCTAAGGCGAAGAAAGGCAACCAACAGGCCGTGAACGCCGTCAGGATAATTCCAAGCGTTATTGAGGCCTTGCGTTCTCGTACCGCAACCCTTAGGCTCCTTGTACGAGGTCCCGGCCTTGCTCTGTGCTCAGCCTCGACGACCTTCTTTGCAGCTCGGTGAATTCTCCAATACATGGAAAGCATGACCACTAGTGGTATGTAAAACGCTCCAAGCGTAGCGTACAACTGGTACGCCAAGTGCTGACAGACCAGGCATGTAGGCATCTCAGGAGTCCCATGCTCGTTTCCAAGCACAAGTAGAGGCGGCACGCTGATGAGAGCAGCTAAAAGCCAGACGGCACCAATGCAGGCCCAGGCCCTTCTAGCCGTACGTCGCACACCGTACGTCAACGGCCGTGTGATTGCCAGGTAGCGGTCCACCGAGATCATGCACAGGTTCAAGATGGAGGCGGTGCAGGAGGCCACATCCACGGACACCCAGGCGTCGCATGCCGCTCTACCCAGGTCCCAGCGGTGACCGGTAAGCTCGAGATGCAAGGCGGGAGGCATGACCAGCAGCGCCACGCACAGGTCCGAGGCGGCCAGGGAGACCAGGAGGTGGTTGGAGGGGTGCCGTAGGCGGCGCACGAGGCAGACGGAGAGGCAGACGAGCGCGTTGCCAACTGCCGTTGCGACGATGAGCGCGCCCAGGCAAACGCCCAAAGCCAAGGCACTCAGCGTGATGGGAGGCACGGCACTCCGCCGCTGGTGCCGCTGCTGCTACTTCTGCTCCCAGAAGCTGGGGGATCCTGCGTCAAAAAACGGGGTTTTATATATAAGGAAGGTGATTGGTAGAAAAGCATCAGTGATGCGCTGTTACCCAAATCGGCAATGACTTAGACAGGAAAGTCTAGCCAATTGTATAGAAATTCCTATGATCGTTTAATTTTGCTTTCTGGAACTTACCCGACATTTTTACAAATACTCGTCAGTGCCATTTTGAGCACATTCGTGCAAATTAAGTTGGGAGAATATAGACCCTACCTGCATTTTCCCTCGAAACGGTTGTTCATGCACTTCTCATCGCTAGGACTAAATTTGTGCACGTGAGACTAGCTGCGAGTATTCTGGTGCTATAAAGATAATTTGTGCAGATGACCATTGAAGGCACAGTTCACTCAGAAATAATTTCTAGGGCATAACAAAATTTCATCACGCATATTTTGCATTCCTAAGAGGAAACTTCATCACTCGCTTTAAAATCTACGCGATGAAAATATACTTTAAACTCAGACGCTCGATATATACAGCTTATGCAGTGTATGGTTTATGCTTTTTGGAGGTTTAATTTCCCAAAGTAGCTCAGGCTATGTGGGACATCGTAGTGAAGGGCTCCGGAAATTTCAACCACCTGGGATTCTTTTACGTGCACTGACATCGCACAGTACACGGGCCTCTAGAATTTTGCCTGCATCGAAATTCGACCGCCGTGGCCGTGATCGAACCCGCGTCTTTCGGGCCAGCAGCCAGTGCCATAACCACTCAGCCTCAGCGGCGGCCAACTTATACAGTGTCCTCTTCCAGAGCAGGCTGAAGTGTTGTATAAGCAGATAATGAGTGGCGGCTAGGGCATACCAGGGAGCTCCTTCGTCTGAAACATAAGCATGATTGTGCTGTTTCCATTAACTGTACACTTCAGAAAGCTGAGCTCTGTACTGGCCCCATATAATGCCCAGCAGAACGTCTACAGATTTTTTTTCTTTTCGTGCTACGCTGGTATGATTCCGGTATGTAAAGGCCACTTATATAGTGTTGAAGTATGGCACTCTTGTCTCTGTTAAAACGTTTGAAGCAGATTATTTCACCCAGGTTCAACATGTTGAAGCCGCGAAACAAGTAAAGCAATTTCACCACCAACAATTACCATCCAATACGACATCGTCATCAAAAGGCGAAATTTTTTTGAAAAATACTGCTATCCTCTTTCAAGGCTGATGTAGATTGAGTTACAATATGATGGTTCTAGACACACCAAAAAAAAACATCATCAAAAAGGAAGTTCTCACAAGAAAAAAGGAACATGGGAAGATCAAAAGAGACCAGCCGGAAAACACATGGTGTAAAATTAGGAAATGCAGCATGAGTATGACATTATGATTTTTTAACAAGTGGTACATGCAGTCCTAGTGTGTAATAGTTCGAATAAGCAATTATGACAGGTTAGAAAGAAAACTGCCCAGACATCTGGTAATATATTTCATGCCCTGGTCGCTTGTGGAAAAATGAATTACGATCAGTGGCAGTACAAAATTTATGCTCTTGTAATCGCTGCGTATGTTTTGTTCTGGTGCTTGTTTAGCTGAAAGAGCTAAGAGCAGAATGTATTTTAGTGCAGCTTTTAAGAGAAGACAGAGACGAACTACAGGCGCGAGATTCTAGCGCGGTTATAAATAGTGGAAGACCTGCTTTGCTCGGAGTTCGGTTGGATAGTCATTACGTCGATATTTTTTAACAATAAACCTCGATCTTTCTGCTGAAGCCTTCCCAACTTATTAAGCATTTCTGTGTTCACGGAAAACAACCCAGGATGTTGTACTCAACTACAGGATGGACAAGGGAAAAGTGTGCAAATAACTTGGTGGCCAGAAAGCCAGACGGGATAAACTGTTTAAGAGAAAAAAGCACAGAAAGTCCTTTTGATGCTGCATATCGCATGCGCTTATGCTATCTGAAATCACAAGAGATTACAATTCCGAGATATTTCGAGATTCTTGCACTGTTTTCAAGGACTGATTTTCAGCTTTGCACGAAAAATTAAGCGGGTCTTTCTTCTTTCACTCCCTCCTTTATCCCTTCCTTTACGGTGCTGTTCAGGTGTCCAACGATATATGAGACAGATACTGCGCCATTTCCTTTCCCCAAAAACCAATTATTATTATTATTATTGTTTTTTTCTTGATGCAGTCATAAAACTGATTTCTGGAGATTTATCAGGATTCTTCGGTGGGCGTTCGAAGCGAGCGGACGTGTTTTTTAGCTCTCTGCTCCTTCGGACGCTGGGCCTAAGGCTTCGCGGCGTTGCGGGGTCTCCCCATGGAGGCCACAGACACCGTGAACGAGCGAAGGCCTGTGTTTGGCGGTGACAATCAGCAACGCAGGGCAGGCCGCTCTCGCTCACGATCACGGAGACGAACGCCGTCCAGAGGAAGGTCGTCCAGCACCATTCGGCGAATGCAGGCCGAGATCGCTGATCTGCGGGACACGGTGAGGTGCCTGACGGCGGCGCTCATCACCACCTCGGAAAACCTTGAGTCCGTCATCGGGAACTTGGACGTGTCGCCGGCGGACCCACGCGTTCTAGCCTTGCGGGACGCCATGGCGCTCGCTCACCAGACGCAGAACTCCATGGCGGCTCCCTCCCCGCCATTTCTGGCCACCCCTGCGCTTCCTGCCGCCATTGCTGCTCCTGGGGAACCGGCTGTGATGCCCTCTACCCCTGATGCTGCTGCTGCGGGCTCACCGCGGACACCTGCAGCCGAGGAGAGCATGTGCACCCCAATGGACGAGTCTGCTCTCCGGAAACGGCGACACTCAACGGGGTCCGAGGAGGAGAGGGACTCGGAAACCAAAAGGGACATCGCGGTGGCCAAGCGGGAAGCTCGAAGGCCCCCCACCGTCACTGCTCCCTCTCCCTCCACACTCGAAGGAGCAGGGCCTTCCCAGCAGGAGCCCCATGGAGCCCACCTCCAGCCTGCTGCTGATGCTGCTGCTGTTGCTGGTGGGGCGACGGCGTCCGGAAGAAAAACGGGTGCGACCTCACCAAATCCCGCCGCACGAGACCAGGCTGCGGCTGGGGCTTCGTCTGCTGGCAGCGAGCGCGCCCAACTCCGCGGCGCGCCGCAGCAATGCCCCGCAGGCAGCGGCGACGCTGATGCTGGGGCCAGCCTGGTCCCGTGGCGCATTATCACTACCAAGGCGCAGCGGCGTCGGAGAGCTGCCCTGGAGCGAGCCGCGGCTGCCGTGGAGGTCCCGTCCAGCCTGGTGGGGACGGTGCTGTTTCGGCCGGCGAACCGGGGCACCGCCTTCACCAGGGAACAGGGCTGGGAGTTGGCCGAGGAGATCGGATCCTGCCCGGGCGTCCTCGCCGTCCGGGTAAACATGCGGCGGAATGTGGTGGCAGTGGACGCGGGGAGCAGCGATGCTCTCCAGGCCCTGCTAGCCACGACCGTCATCCACGGCGTGCCGGTCTCCGCCAAGGAGCCTCCTCCTCGGAATCAAAGCTCCGGCCTGGTCTTCGGTGTGGACGGGCGCAGGACGGCGGAGGAGCTGCTAGCGGCGGCGGAGTCAACGGTGCCGATGGTGTCGGCGTCTCTGTCGGGCAGCACACTCGCTCTCCGTTTTGCGGCGCCGACACCCCCGGCGTTCATCTCCATATTCAAGCGCAGGCTCGCGGTCCGCCCCTGCCGTCCCCGGCCGCTCCAGTGTGCCAAGTGCGCCAGCCTGGGGCATGCCACTGAGGTGTGTCGTGCTCCTGCCCGATGCACGCGCTGCGGCGGGCCACACGAGCCTGGTACCTGCGCGAGCAAGCCCCGCTGCATTAACTGCGGGGGGCGGCACGCAGCCATTGACCCAGCGTGCCCGCACTGGCAGCGAGAGGGTCACGTGGCCACTTTAATGGCCACATCCATGGCCCCGATGTCCAGGCGGGTTGTCCGAGCCGTCGTCCAGGCTGAGACAGCGGCCCCAGCCCAGCAACATCAGCAGACGTCGCGCGCTCTTTCTTATGCGCAGGTCGTCAGGGGAACACCCCAGCAGCAGCAGCAGCAGACACAGAAGCAACGGCAGCGGCGGCAGCGGCAGCGGCGATCCGGTTGCCCGGCGTCCCGTACAGCGCGGCCCGAGCCTGCGGCCGCTTCTCACGGCCAGCCCGCTGACGCACGGGACGCGGAGATCGCGCGCCTAAAGCTGGCGTTGCGCGCCCTCAGCGCACTTTTCCCGGAGGGCACCGATGGACACCGGGCTTGCTTAGAAGCAGCGGGTGCTCCCGCACAGATAAGCCAGCATGATGGCTAGCCGCCGGACTCCCCCCCGCATACCATCCATCCTGCAGTGGAACGTGCGCTCACTTACGGCGCGGTACGCCGAAATGCGAGTTCGCATCGCACAGGATTCGCCGGAAGTTATCGCGCTGCAGGAGACGTACGTACGTTCACATGACGGGGAGCCCCAGATGCGGCTACCTGGTTACATTGGCTACCACTCAGCCACCACGTGCGAGGAACCCACCTGTGCTGCAGTGCCCTGTTGTGTCACATCTCATCGCCCCGGGAAATCAAGGTGCGCGATATACGTGCGGCAGGACGTCCAGCACACCCTCGTCGGCTCGGCGGCGGCGACATCTGACGCCCAGGAGTGCGTGGTGGTGACAGTGCGCGTCGGTGGTGTTGACACGTCGGTGGCCAGTGTTTATGTGCGTCCAGCTGTCGCGTGGAACGCGCTGTGTTTTCGTGCTGTGTCTTCGTGCTGTGCCCCGCGCCAAATCATCTGTGGTGATTTTAACGCCCACCATAGTGCGTGGGGCAGTGCGCGCCACTCCGCGCGGGGAGACGACCTGCACGACGCAGCAACGCAGCTGGGACTCACCCCCTTGAACACCGGCGAGCCCACCTTTCGACGACGCGGAACAACCGGCTCCTGCATCGACGTTGCCTTCGCATCCAGAGGCATCGAGGCGACATGGCGCCGATCACCATCTCTCTGGGGCTCGGATCATTACTCCATCCTAATTGAACCCACTGCGATGGAGGCGCGCCCCAAACGTGCCTACTCCATTACCAACTGGAGTGCGTTCAGGCGGGCGGTCGACGAGGCGGCGGCCACTGGCGCAGATTTCTTTACAAGTCTAGTCCGAAGCGCTCTCGCAGCCACCCAACGAGCAGAGGTAAGGGCAGGGCAGCCCACACCTGATATGAAGCTGCTCAATCTGCGCGAGAAGAGAGATCGCGCAGAGCGACGGGCGCGACGGACTGACAGAGCCGCCGACTGGACTGTCTACAACCGCTTGGACGCAGCAGCGCGCCGCCACGCCAACAAGCTATACCGCCGGCAGTGGGCTTCACTATGCCAAAGGATGGAGGAAGATGTCAGCTCGCGGAGGCTGTTTGACACCCTGCGGTGCATCACCGAACCACAGGCAAACCGTCAACCGCTGGCCGCCCTCGCAATCTCCAGCGGGCTCAGCTTTGTAGAATTGGCAGAGCGGTTTGCCGATCGGTTCGCGCCGCCCAGCCCCGCAAACGCCGCTAACATAACTGCTCCTGAGAGCCCCAGAAGCGACGCCAGTCCCTCGCCCGTCGCCTCGGAAGGTCCATGTGATGCGCCGTTCACCGCGGCGGAATTGAACAATGCGCTGCAGCGCTGCCGCCGCCGCTCGGCGCCCGGACCGGACGGGGTGACATACCAAATGCTGCGAAACCTGGATGCGCAGCAACGACAGATCCTCCTGCAGCAGATCAACCTGGTGTGGGAACGCGGGGAGCTACCGGAGGATTGGCGAACCGCGGTCGTTTGTCCCATCCGAAAGGCAGGGCGCCCACCTACGGAGCTGAGCGGATACCGGCCAGTGGCATTAACATCGGCGGCAGGTAAGCTCATGGAGCATATGGCGTTGCAGTGTCTGAACGAGCGGGCTGCGGAGGCTGATTTGTTTGACGAGCGGCAGACGGGTTTCCGTGGGATGCGGTGCACGGCTGATTCTATATCGGACGTTGTTACAGCGCTGGAGCATGCCAGGGCAGCAGGCCAGGTTGCGCTGCTGCTGCTGCTGGACGTTTCGGGCGCTTTTGACAACGTTCACCGCGCACCAATTCTCACGGTGCTTGAGGGGGGCGGTGTGAGCGGGCGCCTTTTGCGATACGTTCATGGCTTCCTGAGCGGGCGCACCATGCGCGTACGAGTAGGGGGTAAGCTCTCCAAGCCTCGCCCGGTCGACATGGGCGTGCCGCAGGGCTCTGTCTTATCACCATTTCTGTTTAATGTGGCCATGTCGGTGGTGCCAGCCTCCCTCCCCACGAGCGGGCGACACCATGTGTACATGTCCATATATGCAGACGACATAGCTCTGTGGTGCCGGGGACCACCGGGCGAGGCGTTCCGCGTGCGGGGGTGCCTTCAGGGAGCCCTGACCGCAATCGATGCCAGCTTGCGCGGCCTTGGTCTGTCGCTGAGCGCGGACAAATCGGTAGCCATGGCCTGCGTTTCGCGCTCGCGCGCGCACCTTGCGCCACTGTCACTGGACGGGACTCCGATTATTTGGCGTAAATCGGTGCGGTACCTTGGCCTGGACATCGACTGGCGCCTTTCCTTCCGCCCCGCGGCGACCAAGGCCTGTCTGCAGATGAAGAGGATCACCGTCGCCGTGCACAAGCTCACCGCTCGAGGCCAGGGCATCTCCCAGCAAGCCGCGCTGCGTCTATACAATGCCGCAGCTTTGGGGGCGGTGCTCTATGCGCTGCCGCTCGTCACGGTTCGCAAGCCGTGCTGGAAGAAGCTCGAGCTTCAGCACCGCAAGTCCCTGCGCGTGTGCCTAGGCCTGCCCAAAAACTCGCAGTGCGCCGCAACGTTGGCCGAGGCAGGAGCGTGGCCCCTTGAGCTCCAAGCAGCGCGCAGGGCACTGAATCACATCGACCGGCTTCACCGCGCACCGGACGGCGGCTCGCTGCTGCAGCGTATGCGCTCGCACCCGCGCTCACGAATGGGCGCGGCGCTGCTCGAGTATGAGCAATTGACCCAAGGCCCACCCCCCTACGGTTCATGCGCGCCCTGGCCTGCTGCCTCGGAGGTACAGCGAGAGATCGTCGGCATCGCGGGAAAGCGGAGCACACCCCTCTGCGCTGTGCAGCAGCTGGCCAGAGCCGTCATACACGAGGAGCTCCAGGACCATCTCCTCGTGTACACCGACGGCTCAGTGGCCCGCGACAGCTGCTCCCTTGCTGCGGCGGCCACCATCCCCGCCCTGCGACTGCACAGCCAGCAACACGCAACCTTCCTGGGCTCCTCCACCACGGCGGAGTTGATGGGGATCCGGCTCGGGCTGGACCTGCTGCTCACCCTCGGCCCTCCGCCGCCCAGGAGTGCTCTGCTGTGCGACTCCCGCGCCGCCCTCAGCCGCCTGCAATCTAACGGCCGCGGTACCCCACTAGTGCGGGAAATTCGCTCGCGCATCGAGCGCCTCGCGCAGAGAGGTTGTGCCGTGCGTGCACAGTGGGTGCCCGGTCACTGCGGCATCGCCGGCAACGAAGAAGCTGACGACCTCGCGACCGCTGCACACCAACTACCTGCCAGCGATCTGCCCCTTGCGCTGGAGGACGTGCGTGTGGCCATTCACGACCATCTCCGAAAGCAGCACCCCGACCCACGCATCGCGGGAGGTGAGCGCATCGACAGTGTCACCGCCTGTCGCGCACTTACACGGTCGCAACGTGCAATGATCCTCCGCGCGCGCATTGGCTGCGTGTGGCCCGGGGAACGACGGGTGCGTCACGGAATCGCGACGAGTGATGTGTGTGACGGATGCGGTGCAGTGGAAACACTAGAACATCTGCTCCTTCGCTGCTCCGCGTTCGCCGATGCTCGTCGCGATATGCTCGCGGCCTATAGGGCGCAGGGCATACTACCAGACTCCATCAAGACGCTATTGTGGCCGCAGGGCAGTGCGCGCACTCGTGAGCGAACTTTGGTGAGCCTCTGTGCATTCCTCGAACACACGGGCTTGACGTCCCGTCTGTTCTCCGTCAGGTAGTTACACGCAGTGACCGAACGCTCCGCGAGTTCTACCTTGAACGATTAATAACTGGACGCCCCACTCCAGTTGTAACCTACACAGTGCTGTG
Organism: Amblyomma americanum; assembly: GCF_052857255.1. Taxonomy (NCBI): domain Eukaryota; kingdom Metazoa; phylum Arthropoda; class Arachnida; order Ixodida; family Ixodidae; genus Amblyomma; species Amblyomma americanum. The sequence continues at coordinate 93,993,533 of NC_135501.1, forward strand.
CGCGTGTGTGATTTAATTCCTCCAAAATGAACTAATCACGCGCACAACATGGACACATTACTTATTGTGTAAATAGTTTGTACATATTACTTCTCCCCCTATCCTCTCTTCCTGTCCCCTCACCTCTTTCATTTCATTTCTCCATTCTGCCTGCTGTCCTTTATTTCCGCTGCCCCAGCTCAGGTGCTTCAGTATCGATGGCAGATGCCGGGGCTAGCAAAAATCTTTTCCTTCCTTTTTACTATTATTTTTAATAAAACCACTACCACCACCATTTATCATAATCTGCACTCCCGACACCATTTTGCTATTTTGCTTCTGTTTACTGTTATACGTGTCATGTGCATTCCAGATTTTGCAGTACCTCTTCAAAATAGGGAAGTGTAGCAACGAATATCTTGATTTCCGTTGTCACACACTCCCCCTCCCCCCTTTTTATAGGTAATTATTATTTCGCCTGCAGTCCAGGCTATATAGTGGCTTCTGCATCAATGCCTTCATTTTCTCGTACATTTTTACAATTCCCTTCACGCCCTGTTTGCACACTGCCTGCATGACTGTTGTTGCAGTTGAATGGTACGATTTTTCGAATCATGTTGTTGCAATAAATTGGGAGATTTCAACGCGGCTCAAGTCCTAAGGTTTTTCCCGGTGGCATGATTGTGACTTATTAAGAAGTATTCGCCCAAAACGGCACTTGTAGAATTGTCGATATGATTGAAACACTTCATTTGGTTTTCGTAAACAATTCTGATTTCCATCCTGAATTAATCGATATTCAGTGACTTACAGGGCGTTTCACGTAGCATGAACGAAGAATTTTTAAAAGAAGTAGCGCACAAGAGCGAGATGAAACCAACGACATATTGTTTACTGTCATGAAGAACTCCTCATTTTATTTTTAATATCCGATTAATTAGTTATTTCGGTAATATTAATTTACCAAATTTTTAAATATTCACTTTACGGTCACGTGCGTTACTTTTAAGAGTAGAGTGGGTTAAGGAAGAAGCAATTCAGTTTTTTGTAGCAGGGCACCTCCTACGAGGCCCTTTTTTTCGGCATTTTAAGACAGCCAGCGAAGTATGAAAAAAAGCCAGGTGACTGCGCTCAAGCCCAAAAGTGCGTTTTCAACAAATGAAACGTGCACGCTGACCGCGCCCAAGTGAGCGGCAGCCACTTAGTTCGCCGGGCAGCCCAATAATTTTTCAAAAAGAAGCTACCTTGAGATACGTGACTTGCTGCTTCCCTTCGTGTTTTGCTTTGCCTGCGCGGTGTCTCAATAAAAACCCCATCTGAAATGGCTGTCGCTGCCCTCACCTCTTTCATTTCATTTCTCCATTCTGCCTGCTATCCTTTATTTCCGCTGCCCCAACTCAGGTGCTTCAGTATCGATGGCAGATGCCGGGGCTAGCAAAAATCTTTTCCTTCCTTTTTTACTAATATTTTAATAAACAACCACTACCACCACTACCACCTGATCACTTATCGCAAATCGCGCATCACGCTTTCGATGTTCAGGAAGAATATCCTGACGTACATTCAAGACTATGTAGACAGCTGCGCCGGCTAATCACTACGAGACGGTGAGCGTGTAGGCTTCGTTCATTTAGAATGCGCTTCTCAGCGCTACAGTACGATAGCCAAACAGCGTAATCACGTGTTTCTTTTCTGATTCGCGGAATTTTTTTAAATGCTGGAAAAAAAGACCACGTAAAAGAGGCGTTGGTAAAAAAACTGAATCGGTGGTTTCGTAACCCCCTCTACAACTTAATAAAACTCACGCGACCATAAATTGAATATTAACCATTTTGCATCATTGACCTTGGCTAATTTACTAATTGCGCGAAATTGAAAAAAAAATAATCTGATGAGCGCCACACCACGGTAAGCAAGATATCGTTAGTTTCCACCCAGCTACGGTGCACCAGATTTTTTTATTCAAGGTTCAAGTTACATGTAACATCATGTATAATAGGTACGTGCAAGAGTTGGACAATGTAGCTTCCAGAAAGCCGGGCTAAGTACGGCCTCGATATAATAACCAGCCAAACCTATATATTTTACTTACTTTTGGTGCAAACTCAGGCATGAGCCTCGCATGCAAACGCCATCTATGTGCAATACCTTTTAGGAATCTGGTGCTCTAAACTCCTTCACAGTATTTTTAAATCAGCGAAATATGCATTCTCTCCTCTTAAATTATGACCGTCTCAAGAAACTTTTTTATATTTAGAAAATTTCATCAAGAGCAGCTGGATAGAGAAGGCTATTTGTTTATAGAGACAGCTCATAGCGTGCTCATTTCGGCCTGCTGGGGTACTTCGGGTCTCATTGATCCCGCCTACAGAATAAAATGATCCGTACTAATTATGTCGTTTTCTTCTCTATTTTCACTCCACTCCTAACAAGTTATCCTCCTTTGGAAGTAGTTCCCACATGATATCATTTCCAAGCAATGAACATGGAGTGGTTGATTTTTCTTTCATTGTGACTGCACACACCCAGACACGCACACACACGCACAACTTACGGTTCAAAACTCATATTAACACTGGGCTCAGCGAAGTAGTTCATGATGTAATGTAAATTCCAATGTCTTACCTGCTGGCAGTTCAGGGCTCACACGAAAAACAAAATGCAGAGAGAGGCAAGTGCCAATATAAAAATTTTTACCAACCATTGCGCTCAACCTCGTTTATGGCATGTTTTCGCAGAGGCTATAGAAACAAATTGTTATTGTTATTTACTACAGAAGAAAGCAACTAAGTTCAAAAGAAAAGCAGGATTTGATCTCTGAACTAAACAGAAGTGTACGTGAGAACGGCTTACATGGACCTGAAAAAGTTTGTAGCGGACTCTCGTCCCCGTTTACGCCTTATTGTCCACTGAGCGACAGGAGGAGGCAGGAAAATAGTGCTTAATGTCCTGTCGGAGGTTTCACGCGTGGATGTGGCATTAATTAAGGCCGCCAGTTCTGAAGTCTTGACAGCATTTAGAAATGACGCTTAACCATTTTTCACTATTTTTTGTGCTTCATTATGCGCATCTCGTAACCTCGTCAGCAGCAAAACTGTCGAGTTAATTTTATTGCCATTTGGAAGTAATTATTACAGAATCAGAATAGGTTGCAATGTTGAAAAGTTTCTGTGTAAACGCACTACATAGCCTTCGTTGTCATTTTCGCACATTTTGATATCTTTTCTTTTCTTCTAGCAACCTAAAGATGAAACAATTATTGCGTCGGGTTGGATGAATGCCAACAAACAGAATAATATCGACGAAACGAAAAGGACTTGGCCTGTTTTTGTACTTTGCTCATTAGGAAACATGCATCAGTTTTTTTCGATATGTATGTTTCATACCTTCATAATACGAGAAACGAGAAAAAAAAGCAAGCAGTGAATGCCAGAAACTCTGCCCGATCAACCGCCTGATAGGACACTGACGAAAGAAAGCTTGATAATATATCAAGGATAATTCTGATAAACTACATGATGCTTGAATGCGCTTCGTAGTTTCATGTGAACATCATTGCTACAACTGCCAGAATGCATGTTGGAACAATTCTTCATTCAAACTATCAGCGTTCTCATCTTATTGGAATATGTAATCTTGTCGAATTTTGGTCTGTTAAGAATTTTTTATAACATTTATGAAACAGATAAATGTTTGGCTGCCACAAAATTTGTGCTTACGTTTTTTAAACCTCTCGTCAAGTATAGAGTTTAGAATACCACAGAGAAGAGTTCTTATTTGTTACGGGAAGCTAGTTTCCTAACTCGTTATACTTGCCGACGAATGACAACTTCTAGGCAAAGTTTCGAACTCACAGCGCCTCACCGTTTCATACAAAAAAGCTGCTCCTGATTGAAACCATCCTAGTCGATGGGTGAGGAACGTCAATGCAACGTTTTACGCTTAGGGAACAGCGCCTCGTCTTGCAATACGTGGGGGAAAGCGTAAAAAAACAGGGACACGACAGTGTATCCGGCCGTATCCGCGAAAGAGCTCTTATCGAGTATCAACCCACGAATTGACAGCCTGTTTGCCTCAAAAAAAAGCGCTCTGCTTCTAGCAGGCAAGACACACATAAACGCGGAGTCTGAACGAGCGTGGTTTGCTAATCAAATTACTGTCTGGAGCTTTTAGCAAAGGTGCAGTAGCTTACACCCAACCTGCTGCTCTTAAAATAAGACTGACGAAACCGTGTAAATCAAAGAAAGATCTAGCCCTCCAACGGAGCGTATGATATTGCTAAAGCAAACTTGCGTTCGCAGCGGCATGCCGAGAAGCAACCACGCCTGCCGGCAGAAGCGGCGGAGAGTAAAACATTAAAAGGAACCCCTTTCGTAAGCTTCCGCGCTGTCTTCTCCACCCAGGGGTCCTCATTTGAATGGGCGATCATTTGTGGAGAGTGCTCGCCCCCTGCGCGTTTCTTCATTCACAAGGGTTGCTCGGGACTGTGCTTGGCGTGCCACTCTCGGTAGGTGGCTCCTGGGAGCGTTAATTCATTGCTATTAATGAGGGCCCGTTCGCCCTTTGGCCTTCCATTCTTTCGCTTCGTCGCCGCGCCCTTTCCACCGTCGTCTTCCCGCGCAAAGTTTCTCCTGCTTTTAGTTACCGCAGTTTACGTCATACAGAGTGCACGAAATTCCCCCTGGGTCTGATCGCAAGCGCAGATGACTCTCCTTTTTTGTATAAGTGCACGTACTGAAAGAAATTGATTGCAGGAATTAACCCTGTCCATCTTTCCAAGACAAGACTAACTGGTACTATCTATCTGCGACAAGTATGGATGAGATGGTGCCTGATGGTTATGCTGCCGGCTTGCTCGTCTTAACGCTGCATCATCTCAATTATAAATGCTTCCTCCTGTCGCACCAAGTAGTTCAAAAGCCCATCAGCGGAGTGCATAATACATTCAAAGTTCACGCGGCCGAATTTGATACTCAACACTATGCGGCTGATTGCGGAAGCAGTGCTAAAAAGAAGACTTCGACTAGATGTTCTGGGCTCGGGCAGACGCGGTAGTTTTCTGTGTATGAGGTGCTGCGGTTGTTTAGGCTCTGTTTAAATACCTCTATCGAAGTGAGCCTTGAGGACTCAGCGGCAAAAAAAAAATTAAAAAAAATGCCAGTACATTAGTGCGGAGTTCTTTTTGCCTTCTGGTCACTAGGCATTGCAAGCTCCCAGCTAAAAAAAATGGTTCAGTGTGTTTCTGCTTAAATTCCAACAAGGTGGCGGTTTGGGCTTGTTGGTAGTGCATGGCGTATAAAATAGCGCAACATCAGACAAGGACATGAAAAAAGACACAGGAGCGCCAACTTGCAACTGTTTATTGCGGAAGAGAGCCTGTAGATATATATGACATGGCGATACATTTCGCAAGCGCGGCAGACAGTCAACTGTTTAGTGTCTTCTGAGGTAATCTAATCCCTTACGAGATAGCCTAACAGAGCGTTTCGCTATGCAGTTATCACCTAAGCTATTTATCATTTCTGCTTCGATTATTTCTCGCGTGAGTTTACAAGTCATATATATCTATCGCCATGTCATATATATCTACAGGCTCTCTTCCCCAATAAACTGTTGCAAGTTAGCGCTCGTAAGTGTTCTTTCATGTCCTTGTCTGATGTTGCGCTATTTTATACGTCGTTCCGCTTAAAAAAGCCGCCACCGTTTGGAAGACGTTGAAGTAACGAGAGTTAGCTGCTTGATTTACTAGACGAAGAAAGCGAAGAAGAACGCGCCGCTCGTCTCGAGAAACGCAATGTAATACCCTTTCAAACAGTGTGGATTGCCACCATGTTTGGCTACTCGTGCACGCACGCCACCTAGCGGAGCGATCGACGCCTAGCGCGATCTCTCAGAAAAATTACGATGCACGTCTACCTGTTGTCGAGTTGCATCCCCGCAGGATACGTCCCAAACGGAATTTGCTTCGTTTTTTTTTTGGGGGGGGGGGGGGGGTCACGGTAGGCCTAGAATTCGGCTTGCGGTGCGATATGTTAACGCTTCAATTAGTAATTGCATGTTGACAATGCTACCTATTATTTAATTGTAGTTTTATTTCTATACCATAACCCATAGAGTTTTATTTGCCTACCAAACTCGATACACAACCGCCCTCGGACGGGTGGCTGTTGTCGGAGTATATAGAGCGGAACGAATGTATACATATATAGCGGGGACAGTTTTAGTAGCCGTTATAAGATATTTTTTTTTGGTTAGGGGAAGAAAGGGATGGGAGGACACAACCAATTTTAATGGCCGCCATATTGGATTTGAGAAACCGAAACAACGCCGCCATTTCGTCCCCTGACGTCATACTTACATAGTTCCACCTCTATCCACCATATTAGACCGTGACGTCATCATTAGAACGTGGTAGATGGTTGTTTCTACAATGCTATTGAAGATGGCACTACAAGTCTCAATGCGAGGTGTGCTGTTCTGTAGTTGCTGCCACATATGGCGCTGTGATCTCAAGTTGGTAGCAGACCCCAGCGAAATCTCGAAACGTGATGAGTAAGAGCTAACGCTCTTAAAATTGTGTTCTGATTGAAGTTGATGAAGAGACGATGCGCGATGCACAGCGCGAGAGTGTGTTGCAGTATAACACGAGGCGTGATCGGCTGCCGTGATAGCATAGTGCTCCCTCGCAGTGGCCAACGAAGCTGACCTGTCCCCGCATCCGCGGGTTCGAATCCCACGAGGTGTCGTTGGCTGTGGTGATAGCACAGTGGGGAGCCAAAGACGGCGTTCCGAACGGTCGCGCTTTAGTGCGAAAAGCAATACTGCACAAGTTCTAACCAGCTTACCGGTTTGTGTGGTGCTGGGCCTTGAAGGTGACCTTGGGGAAACCATAAATAGGTAAATAAATAAATCTTGCTGTCATGGGGATTCGAACTCGCGGCGGTGCGAACAAATGAGCTTCGTCGGCCGCTGCGCGAGACCACTAGGTTTTCGCGGCAGCCGAACAAGCCTGCCGTAGTGTGCCTAGAATATACTGGCTAGTGTGTCGACCGAGAGCGCCCCACAATTGGAAGGAGTGGCGCATTTTCCAATGACTGCCATCAGTCGTCGAGAGGGGGCGCTGCTCACTGTGAGTGTGCGTCGCTAGCAACCGCTCTTGCTGTCCGCTGTGTATCGCATCACTGTAGTCCCGGTCCTGCAGTGTCGCCGCTTTTGTGTACGCGTGTGCGATATTTTTCGTGGTGCATATCAGTTGTCTGCTGCGTGTCATTTGCTTGGTGTGTGGATATTGTGACGGTGATTTGCCACGAATGTCGACATTGAAGCGGCCTTGTTAAGAACAAACGTGCTTCGTACCAATGTGCCGGAGTGGATATAGTTCAAGCACCGAAAGCGTCTCTGTTCACGGCGCCGACAGACCCTGCACGACTTGTGTAATCGGAGAAGAACATCAGGCGGGAAGACAGGAGGCTGTCATCAACGGCAGTAGTGGGTGAAAAACAATTTTGAGAGCCGCGTCGTTGAACGCACATTCAAGGTCACCGTGAATGGCATCGTGAACGAGATTCCCAGGGATAAACCTCGCCTGAAACCGGACGTGGTACCAACATTATTTGATGCCTACCCATAGCATCTTGTGTCTTCCAAGTCAGTGAAAAGGAAGACAAGAAATTTTTGTGAGCAAGAGGTGCCTCCAAAACGACCGATGACACAACCATGATAATGGGGAGCCACGCGATTCGGCTGAAGAGGCAGTCGAGGCTCAAGTAGGCACTGTAGCTCAAGAGACACTGCCAGCTTCGCAGCTTCCAAGCGTCAGTGGTGCTACAGCGACTTCATTTCTGACATCGAGCTCCAGCGAGGATCGTCACCCATTCGATGGAATCTTCATTCCGGTGAGGTGGATGAAATTACCTGCATTGCCAGCTGACACAAATTTGGCCTTCGCTTGCTGCGATGTGGACGAGAATAACTTCATGAGCCTTTTTATTCCAAAAATGCTGAGGTTTGGAAAACCTTTACCTGAGCGGGGCTCCGTCTAGCCATGGTACATCTACGAGGAAAAGAGAGGTGCAAGCAGGTGCTGAAAACCCAGAACGAGGCGGAGTTGCTTATTGCTGAAACTGAGAAGGCAGTCCTTTGCAGTGATGTAGGCATGAAACCCGTGTCAGGCAAATACAGGCGTTAGAGGGAAATGTTTTTGTTTTTTTTTGCAGACAAGTGTTTGTCGGTCACAGACGACCAAGTGGAGAGCTGTGTTCAGTGCAGCTACCAATGGAGCCTTTTGCAAAACAATATTTCCAGAGACAAGAAGAAGACGAACATAAGCAATAGCAAAAACCAGCTGCATGAGGAAAGCTTCCTTGAATATTCAAGCAGTCTGCCGACTACGACGCTGCCGCCAATTGGGTGCTCTGACCACGGAAAGAAAAACTTGGGAGGAATTATAAAGTTCTATGTCCTGCTTAGGTTCAGGTTTTTTGTAAAAGGCCTTAACAAAGACCGCGATGCACAGAGGCAGCGTTTGAAGCTTTTAAAATTAAGTCACTGTCAGTAGATCTACCCGTTGTGATTTTTTCTCCATTACCAGCTCTGGCCATACGTGTCTTCAGTTCGTCAGTTTACTTTGAAGCAAATATTGCGTCTTCATTGGCAGGTTTTGTCATGCTGGAACAAATGTAGTTTCTTGCACTTGTCTTTTTTATTGCTTAAGCAGGCATGCTAAACCTAAGCGTCTCCTTCACCGTAAATAACACTGAAGAACTTTGTCTTGGTAATGAATCAAGTCAACAGAGAAGACAACAAAACCTCAGTTCTGTGCTTGTATTTAAAAAGAAGCCTCCAACAGTTAGTGGGCGCACCTATCAGCCAAAGTAATGCCTGCTGGACATGCGAAAGTGATAAAACTGCGAGTAGAGGAGTACCGATGCAGTGAATGTTACTTTAAACTAGTGCGCTGAGTGCATCCACTAAATATAAAAAATAAACAGAGAAACAGAGGTCCTGCGAACGCGTTCCTCGCAAGCAAGGCGCAGCTCGCTCAGCCTACAACACGGCAAACACGCACGGATGGATGGAAGGAAGGTAGGAGCATCCCCTTTGAAACGGGGCAGTGGTTGTTGCCACTCTGCTCAGTTTTGTCCTTTATTTTTGTTTACTCTGCTGTAAGTTGTTAAAACAATTCGCCATTTCCTTTAAAAAAACGTCTTCCTACACTTTAAGTCACCTCTCTGCTTTTGTACCACCAATCCTCCAATCGCTTTTTGCTAATTTCCACCACAGATTTATTTACATGACTATTGTTATCTCTAAACCCTGAGGCGTCAGGAAGAGTGACTGTGCCTGCATCGACATCGAGATGGATACCATCGCATTTTAGGATTAGGTGTTCTATTGTTTCTACAGATTTACCACACACAGCACATGTGTCATCTTCTTCGTTAAATTTTTTTCTGTAGCTGCGCGTTCTAAGACACCCTGACCTAGCTTCAAAGAGGAGGGCACTGCCTCTTGAGTTATCATAAAACGTTTCGTTCCTGATCTGCCTTTTCCAGCATCGATAATGTTCTACACTATGCTTCTTTTCTATTGAATCTATCCAATTTTTACCTTCGACGTTTTAACCTGTCGTTTAATGCTCTTTCTTTCTTCTTCCTCGTCTCTGGCAAACTTACTGGTCAGCTTTCTAGTTCGTTTCCGCCACTGTGTGTCAACGCTCTTTCTGTACAGGTATTTAAATACCTTAGCTGCCCACGGTTATCATCCAATTTCCTCAGGCGTTCTTCGTATAGTACTTTACAGTGAGCTTCTCGTGCCTCGAACGTTGCCCAGCCCATATCCCCCTGTGTTGCCTCATTTGTGGTTTTCCCGTGGACACCAAGTGCTAATCTTCCAACAGTTCTCTGATTTACTTCTAATCACGACTGAACTTCAGCCCTTAAGCATAGAACCACATTCCCGAAAGTAAGCCCCGGCACCATTATTCCTTTCCAAATACCTCTGAGGACTTCATACCTGTTGTACCCCACAATTCCCTATGTTTCATTATCCCGGCATCTCTTCGCCCTTTTGCTATGAGAGACTGTTCGTGTTTTTCCGTGTAGATATGCCCGTTGTTTACCCATACCTCGAGATATTTGTATTCGGCCACTAGGGGTATTTCATAGCCTTGTATTGTAAGCTCCTGATCAGTTGTGCTGTTGAAAACCGTCACACCTGACTTAGTTGAGCTAAAACTGAAGCCTAGACTGTCTCCTTCGTCTCTACAGCAATTCACTAAAGTTTGCAAATCTTCCTGGCTATCTGCTAACAGTACAATATCGTCCGCATACATTAAACCCGGTAGTCGTTGCTCAACAACCTTTCCGCCTAATGTGTGTGACAGATCATAACCTAGATTGCTTCCTTGTAGCCTTCTTTCCATACTTAACATTTAAATCATGAACAGCAGCGGTGATAGAGAACAACCTTGCCTTAATGCTTTGTGTATCTGGACCTTTGTAGTAATCTTAATTCCTTCCCATGTTGTTTCAACTTCATTTTCTCAATATATTTCCTGTAGAAAATTGATTACCTCACGACTGACACCTTCATCATTTAATATGTTCCACAGGAGTTACCTGTTCACGTTGTCGTATGCACCGCTTATGTCCAAGAAGGCTAAATACAGAGGTCCGTTTTCCGCCTTAGCTATTTCTATGCACTGGGTAAGCACGAACAGGAAATAATCTAAGCGCCTACCACTTATGAACCCGTTTTGAAGTTCTCCAAGTATTCTATTACTTTCTACCCATAACTGCATTTTTATTTTCACCGCCTGCATCACCAGCCTGTATGTAACTGATGTTATCGTAATCGGTCGGAAGGAATTTATGTTCGTCTTTTTGCCTTTTCCTTTAAAAATTAAATTAATTTTACTCTGTTTTCAGCTATGCGGAATTTTCTGATTCGTTAGGACTCCCTCCAATGCTTTTATAAGCGTTTCCTTGCCTCTTGGCCCAAGTTCATTAATTAGCTTGATTGGAATTTTGTCGATCCCTGCTGACGTACCTCTTGGAATATTTGCTTCCGCCTTTTTCCAGTTAAGATTCGTCAGTTCCACGCTGTTTTCTATTGTGCGTTCCTGTGTTGCTCCCTCATTTGGGGTGATTGCTCTATCGTCTTTCTTAAATGACTCAGTTATAACTGACGAAATGTAGCTCAGAGCGTCATCTCCCTCTAAACATTTTCCTTCGGCATCGCGAATCTGTTCCTGCTTTGTGTGATTCGCTTTGCCCAGCCAGCTTATATGGTTCAGAATTTTCTTGGCCCCCCTTTAGTTGCATCGCGAACTTCAGCCCGCCAGCGATCAGAGGACTGCTTTATTTTAGCCTGGACGAGGACCTGCACTTGCTGTTTCTTTTGTCCATAAGATTCCTTTTCGGCCTGTTTCCGCTTCAGATAACTTCGCCCTCTTTGCTTCTCTGTGTTCCCGTGATGCCAACCGTCGTTGTTCGATGGCCTCCCTAATTTCCTTATTCCACCAACTTCGTGGCTTCCTCTTTCCTCTCCAGCGGTTTACTCCTTTAACTTGTTTTATTTTTGTACTAATGAGGAGTTCTAATTTATTATAATCCCACTTTTCCATGGGATGTGTCTCTATTGCTTCCTCTATGCACGCCGCTATTTGCGCTATTTGTTCGTCATTTAATTTACCGCACTCTGTTTGACTCCCCTTCATTTCTCTTTTGAACAGGGCTCCAAACTGTAGACTAATACGCTTATGATCACTACCGAGGCTGTACTTCCCCTCTTCGTCTATTTCCATCATTGCGAGCTTGCTATACATCCCCTGCGAGGTTAAGCAGTAGTCAATGGTCGTTTGCATGTTACGGGATTCCCACGTAATTTGTCCCTCACACTTAGTTTCTCTATTTACAATAACTAGGTTGTCTCGCTCACAGAAGTCTAGCATCAACTTCCCGTTATAATCTGCGTACCCATCCAGATCCTCAATGTGGCCATCCATGTCCCCCAACAGAATAATATTGGCGCCTTCTCCAAACTGCTTTATATCGTCATTGAGACACTTAACTAGATCCGTGTTCTCTTGCCTGCATTTGTCCCCTGTCCCTAAATAAACTACTCCTAGCCATGTACTTTTACCGGCAATTGTACCCTATACCCAGACATGTTCTTCGCAAGTTGACTTTATTCTTTGCCAATTTGTTCCTTGATGTATCAGCATACCTACTCCTCCTCCCTAACTCTCCGTTGTTGTTCTGTTGCTTCCTTCCCAGACGTAGCCATCAATATATGGTGGGTCTTCTAGATTCCTGAGATGTGTCTCGCATAGCGCGTATACACCTACCTCTACGTCATTCAACTGCTGTTCTATCTCTAACCACTTCGCTCTCTTTCTACCGCCTTGGATGTTTATGTACCTGATATTGGTGTTAAATTTCTTTTTTGTAGTTTTCTTCCTGGACCTCCTAGTGGCCATTTTATTGGCGTCAGCCTTCATTGCTACACTTTCTACTTTGCTTCTACCTACCCCTATGCCTGATCCGCAGTGGACCCCCTAAAGAAAAGCTACTGCCCGGCCTGCCAGGCGCCACCCGATCTCGGCTCCTTGCCTTCTATTAAACTGGATGCCATCTCGTGTAAAGCCTCCGCCAAAGCCTGCTCTATGCACTTCCCTGTTTACGCCTGCCACTTCAAAGCCTTTCTCCTGGTTTAACTTCCATATCTCCCGATTAACAGCCACAACGTCCTTGGCAATTTCTCCGTTCCGTCCTTGCACTTCCGGCACTGTGCACACCGCGATCTGGACTCCCTCCGCTAATCTTTCCGCTACTTTTTCGGCTTCACCATTCAAGACATCATTTAGTCCAGCCGCTATCACTACCAAATTGCGCTCTTCAACATTCTTAGAAAGTTCGTTTTTTTGTTTCGCTATGTACTGCGTCCATTTTCCTTCCTTGGAATGCCCCGACTGCTACCCGCTTATCATCCTTTACACGCTCCATTATAGTTCTTTTGCATCTACTCATATTTGAGTCACCACCGATAAGTACATGGGTACTCGCTTCTTTCATCCTAACTTCCGGTTCATTATGCCGCCTCTTATCTGTGGCTGCGACCTCATTCCTGGAAGTTATCTTGTTCCCCTTCTCTCCATCTCCAACAGACTTCCTAGCTGCCACGTTTGCGTAGCTGTTCCTGTCTGAACCCGCCTGACCTAACTCCTTATCGCTGTCCATGCCAGCGCAGGCCCCATCCACGTGGCTGGCGCTGGAATGTCCGCCAATGTCACTTCGCTTGGCGGTGTCAGCCATTTTTGCGTTCAACAACTCACTAAGCTGCTCTTGTAGTTTCCGCTTCTCTGCCCTCTCTACCTGAAGCTCTTTTTCTAGGACATCCATACGTAGTGCAAGGCTGGTGTTTGCTTCGTCAGCCCTGTCCAGGCGTGCACCTAATACGCAGCATTTGCACATAAAATCCGCGCCTTCGGCTTCCTCTACAGATTCGAACCGCGTTTCTTTCAGATTCACCAACGTCTCACACTCCTTGTATTTAATCTTCAGTTTAACCATCTTAGCAGCACTCTATTATTCCTACCACAAAATTCTAGAGAAGAAAAAAAAAACCACTTGCAT